>NW_027640809.1:0-694000 GCF_949752795.1 Hyperoodon ampullatus | reverse complement strand
TGAAAGCGAGGCAGAATAGCAGGAAAGAGATTTCAAGAGGTACGTTGGAATCGACTTTAAAGCACAGGAAGAGGGGTGCAACTTAGACAATGATGCACTTGGCCAAAAAGGGCGTATGCGTTTTCTCCTGAATATATTCAGGAGAAAACGCATACACCCTTTTTGGCCAAGCAAGCAAGCGGGCAATGCAAATCTGCACTACAAAGAAGTATCACTTCCCACCGGTCAAAAGGGACATCCACAAAATTTGTAAAATCCATAAAGGCAAGACAGGCCCTGGAGAACAGGGAGCCTTGTTATGCTGATGGGCGGGATATAACTAGCCAACTGCCTCTCCGGAGGAGTGCATTGTGTTCCCTAAAACAAATAAACAACAGAGCTACAGAGCCAAGGGCACTTCCAGTGTGGGGAATATACCTTGGGAAAACTGAAAATCGATAAGACAGAGCCACCCCAAAATTTAGGGCTGCACTGCATACAAGGACCTCAACTTGGGTACACCTTAAATATCCCAGGAAATATAAAAATGGTTCAAAAAATTGTGGTACTTACGTACGATGGAATATCCCTCAGCCATGAAATCAATGTCATAAGACCAGTAGCAGCAAAATGGGTGGATTCAGGTACGATGATTCTAAGTGAAATAAGTCACACAGAAAAAGAAACTTATCATAAGATATCACTTATGAAGATCCGGTAAACATGGCTACACTTGAACTGAGTTAGGAAAGAGAACAGTGTCTCACATTTAGAAAACACTCTTATGCCTGCTTAAGGGGGAAGGAGAGGTGGGGTGATGCATAAAACCAGAGTTTGATATAAGCACAGGTACCGTTCCAAAAACCAACTATGGAATAGACAAGACCTACACCTTCCTCAGTGAAAGGGACTCAAAACCCCATATTTCACGCAGAGGTATATATCTGACTAGTAAGAATCTTAAAACCTATGTATTGATATGTCTCCGTAAGGGAATCAAGTGTGTCTAGACTGGCATAAACATGGCAGCGAGAATCAGCTCAAACCCACTATAAAAAGGAATTTCAAAAACAAAACAAAAAAACTAGGAAATTCTTTACAATTCCTTCAGGGTCTCTGATGAAACCTGGAATGACCGTATGTACAATGACAGCTGGATGTGGCATAAGACTGGACACTTGGGACTGAGAGGATTGGTGAGATTGGGTGAGCAAATGCAGACCCTTTAAAGCACAAATGCCTGGCACCCATTCCATGGGTCCCAACTCTCCAGCTTAAAGGGAATATTACTACAGCTATAACATGTACTGGAAACCTAGAGAACGGACCCAAGGTGAATACGAAAGGTTTCTAAAACTCAACGAATATTCCCTCTCCTGGTGCTAGGGTTTGACATTCCATCTACTTTACTATCAACCTCCCAACTTGCAGAGACAGCCCCTTTAACCTCCTGGTTCGCACAGGTTGCCAATTTGGCAGAGGATGAAAGGGAAGAGGGAGAACCAATGAGAGAGTAGCTGTTAGGCATTTGGACGGGCACATATCACTCTAATTTCCCGGCAGGAAGAAGAATTAACCAAAGTCTCAGCCACCCAACGGGAACCAGTATATCTCCTACACCAAAATTTTGGACTTGCGGTCAGCTCACAAAAAACTAGTTGAAAAATGAAGATCAGGGGCACAGCAATTCCCAAACTGGCCGTGTAATAAAGGACAACTATCGTCCAAAAATCTGTTGAGGGAAGGCAACGAGGCAGACTTGAAAGCGAGGCAGAATAGCAGGAAACAGATTTCAAGAGGTACCTTGGAATCGCCTTTAAAGCACAGGAAGAGGGGCACAACTTCGACAATGATGCACTTGGCCAAAAAGGGCGTATGCGTTTTCTCCTGAATATATTCAGGAGAAAACACATACGCCCTTTTTGGCCAAGCAAGCAAGCGGGCAATGCAAATCTGCACTACAAAGAAGTATCACTTCCCACCGGTCAAAAGGGACATCCACAAAATGTGTAAAAACCAGAAAGGCAAGACAGGCCGTCGAGAACAGGGAGCCATGTTATGCTGATGGGCGGGATGTAAATTGCCAAATGCCTCTCTGGAGGAGTGCATTCTGTTCCCTAAAACAAGTAAACAACAGAGCTACAGAGCCAAGGGCACTTCCAGTCTAGGGAATATACCTTGGGAAAACTGAAAATCAATAAGACAGAGCCACCCCAAAATTTAGGGCTGCACTGCTTACAAGGACCTCAACTTGGGTACACCTTAAATATCCCAGGAAATATAAAAATGGTTCAAAAAATTGTGGTACTTACGTATGATGGAATATCCCTCAGCGGTGAAATCAATGTCATAAGACCAGTAGCAGCAAAATGGGTGGATTCAGGTACGATGATTCTAAGTGAAATAAGTCACAGAGAAAAAGAAACTTATCATAAGATATCACTTATGAAGATCCTGTAAACATGGTTACACTTGAACTGAGTTAGGAAAGAGAACAGAGTCTCACATTTAGGAAACACTCTTATGCCTGCTTAAGGGTGAAGGAGAGGTGGGGTGATGCATAAAACCAGAGTTTGATATAAGCACAGGTACCGTTCCAAAAACCAACTATGGAATAGACAAGACCTACACCTTCCTCAGTGAAAGGGACTCAAAACCCCATAGTTCCCGCAGAGGAATATATCTGACTAGTAAGAATGTTAAAACCTATGTATTGATATGTCTCCGTAGGGGAATCAAGTGTGTCTAGACTGGCATAAACATGGCAGCGAGAATCAGCTCAAACCCACTATAAAAAGGAATTTCAAAAACAAAACAAAAAAACTGGGAAATTCTTTACAATTCCTTCAGGGTCTCTGATGAAACCTGGAATGACCCTATGTACAACGACAGCTGGATGTGGCATAAGGCTGGACACTTGGGTCTAAGAGGATTTGTGAGATTGGTTGAGAAAATGCAGACACTTTAAATCACAAATGCCTGGCACCCATTCCATGGGTCCCAACTCTCCAGGTTGAAGGGAATATTACTACAGTTATAACATGTACGTGAAACCTAGAGAACGGAGACACTGTGAATACGAAAGTTTTCTAAAACTCAACGAATAGTCCCTCTCCTGTTGCCCCGGTTTGGCTTTCCATCTGCTTTACTATCAACCTCCCAACTTGGAGAGACAGCCCCTTTTACCTCCTGGTTAGCACAGGTTTCCAATTTGGCAGAGGATAAAAGTGAAGAGGGAGAACCTAAGAGAGTAGCTGGTAGGCAATTGGACTGGAACATATCACTCTAACTTCCCGGCAGGACTCAGAATTAACCAAAGTTTCAGCACCCCACCAGGAACCAGCATAGGTCCTGAACCAAAATTTTGGACTTGCGGTCAGCTCACATAAAACGAGTTGAAAAATGGAGCTCAGGGGCACAGCAATTCACAAACTTGCAGAGTAATAAAGGACAACTATCGTCCAAAAATTGTTAAGGGAAGGCAACGAGGCGGACTTGAAAGCGAGGCAGAATAGCAGGAAACAGATTTCAAGAGGTACGTTGGAATCGCCTTTAAAGCACAGGAAGAGGGGCACAACTTCGACAATGATGCACTTGGCCAAAAAGGGCGTATGTGTTTTCTCCTGAATATATTCAGGAGAAAACGCATACGCCCTTTTTGGCCAAGCAAGCAAGCGGGCAATGCAAATCTGCACTACAAAGAAGTATCACTTCCCACCGGTCAAAAGGGACATCCACAAAATGTGTAAAAACCAGAAAGGCAAGACAGGCCCTCGAGAACAGGGAGCCTTGTTATGCTGATGGTCGGGATGTAAATTGCCAACTGCCTCTATGGAGCAGTGCATTGTGTTCCCTAAAACAAGCAAACAACAGAGCTACAGAGCCAAGGGCACTTCCAGTCTAGGGAATATACCTTGGGAAAACTGAAAATCAATAAGACAGAGCCACCCCAAAATTTAGGGCTGCACTGCTTACAAGGACCTCAACTTGGGTACACCTTAAATATCCCAGGAAATATAAAAATGGTTCAAAAAATTGTGGTACTTACGTACGATGGAATATCCCTCAGCCATGAAATCAATTTCATAAGACCATTAGCAGCAAAATGGGTGGATTCAGGTACGATGATTCTAAGTGAAATAAGTCACAGAGAAAAAGAAACTTATCATAAGATATCACTTATGAAGATCCTGTAAACATGGCTACACTTGAACTGAATTAGGAAAGAGAACAGTGTCTCACATTTAGAAAACACTCTTATGCCTGCTGAAGGTGGAAGGAGAGGTGGGGTGATGCATAAAACCAGAGTTTGATATAAGCACAGGTTCCGCTCCAAAAACCAACTATGGAATAGACAAGACCTACACCTTTCTCAGTGAAAGGGACTCAAAACCCCATATTTCCTGCAGAGGAATATATCTGACTAGTAAGAATCTTAAAACCTATGTATTGATATGTCTCCGTAAGGGAATCAAGTGTGTCTAGACTGGCATAAACATGGCAGTGAGAATCAGCTCAAACCCACTATAAAAAGGAATTTCAAAAACAAAACAAAAAAAACTGGAAAATTCTTTACAATTCCGTCGGGGTCTCTGATGAAACCTGGAATTACCTTATCTACAACGACAGCTGGATGTGGCATAAGGCTGGACATTTGGGACTGAGAGTTTTGGTGAGATTGGGTGAGCAAATGCAGACCCTTTAAAGCACAAATGCCTGGCACCCATTCCGTGGGTCCCAACTCTCCAGGTTGAAGGGAATATTACTACAGCTATAACATGTACGGGAAACCTAGATAACGGACACACTGTGAATACGAAAGGTTTCTAAAACTCAAGGAATAGTCCCTCTCCTGGTGCTCCGCTTTGACTTTACATCTGCTTTACTATCAATCTCCCAACTTGGAGAGACAGCCCCTGTAACCTCCTGGTTCGCACAGGTTTACAATTTGGCAGAGATTGAAAGGGAAGAGGGAGAACAAATGAGAGAATAGCTGTTAGGCATTTGGACGGGCACATATCACTCTAACTTCCCAGCAGGAAGAAGAATTAAGCAAAGTCTCAGCACCCCACCGGGAACCAGCATAAATCCTGACCAAAATTTTGGACTTGCGGTCAGCTCACAAAAAACGAGTTGAAAAATGGAGCTGAAGGGCACATCAATTCACAAACTGGCCGAGTAATAAAAGACAACTATCGTCCAAAAATCTGTTAAAGGAAGGCAACGAGGTGTACTTGAAAGCGAGGCAGAATAGCAGGAAACAGATTTCAAGAGGTACATTGGAATCGCCTTTAAAGCACAGGAAGAGGGGCACAACTTCGTCAATGATGCACTTGGTCAAAAAGGGCGTATGCGTTTTCTCCTGAATATATTCAGGAGAAAACGCATACGCCCGTTTTGGCCAAACAAGCAAGCGGACAATGGAAATCTGCACTACAAAGAAGTATCACTTCCCACCGGTCAAAAGGGACATCCACAAAATGTGTAAAAACCAGAAAGGCAAGACAGGCCCTGGAGAACAGGGAGCCTTGTTATGCTGATGGGCGGGATGTAAACTGCCAACTGCCTCTCTGGAGGAGTGAATTGTGTTCCCTAAAACAAGTAAACAACAGAGCTACAGAGCCAAGGGCACTTCCAGTCTAGGGAATATACCTTGGGAAAACTGAAAATCAATAAGACAGAGCCACCCCAAAATTTAGGGTTGCACTGCTTACAAGGACCTCAACTTGGGTACACCTTAAATATCCCAGGAAATATAAAAATGGTTCAAAAAATTGTGGTACTTACGTACGATGGAATATCCCTCAGCCATGAAATCAATGTCATAAGACCAGTAGCAGCAAAATGGGTGCATTCAGGTACGATGATTCTAAGTGAAATAAGTCACACAGAAAAAAAACTTATCATAAGATATCACTTATGAAGATCCTGTAAACATGGCTACACTTGAACTGAGTTAGGAAAGAGAACAGTGTCTCACATTTAGAAAACACTCTTATGCCTGCTTAAGGGTGAAGGAGAGGTGGGGTGATGCATAAAACCAGAGTTTGATATAAGCACAGGTACCGTTCCAAAAACCAACTATGGAATAGACAAGACCTACACCTTCCTCAGTGAAAGGGACTCAAAACCCCATAGTTCCCGCAGAGGAATATATCTGACTAGTAAGAATGTTAAAACCTATGTATTGATATGTCTCCGTAGGGGAATCAAGTGTGTCTAGACTGGCATAAACATGGCAGTGAGAATCAGCTCAAACCCACTATAAAAAGGAATTTCAAAAACAAAACAAAAAAACTGGGAAATTCTTTACAATTCCTTCAGGGTCTCTGATGAAACCTGGAATGACCCTATCTACAACGACAGCTGGATGTGGCATAAGTCTGGACACTTGGGACTGAGAGGATTGGTGAGATTGGGTGAGCAAATGCAGACCCTTTAAAGCACAAATGCCTGGCACCCATTCCATGGGTCCCAACTCTCCAGGTTAAGGGGAATATTACTACAGCTATAACATGTACGGGAAACCTAGAGAACGGACACACTGTGAATATGAAAGGTTTCTAAAACTCAACGAATAGTCCCTCTCCTGGTGCTAGGGTTTGACTTTCCATCTGCTTTACTATCAACCTCCCAACTTGGAGAGACAGCCCCTTTAACCTCCTGGTTCGCACAGGTTGCCAATTTGGCAGAGGATGAAAGGGAAGAGGGAGAACCAATGAGAGAGTAGCTGTTAGGCATTTGGACGGGCACATATCACTCTAATTTCCAGGCAGGGAGAAGAATTAACCAAAGTCTCAGCCCCCCACCGGGAACCAGCATAGGTCCTGAACCAAAATTTTGGACATGTGGTCAGCTCACAAAAAACGAGTTGAAAAATGGAGCTCAGGGGCACAGCAATTCACAAACTGGCAGAGTAATAAAGAACAACTATCGTCCAAAAATCTGTTGAGGGAAGGCAACGAGGCGGACTTGAAAGCGAGGCAGAATAGCAGGAAACAGATTTCAAGAGGTACGTTGGATCACCTTTAAAGCACAGGAAGAGGGGCACAACTTCGACAGTGATGCACTTGGCCAAAAAGGGCGTATGCGTTTTCTCCTGAATATATTCAGGAGAAAACGCATACGCCCTTTTTGGCCAAGCAAGCAAGCGGGCAATGCAAATCTGCACTATAAAGAAGTATCACTTCCCACCGGTCAAAAGGGACATCCACAAAATGTGTAAAAACCAGAAAGGCAAGACAGGCCCTGGAGAACAGGGAGCCTTGTTATCCTGATGGGTGGGATGTAAATTGCCAACTGCCTCTCTGGAGGAGTGCATTGTGTTCCCTAAAACAAGTAAACAACAGAGCTACAGAGCCAAGGGCACTTCCAGTCTAGGGAATATACCTTGGGAAAACTGAAAATCAATAAGACAGAGCCACCCCAAAATTTAGGGCTGCACTGCTTACAAGGACCTCAACTTGGGTACACCTTAAGTATCCCAGGAAATATAAAAATGGTTCAAAAAATTGTGGTACTTATGTACGATGGAATATCCCTCAGCCATGAAATCAATGTCATAAGACCAGTAGCAGCAAAATGGGTGGATTCAGGTACGATGATTCTAAGTGAAATAAGTCACACAGAAAAAAAACTTATCATAAGATATCACTTATGAAGATCCTGTAAACATGGCTACACTTGAACTGAGTTAGGAAAGAGAACAGTGTCTCACATTTAGAAAACACTCTTATGCCTGCTTAAGGGGGAAGGAGAGGTGGGGTGATGCATAAAACCAGAGTTTGATATAAGCACAGGTACCGTTCCAAAAACCAACTATGTAATAGACAAGACCTACACCTTCCTCAGTGAAAGGGACTCAAAACCCCATATTTCCCGCAGAGGAATATATCTGACTAGTAAGAATCTTAAAACCTATGTATTGATATGTCTCCGTAAGGGAATCAAGTGTGTCTAGACTGGCATAAACATGGCAGCGAGAATCAGCTCAAACCCACTATAAAAAGGAATTTCGAAAAAAAAAAAAACAAAAAAACTGGGAAATTCTTTACAATTCCTTCAGGGTCTCTGATGAAACCTGGAATGACCCTATCTACAACGACAGCTGGATGTGGCATAAGTCTGGACAATTGGGACTGAGAGGATTGGTGAGATTGGGTGAGCAAATGCAGACCCTTTAAAGCACAAATGCCTGGCACCCATTCCATGGGTCCCAACTCTCCAGGTTGAAGGGAATATTACAACAGCTATAACATGTATGGGAAACCTAGAGAACGGACACACTGTGAATATGAAAGGTTTCTAAAACTCAACGAATAGTCCCTCTCCTGGTGCTCGGGTTTGACTTTCCATCTGCTTTACTATCAACCTCCCAACTTGGAGAGACAGCCCCTTTAACCTCCTGGTTCACACAGGTTGCCAATTTGGCAGAGGATGAAAGGGAAGAGGGAGAACCAATGAGAGAGTAGCTGTTAGGCATTTGGATGGGCACATATCACTCTAATTTCCCGGCAGGAAGAAGAATTAACCAAAGTCTCAGGCACCCACCGGGAACCAGTATAGGTCCTGAACCAAAATTTTGGACATGCGGTCAGCTCACAAAAAACGAGTTGAAAAATGGAGCTCAGGGGCACAGCAATTCACAAACTGGCCGAGTAATAAAGGACAACTATCGTCCAAAAATCTGTTGAGGGAAGGCAACGAGGCAGACTTGAAAGCGAGGCAGAATAGCAGGAAACAGATTTCAAGAGGTTCGTTGGAATCGACTTTAAAGCACAGGAAGAGGGGTGCAACTTAGAAAATGATGCACTTGGCCAAAAAGGGCGTATGCGTTTTCTCCTGAATATATTCAGGAGAAAACGCATACGCCCTTTTTGGCCAAGCAAGCAAGCGGGCAATGCAAATCTGCACTACAAAGAAGTATCACTTCCCACCGGTCAAAAGGGACATCCACAAAATTTGTAAAATCCATAAAGGCAAGACAGGCCCTGGAGAACAGGGAGCCTTGTTATGCTGATGGGCGGGATATAACTAGCCAACTGCCTCTCCGGAGGAGTGCATTGTGTACCCTAAAACAAATAAACAACAGAATTACAGAGCCAAGGGCACTTCCAGTGTAGGGAATATACCTTGGGAAAACTGAAAATCGATAAGACAGAGCCACCCCAAAATTTAGGGCAGCACTGCATACAAGGACCTCAACTTGGGTACACCTTAAGTATCCCAGGAAATATAAAAATGGTTCAAAAAATTGTGGTACTTACGTACGATGGAATATCCCTCAGCCATGAAATCAATGTCATAAGACCAGTAGCAGCAAAATGGGTGGATTCAGGTACGATGATTCTAAGTGAAATAAGTCACACAGAAAAAGAAACTTATCATAAGATATCACTTATGAAGATCCTGTAAACATGGCTACACTTGAACTGAGTTAGGAAAGAGAACAGTGTCTCACATTTAGAAAACACTCTTATGCCTGCTTAAGGGGGAAGGAGAGGTGGGGTGATGCATAAAACCAGAGTTTGATATAAGCACAGGTACCGTTCCAAAAACCAACTGTGGAATAGACAAGACCTACACCTTCCTCAGTGAAAGGGACTCAAAACCCCATATTTCCCGCAGAGGAATATATCTGACTAGTAAGAATCTTAAAACCTATGTGTTGATATGTCTACGTAAGGGAATCAAGTGTGTCTAGACTGGCATAAACATGGCAGTGAGAATCAGCTCAAACCCATTATAAAAAGGAATTTCAAAAACAAAACAAAAAAACTGGGAAATTCTTTACAATTCCTTCAGGGTCTCTGATGAAATCTGGAATGACCCTATCTACAACGACAGCTGGATGTGGCATAAGGCTGGACACTTGGGACTGAGACGATTGGTGGGATTGGGTGAGCAAATGCAGACCCTTTAAAGCACAAATGCCTGGCACCCATTCCATGGGTCCCAACTCTCCAGGATGAAGGGAATATTACTACAGCTATAACATGTACGGTAAACCTAGAGAACAGACACACTGTGAATACGAAAGGTTTCTAAAACTCAACGAATAGTCCCTCTCCTGGTGCTCCGGTTTGACTTTCAATCTGCTTTACTATCAATCTCCCAACTTGGAGAGACAGCCCCTTTAACCTCCTGGCTCGCACAGGTTGCCAATTTGGCAGAGGATGAAAGGGAAAAGGGAGAACCAATGAGAGAGTAGCTGTTAGGCATTAGGACGGGCACATATCACTCTAACTTCCCAGCAGGAAGAAGAATTAACCAAAGTCTCAGACCCCCACCGTGAACCAGCATAGGTCCTGAACCAAAATTTTGCACTCCTGGTCAGCTCACAAAAAAACGAGTTGAAAAATGGAGCTCAGGGGCACAGCAATTCACAAACTGGCCGAGTAATAAAGGACAACTATCGTCCAAAAATCTGTTGAGGGAAGGCAACGAGGCGGACTTGAAAGCGAGGCAGAATAGCAGGAAACAGATTTCAAGAGGTACGTTGGAATTGCATTTAAAGCACAGGAAGAGGGGCACAACTTCGACAATGATGCACTTGGCCAAAAAGGGCGTATGCGTTTTCTCCTGAATATATTCAGGAGAAAACGCATACGCCCTTTTTGGCCAAGCAAGCAAGCGGGCAATGCAAATCTGCACTACAAAGAAGTACCACTTCCCAACGGTCAAAAGGGACATCCACAAAATGTGTAAACACCAGAAAGGCAAGACATGCCCTGGAGAACAGGGAGCCTTGTTATGCTGATGGGGCGGATGTAACTTGCCAACTGCCTCTCTGGAGGAGTGCATTGTGTTCCCTAAAACAAGTAAAGAACAGAGCTACAGAGCCAAGGGCACTTCCAGTCTAGGGAATATACCTTGGGAAAACTGAAAATCAATAAGCCAGAGCCACCCCAAAATATAGGTCTGCACTGCTTACAAGGACCTCAACTTGGGTACACCTTATATAACCCAGGAAATATAAAAATGGTTCAAAAAATTGTGGTACTTACGTACGATGGAATATCCCTCAGCCATGAAATCAATGTCATAAGACCAGTAGCAGCAAAATGGGTGGATTCAGGTACGATGATTCTAAGTGAAATAAGTCACAGAGAAAAAGAAACTTATCATAAGATATCACTTATGATGATCCTGTACACATGGCTACACTTGAACTGAGTTAGGAAAGAGAACAGTGTCTCACATTTAGAAAACACTCTTATGCCTGCTTAAGGGGGAAGGAGAGGTGGGGTGATGCATAAAACCAGAGTTTGATATAAGCACAGGTACCGTTCCAAAAACCAACTATGGAATAGACAAGACCTACACCTTCCTCAGTGAAAGGGACTCAAAACCCCATATTTCCCGCAGAGGAATATATCTGACTAGTAAGAATCTTAAAACCTATGTATTGATATGTCTCCGTAAGGGAATCAAGTGTGTCTAGACTGTCATAAACATGGCAGCGAGAATCAGCTCAAAACCACTATAAAAAGGAATTTCAAAAACAAAACAAAAAAACTGGGAAATTCTTTACAATTCCTTCAGGGTCTCTGATGAAACCTGGAATGACCATATGTACAACGGCAGCTGGATGTGGCATAATGCTGGACACTTGGGACTGAGAGGATTGGTGAGATTGGGTGAGCAAATGCAGACCCTTTAAAGCACAAATGCCTGGCACCCATTCCATGGGTCCCAACTCTCCAGGTTAAAGGGAATATTAATACAACTATAACATGTACGGGAAACCTAGAGAATGGACACATTGTGAATACGAAAGGTTTCTAAAACTCAACGAATAGTCCCTCTCCTGGTGCTCGGGTTTGACTTTCCATCTGCTTTACTATCAACCTCCCAACTTGGAGAGACAGCCCCTTTAACCTCCTGGTTCGAAAAGGTTGCCAATTTGGCAGAGGATGAAAGGGAAGAGGGAGAACCAATGAGAGAGTAGCTGTTAGGCATTTGTATGGGCACATATCACTCTAATTTCCCGGCAGGAAGAAGAATTAACCAAAGCCTCAGCCTCCCACCGGGAACCAGTATAGGTCCTGAACCAAAATTTTGGACTTGCGGTCAGCTCACAAAAAACGAGTTGAAAAATGGAGCTCAGGGGCACAGCAATTCCCAAACTGGACGAGGAATAAAGGACAAGCTATCGTCCAAAAATCTGTTGAGGGAAGGCAACGAGGCAGACTTGAAAGCGAGGCAGAATAGCAGGAAACAGAGGTACGTTGGAATCACATTTAAAGCACAGGAAGAGGGGCACAACTTCGACAATGATGCACTTGGCCAAAAAGGGCGTAATGGTTTTCTCCTGAATATATTCAGGAGAAAACGCATACGCCCTTTTTGGCCAAGCAAGCAAGCGGGCAATGCAAATCTGCACTACAAAGAAGTATCACTTCCCACCGGTCAAAAGGGCCATCCACAAAATGTGTAAAAACCAGAAAGGCAAGACAGGCCCTGGAGAACAGGAAGCCTTGTTATGCTGATGGGCGGGATGTAAACTGCCAACTGCCTCTCTGGAGGAGTGCATTGTGTTCCCTAAAACAAGTAAACAACAGAGCTACAGAGCCAAGGGCACTTCCATTCTAGGGAATATACCTTGGGAAAACTGAAAATCAATAAGACAGAGCCACCCCAAAATTTAGGGCTGCACTGCTTTCAAGGACCTCAACTTGGGTACACCTTAAGTATCCCAGGAAATATAAATATGGTTCAAAAAATTGTGGTACTTACCTACGATGGAATATCCCTCAGCCATGAAATCTATGTCATAAGACCAGTAGCAGCAAAATGGGTGGATTTAGGTACGATGATTCTAAGTGAAATAAGTCACACAGAAAAAGAAACTTATCATAAGATATCACTTATGAAGATCCTGTAAACATGGCTACACTTGAACTGAGTTAGGAAAGAGAACAGTGTCTCACATTTAGAAAACACTCTTATGCCTGCTTAAGGGGGAAGTAGAGGTGGGGTGATGCATAAAACCAGAGTTTGATATAAGCACAGGTACTGCTCGAAAAACCAACTATGGAATAGACAAGAGCTACACCTTCCTCAGTGAAAGGGACTCAAAACCCCATATTTCCCACAGAGGAATATATCTGACTAGTAAGAATCTTAAAACCTATGTATTGATATGTCTCCATAAGGGAATCAAGTGTGTCTAGACTGGCATAAACATGGCAGCGGGAATTAGCTCAAACCCACTATAAAAAGGAATTTCAAAAACAAAACAAAAAAACTGGGAAATTCTTTACAATTCCTTCAGGGTCTCTGATGAAACCTGGAATGACCCTATCTACAACGACAGCTGGATGTGGCATAAGGCTGGACACTTGGGACTGAGACGATTGGTGGGATTGGGTGAGCAAATGCAGACCCTTTAAAGCACAAATGCCTGGCACCCATTCCATGGGTCCCAACTCTCCAGGATGAAGGGAATATTACTACAGCTATAACATGTACGGTAAACCTAGAGAACGGACACACTGTGAATACGAAAGGATTCTAAAACTCAACGAATAGTCCCTCTCCTGGTGCTCCGGTTTGACTTTCAATCTGCTTTACTATCAATCTCCCAACTTGGAGAGACAGCCCCTTTAACCTCCTGGCTCGCACAGGTTGCCAATTTGGCAGAGGTGAAAGGGAAGAGGGAGAACCAATGAGAGAGTAGCTGTTAGGCATTAGGACGGGCACATATCACTGTAATTTCCCGGCAGGAAGAAGAATTAACCAAATTCTCAGCCACCCACCGGGAACCAGTATAGGTCCTGAACCAAAATTTTGGACTTGCGGTCAGCTCACCAAAAACAAGTTGAAAAATGGAGCTCAGGGGCACAGCAATTCACAAACTGGCCGAGTAATAAAGGACAACTATCGTCCAAAAATCTGTTGAGGGAAGGCAACGTGGCGGACTTGAAAACGAGGCAGAATAGCAGGAAACAGATTTCAAGAGGTACGTTGGAATCGCATTTAAAGCACAGGAAGAGGGGCACAACTTCGACAATGATGCACTTGGCCAAAAAGGGCGTATGCGTTTTCTCCTGAATATATTCAGGAGAAAACGCATACGCCCTTTTTGGCCAAGCAAGCAAGCGGGCAATGCAAATCTGCACTACAAAGAAGTATCACTTCCCAACGGTCAAAAGGGGCATCCACAAAATGTGTAAACACCAGAAAGGCAAGACAGGCCCTGGAGAACAGGGAGCCTTGTTATGCTGATGGGGCGGATGTAACTTGCCAACTGCCTCTCTGGAGGAGTGCATTGTGTTCCCTAAAACAAGTAAAGAACAGAGCTACAGAGCCAAGGGCACTTCCAGTCTAGGGAATATACCTTGGGAAAACTGAAAATCAATAAGCCAGAGCCACCCCAAAATATAGGTCTGCACTGCTTACAAGGACCTCAACTTGGGTACACCTTAAATATCCCAGGAAATATAAAAATGGTTCAAAAAATAGTGGTACTTACGTAAGATGGAATATCCCTCAGCCATGAAATCAATGTCATAAGACCAGTAGCAGCAAAATGGGTGGATTCAGGTACGATGATTCTAAGTGAAATAAGTCACAGAGAAAAAGAAACTTATCATAAGATATCATTTATGATGATCCTGTACACATGGCTACACTTGAACTGAGTTAGGAAAGAGAACAGTGTCTCACATTTAGAAAACACTCTTATGCCTGCTTAAGGGGGAAGGAGAGGTGGGGTGATGCATAAAACCAGAGTTTGATATAAGCACAGGTACCGTTCCAAAAACCAACTATGGAATAGACAAGACCTACACCTTCCTCAGTGAAAGGGACTCAAAACCCCATATTTCCCGCAGAGGAATATATCTGACTAGTAAGAATCTTAAAACCTATGTATTGATATGTCTCCGTAAGGGAATCAAGTGTGTCTAGACTGGCATAAACATGGCAGCGAGAATCAGCTCAAACCCATTATAAAAAGGAATTTCAAAAACAAAACAAAAAAACTGGGAAATTCTTTACAATTCCTTCAGGGTCTCTGATGAAACCTGGAATGACCCTATCTAGAATGACAGCTGGATGTGGCATAAGGCTGGACACTTGGGACTGAGAGGATTGGTGAGATTGGGTGAGCAAATGCAGACCCTTTAAAGCACAAATGCCTGGCACCCATTCCATGGGTCCCAACTCTCCAGGTTGAAGGGAATATTACTACAGCTCTAACATGTACGGGAAATCTAGAGAACGGACACACTGTGAATACGAAAGGTTTCTAAAACTCAACGAATAGTCCCTCTCCTGGTGCTCCGGTTTGAGTTTCCATCTGCTTTACTATCAACCTCCCAACTTGGAGAGACAGCCCCTTTAACCTCCTGGTTCGCACAGGTGGCCAATTTGGCAGAGGATGAAAGGGAAGAGGGAGAACCAATGAGAGAGTAGCTGTTAGGCATTTGGACGGGCACATATCACTGTAATTTCCCGCCAGGAAGAAAAATTAACCAAAGTCTCAGCCACCCACAGGGAACCACCATAGGTCCCGAACCAAAATTTTGGACTTGCGGTCAGCTCACAAAAAACGAGTTGAAAAATGGAGCTCAGGGGCACAGCAATTCCCAAACTGGCCGAGTAATAAAGGACAACTATCGTCCAAAAATCTGTTGATGGAAGGCAACGTGGCGGACTTGAAAACGAGGCAGAATAGCAGGAAACAGATTTCAAGAGGTACATTGGAATCGCCTTTAAAGCACAGGAAGAGGGGCACAACTTCGACAATGATGCACTTGGCCAAAAAGGGCGTTTGCGTTTTCTCCTGAATATATTCAGGAGAAAACGCATAGGCTCTTTTTGGCCAAGCAAGCAAGCGGGCAATGCAAATCTGCACTACAAAGGAGTATCACTTCCCACCGGTCAAAAGGGACATCCACAAAATGTGTAAAAACCAGAAAGGCAAGACAGGCCCTGGAGAACAGGGAGCCTTGTTATGCTGATGGGCGGGATGTAAATTGCCAACTGCCTCACTGGAGGAGTGCATTGTGTTCCCTAAAACAAGTAAACAACAGAGCTACAGAGTGAAGGGCACTTCCAGTCTAGGGAATATACCTGGGGAAAACTGAAAATCAATAAGACAGAGCCACCCCAAAATTTAGGGCTGCACTGCTTACAAGGACCTCAACTTGGGTACACCTTAAATATCCCAGGAAATATAAAAATGGTTCAAAAAATTGTGGTACTTACCTACGATGGAATATCCCTCAGTGGTGAAATCAATGTCATAAGACCAGTAGCAGCAAAATGGGTGGATTCAGGTACGTTGATTCTAAGTGAAATAAGTCACACAGAAAAAGAAACTTATCATAAGATATCACTTATGAAGATCCTGTAAACATGGTTACACTTGAACTGAGTTAGGAAAGAGAACAGAGTCTCACATTTAGGAAACACTCTTATGCCTGCTTAAGGGTGAAGGAGAGGTGGGGTGATGCATAAAACCAGAGTTTGATATAAGCACAGGTACCGTTCCAAAAACCAACTATGGAATAGACAAGACCTACACCTTCCTCAGTGAAAGGGACTCAAAACCCCATAGTTCCCGCAGAGGAATATATCTGACTAGTAAGAATCTTAAAACCTATGTATTGATATGTCTCCGTAGGGGAATCAAGTGTGTCTAGACTGGCATAAACATGGCAGTGAGAATCAGCTCAAACCCACTATAAAAAGGAATTTCAAAAACAAAACAAAAAAACTGGGAAATTCTTTACAATTCCTTCAGGGTCTCTGATGAAACCTGGAATGACCCTATCTACAACGACAGCTGGATGTGGCATAAGGCTGGACACTTGGGTCTAAGAGGATTTGTGAGATTGGTTGAGAAAATGCAGACCCTTTAAATCACAAATGCCTGGCACACATTCCATGGGTCACAACTCTCCAGGTTGAAGGGAATATTACTACAGCTATAACATGTACAGGAAACCTAGAGAACAGACACACTATGAATATGAAAGGTTTCTAAAACTCAACGAATAGTCCCTCTCCTGGTGCTCCGGTTTGACTTGCCATCTGCTTTACTATCACCTCCCAACTTGGAGAGACAGCCCCTTTAACCTCCTGGTTCGAACAGGTGGCCAATTTGGCAGAGGATGAAAGGGAAGAGGGAGAACCAATGAGAGAGTAGCTGTTAGGCATTTGGACGGGCACATATCACTCTAATTTCCTGGTAGGAAGAAGAATTAACCAAAGTCTCAGCCCCCCACTGGGACCAGCATAGGTCCTGAACCAAAATTTTGGACTTGCGGTCAGCTCACCAAAAACGAGTTGAAAAATGGAGCTCAGGGGCACAGCAATTCACAAACTGGCCGAGTAATAAAGGACAACTATCGTCCAAAAATCTGTTGAGGGAAGGCAACGAGGCGGACTTGAAAGCGAGGCAGAATAGCAGGAAACAGAGGTACGTTGGAATCACCTTTAAAGCACAGGAAGAGGGGCACAACTTCGACAGTGATGCACTTGGCCAAAAAGGGCGTATGCGTTTTCTCCTGAATATATTCAGGAGAAAACGCATACGCCCTTTTTGGCCAAGCAAGCAAGCGGGCAATGCAAATCTGCACTATAAAGAAGTATCAATTCCCACCGGTCAAAAGGGACATCCACAAAATGTGTAAAAACCAGAAAGGCAAGACAGGCCCTGGAGAACAGAGAGCCTTGTTATGCTGAAGGGTGTGATGTAAATTGCCAACTGCCTCTCTGGAGGAGTGCATTGTGTTCCCTAAAACAAGTAAACAACAGAGCTACAGAGCCAAGGGCACTTCCAGTCTAGGGAATATACCTTGGGAAAACTGAAAATCAATAAGACAGAGCCACCCCAAAAGTTAGGGCTGCACTGCTTACAAGGACCTCAACTTGGGTACACCTTAAGTATCCCAGGAAATATAAAAATGGTTCAAAAAATTGTGGTACTTACGTACGATGGAATATCCCTCAGCCATGAAATCAATGTCATAAGACCAGTAGCAGCAAAATGGGTGGATTCAGGTACGATGATTCTAAGTGAAATAAGTCACACAGAAAAAGAAACTTATCATAAGATATCACTTATGAAGATCCTGTAAACATGGCTACACTTGAACTGAGTTAGGAAAGAGAACAGTGTCTCACATTTAGAAAACACTCTTATGCCTGCTTAAGGGGGAAGGAGAGGTGGGGTGATGCATAAAACCAGAGTTTGATATAAGCACAGGTACCGTTCCAAAAACCAACTATGTAATAGACAAGACCTACACCTTCCTCAGTGAAAGGGACTCAAAACCCCATATTTCCCGCAGAGGAATATATCTGACTAGTAAGAATCTTAAAACCTATGTATTGATATGTCTCCGTAAGGGAATCAAGTGTGTCTAGACTGGCATAAACATGGCAGCGAGAATCAGCTCAAACCCACTATAAAAAGGAATTTCGAAAAAAAAAAAAACAAAAAAACTGGGAAATTCTTTACAATTCCTTCAGGGTCTCTGATGAAACCTGGAATGACCCTATCTACAACGACAGCTGGAAGTGGCATAAGTCTGGACACTTGGGACTGAGAGGATTGGTGAGATTGGGTGAGCAAATGCAGACCCTTTAAAGCACAAATGCCTGGCACCCATTCCATGGGTCCCAACTCTCCAGGTTGAAGGGAATATTACTACAGCTATAACATGTATGGGAAACCTAGAGAACGGACACACTGTGAATATGAAAGGTTTCTAAAACTCAACGAATAGTCCCTCTCCTGGTGCTCGGGTTTGACTTTCCATCTGCTTTACTATCAACCTCCCAACTTGGAGAGACAGCCCCTTTAACCTCCTGGTTCACACAGGTTGCCAATTTGGCAGAGGATGAAAGGGAAGAGGGAGAACCAATGAGAGAGTAGCTGTTAGGCATTTGGATGGGCACATATCACTTTAATTTCCCGGCAGGAAGAATAATTAACCAAAGTCTCAGCCACCCACCGGGAACCAGTATAGGTCCTGAACCAAAATTTTGGACTTGCGGTCAGCTCACAAAAAACGAGTTGAAAAATGGAGCTCAGGGGCACAGCAATTCACAAACTGGCCGAGTAATAAAGGACAACTATCGTCCAAAAATCTGTTGAGGGAAGGCAACGAGGCGGACTTGAAAGCGAGGCAGAATAGCAGGAAACAGATTTCAAGAGGTACGTTGGAATCGACTTTAAAGCACAGGAAGAGGGGTGCAACTTAGAAAATGAGGCACTTGGCCAAAAAGGGCGTATGCGTTTTCTCCTGAATATATTCAGGAGAAAACGCATACGCCCTTTTTGGCCAAGCAAGCAAGCGGGCAATGCAAATCTGCACTACAAAGAAGTATCACTTCCCACCGGTCAAAAGGGACATCCAAAAAATTTGTAAAATCCATAAAGGCAAGACAGGCCCTGGAGAACAGGGAGCCTTGTTATGCTGATGGGCGTGATATAACTAGCCAACTGCCTGTCCGGAGGAGTGCATTGTGTACCCTAAAACAAATAAACAACAGAGCTACAGAGCCAAGGGCACTTCCAGTGTAGGGAATATACCTTGGGAAAACTGAAAATCGATAAGACAGAGCCACCCCAAAATTTAGGGCGGCACTGCATACAAGGACCTCAACTTGGGTACACCTTAAGTATCCCAGGAAATATAAAAATGGTTCAAAAAATTGTGGTACTTACGTACGATGGAATATCCCTCAGCCATGAAATCAATGTCATAAGACCAGTAGCAGCAAAATGGGTGGATTCAGGTACGATGATTCTAAGTGAAATAAGTCACACAGAAAAAGAAACTTATCATAAGATATCACTTATGAAGATCCTGTAAACATGGCTACACTTGAACTGAGTTAGGAAAGAGAACAGTGTCTCACATTTAGAAAACACTCTTATGCCTGCTTAAGGGGGAAGGAGAGGTGGGGTGATGCATAAAACCAGAGTTTGATATAAGCAGAGGTACCGTTCCAAAAACCAACTGTGGAATAGACAAGACCTACACCTTCCTCAGTGAAAGGGACTCAAAACCCCATATTTCCCGCAGAGGAATATATCTGACTAGTAAGAATCTTAAAACCTATGTATTGATATGTCTCCGTAAGGGAATCAAGTGTGTCTAGACTGTCATAAACATGGCAGCGAGAATCAGCTCAAACCCACTATAAAAAGGAATTTCAAAAACAAAACAAAAAAACTGGGAAATTCTTTACAATTCCTTCAGGGTCTCTGATGAAACCTGGAATGACCATATGTACAACGGCAGCTGGATGTGGCATAATGCTGGACACTTGGGACAGAGAGGATTGGTGAGATTGGGTGAGCAAATGCAGACCCTTTAAAGCACAAATGCCTGGCACCCATTCCGTGGGTCCCAACTCTCCAGGTTAAAGGGAATATTAATACAACTATAACATGTACGGGAAACCTAGAGAATGGACACATTGTGAATACGAAAGGTTTCTAAAACTCAACGAATAGTCCCTCTCCTGGTGCTCGGGTTTGACTTTCCATCTGCTTTACTATCAACCTCCCAACTTGGAGAGACAGCCCCTTTAACCTCCTGGTTCGAAAAGGTTGCCAATTTGGCAGAGGATGAAAGGGAAGAGGGAGAACCAATGAGAGAGTAGCTGTTAGGCATTTGTACGGGCACATATCACTCTAATTTCCCGGCAGGAAGAAGAATTAACCAAAGCCTCAGCCTCCCACCGGGAACCAGTATAGGTCCTGAACCAAAATTTTGGACTTGCGGTCAGCTCACAAAAAACGAGTTGAAAAATGGAGCTCAGGGGCACAGCAATTCCCAAACTGGATGAGGAATAAAGGACAACTATCGTCCAAAAATCTGTTGAGGGAAGGCAACGAGGCGGACTTGAAAGCGAGGCAGAATAGCAGGAAACAGAGGTACGTTGGAATCACCTTTAAATCACAGGAAGAGGGGCACAACTTCGACAATGATGCACTTGGCCAAAAAGGGCGTAATGGTTTTCTCCTGAATATATTCAGGAGAAAACGCATACGCCCTTTTTGGCCAAGCAAGCAAGCGGGCAATGCAAATCTGAACTACAAAGAAGTATCACTTCCCACCGGTCAAAATGGACATCCACAAAATGTGTAAAAACCAGAAAGGCAAGACAGGCCCTGGAGAACAGGAAGCCTTGTTATGCTGATGGGCGGGATGTAAACTGCCAACTGCCTCTCTGGAGGAGTGCATTGTGTTCCCTAAAACAAGTAAACAACAGAGCTACAGAGCCAAGGGCACTTCCATTCTAGGGAATATACCTTGGGAAAACTGAAAATCAATAAGACAGAGCCACCCCAAAATTTAGGGCTGCACTGCTTTCAAGGACCTCAACTTGGGTACACCTTAAGTATCCCAGGAAATATAAATATGGTTCAAAAAATTGTGGTACTTACCTACGATGGAATATCCCTCAGCCATGAAATCTATGTCATAAGACCAGTAGCAGCAAAATGGGTGGATTTAGGTACGATGATTCTAAGTGAAATAAGTCACACAGAAAAAGAAACTTATCATAAGATATCACTTATGAAGATCCTGTAAACATGGCTACACTTGAACTGAGTTAGGAAAGAGAACAGTGTCTCACATTTAGAAAACACTCTTATGCCTGCTTAAGGGGGAAGTAGAGGTGGGGTGATGCATAAAACCAGAGTTTGATATAAGCACAGGTACTGCTCGAAAAACCAACTATGGAATAGACAAGAGCTACACCTTCCTCAGTGAAAGGGACTCAAAACCCCATATTTCCCACAGAGGAATATATCTGACTAGTAAGAATCTTAAAACCTATGTATTGATATGTCTCCATAAGGGAATCAAGTGTGTCTAGACTGGCATAAACATGGCAGCGGGAATTAGCTCAAACCCACTATAAAAAGGAATTTCAAAAACAAAACAAAAAAACTGGGAAATTCTTTACAATTCCTTCAGGGTCTCTGATGAAACCTGGAATGACCCTATCTACAACGACAGCTGGATGTGGCATAAGGCTGGACACTTGGGACTGAGACGATTGGTGGGATTGGGTGAGCAAATGCAGACCCTTTAAAGCACAAATGCCTGGCACCCATTCCATGGGTCCCAACTCTCCAGGATGAAGGGAATATTCCTACAGCTATAACATGTACGGTAAACCTAGAGAACGGACACACTGTGAATACGAAAGGATTCTAAAACTCAACGAATAGTCCCTCTCCTGGTGCTCCGGTTTGACTTTCAATCTGCTTTACTATCAATCTCCCAACTTGGAGAGACAGCCCCTTTAACCTCCTGGCTCGCACAGTTTGCCAATTTGGCAGAGGTGAAAGGGAAGAGGGAGAACCAATGAGAGAGTAGCTGTTAGGCATTAGGACGGGCACATATCACTGTAATTTCCCGGCAGGAAGAAGAATTAACCAAATTCTCAGCCACCCACCGGGAACCAGTATAGGTCCTGAACCAAAATTTTGGACTTGCGGTCAGCTCACCAAAAACGAGTTGAAAAATGGAGCTCAGGGGCACAGCAATTCACAAACTGGCCGAGTAATAAAGGACAACTATCGTCCAAAAATCTGTTGAGGGAAGGCAACGAGGCGGACTTGAAAGCGAGGCAGAATAGCAGGAAACAGATTTCAAGAGGTACGTTGGAATCGCATTTAAAGCACAGGAAGAGGGGCACAACTTCGACAATGATGCACTTGGCCAAAAAGGGCGTATGCGTTTTCTCCTGAATATATTCAGGAGAAAACGCATACGCCCTTTTTGGCCAAGCAAGCAAGCGGGCAATGCAAATCTGCACTACAAAGAAGTATCACTTCCCAACGGTCAAAAGGGACATCCACAAAATGTGTAAACACCAGAAAGGCAAGACAGGCCCTGGAGAACAGGGAGCCTTGTTATGCTGATGGGGCGGATGTAACTTGCCAACTGCCTCTCTGGAGGAGTGCATTGTGTTCCCTAAAACAAGTAAAGAACAGAGCTACAGAGCCAAGGGCACTTCCAGTCTAGGGAATATACCTTGGGAAAACTGAAAATCAATAAGCCAGAGCCACCCCAAAATATAGGTCTGCACTGCTTACAAGGACCTCAACTTGGGTACACCTTAAATATCCCAGGAAATATAAAAATGGTTCAAAAAATTGTGGTACTTACGTACGATGGAATATCCCTCAGCCATGAAATCAATGTCATAAGACCAGTAGCAGCAAAATGGGTGGATTCAGGTACGATGATTCTAAGTGAAATAAGTCACAGAGAAAAAGAAACTTATCATAAGATATTACTTATGATGATCCTGTACACATGGCTACACTTGAACTGAGTTAGGAAAGAGAACAGTGTCTCACATTTAGAAAACACTCTTATGCCTGCTTAAGGGGGAAGGAGAGGTGGGGTGATGCATAAAACCAGAGTTTGATATAAGCACAGGTACCGTTCCAAAAACCAACTATGGAATAGTCAAGACCTACACCTTCCTCAGTGAAAGGGACTCAAAACCCCATATTTCCCGCAGAGGAATATATCTGACTAGTAAGAATCTTAAAACCTATGTATTGATATGTCTACGTAAGGGAATCAAGTGTGTCTAGACTGGCATAAACATGGCAGCGAGAATCAGCTCAAACACATTATAAAAAGGAATTTCAAAAACAAAACAAAAAAACTGGGAAATTCTTTACAATTCCTTCAGGGTCTCTGATGAAACCTGGAATGACCCTATCTACAACGACAGCTGGATGTGGCATAAGGCTGGACACTTGGGACTGAGACGATTGGTGGGATTGGGTGAGCAAATGCAGACCCTTTAAAGCACAAATGCCTGGCACCCATTCCATGGGTCCCAACTCTCCAGGATGAAGGGAATATTACTACAGCTATAACATGTACGGTAAACCTAGAGAACGGACACACTGTGAATACGAAAGGATTCTAAAACTCAACGAATAGTCCCTCTCCTGGTGCTCCGGTTTGACTTTCAATCTGCTTTACTATCAATCTCCCAACTTGGAGAGACAGCCCCTTTAACCTCCTGGCTCGCACAGGTTGCCAATTTGGCAGAGGTGAAAGGGAAGAGGGAGAACCAATGAGAGAGTAGCTGTTAGGCATTAGGACGGGCACATATCACTCTAATTTCCCAGCAGGAAGAAGAATTAACCAAATTCTCAGCCACCCACCGGGAACCAGTATAGGTCCTGAACCAAAATTTTGGACTTGCGGTCAGCTCACCAAAAACGAGTTGAAAAATGGAGCTCAGGGGCACAGCAATTCACAAACTGGCCGAGTAATAAAGGACAACTATCGTCCAAAAATCTGTTGAGGGAAGGCAACGAGGCGGACTTGAAAGCGAGGCAGAATAGCAGGAAACAGATTTCAAGAGGTACGTTGGAATCGCATTTAAAGCACAGGAAGAGGGGCACAACTTCGACAATGATGCACTTGGCCAAAAAGGGCGTATGCGTTTTCTCCTGAATATATTCAGGAGAAAACGCATACGCCCTTTTTGGCCAAGCAAGCAAGCGGGCAATGCAAATCTGCACTACAAAGAAGTATCACTTCCCAACGGTCAAAAGGGACATCCACAAAATGTGTAAACACCAGAAAGGCAAGACAGGCCCTGGAGAACAGGGAGCCTTGTTATGCTGATGGGGCGGATGTAACTTGCCAACTGCCTCTCTGGAGGAGTGCATTGTGTTCCCTAAAACAAGTAAAGAACAGAGCTACAGAGCCAAGGGCACTTCCAGTCTAGGGAATATACCTTGGGAAAACTGAAAATCAATAAGCCAGAGCCACCCCAAAATATAGGTCTGCACTGCTTACAAGGACCTCAACTTGGGTACACCTTAAATATCCCAGGAAATATAAAAATGGTTCAAAAAATTGTGGTACTTACGTACGATGGAATATCCCTCAGCCATGAAATCAATGTCATAAGACCAGTAGCAGCAAAATGGGTGGATTCAGGTACGATGATTCTAAGTGAAATAAGTCACAGAGAAAAAGAAACTTATCATAAGATATCACTTATGATGATCCTGTACACATGGCTACACTTGAACTGAGTTAGGAAAGAGAACAGTGTCTCACATTTAGAAAACACTCTTATGCCTGCTTAAGGGGGAAGGAGAGGTGGGGTGATGCATAAAACCAGAGTTTGATATAAGCACAGGTACCGTTCCAAAAACCAACTATGGAATAGTCAAGACCTACACCTTCCTCAGTGAAAGGGACTCAAAACCCCATATTTCCCGCAGAGGAATATATCTGACTAGTAAGAATCTTAAAACCTATGTATTGATATGTCTACGTAAGGGAATCAAGTGTGTCTAGACTGGCATAAACATGGCAGCGAGAATCAGCTCAAACACATTATAAAAAGGAATTTCAAAAACAAAACAAAAAAACTGGGAAATTCTTTACAATTCCTTCAGGGTCTCTGATGAAACCTGGAATGACCCTATCTACAACGACAGCTGGATGTGGCATAAGGCTGGACACTTGGGACTGAGACGATTGGTGGGATTGGGTGAGCAAATGCAGACCCTTTAAAGCACAAATGCCTGGCACCCATTCCATGGGTCCCAACTCTCCAGGATGAAGGGAATATTACTACAGCTATAACATGTACGGTAAACCTAGAGAACGGACACACTGTGAATACGAAAGGATTCTAAAACTCAACGAATAGTCCCTCTCCTGGTGCTCCGGTTTGACTTTCAATCTGCTTTACTATCAATCTCCCAACTTGGAGAGACAGCCCCTTTAACCTCCTGGCTCGCACAGGTTGCCAATTTGGCAGAGGTGAAAGGGAAGAGGGAGAACCAATGAGAGAGTAGCTGTTAGGCATTAGGACGGGCACATATCACTCTAATTTCCCGGCAGGAAGAAGAATTAACCAAATTCTCAGCCACCCACCGGGAACCAGTATAGGTCCTGAACCAAAATTTTGGACTTGCGGTCAGCTCACCAAAAACGAGTTGAAAAATGGAGCTCAGGGGCACAGCAATTCACAAACTGGCCGAGTAATAAAGGACAACTACCGTCCAAAAATCTGTTGAGGGAAGGCAACGAGGCGGACTTGAAAGCGAGGCAGAATAACAGGAAACAGATTTCAAGAGGTACGTTGGAATCGCATTTAAAGCACAGGAAGAGGGGCACAACTTCGACAATGATGCACTTGGCCAAAAAGGGCGTATGCGTTTTCTCCTGAATATATTCAGGAGAAAACGCATACGCCCTTTTTGGCCAAGCAAGCAAGCGGGCAATGCAAATCTGCACTACAAAGAAGTATCACTTCCCAACGGTCAAAAGGGACATCCACAAAATGTGTAAACACCAGAAAGGCAAGACAGGCCCTGGAGAACAGGGAGCCTTGTTATGCTGATGGGGCGGATGTAACTTGCCAACTGCCTCTCTGGAGGAGTGCATTGTGTTCCCTAAAACAAGTAAAGAACAGAGCTACAGAGCCAAGGGCACTTCCAGTCTAGGGAATATACCTTGGGAAAACTGAAAATCAATAAGCCAGAGCCACCCCAAAATATAGGTCTGCACTGCTTACAAGGACCTCAACTTGGGTACACCTTAAATATCCCAGGAAATATAAAAATGGTTCAAAAAATTGTGGTACTTACGTACGATGGAATATCCCTCAGCCATGAAATCAATGTCATAAGACCAGTAGCAGCAAAATGGGTGGATTCAGGTACGATGATTCTAAGTGAAATAAGTCACAGAGAAAAAGAAACTTATCATAAGATATCACTTATGATGATCCTGTACACATGGCTACACTTGAACTGAGTTAGGAAAGAGAACAGTGTCTCACATTTAGAAAACACTCTTATGCCTGCTTAAGGGGGAAGGAGAGGTGGGGTGATGCATAAAACCAGAGTTTGATATAAGCACAGGTACCGTTCCAAAAACCAACTATGGAATAGACAAGACCTACACCTTCCTCAGTGAAAGGGACTCAAAACCCCATATTTCTCGCAGAGGAATATATCTGACTAGTAAGAATCTTAAAACCTATGTATTGATATGTCTACGTAAGGGAATCAAGTGTGTCTAGACTGGCATAAACATGGCAGCGAGAATCAGCTCAAACACATTATAAAAAGGAATTTCAAAAACAAAACAAAAAAACTGGGAAATTCTTTACAATTCCTTCAGGGTCTCTGATGAAACCTGGAATGACCCTATCTACAACGACAGCTGGATGTGGCATAAGGCTGGACACTTGGGACTGAGACGATTGGTGGGATTGGGTGAGCAAATGCAGACCCTTTAAAGCACAAATGCCTGGCACCCATTCCATGGGTCCCAACTCTCCAGGATGAAGGGAATATTACTACAGCTATAACATGTACGGTAAACCTAGAGAACAGACACACTGTGAATACGAAAGGTTTCTAAAACTCAACGAATAGTCCCTCTCCTGGTGCTCCGGTTTGACTTTCAATCTGCTTTACTATCAATCTCCCAACTTGGAGAGACAGCCCCTTTAACCTCCTGGCTCGCACAGGTTGCCAATTTGGCAGAGGTGAAAGGGAAGAGGGAGAACCAATGAGAGAGTAGCTGTTAGGCATTAGGACGGGCACATATCACTCTAACTTCCCAGCAGGAAGAAGAATTAACCAAAGTCTCAGACCCCCACCGTGAACCAGCATAGGTCCTGAACCAAAACTTTGCACTCCTGGTCAGCTCACAAAAAAACGAGTTGAAAAATGGAGCGCAAGGGCACAGCAATTCACAAACTGGCAGAGTAATAAAGGACAACTATCGTCCAAAAATCTGTAAAGGGAAGGCAACGAGGCGGACTTGAAAGCGAGGCAGAATACCAGGAAACAGATTTCAAGAGGTACGTTGGAATCGCCTTTAAAGCACAGGAAGAGGGGCACAACTTCGACAATGATGCACTTGGCCAAAAAGGGCGTATGCGTTTTCTCCTGAATATATTCAGGAGAAAACGCATACGCCCTTTTTGGCCAAGCAAGCAAGCGGGCAATGCAAATCTGCACTACAAAGAAGTATCACTTCCCACCGGTCAAAAGGGACATCCACAAAATGTGTAAACACCAGAAAGGCAAGACAGGCCCTGGAGAACAGGGAGCCTTGTTATGCTGATGGGGCGGATGTAACTTGCCAACTGCCTCTCTGGAGGAGTGCATTGTGTTCCCTAAAACAAGTAAAGAACAGAGCTACAGAGCCAAGGGCACTTCCAGTCTAGGGAATATACCTTGGGAAAACTGAAAATCAATAAGCCAGAGCCACCCCAAAATATAGGTCTGCACTGCTTACAAGGACCTCAACTTGGGTACACCTTAAATATCCCAGGAAATATAAAAATGGTTCAAAAACTTGTGGTACTTACGTACGATGGAATATCCCTCAGCCATGAAATCAATGTCATAAGACCAGTAGCAGCAAAATGGGTGGATTCAGGTACGATGATTCTAAGTGAAATAAGTCACAGAGAAAAAGAAACTTATCATAAGATATCACTTATGATGATCCTGTACACATGGCTACACTTGAACTGAGTTAGGAAAGAGAACAGTGTCTCACATTTAGAAAACACTCTTATGCCTGCTTAAGGGGGAAGGAGAGGTGGGGTGATGCATAAAACCAGAGTTTGATATAAGCACAGGTACCGTTCCAAAAACCAACTATGGAATAGACAAGACCTACACCTTCCTCAGTGAAAGGGACTCAAAACCCCATATTTCCCGCAGAGGAATATATCTGACTAGTAAGAATCTTAAAAACTATGTATTGATATGTCTACGTAAGGGAATCAAGTGTGTCTAGACTGGCATAAACATGGCAGTGAGAATCAGCTCAAACCCATTATAAAAAGGAATTTCAAAAACAAAACAAAAAAACTGGGAAATTCTTTACAATTCCTTCAGGGTCTCTGATGAAACCTGGAATGACCCTATCTACAACGACAGCTGGATGTGGCATAAGGCTGGACACTTGGGACTGAGACGATTGGTGGGATTGGGTGAGCAAATGCAGACCCTTTAAAGCACAAATGCCTGGCACCCATTCCATGGGTCCCAACTCTCCAGGATGAAGGGAATATTACTACAGCTATAACATGTACGGTAAACCTAGAGAACGGACACACTGTGAATACGAAAGGATTCTAAAACTCAACGAATAGTCCCTCTCCTGGTGCTCCGGTTTGACTTTCAATCTGCTTTACTATCAATCTCCCAACTTGGAGAGACAGCCCCTTTAACCTCCTGGCTCGCACAGGTTGCCAATTTGGCAGAGGTGAAAGGGAAGAGGGAGAACCAATGAGAGAGTAGCTGTTAGGCATTAGGACGGGCACATATCACTCTAATTTCCCAGCAGGAAGAAGAATTAACCAAATTCTCAGCCACCCACCGGGAACCAGTATAGGTCCTGAACCAAAATTTTGGACTTGCGGTCAGCTCACCAAAAACGAGTTGAAAAATGGAGCTCAGGGGCACAGCAATTCACAAACTGGCCGAGTAATAAAGGACAACTATCGTCCAAAAATCTGTTGAGGGAAGGCAACGAGGCGGACTTGAAAGCGAGGCAGAATAGCAGGAAACAGATTTCAAGAGGTACGTTGGAATCGCATTTAAAGCACAGGAAGAGGGGCACAACTTCGACAATGATGCACTTGGCCAAAAAGGGCGTATGCGTTTTCTCCTGAATATATTCAGGAGAAAACGCATACGCCCTTTTTGGCCAAGCAAGCAAGCGGGCAATGCAAATCTGCACTACAAAGAAGTATCACTTCCCAACGGTCAAAAGGGACATCCACAAAATGTGTAAACACCAGAAAGGCAAGACAGGCCCTGGAGAACAGGGAGCCTTGTTATGCTGATGGGGCGGATGTAACTTGCCAACTGCCTCTCTGGAGGAGTGCATTGTGTTCCCTAAAACAAGTAAAGAACAGAGCTACAGAGCCAAGGGCACTTCCAGTCTAGGGAATATACCTTGGGAAAACTGAAAATCAATAAGCCAGAGCCACCCCAAAATATAGGTCTGCACTGCTTACAAGGACCTCAACTTGGGTACACCTTAAATATCCCAGGAAATATAAAAATGGTTCAAAAAATTGTGGTACTTACGTACGATGGAATATCCCTCAGCCATGAAATCAATGTCATAAGACCAGTAGCAGCAAAATGGGTGGATTCAGGTACGATGATTCTAAGTGAAATAAGTCACAGAGAAAAAGAAACTTATCATAAGATATCACTTATGATGATCCTGTACACATGGCTACACTTGAACTGAGTTAGGAAAGAGAACAGTGTCTCACATTTAGAAAACACTCTTATGCCTGCTTAAGGGGGAAGGAGAGGTGGGGTGATGCATAAAACCAGAGTTTGATATAAGCACAGGTACCGTTCCAAAAACCAACTATGGAATAGTCAAGACCTACACCTTCCTCAGTGAAAGGGACTCAAAACCCCATATTTCCCGCAGAGGAATATATCTGACTAGTAAGAATCTTAAAACCTATGTATTGATATGTCTACGTAAGGGAATCAAGTGTGTCTAGACTGGCATAAACATGGCAGCGAGAATCAGCTCAAACACATTATAAAAAGGAATTTCAAAAACAAAACAAAAAAACTGGGAAATTCTTTACAATTCCTTCAGGGTCTCTGATGAAACCTGGAATGACCCTATCTACAATGACAGCTGGATGTGGCATAAGGCTGGACACTTGGGACTGAGACGATTGGTGGGATTGGGTGAGCAAATGCAGACCCTTTAAAGCACAAATGCCTGGCACCCATTCCATGGGTCCCAACTCTCCAGGATGAAGGGAATATTACTACAGCTATAACATGTACGGTAAACCTAGAGAACGGACACACTGTGAATACGAAAGGATTCAAAAACTCAACGAATAGTCCCTCTCCTGGTGCTCCGGTTTGACTTTCAATCTGCTTTACTATCAATCTCCCAACTTGGAGAGACAGCCCCTTTAACCTCCTGGCTCGCACAGGTTGCCAATTTGGCAGAGGTGAAAGGGAAGAGGGAGAACCAATGAGAGAGTAGCTGTTAGGCATTAGGACGGGCACATATCACTCTAATTTCCCGGCAGGAAGAAGAATTAACCAAATTCTCAGCCACCCACCGGGAACCAGTATAGGTCCTGAACCAAAATTTTGGACTTGCGGTCAGCTCACCAAAAACGAGTTGAAAAATGGAGCTCAGGGGCACAGCAATTCACAAACTGGCCGAGTAATAAAGGACAAATACCGTCCAAAAATCTGTTGAGGGAAGGCAACGAGGCGGACTTGAAAGCGAGGCAGAATAACAGGAAACAGATTTCAAGAGGTACGTTGGAATCGCATTTAAAGCACAGGAAGAGGGGCACAACTTCGACAATGATGCACTTGGCCAAAAAGGGCGTATGCGTTTTCTCCTGAATATATTCAGGAGAAAACGCATACGCCCTTTTTGGCCAAGCAAGCAAGCGGGCAATGCAAATCTGCACTACAAAGAAGTATCACTTCCCAACGGTCAAAAGGGACATCCACAAAATGTGTAAACACCAGAAAGGCAAGACAGGCCCTGGAGAACAGGGAGCCTTGTTATGCTGATGGGGCGGATGTAACTTGCCAACTGCCTCTCTGGAGGAGTGCATTGTGTTCCCTAAAACAAGTAAAGAACAGAGCTACAGAGCCAAGGGCACTTCCAGTCTAGGGAATATACCTTGGGAAAACTGAAAATCAATAAGCCAGAGCCACCCCAAAATATAGGTCTGCACTGCTTACAAGGACCTCAACTTGGGTACACCTTAAATATCCCAGGAAATATAAAAATGGTTCAAAAAATTGTGGTACTTACGTACGATGGAATATCCCTCAGCCATGAAATCAATGTCATAAGACCAGTAGCAGCAAAATGGGTGGATTCAGGTACGATGATTCTATGTGAAATAAGTCACAGAGAAAAAGAAACTTATCATAAGATATCACTTATGATGATCCTGTACACATGGCTACACTTGAACTGAGTTAGGAAAGAGAACAGTGTCTCAGATTTAGAAAACACTCTTATGCCTGCTTAAGGGGGAAGGAGAGGTGGGGTGATGCATAAAACCAGAGTTTGATATAAGCACAGGTACCGTTCCAAAAACCAACTATGGAATAGACAAGACCTACACCTTCCTCAGTGAAAGGGACTCAAAACCCCATATTTCCCGCAGAGGAATATATCTGACTAGTAAGAATCTTAAAACCTATGTATTGATATGTCTACGTAAGGGAATCAAGTGTGTCTAGACTGGCATAAACATGGCAGCGAGAATCAGCTCAAACACATTATAAAAAGGAATTTCAAAAACAAAACAAAAAAACTGGGAAATTCTTTACAATTCCTTCAGGGTCTCTGATGAAACCTGGAATGACCCTATCTACAACGACAGCTGGATGTGGCATAAGGCTGGACACTTGGGACTGAGACGATTGGTGGGATTGGGTGAGCAAATGCAGACCCTTTAAAGCACAAATGCCTGGCACCCATTCCATGGGTCCCAACTCTCCAGGATGAAGGGAATATTACTACAGCTATAACATGTACGGTAAACCTAGAGAACAGACACACTGTGAATACGAAAGGTTTCTAAAACTCAACGAATAGTCCCTCTCCTGGTGCTCCGGTTTGACTTTCAATCTGCTTTACTATCAATCTCCCAACTTGGAGAGACAGCCCCTTTAACCTCCTGGCTCGCACAGGTTGCCAATTTGGCAGAGGTGAAAGGGAAGAGGGAGAACCAATGAGAGAGTAGCTGTTAGGCATTAGGACGGGCACATATCACTCTAACTTCCCAGCAGGAAGAAGAATTAACCAAAGTCTCAGACCCCCACCGTGAACCAGCATAGGTCCTGAACCAAAACTTTGCACTCCTGGTCAGCTCACAAAAAAACGAGTTGAAAAATGGAGCGCAAGGGCACAGCAATTCACAAACTGGCAGAGTAATAAAGGACAACTATCGTCCAAAAATCTGTAAAGGGAAGGCAACGAGGCGGACTTGAAAGCGAGGCAGAATACCAGGAAACAGATTTCAAGAGGTACGTTGGAATCGCCTTTAAAGCACAGGAAGAGGGGCACAACTTCGACAATGATGCACTTGGCCAAAAAGGGCGTATGCGTTTTCTCCTGAATATATTCAGGAGAAAACGCATACGCCCTTTTTGGCCAAGCAAGCAAGCGGGCAATGCAAATCTGCACTACAAAGAAGTATCACTTCCCACCGGTCAAAAGGGACATCCACAAAATGTGTAAACACCAGAAAGGCAAGACAGGCCCTGGAGAACAGGGAGCCTTGTTATGCTGATGGGGCGGATGTAACTTGCCAACTGCCTCTCTGGAGGAGTGCATTGTGTTCCCTAAAACAAGTAAAGAACAGAGCTACAGAGCCAAGGGCACTTCCAGTCTAGGGAATATACCTTGGGAAAACTGAAAATCAATAAGCCAGAGCCACCCCAAAATATAGGTCTGCACTGCTTACAAGGACCTCAACTTGGGTACACCTTAAATATCCCAGGAAATATAAAAATGGTTCAAAAACTTGTGGTACTTACGTACGATGGAATATCCCTCAGCCATGAAATCAATGTCATAAGACCAGTAGCAGCAAAATGGGTGGATTCAGGTACGATGATTCTAAGTGAAATAAGTCACAGAGAAAAAGAAACTTATCATAAGATATCACTTATGATGATCCTGTACACATGGCTACACTTGAACTGAGTTAGGAAAGAGAACAGTGTCTCACATTTAGAAAACACTCTTATGCCTGCTTAAGGGGGAAGGAGAGGTGGGGTGATGCATAAAACCAGAGTTTGATATAAGCACAGGTACCGTTCCAAAAACCAACTATGGAATAGACAAGACCTACACCTTCCTCAGTGAAAGGGACTCAAAACCCCATATTTCCCGCAGAGGAATATATCTGACTAGTAAGAATCTTAAAAACTATGTATTGATATGTCTACGTAAGGGAATCAAGTGTGTCTAGACTGGCATAAACATGGCAGTGAGAATCAGCTCAAACCCATTATAAAAAGGAATTTCAAAAACAAAACAAAAAAACTGGGAAATTCTTTACAATTCCTTCAGGGTCTCTGATGAAATCTGGAATGACCCTATCTACAACGACAGCTGGATGTGGCATAAGGCTGGACACTTGGGACTGAGACGATTGGTGGGATTGGGTGAGCAAATGCAGACCCTTTAAAGCACAAATGCCTGGCACCCATTCCATGGGTCCCAACTCTCCAGGATGAAGGGAATATTACTACAGCTATAACATGTACGGTAAACCTAGAGAACAGACACACTGTGAATACGAAAGGTTTCTAAAACTCAACGAATAGTCCCTCTCCTGGTGCTCCGGTTTGACTTTCAATCTGCTTTACTATCAATCTCCCAACTTGGAGAGACAGCCCCTTTAACCTCCTGGCTCGCACAGGTTGCCAATTTGGCAGAGGATGAAAGGGAAAAGGGAGAACCAATGAGAGAGTAGCTGTTAGGCATTAGGACGGGCACATATCACTCTAACTTCCCAGCAGGAAGAAGAATTAACCAAAGTCTCAGACCCCCACCGTGAACCAGCATAGGTCCTGAACCAAAATTTTGCACTCCTGGTCAGCTCACAAAAAAACGAGTTGAAAAATGGAGCGCAAGGGCACAGCAATTCACAAACTGGCAGAGTAATAAAGGACAACTATCGTCCAAAAATCTGTAAAGGGAAGGCAACGAGGCAGACTTGAAAGCGAGGCAGAATACCAGGAAACAGATTTCAAGAGGTACGTTGGAATCGCCTTTAAAGCACAGGAAGAGGGGCACAACTTCGACAATGATGCACTTGGCCAAAAAGGGCGTATGCGTTTTCTCCTGAATATATTCAGGAGAAAACGCATACGCCCTTTTTGGCCAAGCAAGCAAGCGGGCAATGCAAATCTGCACTACAAAGAAGTATCACTTCCCACCGGTCAAAAGGGACATCCACAAAATGTGTAAACACCAGAAAGGCAAGACAGGCCCTGGAGAACAGGGAGCCTTGTTATGCTGATGGGGCGGATGTAACTTGCCAACTGCCTCTCTGGAGGAGTGCATTGTGTTCCCTAAAACAAGTAAAGAACAGAGCTACAGAGCCAAGGGCACTTCCAGTCTAGGGAATATACCTTGGGAAAACTGAAAATCAATAAGCCAGAGCCACCCCAAAATATAGGTCTGCACTGCTTACAAGGAACTCAACTTGGGTACACCTTAAATATCCCAGGAAATATAAAAATGGTTCAAAAAATAGTGGTACTTACGTAAGATGGAATATCCCTCAGCCATGAAATCAATGTCATAAGACCAGTAGCAGCAAAATGGGTGGATTCAGGTACGATGATTCTAAGTGAAATAAGTCACAGAGAAAAAGAAACTTATCATAAGATATCATTTATGATGATCCTGTACACATGGCTACACTTGAACTGAGTTAGGAAAGAGAACAGTGTCTCACATTTAGAAAACACTCTTATGCCTGCTTAAGGGGGAAGGAGAGGTGGGGTGATGCATAAAACCAGAGTTTGATATAAGCACAGGTACCGTTCCAAAAACCAACTATGGAATAGACAAGACCTACACCTTCCTCAGTGAAAGGGACTCAAAACCCCATATTTCCCGCAGAGGAATATATCTGACTAGTAAGAATCTTAAAACCTATGTATTGATATGTCTCCGTAAGGGAATCAAGTGTGTCTAGACTGGCATAAACATGGCAGCGAGAATCAGCTCAAACCCATTATAAAAAGGAATTTCAAAAACAAAACAAAAAAACTGGGAAATTCTTTACAATTCCTTCAGGGTCTCTGATGAAACCTGGAATGACCCTATCTAGAATGACAGCTGGATGTGGCATAAGGCTGGACACTTGGGACTGAGAGGATTGGTGAGATTGGGTGAGCAAATGCAGACCCTTTAAAGCACAAATGCCTGGCACCCATTCCATGGGTCCCAACTCTCCAGGTTGAAGGGAATATTACTACAGCTCTAACATGTACGGGAAATCTAGAGAACGGACACACTGTGAATACGAAAGGTTTCTAAAACTCAACGAATAGTCCCTCTCCTGGTGCTCCGGTTTGAGTTTCCATCTGCTTTACTATCAACCTCCCAACTTGGAGAGACAGCCCCTTTAACCTCCTGGTTCGCACAGGTGGCCAATTTGGCAGAGGATGAAAGGGAAGAGGGAGAACCAATGAGAGAGTAGCTGTTAGGCATTTGGACGGGCACATATCACTGTAATTTCCCGCCAGGAAGAAAAATTAACCAAAGTCTCAGCCACCCACAGGGAACCACCATAGGTCCCGAACCAAAATTTTGGACTTGCGGTCAGCTCAAAAAAAACGAGTTGAAAAATGGAGCTCAGGGGCACAGCAATTCCCAAACTGGCCGAGTAATAAAGGACAACTATCGTCCAAAAATCTGTTGATGGAAGGCAACGTGGCGGACTTGAAAACGAGGCAGAATAGCAGGAAACAGATTTCAAGAGGTACATTGGAATCGCCTTTAAAGCACAGGAAGAGGGGCACAACTTCGACAATGATGCACTTGGCCAAAAAGGGCGTTTGCGTTTTCTCCTGAATATATTCAGGAGAAAACGCATAGGCTCTTTTTGGCCAAGCAAGCAAGCGGGCAATGCAAATCTGCACTACAAAGGAGTATCACTTCCCACCGGTCAAAAGGGACATCCACAAAATGTGTAAAAACCAGAAAGGCAAGACAGGCCCTGGAGAACAGGGAGCCTTGTTATGCTGATGGGCGGGATGTAAATTGCCAACTGCCTCACTGGAGGAGTGCATTGTGTTCCCTAAAACAAGTAAACAACAGAGCTACAGAGTGAAGGGCACTTCCAGTCTAGGGAATATACCTGGGGAAAACTGAAAATCAATAAGACAGAGCCACCCCAAAATTTAGGGCTGCACTGCTTACAAGGACCTCAACTTGGGTACACCTTAAATATCCCAGGAAATATAAAAATGGTTCAAAAAATTGTGGTACTTACCTACGATGGAATATCCCTCAGTGGTGAAATCAATGTCATAAGACCAGTAGCAGCAAAATGGGTGGATTCAGGTACGTTGATTCTAAGTGAAATAAGTCACACAGAAAAAGAAACTTATCATAAGATATCACTTATGAAGATCCTGTAAACATGGTTACACTTGAACTGAGTTAGGAAAGAGAACAGAGTCTCACATTTAGGAAACACTCTTATGCCTGCTTAAGGGTGAAGGAGAGGTGGGGTGATGCATAAAACCAGAGTTTGATATAAGCACAGGTACCGTTCCAAAAACCAACTATGGAATAGACAAGACCTACACCTTCCTCAGTGAAAGGGACTCAAAACCCCATAGTTCCCGCAGAGGAATATATCTGACTAGTAAGAATCTTAAAACCTATGTATTGATATGTCTCCGTAGGGGAATCAAGTGTGTCTAGACTGGCATAAACATGGCAGTGAGAATCAGCTCAAACCCACTATAAAAAGGAATTTCAAAAACAAAACAAAAAAACTGGGAAATTCTTTACAATTCCTTCAGGGTCTCTGATGAAACCTGGAATGACCCTATCTACAACGACAGCTGGATGTGGCATAAGGCTGGACACTTGGGTCTAAGAGGATTTGTGAGATTGGTTGAGAAAATGCAGACCCTTTAAATCACAAATGCCTGGCACACATTCCATGGGTCACAACTCTCCAGGTTGAAGGGAATATTACTACAGCTATAACATGTACAGGAAACCTAGAGAACAGACACACTATGAATATGAAAGGTTTCTAAAACTCAACGAATAGTCCCTCTCCTGGTGCTCCGGTTTGACTTGCCATCTGCTTTACTATCACCTCCCAACTTGGAGAGACAGCCCCTTTAACCTCCTGGTTCGAACAGGTGGCCAATTTGGCAGAGGATGAAAGGGAAGAGGGAGAACCAATGAGAGAGTAGCTGTTAGGCATTTGGACGGGCACATATCACTCTAATTTCCTGGTAGGAAGAAGAATTAACCAAAGTCTCAGCCCCCCACTGGGACCAGCATAGGTCCTGAACCAAAATTTTGGACTTGCGGTCAGCTCACCAAAAACGAGTTGAAAAATGGAGCTCAGGGGCACAGCAATTCACAAACTGGCCGAGTAATAAAGGACAACTATCGTCCAAAAATCTGTTGAGGGAAGGCAACGAGGCGGACTTGAAAGCGAGGCAGAATAGCAGGAAACAGAGGTACGTTGGAATCACCTTTAAAGCACAGGAAGAGGGGCACAACTTCGACAGTGATGCACTTGGCCAAAAAGGGCGTATGCGTTTTCTCCTGAATATATTCAGGAGAAAACGCATACGCCCTTTTTGGCCAAGCAAGCAAGCGGGCAATGCAAATCTGCACTATAAAGAAGTATCAATTCCCACCGGTCAAAAGGGACATCCACAAAATGTGTAAAAACCAGAAAGGCAAGACAGGCCCTGGAGAACAGAGAGCCTTGTTATGCTGAAGGGTGTGATGTAAATTGCCAACTGCCTCTCTGGAGGAGTGCATTGTGTTCCCTAAAACAAGTAAACAACAGAGCTACAGAGCCAAGGGCACTTCCAGTCTAGGGAATATACCTTGGGAAAACTGAAAATCAATAAGACAGAGCCACCCCAAAATTTAGGGCTGCACTGCTTACAAGGACCTCAACTTGGGTACACCTTAAGTATCCCAGGAAATATAAAAATGGTTCAAAAAATTGTGGTACTTACGTACGATGGAATATCCCTCAGCCATGAAATCAATGTCATAAGACCAGTAGCAGCAAAATGGGTGGATTCAGGTACGATGATTCTAAGTGAAATAAGTCACACAGAAAAAAAACTTATCATAAGATATCACTTATGAAGATCCTGTAAACATGGCTACACTTGAACTGAGTTAGGAAAGAGAACAGTGTCTCACATTTAGAAAACACTCTTATGCCTGCTTAAGGGGGAAGGAGAGGTGGGGTGATGCATAAAACCAGAGTTTGATATAAGCACAGGTACCGTTCCAAAAACCAACTATGTAATAGACAAGACCTACACCTTCCTCAGTGAAAGGGACTCAAAACCCCATATTTCCCGCAGAGGAATATATCTGACTAGTAAGAATCTTAAAACCTATGTATTGATATGTCTCCGTAAGGGAATCAAGTGTGTCTAGACTGGCATAAACATGGCAGCGAGAATCAGCTCAAACCCACTATAAAAAGGAATTTCGAAAAAAAAAAAAAAAAAAAAACTGGGAAATTCTTTACAATTCCTTCAGGGTCTCTGATGAAACCTGGAATGACCCTATCTACAACGACAGCTGGAAGTGGCATAAGTCTGGACACTTGGGACTGAGAGGATTGGTGAGATTGGGTGAGCAAATGCAGACCCTTTAAAGCACAAATGCCTGGCACCCATTCCATGGGTCCCAACTCTCCAGGTTGAAGGGAATATTACTACAGCTATAACATGTATGGGAAACCTAGAGAACGGACACACTGTGAATATGAAAGGTTTCTAAAACTCAACGAATAGTCCCTCTCCTGGTGCTCGGGTTTGACTTTCCATCTGCTTTACTATCAACCTCCCAACTTGGAGAGACAGCCCCTTTAACCTCCTGGTTCACACAGGTTGCCAATTTGGCAGAGGATGAAAGGGAAGAGGGAGAACCAATGAGAGAGTAGCTGTTAGGCATTTGGATGGGCACATATCACTTTAATTTCCCGGCAGGAAGAATAATTAACCAAAGTCTCAGCCACCCACCGGGAACCAGTATAGGTCCTGAACCAAAATTTTGGACTTGCGGTCAGCTCACAAAAAACGAGTTGAAAAATGGAGCTCAGGGGCACAGCAATTCACAAACTGGCCGAGTAATAAAGGACAACTATCGTCCAAAAATCTGTTGAGGGAAGGCAACGAGGCGGACTTGAAAGCGAGGCAGAATAGCAGGAAACAGATTTCAAGAGGTACGTTGGAATCGACTTTAAAGCACAGGAAGAGGGGTGCAACTTAGAAAATGAGGCACTTGGCCAAAAAGGGCGTATGCGTTTTCTCCTGAATATATTCAGGAGAAAACGCATACGCCCTTTTTGGCCAAGCAAGCAAGCGGGCAATGCAAATCTGCACTACAAAGAAGTATCACTTCCCACCGGTCAAAAGGGACATCCAAAAAATTTGTAAAATCCATAAAGGCAAGACAGGCCCTGGAGAACAGGGAGCCTTGTTATGCTGATGGGCGTGATATAACTAGCCAACTGCCTGTCCGGAGGAGTGCATTGTGTACCCTAAAACAAATAAACAACAGAGCTACAGAGCCAAGGGCACTTCCAGTGTAGGGAATATACCTTGGGAAAACTGAAAATCGATAAGACAGAGCCACCCCAAAATTTAGGGCGGCACTGCATACAAGGACCTCAACTTGGGTACACCTTAAGTATCCCAGGAAATATAAAAATGGTTCAAAAAATTGTGGTACTTACGTACGATGGAATATCCCTCAGCCATGAAATCAATGTCATAAGACCAGTAGCAGCAAAATGGGTGGATTCAGGTACGATGATTCTAAGTGAAATAAGTCACACAGAAAAAGAAACTTATCATAAGATATCACTTATGAAGATCCTGTAAACATGGCTACACTTGAACTGAGTTAGGAAAGAGAACAGTGTCTCACATTTAGAAAACACTCTTATGCCTGCTTAAGGGGGAAGGAGAGGTGGGGTGATGCATAAAACCAGAGTTTGATATAAGCAGAGGTACCGTTCCAAAAACCAACTGTGGAATAGACAAGACCTACACCTTCCTCAGTGAAAGGGACTCAAAACCCCATATTTCCCGCAGAGGAATATATCTGACTAGTAAGAATCTTAAAACCTATGTATTGATATGTCTCCGTAAGGGAATCAAGTGTGTCTAGACTGTCATAAACATGGCAGCGAGAATCAGCTCAAACCCACTATAAAAAGGAATTTCAAAAACAAAACAAAAAAACTGGGAAATTCTTTACAATTCCTTCAGGGTCTCTGATGAAACCTGGAATGACCATATGTACAACGGCAGCTGGATGTGGCATAATGCTGGACACTTGGGACAGAGAGGATTGGTGAGATTGGGTGAGCAAATGCAGACCCTTTAAAGCACAAATGCCTGGCACCCATTCCGTGGGTCCCAACTCTCCAGGTTAAAGGGAATATTAATACAACTATAACATGTACGGGAAACCTAGAGAATGGACACATTGTGAATACGAAAGGTTTCTAAAACTCAACGAATAGTCCCTCTCCTGGTGCTCGGGTTTGACTTTCCATCTGCTTTACTATCAACCTCCCAACTTGGAGAGACAGCCCCTTTAACCTCCTGGTTCGAAAAGGTTGCCAATTTGGCAGAGGATGAAAGGGAAGAGGGAGAACCAATGAGAGAGTAGCTGTTAGGCATTTGTACGGGCACATATCACTCTAATTTCCCGGCAGGAAGAAGAATTAACCAAAGCCTCAGCCTCCCACCGGGAACCAGTATAGGTCCTGAACCAAAATTTTGGACTTGCGGTCAGCTCACAAAAAACAAGTTGAAAAATGGAGCTCAGGGGCACAGCAATTCCCAAACTGGACGAGGAATAAAGGACAACTATCGTCCAAAAATCTGTTGAGGGAAGGCAACGAGGCGGACTTGAAAGCGAGGCAGAATAGCAGGAAACAGAGGTACGTTGGAATCACCTTTAAAGCACAGGAAGAGGGGCACAACTTCGACAATGATGCACTTGGCCAAAAAGGGCGTAATGGTTTTCTCCTGAATATATTCAGGAGAAAACGCATACGCCCTTTTTGGCCAAGCAAGCAAGCGGGCAATGCAAATCTGAACTACAAAGAAGTATCACTTCCCACCGGTCAAAATGGACATCCACAAAATGTGTAAAAACCAGAAAGGCAAGACAGGCCCTGGAGAACAGGAAGCCTTGTTATGCTGATGGGCGGGATGTAAACTGCCAACTGCCTCTCTGGAGGAGTGCATTGTGTTCCCTAAAACAAGTAAACAACAGAGCTACAGAGCCAAGGGCACTTCCATTCTAGGGAATATACCTTGGGAAAACTGAAAATCAATAAGACAGAGCCACCCCAAAATTTAGGGCTGCACTGCTTTCAAGGACCTCAACTTGGGTACACCTTAAGTATCCCAGGAAATATAAATATGGTTCAAAAAATTGTGGTACTTACCTACGATGGAATATCCCTCAGCCATGAAATCTATGTCATAAGACCAGTAGCAGCAAAATGGGTGGATTTAGGTACGATGATTCTAAGTGAAATAAGTCACACAGAAAAAGAAACTTATCATAAGATATCACTTATGAAGATCCTGTAAACATGGCTACACTTGAACTGAGTTAGGAAAGAGAACAGTGTCTCACATTTAGAAAACACTCTTATGCCTGCTTAAGGGGGAAGTAGAGGTGGGGTGATGCATAAAACCAGAGTTTGATATAAGCACAGGTACTGCTCGAAAAACCAACTATGGAATAGACAAGAGCTACACCTTCCTCAGTGAAAGGGACTCAAAACCCCATATTTCCCACAGAGGAATATATCTGACTAGTAAGAATCTTAAAACCTATGTATTGATATGTCTCCATAAGGGAATCAAGTGTGTCTAGACTGGCATAAACATGGCAGCGGGAATTAGCTCAAACCCACTATAAAAAGGAATTTCAAAAACAAAACAAAAAAACTGGGAAATTCTTTACAATTCCTTCAGGGTCTCTGATGAAACCTGGAATGACCCTATCTACAACGACAGCTGGATGTGGCATAAGGCTGGACACTTGGGACTGAGACGATTGGTGGGATTGGGTGAGCAAATGCAGACCCTTTAAAGCACAAATGCCTGGCACCCATTCCATGGGTCCCAACTCTCCAGGATGAAGGGAATATTCCTACAGCTATAACATGTACGGTAAACCTAGAGAACGGACACACTGTGAATACGAAAGGATTCTAAAACTCAACGAATAGTCCCTCTCCTGGTGCTCCGGTTTGACTTTCAATCTGCTTTACTATCAATCTCCCAACTTGGAGAGACAGCCCCTTTAACCTCCTGGCTCGCACAGGTTGCCAATTTGGCAGAGGTGAAAGGGAAGAGGGAGAACCAATGAGAGAGTAGCTGTTAGGCATTAGGACGGGCACATATCACTGTAATTTCCCGGCAGGAAGAAGAATTAACCAAATTCTCAGCCACCCACCGGGAACCAGTATAGGTCCTGAACCAAAATTTTGGACTTGCGGTCAGCTCACCAAAAACGAGTTGAAAAATGGAGCTCAGGGGCACAGCAATTCACAAACTGGCCGAGTAATAAAGGACAACTATCGTCCAAAAATCTGTTGAGGGAAGGCAACGAGGCGGACTTGAAAGCGAGGCAGAATAGCAGGAAACAGATTTCAAGAGGTACGTTGGAATCGCATTTAAAGCACAGGAAGAGGGGCACAACTTCGACAATGATGCACTTGGCCAAAAAGGGCGTATGCGTTTTCTCCTGAATATATTCAGGAGAAAACGCATACGCCCTTTTTGGCCAAGCAAGCAAGCGGGCAATGCAAATCTGCACTACAAAGAAGTATCACTTCCCAACGGTCAAAAGGGACATCCACAAAATGTGTAAACACCAGAAAGGCAAGACAGGCCCTGGAGAACAGGGAGCCTTGTTATGCTGATGGGGCGGATGTAACTTGCCAACTGCCTCTCTGGAGGAGTGCATTGTGTTCCCTAAAACAAGTAAAGAACAGAGCTACAGAGCCAAGGGCACTTCCAGTCTAGGGAATATACCTTGGGAAAACTGAAAATCAATAAGCCAGAGCCACCCCAAAATATAGGTCTGCACTGCTTACAAGGACCTCAACTTGGGTACACCTTAAATATCCCAGGAAATATAAAAATGGTTCAAAAAATTGTGGTACTTACGTACGATGGAATATCCCTCAGCCATGAAATCAATGTCATAAGACCAGTAGCAGCAAAATGGGTGGATTCAGGTACGATGATTCTAAGTGAAATAAGTCACAGAGAAAAAGAAACTTATCATAAGATATCACTTATGATGATCCTGTACACATGGCTACACTTGAACTGAGTTAGGAAAGAGAACAGTGTCTCACATTTAGAAAACACTCTTATGCCTGCTTAAGGGGGAAGGAGAGGTGGGGTGATGCATAAAACCAGAGTTTGATATAAGCACAGGTACCGTTCCAAAAACCAACTATGGAATAGTCAAGACCTACACCTTCCTCAGTGAAAGGGACTCAAAACCCCATATTTCCCGCAGAGGAATATATCTGACTAGTAAGAATCTTAAAACCTATGTATTGATATGTCTACGTAAGGGAATCAAGTGTGTCTAGACTGGCATAAACATGGCAGCGAGAATCAGCTCAAACACATTATAAAAAGGAATTTCAAAAACAAAACAAAAAAACTGGGAAATTCTTTACAATTCCTTCAGGGTCTCTGATGAAACCTGGAATGACCCTATCTACAACGACAGCTGGATGTGGCATAAGGCTGGACACTTGGGACTGAGACGATTGGTGGGATTGGGTGAGCAAATGCAGACCCTTTAAAGCACAAATGCCTGGCACCCATTCCATGGGTCCCAACTCTCCAGGATGAAGGGAATATTACTACAGCTATAACATGTACGGTAAACCTAGAGAACGGACACACTGTGAATACGAAAGGATTCTAAAACTCAACGAATAGTCCCTCTCCTGGTGCTCCGGTTTGACTTTCAATCTGCTTTACTATCAATCTCCCAACTTGGAGAGACAGCCCCTTTAACCTCCTGGCTCGCACAGGTTGCCAATTTGGCAGAGGTGAAAGGGAAGAGGGAGAACCAATGAGAGAGTAGCTGTTAGGCATTAGGACGGGCACATATCACTCTAATTTCCCAGCAGGAAGAAGAATTAACCAAATTCTCAGCCACCCACCGGGAACCAGTATAGGTCCTGAACCAAAATTTTGGACTTGCGGTCAGCTCACCAAAAACGAGTTGAAAAATGGAGCTCAGGGGCACAGCAATTCACAAACTGGCCGAGTAATAAAGGACAACTATCGTCCAAAAATCTGTTGAGGGAAGGCAACGAGGCGGACTTGAAAGCGAGGCAGAATAGCAGGAAACAGATTTCAAGAGGTACGTTGGAATCGCATTTAAAGCACAGGAAGAGGGGCACAACTTCGACAATGATGCACTTGGCCAAAAAGGGCGTATGCGTTTTCTCCTGAATATATTCAGGAGAAAACGCATACGCCCTTTTTGGCCAAGCAAGCAAGCGGGCAATGCAAATCTGCACTACAAAGAAGTATCACTTCCCAACGGTCAAAAGGGACATCCACAAAATGTGTAAACACCAGAAAGGCAAGACAGGCCCTGGAGAACAGGGAGCCTTGTTATGCTGATGGGGCGGATGTAACTTGCCAACTGCCTCTCTGGAGGAGTGCATTGTGTTCCCTAAAACAAGTAAAGAACAGAGCTACAGAGCCAAGGGCACTTCCAGTCTAGGGAATATACCTTGGGAAAACTGAAAATCAATAAGCCAGAGCCACCCCAAAATATAGGTCTGCACTGCTTACAAGGACCTCAACTTGGGTACACCTTAAATATTCCAGGAAATATAAAAATGGTTCAAAAAATTGTGGTACTTACGTACGATGGAATATCCCTCAGCCATGAAATCAATGTCATAAGACCAGTAGCAGCAAAATGGGTGGATTCAGGTACGATGATTCTAAGTGAAATAAGTCACAGAGAAAAAGAAACTTATCATAAGATATCACTTATGATGATCCTGTACACATGGCTACACTTGAACTGAGTTAGGAAAGAGAACAGTGTCTCACATTTAGAAAACACTCTTATGCCTGCTTAAGGGGGAAGGAGAGGTGGGGTGATGCATAAAACCAGAGTTTGATATAAGCACAGGTACCGTTCCAAAAACCAACTATGGAATAGTCAAGACCTACACCTTCCTCAGTGAAAGGGACTCAAAACCCCATATTTCCCGCAGAGGAATATATCTGACTAGTAAGAATCTTAAAACCTATGTATTGATATGTCTACGTAAGGGAATCAAGTGTGTCTAGACTGGCATAAACATGGCAGCGAGAATCAGCTCAAACACATTATAAAAAGGAATTTCAAAAACAAAACAAAAAAACTGGGAAATTCTTTACAATTCCTTCAGGGTCTCTGATGAAACCTGGAATGACCCTATCTACAACGACAGCTGGATGTGGCATAAGGCTGGACACTTGGGACTGAGACGATTGGTGGGATTGGGTGAGCAAATGCAGACCCTTTAAAGCACAAATGCCTGGCACCCATTCCATGGGTCCCAACTCTCCAGGATGAAGGGAATATTACTACAGCTATAACATGTACGGTAAACCTAGAGAACGGACACACTGTGAATACGAAAGGATTCTAAAACTCAACGAATAGTCCCTCTCCTGGTGCTCCGGTTTGACTTTCAATCTGCTTTACTATCAATCTCCCAACTTGGAGAGACAGCCCCTTTAACCTCCTGGCTCGCACAGGTTGCCAATTTGGCAGAGGTGAAAGGGAAGAGGGAGAACCAATGAGAGAGTAGCTGTTAGGCATTAGGACGGGCACATATCACTCTAATTTCCCGGCAGGAAGAAGAATTAACCAAATTCTCAGCCACCCACCGGGAACCAGTATAGGTCCTGAACCAAAATTTTGGACTTGCGGTCAGCTCACCAAAAACGAGTTGAAAAATGGAGCTCAGGGGCACAGCAATTCACAAACTGGCCGAGTAATAAAGGACAACTATCGTCCAAAAATCTGTTGAGGGAAGGCAACGAGGCGGACTTGAAAGCGAGGCAGAATAGCAGGAAACAGATTTCAAGAGGTACGTTGGAATCGCATTTAAAGCACAGGAAGAGGGGCACAACTTCGACAATGATGCACTTGGCCAAAAAGGGCGTATGCGTTTTCTCCTGAATATATTCAGGAGAAAACGCATACGCCCTTTTTGGCCAAGCAAGCAAGCGGGCAATGCAAATCTGCACTACAAAGAAGTATCACTTCCCAACGGTCAAAAGGGACATCCACAAAATGTGTAAACACCAGAAAGGCAAGACAGGCCCTGGAGAACAGGGAGCCTTGTTATGCTGATGGGGCGGATGTAACTTGCCAACTGCCTCTCTGGAGGAGTGCATTGTGTTCCCTAAAACAAGTAAAGAACAGAGCTACAGAGCCAAGGGCACTTCCAGTCTAGGGAATATACCTTGGGAAAACTGAAAATCAATAAGCCAGAGCCACCCCAAAATATAGGTCTGCACTGCTTACAAGGACCTCAACTTGGGTACACCTTAAATATCCCAGGAAATATAAAAATGGTTCAAAAAATTGTGGTACTTACGTACGATGGAATATCCCTCAGCCATGAAATCAATGTCATAAGACCAGTAGCAGCAAAATGGGTGGATTCAGGTACGATGATTCTAAGTGAAATAAGTCACAGAGAAAAAGAAACTTATCATAAGATATCACTTATGATGATCCTGTACACATGGCTACACTTGAACTGAGTTAGGAAAGAGAACAGTGTCTCACATTTAGAAAACACTCTTATGCCTGCTTAAGGGGGAAGGAGAGGTGGGGTGATGCATAAAACCAGAGTTTGATATAAGCACAGGTACCGTTCCAAAAACCAACTATGGAATAGTCAAGACCTACACCTTCCTCAGTGAAAGGGACTCAAAACCCCATATTTCCCGCAGAGGAATATATCTGACTAGTAAGAATCTTAAAACCTATGTATTGATATGTCTACGTAAGGGAATCAAGTGTGTCTAGACTGGCATAAACATGGCAGCGAGAATCAGCTCAAACACATTATAAAAAGGAATTTCAAAAACAAAACAAAAAAACTGGGAAATTCTTTACAATTCCTTCAGGGTCTCTGATGAAACCTGGAATGACCCTATCTACAACGACAGCTGGATGTGGCATAAGGCTGGACACTTGGGACTGAGACGATTGGTGGGATTGGGTGAGCAAATGCAGACCCTTTAAAGCACAAATGCCTGGCACCCATTCCATGGGTCCCAACTCTCCAGGATGAAGGGAATATTACTACAGCTATAACATGTACGGTAAACCTAGAGAACGGACACACTGTGAATACGAAAGGATTCTAAAACTCAACGAATAGTCCCTCTCCTGGTGCTCCGGTTTGACTTTCAATCTGCTTTACTATCAATCTCCCAACTTGGAGAGACAGCCCCTTTAACCTCCTGGCTCGCACAGGTTGCCAATTTGGCAGAGGTGAAAGGGAAGAGGGAGAACCAATGAGAGAGTAGCTGTTAGGCATTAGGACGGGCACATATCACTCTAATTTCCCGGCAGGAAGAAGAATTAACCAAATTCTCAGCCACCCACCGGGAACCAGTATAGGTCCTGAACCAAAATTTTGGACTTGCGGTCAGCTCACCAAAAACGAGTTGAAAAATGGAGCTCAGGGGCACAGCAATTCACAAACTGGCCGAGTAATAAAGGACAACTACCGTCCAAAAATCTGTTGAGGGAAGGCAACGAGGCGGACTTGAAAGCGAGGCAGAATAACAGGAAACAGATTTCAAGAGGTACGTTGGAATCGCATTTAAAGCACAGGAAGAGGGGCACAACTTCGACAATGATGCACTTGGCCAAAAAGGGCGTATGCGTTTTCTCCTGAATATATTCAGGAGAAAACGCATACGCCCTTTTTGGCCAAGCAAGCAAGCGGGCAATGCAAATCTGCACTACAAAGAAGTATCACTTCCCAACGGTCAAAAGGGACATCCACAAAATGTGTAAACACCAGAAAGGCAAGACAGGCCCTGGAGAACAGGGAGCCTTGTTATGCTGATGGGGCGGATGTAACTTGCCAACTGCCTCTCTGGAGGAGTGCATTGTGTTCCCTAAAACAAGTAAAGAACAGAGCTACAGAGCCAAGGGCACTTCCAGTCTAGGGAATATACCTTGGGAAAACTGAAAATCAATAAGCCAGAGCCACCCCAAAATATAGGTCTGCACTGCTTACAAGGACCTCAACTTGGGTACACCTTAAATATCCCAGGAAATATAAAAATGGTTCAAAAAATTGTGGTACTTACGTACGATGGAATATCCCTCAGCCATGAAATCAATGTCATAAGACCAGTAGCAGCAAAATGGGTGGATTCAGGTACGATGATTCTAAGTGAAATAAGTCACAGAGAAAAAGAAACTTATCATAAGATATCACTTATGATGATCCTGTACACATGGCTACACTTGAACTGAGTTAGGAAAGAGAACAGTGTCTCACATTTAGAAAACACTCTTATGCCTGCTTAAGGGGGAAGGAGAGGTGGGGTGATGCATAAAACCAGAGTTTGATATAAGCACAGGTACCGTTCCAAAAACCAACTATGGAATAGACAAGACCTACACCTTCCTCAGTGAAAGGGACTCAAAACCCCATATTTCTCGCAGAGGAATATATCTGACTAGTAAGAATCTTAAAACCTATGTATTGATATGTCTACGTAAGGGAATCAAGTGTGTCTAGACTGGCATAAACATGGCAGCGAGAATCAGCTCAAACACATTATAAAAAGGAATTTCAAAAACAAAACAAAAAAACTGGGAAATTCTTTACAATTCCTTCAGGGTCTCTGATGAAACCTGGAATGACCCTATCTACAACGACAGCTGGATGTGGCATAAGGCTGGACACTTGGGACTGAGACGATTGGTGGGATTGGGTGAGCAAATGCAGACCCTTTAAAGCACAAATGCCTGGCACCCATTCCATGGGTCCCAACTCTCCAGGATGAAGGGAATATTACTACAGCTATAACATGTACGGTAAACCTAGAGAACAGACACACTGTGAATACGAAAGGTTTCTAAAACTCAACGAATAGTCCCTCTCCTGGTGCTCCGGTTTGACTTTCAATCTGCTTTACTATCAATCTCCCAACTTGGAGAGACAGCCCCTTTAACCTCCTGGCTCGCACAGGTTGCCAATTTGGCAGAGGTGAAAGGGAAGAGGGAGAACCAATGAGAGAGTAGCTGTTAGGCATTAGGACGGGCACATATCACTCTAACTTCCCAGCAGGAAGAAGAATTAACCAAAGTCTCAGACCCCCACCGTGAACCAGCATAGGTCCTGAACCAAAACTTTGCACTCCTGGTCAGCTCACAAAAAAACGAGTTGAAAAATGGAGCGCAAGGGCACAGCAATTCACAAACTGGCAGAGTAATAAAGGACAACTATCGTCCAAAAATCTGTAAAGGGAAGGCAACGAGGCGGACTTGAAAGCGAGGCAGAATACCAGGAAACAGATTTCAAGAGGTACGTTGGAATCGCCTTTAAAGCACAGGAAGAGGGGCACAACTTCGACAATGATGCACTTGGCCAAAAAGGGCGTATGCGTTTTCTCCTGAATATATTCAGGAGAAAACGCATACGCCCTTTTTGGCCAAGCAAGCAAGCGGGCAATGCAAATCTGCACTACAAAGAAGTATCACTTCCCACCGGTCAAAAGGGACATCCACAAAATGTGTAAACACCAGAAAGGCAAGACAGGCCCTGGAGAACAGGGAGCCTTGTTATGCTGATGGGGCGGATGTAACTTGCCAACTGCCTCTCTGGAGGAGTGCATTGTGTTCCCTAAAACAAGTAAAGAACAGAGCTACAGAGCCAAGGGCACTTCCAGTCTAGGGAATATACCTTGGGAAAACTGAAAATCAATAAGCCAGAGCCACCCCAAAATATAGGTCTGCACTGCTTACAAGGACCTCAACTTGGGTACACCTTAAATATCCCAGGAAATATAAAAATGGTTCAAAAACTTGTGGTACTTACGTACGATGGAATATCCCTCAGCCATGAAATCAATGTCATAAGACCAGTAGCAGCAAAATGGGTGGATTCAGGTACGATGATTCTAAGTGAAATAAGTCACAGAGAAAAAGAAACTTATCATAAGATATCACTTATGATGATCCTGTACACATGGCTACACTTGAACTGAGTTAGGAAAGAGAACAGTGTCTCACATTTAGAAAACACTCTTATGCCTGCTTAAGGGGGAAGGAGAGGTGGGGTGATGCATAAAACCAGAGTTTGATATAAGCACAGGTACCGTTCCAAAAACCAACTATGGAATAGACAAGACCTACACCTTCCTCAGTGAAAGGGACTCAAAACCCCATATTTCCCGCAGAGGAATATATCTGACTAGTAAGAATCTTAAAAACTATGTATTGATATGTCTACGTAAGGGAATCAAGTGTGTCTAGACTGGCATAAACATGGCAGTGAGAATCAGCTCAAACCCATTATAAAAAGGAATTTCAAAAACAAAACAAAAAAACTGGGAAATTCTTTACAATTCCTTCAGGGTCTCTGATGAAACCTGGAATGACCCTATCTACAACGACAGCTGGATGTGGCATAAGGCTGGACACTTGGGACTGAGACGATTGGTGGGATTGGGTGAGCAAATGCAGACCCTTTAAAGCACAAATGCCTGGCACCCATTCCATGGGTCCCAACTCTCCAGGATGAAGGGAATATTACTACAGCTATAACATGTACGGTAAACCTAGAGAACGGACACACTGTGAATACGAAAGGATTCTAAAACTCAACGAATAGTCCCTCTCCTGGTGCTCCGGTTTGACTTTCAATCTGCTTTACTATCAATCTCCCAACTTGGAGAGACAGCCCCTTTAACCTCCTGGCTCGCACAGGTTGCCAATTTGGCAGAGGTGAAAGGGAAGAGGGAGAACCAATGAGAGAGTAGCTGTTAGGCATTAGGACGGGCACATATCACTCTAATTTCCCAGCAGGAAGAAGAATTAACCAAATTCTCAGCCACCCACCGGGAACCAGTATAGGTCCTGAACCAAAATTTTGGACTTGCGGTCAGCTCACCAAAAACGAGTTGAAAAATGGAGCTCAGGGGCACAGCAATTCACAAACTGGCCGAGTAATAAAGGACAACTATCGTCCAAAAATCTGTTGAGGGAAGGCAACGAGGCGGACTTGAAAGCGAGGCAGAATAGCAGGAAACAGATTTCAAGAGGTACGTTGGAATCGCATTTAAAGCACAGGAAGAGGGGCACAACTTCGACAATGATGCACTTGGCCAAAAAGGGCGTATGCGTTTTCTCCTGAATATATTCAGGAGAAAACGCATACGCCCTTTTTGGCCAAGCAAGCAAGCGGGCAATGCAAATCTGCACTACAAAGAAGTATCACTTCCCAACGGTCAAAAGGGACATCCACAAAATGTGTAAACACCAGAAAGGCAAGACAGGCCCTGGAGAACAGGGAGCCTTGTTATGCTGATGGGGCGGATGTAACTTGCCAACTGCCTCTCTGGAGGAGTGCATTGTGTTCCCTAAAACAAGTAAAGAACAGAGCTACAGAGCCAAGGGCACTTCCAGTCTAGGGAATATACCTTGGGAAAACTGAAAATCAATAAGCCAGAGCCACCCCAAAATATAGGTCTGCACTGCTTACAAGGACCTCAACTTGGGTACACCTTAAATATCCCAGGAAATATAAAAATGGTTCAAAAAATTGTGGTACTTACGTACGATGGAATATCCCTCAGCCATGAAATCAATGTCATAAGACCAGTAGCAGCAAAATGGGTGGATTCAGGTACGATGATTCTAAGTGAAATAAGTCACAGAGAAAAAGAAACTTATCATAAGATATCACTTATGATGATCCTGTACACATGGCTACACTTGAACTGAGTTAGGAAAGAGAACAGTGTCTCACATTTAGAAAACACTCTTATGCCTGCTTAAGGGGGAAGGAGAGGTGGGGTGATGCATAAAACCAGAGTTTGATATAAGCACAGGTACCGTTCCAAAAACCAACTATGGAATAGTCAAGACCTACACCTTCCTCAGTGAAAGGGACTCAAAACCCCATATTTCCCGCAGAGGAATATATCTGACTAGTAAGAATCTTAAAACCTATGTATTGATATGTCTACGTAAGGGAATCAAGTGTGTCTAGACTGGCATAAACATGGCAGCGAGAATCAGCTCAAACACATTATAAAAAGGAATTTCAAAAACAAAACAAAAAAACTGGGAAATTCTTTACAATTCCTTCAGGGTCTCTGATGAAACCTGGAATGACCCTATCTACAATGACAGCTGGATGTGGCATAAGGCTGGACACTTGGGACTGAGACGATTGGTGGGATTGGGTGAGCAAATGCAGACCCTTTAAAGCACAAATGCCTGGCACCCATTCCATGGGTCCCAACTCTCCAGGATGAAGGGAATATTACTACAGCTATAACATGTACGGTAAACCTAGAGAACGGACACACTGTGAATACGAAAGGATTCTAAAACTCAACGAATAGTCCCTCTCCTGGTGCTCCGGTTTGACTTTCAATCTGCTTTACTATCAATCTCCCAACTTGGAGAGACAGCCCCTTTAACCTCCTGGCTCGCACAGGTTGCCAATTTGGCAGAGGTGAAAGGGAAGAGGGAGAACCAATGAGAGAGTAGCTGTTAGGCATTAGGACGGGCACATATCACTCTAATTTCCCGGCAGGAAGAAGAATTAACCAAATTCTCAGCCACCCACCGGGAACCAGTATAGGTCCTGAACCAAAATTTTGGACTTGCGGTCAGCTCACCAAAAACGAGTTGAAAAATGGAGCTCAGGGGCACAGCAATTCACAAACTGGCCGAGTAATAAAGGACAAATACCGTCCAAAAATCTGTTGAGGGAAGGCAACGAGGCGGACTTGAAAGCGAGGCAGAATAACAGGAAACAGATTTCAAGAGGTACGTTGGAATCGCATTTAAAGCACAGGAAGAGGGGCACAACTTCGACAATGATGCACTTGGCCAAAAAGGGCGTATGCGTTTTCTCCTGAATATATTCAGGAGAAAACGCATACGCCCTTTTTGGCCAAGCAAGCAAGCGGGCAATGCAAATCTGCACTACAAAGAAGTATCACTTCCCAACGGTCAAAAGGGACATCCACAAAATGTGTAAACACCAGAAAGGCAAGACAGGCCCTGGAGAACAGGGAGCCTTGTTATGCTGATGGGGCGGATGTAACTTGCCAACTGCCTCTCTGGAGGAGTGCATTGTGTTCCCTAAAACAAGTAAAGAACAGAGCTACAGAGCCAAGGGCACTTCCAGTCTAGGGAATATACCTTGGGAAAACTGAAAATCAATAAGCCAGAGCCACCCCAAAATATAGGTCTGCACTGCTTACAAGGACCTCAACTTGGGTACACCTTAAATATCCCAGGAAATATAAAAATGGTTCAAAAAATTGTGGTACTTACGTACGATGGAATATCCCTCAGCCATGAAATCAATGTCATAAGACCAGTAGCAGCAAAATGGGTGGATTCAGGTACGATGATTCTATGTGAAATAAGTCACAGAGAAAAAGAAACTTATCATAAGATATCACTTATGATGATCCTGTACACATGGCTACACTTGAACTGAGTTAGGAAAGAGAACAGTGTCTCACATTTAGAAAACACTCTTATGCCTGCTTAAGGGGGAAGGAGAGGTGGGGTGATGCATAAAACCAGAGTTTGATATAAGCACAGGTACCGTTCCAAAAACCAACTATGGAATAGACAAGACCTACACCTTCCTCAGTGAAAGGGACTCAAAACCCCATATTTCCCGCAGAGGAATATATCTGACTAGTAAGAATCTTAAAACCTATGTATTGATATGTCTACGTAAGGGAATCAAGTGTGTCTAGACTGGCATAAACATGGCAGCGAGAATCAGCTCAAACACATTATAAAAAGGAATTTCAAAAACAAAACAAAAAAACTGGGAAATTCTTTACAATTCCTTCAGGGTCTCTGATGAAACCTGGAATGACCCTATCTACAACGACAGCTGGATGTGGCATAAGGCTGGACACTTGGGACTGAGACGATTGGTGGGATTGGGTGAGCAAATGCAGACCCTTTAAAGCACAAATGCCTGGCACCCATTCCATGGGTCCCAACTCTCCAGGATGAAGGGAATATTACTACAGCTATAACATGTACGGTAAACCTAGAGAACAGACACACTGTGAATACGAAAGGTTTCTAAAACTCAACGAATAGTCCCTCTCCTGGTGCTCCGGTTTGACTTTCAATCTGCTTTACTATCAATCTCCCAACTTGGAGAGACAGCCCCTTTAACCTCCTGGCTCGCACAGGTTGCCAATTTGGCAGAGGTGAAAGGGAAGAGGGAGAACCAATGAGAGAGTAGCTGTTAGGCATTAGGACGGGCACATATCACTCTAACTTCCCAGCAGGAAGAAGAATTAACCAAAGTCTCAGACCCCCACCGTGAACCAGCATAGGTCCTGAACCAAAACTTTGCACTCCTGGTCAGCTCACAAAAAAACGAGTTGAAAAATGGAGCGCAAGGGCACAGCAATTCACAAACTGGCAGAGTAATAAAGGACAACTATCGTCCAAAAATCTGTAAAGGGAAGGCAACGAGGCGGACTTGAAAGCGAGGCAGAATACCAGGAAACAGATTTCAAGAGGTACGTTGGAATCGCCTTTAAAGCACAGGAAGAGGGGCACAACTTCGACAATGATGCACTTGGCCAAAAAGGGCGTATGCGTTTTCTCCTGAATATATTCAGGAGAAAACGCATACGCCCTTTTTGGCCAAGCAAGCAAGCGGGCAATGCAAATCTGCACTACAAAGAAGTATCACTTCCCACCGGTCAAAAGGGACATCCACAAAATGTGTAAACACCAGAAAGGCAAGACAGGCCCTGGAGAACAGGGAGCCTTGTTATGCTGATGGGGCGGATGTAACTTGCCAACTGCCTCTCTGGAGGAGTGCATTGTGTTCCCTAAAACAAGTAAAGAACAGAGCTACAGAGCCAAGGGCACTTCCAGTCTAGGGAATATACCTTGGGAAAACTGAAAATCAATAAGCCAGAGCCACCCCAAAATATAGGTCTGCACTGCTTACAAGGACCTCAACTTGGGTACACCTTAAATATCCCAGGAAATATAAAAATGGTTCAAAAACTTGTGGTACTTACGTACGATGGAATATCCCTCAGCCATGAAATCAATGTCATAAGACCAGTAGCAGCAAAATGGGTGGATTCAGGTACGATGATTCTAAGTGAAATAAGTCACAGAGAAAAAGAAACTTATCATAAGATATCACTTATGATGATCCTGTACACATGGCTACACTTGAACTGAGTTAGGAAAGAGAACAGTGTCTCACATTTAGAAAACACTCTTATGCCTGCTTAAGGGGGAAGGAGAGGTGGGGTGATGCATAAAACCAGAGTTTGATATAAGCACAGGTACCGTTCCAAAAACCAACTATGGAATAGACAAGACCTACACCTTCCTCAGTGAAAGGGACTCAAAACCCCATATTTCCCGCAGAGGAATATATCTGACTAGTAAGAATCTTAAAAACTATGTATTGATATGTCTACGTAAGGGAATCAAGTGTGTCTAGACTGGCATAAACATGGCAGTGAGAATCAGCTCAAACCCATTATAAAAAGGAATTTCAAAAACAAAACAAAAAAACTGGGAAATTCTTTACAATTCCTTCAGGGTCTCTGATGAAATCTGGAATGACCCTATCTACAACGACAGCTGGATGTGGCATAAGGCTGGACACTTGGGACTGAGACGATTGGTGGGATTGGGTGAGCAAATGCAGACCCTTTAAAGCACAAATGCCTGGCACCCATTCCATGGGTCCCAACTCTCCAGGATGAAGGGAATATTACTACAGCTATAACATGTACGGTAAACCTAGAGAACAGACACACTGTGAATACGAAAGGTTTCTAAAACTCAACGAATAGTCCCTCTCCTGGTGCTCCGGTTTGACTTTCAATCTGCTTTACTATCAATCTCCCAACTTGGAGAGACAGCCCCTTTAACCTCCTGGCTCGCACAGGTTGCCAATTTGGCAGAGGATGAAAGGGAAAAGGGAGAACCAATGAGAGAGTAGCTGTTAGGCATTAGGACGGGCACATATCACTCTAACTTCCCAGCAGGAAGAAGAATTAACCAAAGTCTCAGACCCCCACCGTGAACCAGCATAGGTCCTGAACCAAAATTTTGCACTCCTGGTCAGCTCACAAAAAAACGAGTTGAAAAATGGAGCGCAAGGGCACAGCAATTCACAAACTGGCAGAGTAATAAAGGACAACTATCGTCCAAAAATCTGTAAAGGGAAGGCAACGAGGCAGACTTGAAAGCGAGGCAGAATACCAGGAAACAGATTTCAAGAGGTACGTTGGAATCGCCTTTAAAGCACAGGAAGAGGGGCACAACTTCGACAATGATGCACTTGGCCAAAAAGGGCGTATGCGTTTTCTCCTGAATATATTCAGGAGAAAACGCATACGCCCTTTTTGGCCAAGCAAGCAAGCGGGCAATGCAAATCTGCACTACAAAGAAGTATCACTTCCCACCGGTCAAAAGGGACATCCACAAAATGTGTAAACACCAGAAAGGCAAGACAGGCCCTGGAGAACAGGGAGCCTTGTTATGCTGATGGGGCGGATGTAACTTGCCAACTGCCTCTCTGGAGGAGTGCATTGTGTTCCCTAAAACAAGTAAAGAACAGAGCTACAGAGCCAAGGGCACTTCCAGTCTAGGGAATATACCTTGGGAAAACTGAAAATCAATAAGCCAGAGCCACCCCAAAATATAGGTCTGCACTGCTTACAAGGAACTCAACTTGGGTACACCTTAAATATCCCAGGAAATATAAAAATGGTTCAAAAAATAGTGGTACTTACGTAAGATGGAATATCCCTCAGCCATGAAATCAATGTCATAAGACCAGTAGCAGCAAAATGGGTGGATTCAGGTACGATGATTCTAAGTGAAATAAGTCACAGAGAAAAAGAAACTTATCATAAGATATCATTTATGATGATCCTGTACACATGGCTACACTTGAACTGAGTTAGGAAAGAGAACAGTGTCTCACATTTAGAAAACACTCTTATGCCTGCTTAAGGGGGAAGGAGAGGTGGGGTGATGCATAAAACCAGAGTTTGATATAAGCACAGGTACCGTTCCAAAAACCAACTATGGAATAGACAAGACCTACACCTTCCTCAGTGAAAGGGACTCAAAACCCCATATTTCCCGCAGAGGAATATATCTGACTAGTAAGAATCTTAAAACCTATGTATTGATATGTCTCCGTAAGGGAATCAAGTGTGTCTAGACTGGCATAAACATGGCAGCGAGAATCAGCTCAAACCCATTATAAAAAGGAATTTCAAAAACAAAACAAAAAAACTGGGAAATTCTTTACAATTCCTTCAGGGTCTCTGATGAAACCTGGAATGACCCTATCTAGAATGACAGCTGGATGTGGCATAAGGCTGGACACTTGGGACTGAGAGGATTGGTGAGATTGGGTGAGCAAATGCAGACCCTTTAAAGCACAAATGCCTGGCACCCATTCCATGGGTCCCAACTCTCCAGGTTGAAGGGAATATTACTACAGCTCTAACATGTACGGGAAATCTAGAGAACGGACACACTGTGAATACGAAAGGTTTCTAAAACTCAACGAATAGTCCCTCTCCTGGTGCTCCGGTTTGAGTTTCCATCTGCTTTACTATCAACCTCCCAACTTGGAGAGACAGCCCCTTTAACCTCCTGGTTCGCACAGGTGGCCAATTTGGCAGAGGATGAAAGGGAAGAGGGAGAACCAATGAGAGAGTAGCTGTTAGGCATTTGGACGGGCACATATCACTGTAATTTCCCGCCAGGAAGAAAAATTAACCAAAGTCTCAGCCACCCACAGGGAACCACCATAGGTCCCGAACCAAAATTTTGGACTTGCGGTCAGCTCAAAAAAAACGAGTTGAAAAATGGAGCTCAGGGGCACAGCAATTCCCAAACTGGCCGAGTAATAAAGGACAACTATCGTCCAAAAATCTGTTGATGGAAGGCAACGTGGCGGACTTGAAAACGAGGCAGAATAGCAGGAAACAGATTTCAAGAGGTACATTGGAATCGCCTTTAAAGCACAGGAAGAGGGGCACAACTTCGACAATGATGCACTTGGCCAAAAAGGGCGTTTGCGTTTTCTCCTGAATATATTCAGGAGAAAACGCATAGGCTCTTTTTGGCCAAGCAAGCAAGCGGGCAATGCAAATCTGCACTACAAAGGAGTATCACTTCCCACCGGTCAAAAGGGACATCCACAAAATGTGTAAAAACCAGAAAGGCAAGACAGGCCCTGGAGAACAGGGAGCCTTGTTATGCTGATGGGCGGGATGTAAATTGCCAACTGCCTCACTGGAGGAGTGCATTGTGTTCCCTAAAACAAGTAAACAACAGAGCTACAGAGTGAAGGGCACTTCCAGTCTAGGGAATATACCTGGGGAAAACTGAAAATCAATAAGACAGAGCCACCCCAAAATTTAGGGCTGCACTGCTTACAAGGACCTCAACTTGGGTACACCTTAAATATCCCAGGAAATATAAAAATGGTTCAAAAAATTGTGGTACTTACCTACGATGGAATATCCCTCAGTGGTGAAATCAATGTCATAAGACCAGTAGCAGCAAAATGGGTGGATTCAGGTACGTTGATTCTAAGTGAAATAAGTCACACAGAAAAAGAAACTTATCATAAGATATCACTTATGAAGATCCTGTAAACATGGTTACACTTGAACTGAGTTAGGAAAGAGAACAGAGTCTCACATTTAGGAAACACTCTTATGCCTGCTTAAGGGTGAAGGAGAGGTGGGGTGATGCATAAAACCAGAGTTTGATATAAGCACAGGTACCGTTCCAAAAACCAACTATGGAATAGACAAGACCTACACCTTCCTCAGTGAAAGGGACTCAAAACCCCATAGTTCCCGCAGAGGAATATATCTGACTAGTAAGAATCTTAAAACCTATGTATTGATATGTCTCCGTAGGGGAATCAAGTGTGTCTAGACTGGCATAAACATGGCAGTGAGAATCAGCTCAAACCCACTATAAAAAGGAATTTCAAAAACAAAACAAAAAAACTGGGAAATTCTTTACAATTCCTTCAGGGTCTCTGATGAAACCTGGAATGACCCTATCTACAACGACAGCTGGATGTGGCATAAGGCTGGACACTTGGGTCTAAGAGGATTTGTGAGATTGGTTGAGAAAATGCAGACCCTTTAAATCACAAATGCCTGGCACACATTCCATGGGTCACAACTCTCCAGGTTGAAGGGAATATTACTACAGCTATAACATGTACAGGAAACCTAGAGAACAGACACACTATGAATATGAAAGGTTTCTAAAACTCAACGAATAGTCCCTCTCCTGGTGCTCCGGTTTGACTTGCCATCTGCTTTACTATCACCTCCCAACTTGGAGAGACAGCCCCTTTAACCTCCTGGTTCGAACAGGTGGCCAATTTGGCAGAGGATGAAAGGGAAGAGGGAGAACCAATGAGAGAGTAGCTGTTAGGCATTTGGACGGGCACATATCACTCTAATTTCCTGGTAGGAAGAAGAATTAACCAAAGTCTCAGCCCCCCACTGGGACCAGCATAGGTCCTGAACCAAAATTTTGGACTTGCGGTCAGCTCACCAAAAACGAGTTGAAAAATGGAGCTCAGGGGCACAGCAATTCACAAACTGGCCGAGTAATAAAGGACAACTATCGTCCAAAAATCTGTTGAGGGAAGGCAACGAGGCGGACTTGAAAGCGAGGCAGAATAGCAGGAAACAGAGGTACGTTGGAATCACCTTTAAAGCACAGGAAGAGGGGCACAACTTCGACAGTGATGCACTTGGCCAAAAAGGGCGTATGCGTTTTCTCCTGAATATATTCAGGAGAAAACGCATACGCCCTTTTTGGCCAAGCAAGCAAGCGGGCAATGCAAATCTGCACTATAAAGAAGTATCAATTCCCACCGGTCAAAAGGGACATCCACAAAATGTGTAAAAACCAGAAAGGCAAGACAGGCCCTGGAGAACAGAGAGCCTTGTTATGCTGAAGGGTGTGATGTAAATTGCCAACTGCCTCTCTGGAGGAGTGCATTGTGTTCCCTAAAACAAGTAAACAACAGAGCTACAGAGCCAAGGGCACTTCCAGTCTAGGGAATATACCTTGGGAAAACTGAAAATCAATAAGACAGAGCCACCCCAAAATTTAGGGCTGCACTGCTTACAAGGACCTCAACTTGGGTACACCTTAAGTATCCCAGGAAATATAAAAATGGTTCAAAAAATTGTGGTACTTACGTACGATGGAATATCCCTCAGCCATGAAATCAATGTCATAAGACCAGTAGCAGCAAAATGGGTGGATTCAGGTACAATGATTCTAAGTGAAATAAGTCACACAGAAAAAAAACTTATCATAAGATATCACTTATGAAGATCCTGTAAACATGGCTACACTTGAACTGAGTTAGGAAAGAGAACAGTGTCTCACATTTAGAAAACACTCTTATGCCTGCTTAAGGGGGAAGGAGAGGTGGGGTGATGCATAAAACCAGAGTTTGATATAAGCACAGGTACCGTTCCAAAAACCAACTATGTAATAGACAAGACCTACACCTTCCTCAGTGAAAGGGACTCAAAACCCCATATTTCCCGCAGAGGAATATATCTGACTAGTAAGAATCTTAAAACCTATGTATTGATATGTCTCCGTAAGGGAATCAAGTGTGTCTAGACTGGCATAAACATGGCAGCGAGAATCAGCTCAAACCCACTATAAAAAGGAATTTCGAAAAAAAAAAAAACAAAAAAACTGGGAAATTCTTTACAATTCCTTCAGGGTCTCTGATGAAACCTGGAATGACCCTATCTACAACGACAGCTGGAAGTGGCATAAGTCTGGACACTTGGGACTGAGAGGATTGGTGAGATTGGGTGAGCAAATGCAGACCCTTTAAAGCACAAATGCCTGGCACCCATTCCATGGGTCCCAACTCTCCAGGTTGAAGGGAATATTACTACAGCTATAACATGTATGGGAAACCTAGAGAACGGACACACTGTGAATATGAAAGGTTTCTAAAACTCAACGAATAGTCCCTCTCCTGGTGCTCGGGTTTGACTTTCCATCTGCTTTACTATCAACCTCCCAACTTGGAGAGACAGCCCCTTTAACCTCCTGGTTCACACAGGTTGCCAATTTGGCAGAGGATGAAAGGGAAGAGGGAGAACCAATGAGAGAGTAGCTGTTAGGCATTTGGATGGGCACATATCACTTTAATTTCCCGGCAGGAAGAATAATTAACCAAAGTCTCAGCCACCCACCGGGAACCAGTATAGGTCCTGAACCAAAATTTTGGACTTGCGGTCAGCTCACAAAAAACGAGTTGAAAAATGGAGCTCAGGGGCACAGCAATTCACAAACTGGCCGAGTAATAAAGGACAACTATCGTCCAAAAATCTGTTGAGGGAAGGCAACGAGGCGGACTTGAAAGCGAGGCAGAATAGCAGGAAACAGATTTCAAGAGGTACGTTGGAATCGACTTTAAAGCACAGGAAGAGGGGTGCAACTTAGAAAATGAGGCACTTGGCCAAAAAGGGCGTATGCGTTTTCTCCTGAATATATTCAGGAGAAAACGCATACGCCCTTTTTGGCCAAGCAAGCAAGCGGGCAATGCAAATCTGCACTACAAAGAAGTATCACTTCCCACCGGTCAAAAGGGACATCCAAAAAATTTGTAAAATCCATAAAGGCAAGACAGGCCCTGGAGAACAGGGAGCCTTGTTATGCTGATGGGCGTGATATAACTAGCCAACTGCCTGTCCGGAGGAGTGCATTGTGTACCCTAAAACAAATAAACAACAGAGCTACAGAGCCAAGGGCACTTCCAGTGTAGGGAATATACCTTGGGAAAACTGAAAATCGATAAGACAGAGCCACCCCAAAATTTAGGGCGGCACTGCATACAAGGACCTCAACTTGGGTACACCTTAAGTATCCCAGGAAATATAAAAATGGTTCAAAAAATTGTGGTACTTACGTACGATGGAATATCCCTCAGCCATGAAATCAATGTCATAAGACCAGTAGCAGCAAAATGGGTGGATTCAGGTACGATGATTCTAAGTGAAATAAGTCACACAGAAAAAGAAACTTATCATAAGATATCACTTATGAAGATCCTGTAAACATGGCTACACTTGAACTGAGTTAGGAAAGAGAACAGTGTCTCACATTTAGAAAACACTCTTATGCCTGCTTAAGGGGGAAGGAGAGGTGGGGTGATGCATAAAACCAGAGTTTGATATAAGCAGAGGTACCGTTCCAAAAACCAACTGTGGAATAGACAAGACCTACACCTTCCTCAGTGAAAGGGACTCAAAACCCCATATTTCCCGCAGAGGAATATATCTGACTAGTAAGAATCTTAAAACCTATGTATTGATATGTCTCCGTAAGGGAATCAAGTGTGTCTAGACTGTCATAAACATGGCAGCGAGAATCAGCTCAAACCCACTATAAAAAGGAATTTCAAAAACAAAACAAAAAAACTGGGAAATTCTTTACAATTCCTTCAGGGTCTCTGATGAAACCTGGAATGACCATATGTACAACGGCAGCTGGATGTGGCATAATGCTGGACACTTGGGACAGAGAGGATTGGTGAGATTGGGTGAGCAAATGCAGACCCTTTAAAGCACAAATGCCTGGCACCCATTCCGTGGGTCCCAACTCTCCAGGTTAAAGGGAATATTAATACAACTATAACATGTACGGGAAACCTAGAGAATGGACACATTGTGAATACGAAAGGTTTCTAAAACTCAACGAATAGTCCCTCTCCTGGTGCTCGGGTTTGACTTTCCATCTGCTTTACTATCAACCTCCCAACTTGGAGAGACAGCCCCTTTAACCTCCTGGTTCGAAAAGGTTGCCAATTTGGCAGAGGATGAAAGGGAAGAGGGAGAACCAATGAGAGAGTAGCTGTTAGGCATTTGTACGGGCACATATCACTCTAATTTCCCGGCAGGAAGAAGAATTAACCAAAGCCTCAGCCTCCCACCGGGAACCAGTATAGGTCCTGAACCAAAATTTTGGACTTGCGGTCAGCTCACAAAAAACAAGTTGAAAAATGGAGCTCAGGGGCACAGCAATTCCCAAACTGGACGAGGAATAAAGGACAACTATCGTCCAAAAATCTGTTGAGGGAAGGCAACGAGGCGGACTTGAAAGCGAGGCAGAATAGCAGGAAACAGAGGTACGTTGGAATCACCTTTAAAGCACAGGAAGAGGGGCACAACTTCGACAATGATGCACTTGGCCAAAAAGGGCGTAATGGTTTTCTCCTGAATATATTCAGGAGAAAACGCATACGCCCTTTTTGGCCAAGCAAGCAAGCGGGCAATGCAAATCTGAACTACAAAGAAGTATCACTTCCCACCGGTCAAAATGGACATCCACAAAATGTGTAAAAACCAGAAAGGCAAGACAGGCCCTGGAGAACAGGAAGCCTTGTTATGCTGATGGGCGGGATGTAAACTGCCAACTGCCTCTCTGGAGGAGTGCATTGTGTTCCCTAAAACAAGTAAACAACAGAGCTACAGAGCCAAGGGCACTTCCATTCTAGGGAATATACCTTGGGAAAACTGAAAATCAATAAGACAGAGCCACCCCAAAATTTAGGGCTGCACTGCTTTCAAGGACCTCAACTTGGGTACACCTTAAGTATCCCAGGAAATATAAATATGGTTCAAAAAATTGTGGTACTTACCTACGATGGAATATCCCTCAGCCATGAAATCTATGTCATAAGACCAGTAGCAGCAAAATGGGTGGATTTAGGTACGATGATTCTAAGTGAAATAAGTCACACAGAAAAAGAAACTTATCATAAGATATCACTTATGAAGATCCTGTAAACATGGCTACACTTGAACTGAGTTAGGAAAGAGAACAGTGTCTCACATTTAGAAAACACTCTTATGCCTGCTTAAGGGGGAAGTAGAGGTGGGGTGATGCATAAAACCAGAGTTTGATATAAGCACAGGTACTGCTCGAAAAACCAACTATGGAATAGACAAGAGCTACACCTTCCTCAGTGAAAGGGACTCAAAACCCCATATTTCCCACAGAGGAATATATCTGACTAGTAAGAATCTTAAAACCTATGTATTGATATGTCTCCATAAGGGAATCAAGTGTGTCTAGACTGGCATAAACATGGCAGCGGGAATTAGCTCAAACCCACTATAAAAAGGAATTTCAAAAACAAAACAAAAAAACTGGGAAATTCTTTACAATTCCTTCAGGGTCTCTGATGAAACCTGGAATGACCCTATCTACAACGACAGCTGGATGTGGCATAAGGCTGGACACTTGGGACTGAGACGATTGGTGGGATTGGGTGAGCAAATGCAGACCCTTTAAAGCACAAATGCCTGGCACCCATTCCATGGGTCCCAACTCTCCAGGATGAAGGGAATATTCCTACAGCTATAACATGTACGGTAAACCTAGAGAACGGACACACTGTGAATACGAAAGGATTCTAAAACTCAACGAATAGTCCCTCTCCTGGTGCTCCGGTTTGACTTTCAATCTGCTTTACTATCAATCTCCCAACTTGGAGAGACAGCCCCTTTAACCTCCTGGCTCGCACAGGTTGCCAATTTGGCAGAGGTGAAAGGGAAGAGGGAGAACCAATGAGAGAGTAGCTGTTAGGCATTAGGACGGGCACATATCACTGTAATTTCCCGGCAGGAAGAAGAATTAACCAAATTCTCAGCCACCCACCGGGAACCAGTATAGGTCCTGAACCAAAATTTTGGACTTGCGGTCAGCTCACCAAAAACGAGTTGAAAAATGGAGCTCAGGGGCACAGCAATTCACAAACTGGCCGAGTAATAAAGGACAACTATCGTCCAAAAATCTGTTGAGGGAAGGCAACGAGGCGGACTTGAAAGCGAGGCAGAATAGCAGGAAACAGATTTCAAGAGGTACGTTGGAATCGCATTTAAAGCACAGGAAGAGGGGCACAACTTCGACAATGATGCACTTGGCCAAAAAGGGCGTATGCGTTTTCTCCTGAATATATTCAGGAGAAAACGCATACGCCCTTTTTGGCCAAGCAAGCAAGCGGGCAATGCAAATCTGCACTACAAAGAAGTATCACTTCCCAACGGTCAAAAGGGACATCCACAAAATGTGTAAACACCAGAAAGGCAAGACAGGCCCTGGAGAACAGGGAGCCTTGTTATGCTGATGGGGCGGATGTAACTTGCCAACTGCCTCTCTGGAGGAGTGCATTGTGTTCCCTAAAACAAGTAAAGAACAGAGCTACAGAGCCAAGGGCACTTCCAGTCTAGGGAATATACCTTGGGAAAACTGAAAATCAATAAGCCAGAGCCACCCCAAAATATAGGTCTGCACTGCTTACAAGGACCTCAACTTGGGTACACCTTAAATATCCCAGGAAATATAAAAATGGTTCAAAAAATTGTGGTACTTACGTACGATGGAATATCCCTCAGCCATGAAATCAATGTCATAAGACCAGTAGCAGCAAAATGGGTGGATTCAGGTACGATGATTCTAAGTGAAATAAGTCACAGAGAAAAAGAAACTTATCATAAGATATCACTTATGATGATCCTGTACACATGGCTACACTTGAACTGAGTTAGGAAAGAGAACAGTGTCTCACATTTAGAAAACACTCTTATGCCTGCTTAAGGGGGAAGGAGAGGTGGGGTGATGCATAAAACCAGAGTTTGATATAAGCACAGGTACCGTTCCAAAAACCAACTATGGAATAGTCAAGACCTACACCTTCCTCAGTGAAAGGGACTCAAAACCCCATATTTCCCGCAGAGGAATATATCTGACTAGTAAGAATCTTAAAACCTATGTATTGATATGTCTACGTAAGGGAATCAAGTGTGTCTAGACTGGCATAAACATGGCAGCGAGAATCAGCTCAAACACATTATAAAAAGGAATTTCAAAAACAAAACAAAAAAACTGGGAAATTCTTTACAATTCCTTCAGGGTCTCTGATGAAACCTGGAATGACCCTATCTACAACGACAGCTGGATGTGGCATAAGGCTGGACACTTGGGACTGAGACGATTGGTGGGATTGGGTGAGCAAATGCAGACCCTTTAAAGCACAAATGCCTGGCACCCATTCCATGGGTCCCAACTCTCCAGGATGAAGGGAATATTACTACAGCTATAACATGTACGGTAAACCTAGAGAACGGACACACTGTGAATACGAAAGGATTCTAAAACTCAACGAATAGTCCCTCTCCTGGTGCTCCGGTTTGACTTTCAATCTGCTTTACTATCAATCTCCCAACTTGGAGAGACAGCCCCTTTAACCTCCTGGCTCGCACAGGTTGCCAATTTGGCAGAGGTGAAAGGGAAGAGGGAGAACCAATGAGAGAGTAGCTGTTAGGCATTAGGACGGGCACATATCACTCTAATTTCCCAGCAGGAAGAAGAATTAACCAAATTCTCAGCCACCCACCGGGAACCAGTATAGGTCCTGAACCAAAATTTTGGACTTGCGGTCAGCTCACCAAAAACGAGTTGAAAAATGGAGCTCAGGGGCACAGCAATTCACAAACTGGCCGAGTAATAAAGGACAACTATCGTCCAAAAATCTGTTGAGGGAAGGCAACGAGGCGGACTTGAAAGCGAGGCAGAATAGCAGGAAACAGATTTCAAGAGGTACGTTGGAATCGCATTTAAAGCACAGGAAGAGGGGCACAACTTCGACAATGATGCACTTGGCCAAAAAGGGCGTATGCGTTTTCTCCTGAATATATTCAGGAGAAAACGCATACGCCCTTTTTGGCCAAGCAAGCAAGCGGGCAATGCAAATCTGCACTACAAAGAAGTATCACTTCCCAACGGTCAAAAGGGACATCCACAAAATGTGTAAACACCAGAAAGGCAAGACAGGCCCTGGAGAACAGGGAGCCTTGTTATGCTGATGGGGCGGATGTAACTTGCCAACTGCCTCTCTGGAGGAGTGCATTGTGTTCCCTAAAACAAGTAAAGAACAGAGCTACAGAGCCAAGGGCACTTCCAGTCTAGGGAATATACCTTGGGAAAACTGAAAATCAATAAGCCAGAGCCACCCCAAAATATAGGTCTGCACTGCTTACAAGGACCTCAACTTGGGTACACCTTAAATATTCCAGGAAATATAAAAATGGTTCAAAAAATTGTGGTACTTACGTACGATGGAATATCCCTCAGCCATGAAATCAATGTCATAAGACCAGTAGCAGCAAAATGGGTGGATTCAGGTACGATGATTCTAAGTGAAATAAGTCACAGAGAAAAAGAAACTTATCATAAGATATCACTTATGATGATCCTGTACACATGGCTACACTTGAACTGAGTTAGGAAAGAGAACAGTGTCTCACATTTAGAAAACACTCTTATGCCTGCTTAAGGGGGAAGGAGAGGTGGGGTGATGCATAAAACCAGAGTTTGATATAAGCACAGGTACCGTTCCAAAAACCAACTATGGAATAGTCAAGACCTACACCTTCCTCAGTGAAAGGGACTCAAAACCCCATATTTCCCGCAGAGGAATATATCTGACTAGTAAGAATCTTAAAACCTATGTATTGATATGTCTACGTAAGGGAATCAAGTGTGTCTAGACTGGCATAAACATGGCAGCGAGAATCAGCTCAAACACATTATAAAAAGGAATTTCAAAAACAAAACAAAAAAACTGGGAAATTCTTTACAATTCCTTCAGGGTCTCTGATGAAACCTGGAATGACCCTATCTACAACGACAGCTGGATGTGGCATAAGGCTGGACACTTGGGACTGAGACGATTGGTGGGATTGGGTGAGCAAATGCAGACCCTTTAAAGCACAAATGCCTGGCACCCATTCCATGGGTCCCAACTCTCCAGGATGAAGGGAATATTACTACAGCTATAACATGTACGGTAAACCTAGAGAACGGACACACTGTGAATACGAAAGGATTCTAAAACTCAACGAATAGTCCCTCTCCTGGTGCTCCGGTTTGACTTTCAATCTGCTTTACTATCAATCTCCCAACTTGGAGAGACAGCCCCTTTAACCTCCTGGCTCGCACAGGTTGCCAATTTGGCAGAGGTGAAAGGGAAGAGGGAGAACCAATGAGAGAGTAGCTGTTAGGCATTAGGACGGGCACATATCACTCTAATTTCCCGGCAGGAAGAAGAATTAACCAAATTCTCAGCCACCCACCGGGAACCAGTATAGGTCCTGAACCAAAATTTTGGACTTGCGGTCAGCTCACCAAAAACGAGTTGAAAAATGGAGCTCAGGGGCACAGCAATTCACAAACTGGCCGAGTAATAAAGGACAACTATCGTCCAAAAATCTGTTGAGGGAAGGCAACGAGGCGGACTTGAAAGCGAGGCAGAATAGCAGGAAACAGATTTCAAGAGGTACGTTGGAATCGCATTTAAAGCACAGGAAGAGGGGCACAACTTCGACAATGATGCACTTGGCCAAAAAGGGCGTATGCGTTTTCTCCTGAATATATTCAGGAGAAAACGCATACGCCCTTTTTGGCCAAGCAAGCAAGCGGGCAATGCAAATCTGCACTACAAAGAAGTATCACTTCCCAACGGTCAAAAGGGACATCCACAAAATGTGTAAACACCAGAAAGGCAAGACAGGCCCTGGAGAACAGGGAGCCTTGTTATGCTGATGGGGCGGATGTAACTTGCCAACTGCCTCTCTGGAGGAGTGCATTGTGTTCCCTAAAACAAGTAAAGAACAGAGCTACAGAGCCAAGGGCACTTCCAGTCTAGGGAATATACCTTGGGAAAACTGAAAATCAATAAGCCAGAGCCACCCCAAAATATAGGTCTGCACTGCTTACAAGGACCTCAACTTGGGTACACCTTAAATATCCCAGGAAATATAAAAATGGTTCAAAAAATTGTGGTACTTACGTACGATGGAATATCCCTCAGCCATGAAATCAATGTCATAAGACCAGTAGCAGCAAAATGGGTGGATTCAGGTACGATGATTCTAAGTGAAATAAGTCACAGAGAAAAAGAAACTTATCATAAGATATCACTTATGATGATCCTGTACACATGGCTACACTTGAACTGAGTTAGGAAAGAGAACAGTGTCTCACATTTAGAAAACACTCTTATGCCTGCTTAAGGGGGAAGGAGAGGTGGGGTGATGCATAAAACCAGAGTTTGATATAAGCACAGGTACCGTTCCAAAAACCAACTATGGAATAGTCAAGACCTACACCTTCCTCAGTGAAAGGGACTCAAAACCCCATATTTCCCGCAGAGGAATATATCTGACTAGTAAGAATCTTAAAACCTATGTATTGATATGTCTACGTAAGGGAATCAAGTGTGTCTAGACTGGCATAAACATGGCAGCGAGAATCAGCTCAAACACATTATAAAAAGGAATTTCAAAAACAAAACAAAAAAACTGGGAAATTCTTTACAATTCCTTCAGGGTCTCTGATGAAACCTGGAATGACCCTATCTACAACGACAGCTGGATGTGGCATAAGGCTGGACACTTGGGACTGAGACGATTGGTGGGATTGGGTGAGCAAATGCAGACCCTTTAAAGCACAAATGCCTGGCACCCATTCCATGGGTCCCAACTCTCCAGGATGAAGGGAATATTACTACAGCTATAACATGTACGGTAAACCTAGAGAACGGACACACTGTGAATACGAAAGGATTCTAAAACTCAACGAATAGTCCCTCTCCTGGTGCTCCGGTTTGACTTTCAATCTGCTTTACTATCAATCTCCCAACTTGGAGAGACAGCCCCTTTAACCTCCTGGCTCGCACAGGTTGCCAATTTGGCAGAGGTGAAAGGGAAGAGGGAGAACCAATGAGAGAGTAGCTGTTAGGCATTAGGACGGGCACATATCACTGTAATTTCCCGGCAGGAAGAAGAATTAACCAAATTCTCAGCCACCCACCGGGAACCAGTATAGGTCCTGAACCAAAATTTTGGACTTGCGGTCAGCTCACCAAAAACGAGTTGAAAAATGGAGCTCAGGGGCACAGCAATTCACAAACTGGCCGAGTAATAAAGGACAACTATCGTCCAAAAATCTGTTGAGGGAAGGCAACGAGGCGGACTTGAAAGCGAGGCAGAATAACAGGAAACAGATTTCAAGAGGTACGTTGGAATCGCATTTAAAGCACAGGAAGAGGGGCACAACTTCGACAATGATGCACTTGGCCAAAAAGGGCGTATGCGTTTTCTCCTGAATATATTCAGGAGAAAACGCATACGCCCTTTTTGGCCAAGCAAGCAAGCGGGCAATGCAAATCTGCACTACAAAGAAGTATCACTTCCCAACGGTCAAAAGGGACATCCACAAAATGTGTAAACACCAGAAAGGCAAGACAGGCCCTGGAGAACAGGGAGCCTTGTTATGCTGATGGGGCGGATGTAACTTGCCAACTGCCTCTCTGGAGGAGTGCATTGTGTTCCCTAAAACAAGTAAAGAACAGAGCTACAGAGCCAAGGGCACTTCCAGTCTAGGGAATATACCTTGGGAAAACTGAAAATCAATAAGCCAGAGCCACCCCAAAATATAGGTCTGCACTGCTTACAAGGACCTCAACTTGGGTACACCTTAAATATCCCAGGAAATATAAAAATGGTTCAAAAAATTGTGGTACTTACGTACGATGGAATATCCCTCAGCCATGAAATCAATGTCATAAGACCAGTAGCAGCAAAATGGGTGGATTCAGGTACGATGATTCTAAGTGAAATAAGTCACAGAGAAAAAGAAACTTATCATAAGATATCACTTATGATGATCCTGTACACATGGCTACACTTGAACTGAGTTAGGAAAGAGAACAGTGTCTCACATTTAGAAAACACTCTTATGCCTGCTTAAGGGGGAAGGAGAGGTGGGGTGATGCATAAAACCAGAGTTTGATATAAGCACAGGTACCATTCCAAAAACCAACTATGGAATAGACAAGACCTACACCTTCCTCAGTGAAAGGGACTCAAAACCCCATATTTCCCGCAGAGGAATATATCTGACTAGTAAGAATCTTAAAACCTATGTATTGATATGTCTACGTAAGGGAATCAAGTGTGTCTAGACTGGCATAAACATGGCAGCGAGAATCAGCTCAAACACATTATAAAAAGGAATTTCAAAAACAAAACAAAAAAACTGGGAAATTCTTTACAATTCCTTCAGGGTCTCTGATGAAACCTGGAATGACCCTATCTACAACGACAGCTGGATGTGGCATAAGGCTGGACACTTGGGACTGAGACGATTGGTGGGATTGGGTGAGCAAATGCAGACCCTTTAAAGCACAAATGCCTGGCACCCATTCCATGGGTCCCAACTCTCCAGGATGAAGGGAATATTACTACAGCTATAACATGTACGGTAAACCTAGAGAACAGACACACTGTGAATACGAAAGGTTTCTAAAACTCAACGAATAGTCCCTCTCCTGGTGCTCCGGTTTGACTTTCAATCTGCTTTACTATCAATCTCCCAACTTGGAGAGACAGCCCCTTTAACCTCCTGGCTCGCACAGGTTGCCAATTTGGCAGAGGTGAAAGGGAAGAGGGAGAACCAATGAGAGAGTAGCTGTTAGGCATTAGGACGGGCACATATCACTCTAACTTCCCAGCAGGAAGAAGAATTAACCAAAGTCTCAGACCCCCACCGTGAACCAGCATAGGTCCTGAACCAAAACTTTGCACTCCTGGTCAGCTCACAAAAAAACGAGTTGAAAAATGGAGCGCAAGGGCACAGCAATTCACAAACTGGCAGAGTAATAAAGGACAACTATCGTCCAAAAATCTGTAAAGGGAAGGCAACGAGGCGGACTTGAAAGCGAGGCAGAATACCAGGAAACAGATTTCAAGAGGTACGTTGGAATCGCCTTTAAAGCACAGGAAGAGGGGCACAACTTCGACAATGATGCACTTGGCCAAAAAGGGCGTATGCGTTTTCTCCTGAATATATTCAGGAGAAAACGCATACGCCCTTTTTGGCCAAGCAAGCAAGCGGGCAATGCAAATCTGCACTACAAAGAAGTATCACTTCCCACCGGTCAAAAGGGACATCCACAAAATGTGTAAACACCAGAAAGGCAAGACAGGCCCTGGAGAACAGGGAGCCTTGTTATGCTGATGGGGCGGATGTAACTTGCCAACTGCCTCTCTGGAGGAGTGCATTGTGTTCCCTAAAACAAGTAAAGAACAGAGCTACAGAGCCAAGGGCACTTCCAGTCTAGGGAATATACCTTGGGAAAACTGAAAATCAATAAGCCAGAGCCACCCCAAAATATAGGTCTGCACTGCTTACAAGGACCTCAACTTGGGTACACCTTAAATATCCCAGGAAATATAAAAATGGTTCAAAAACTTGTGGTACTTACGTACGATGGAATATCCCTCAGCCATGAAATCAATGTCATAAGACCAGTAGCAGCAAAATGGGTGGATTCAGGTACGATGATTCTAAGTGAAATAAGTCACAGAGAAAAAGAAACTTATCATAAGATATCACTTATGATGATCCTGTACACATGGCTACACTTGAACTGAGTTAGGAAAGAGAACAGTGTCTCACATTTAGAAAACACTCTTATGCCTGCTTAAGGGGGAAGGAGAGGTGGGGTGATGCATAAAACCAGAGTTTGATATAAGCACAGGTACCGTTCCAAAAACCAACTATGGAATAGACAAGACCTACACCTTCCTCAGTGAAAGGGACTCAAAACCCCATATTTCCCGCAGAGGAATATATCTGACTAGTAAGAATCTTAAAACCTATGTATTGATATGTCTACGTAAGGGAATCAAGTGTGTCTAGACTGGCATAAACATGGCAGTGAGAATCAGCTCAAACCCATTATAAAAAGGAATTTCAAAAACAAAACAAAAAAACTGGGAAATTCTTTACAATTCCTTCAGGGTCTCTGATGAAATCTGGAATGACCCTATCTACAACGACAGCTGGATGTGGCATAAGGCTGGACACTTGGGACTGAGAGGATTGGTGGGATTGGGTGAGCAAATGCAGACCCTTTAAAGCACAAATGCCTGGCACCCATTCCATGGGTCCCAACTCTCCAGGATGAAGGGAATATTACTACAGCTATAACATGTACGGTAAACCTAGAGAACAGACACACTGTGAATACGAAAGGTTTCTAAAACTCAACGAATAGTCCCTCTCCTGGTGCTCCGGTTTGACTTTCAATCTGCTTTACTATCAATCTCCCAACTTGGAGAGACAGCCCCTTTAACCTCCTGGCTCGCACAGGTTGCCAATTTGGCAGAGGATGAAAGGGAAAAGGGAGAACCAATGAGAGAGTAGCTGTTAGGCATTAGGACGGGCACATATCACTCTAACTTCCCAGCAGGAAGAAGAATTAACCAAAGTCTCAGACCCCCACCGTGAACCAGCATAGGTCCTGAACCAAAATTTTGCACTCCTGGTCAGCTCACAAAAAAACGAGTTGAAAAATGGAGCGCAAGGGCACAGCAATTCACAAACTGGCAGAGTAATAAAGGACAACTATCGTCCAAAAATCTGTAAAGGGAAGGCAACGAGGCAGACTTGAAAGCGAGGCAGAATACCAGGAAACAGATTTCAAGAGGTACGTTGGAATCGCCTTTAAAGCACAGGAAGAGGGGCACAACTTCGACAATGATGCACTTGGCCAAAAAGGGCGTATGCGTTTTCTCCTGAATATATTCAGGAGAAAACGCATACGCCCTTTTTGGCCAAGCAAGCAAGCGGGCAATGCAAATCTGCACTACAAAGAAGTATCACTTCCCACCGGTCAAAAGGGACATCCACAAAATGTGTAAACACCAGAAAGGCAAGACAGGCCCTGGAGAACAGGGAGCCTTGTTATGCTGATGGGGCGGATGTAACTTGCCAACTGCCTCTCTGGAGGAGTGCATTGTGTTCCCTAAAACAAGTAAAGAACAGAGCTACAGAGCCAAGGGCACTTCCAGTCTAGGGAATATACCTTGGGAAAACTGAAAATCAATAAGCCAGAGCCACCCCAAAATATAGGTCTGCACTGCTTACAAGGACCTCAACTTGGGTACACCTTAAATATCCCAGGAAATATAAAAATGGTTCAAAAAATTGTGGTACCTACGTACGATGGAATATCCCTCAGCCATGAAATCAATGTCATAAGACCAGTAGCAGCAAAATGGGTGGATTCAGGTACGATGATTCTAAGTGAAATAAGTCACAGAGAAAAAGAAACTTATCATAAGATATCACTTATGATGATCCTGTACACATGGCTACACTTGAACTGAGTTAGGAAAGAGAACAGTGTCTCACATTTAGAAAACACTCTTATGCCTGCTTAAGGGGGAAGGAGAGGTGGGGTGATGCATAAAACCAGAGTTTGATATAAGCACAGGTACCGTTCCAAAAACCAACTATGGAATAGACAAGACCTACACCTTCCTCAGTGAAAGGGACTCAAAACCCCATATTTCCCGCAGAGGAATATATCTGACTAGTAAGAATCTTAAAACCTATGTATTGATATGTCTCCGTAAGGGAATCAAGTGTGTCTAGACTGTCATAAACATGGCAGCGAGAATCAGCTCAAACCCACTATAAAAAGGAATTCCAAAAACAAAACAAAAACACTGGGAAATTCTTTACAATTCCTTCAGGGTCTCTGATGAAACCTGGAATGACCCTATGTACAACGGTAGCTGGATGTGGCATAATGCTGGACACTTGGGCCTGAGAGGATTGGTGAGATTGGGTGAGCAAATGCAGACCCTTTAAAGCACAAATGCCTGGCACCCATTCCATGGGTCCCAACTCTCCTGGTTAAAGGGAATATTAATACAACTATAACATGTACGGGAAACCTAGAGAATGGACACATTGTGAATACGAAAGGTTTCTAAAACTCAACGAATAGTCCCTCTCCTGGTGCTCGGGTTTGACTTTCCATCTGCTTTACTATCAACCTCCCAACTTGGAGAGACAGCCCCTTTAACCTCCTGGTTCGAAAAGGTTGCCAATTTGGCAGAGGATGAAAGGGAAGAGGGAGAACCAATGAGAGAGTAGCTGTTAGGCATTTGTACGGGCACATATCACTCTAATTTCCCGGCAGGAAGAAGAATTAACCAAAGCCTCAGCCTCCCACCGGGAACCAGTATAGGTCCTGAACCAAAATTTTGGACTTGCGGTCAGCTCACAAAAAACGAGTTGAAAAATGGAGCTCAGGGGCACAGCAATTCCCAAACTGGACGAGGAATAAAGGACAACTATCGTCCAAAAATCTGTTGAGGGAAGGCAACGAGGCGGACTTGAAAGCGAGGCAGAATAGCAGGAAACAGACGTACGTTGGAATCACCTTTAAAGCACAGGAAGAGGGGCACAACTTCGACAATGATGCACTTGGCCAAAAAGGGCGTAATGGTTTTCTCCTGAATATATTCAGGAGAAAACGCATACGCCCTTTTTGGCCAAGCAAGCAAGCGGGCAATGCAAATCTGCACTACAAAGAAGTATCACTTCCCACCGGTCAAAAGGGCCATCCACAAAATGTGTAAAAACCAGAAAGGCAAGACAGGCCCTGGAGAACAGGAAGCCTTGTTATGCTGATGGGCGGGATGTAAACTGCCAACTGCCTCTCTGGAGGAGTGCATTGTGTTCCCTAAAACAAGTAAACAACAGAGCTACAGAGCCAAGGGCACTTCCATTCTAGGGAATATACCTTGGGAAAACTGAAAATCAATAAGACAGAGCCACCCCAAAATTTAGGGCTGCACTGCTTTCAAGGACCTCAACTTGGGTACACCTTAAGTATCCCAGGAAATATAAATATGGTTCAAAAAATTGTGGTACTTACCTACGATGGAATATCCCTCAGCCATGAAATCAATGTCATAAGACCAGTAGCAGCAAAATGGGTGGATTCAGGTACGATGATTCTAAGTGAAATAAGTCACAGAGAAAAAGAAACTTATCATAAGATATCACTTATGAAGATCCTGTAAACATGGCTACACTTGAACTGAGTTAAGAAAGAGAACAGTGTCTCACATTTAGAAAACACTCTTATGCCTGCTTAAGGGGGAAGTAGAGGTGGGGTGATGCATAAAACCAGAGTTTGATATAAGCACAGGTACTGCTCGAAAAACCAACTATGGAATAGACAAGAGCTACACCTTCCTCAGTGAAAGGGACTCAAAACCCCATATTTCCAACAGAGGAATATATCTGACTAGTAAGAATCTTAAAACCTATGTATTGATATGTCTCCATAAGGGAATCAAGTGTGTCTAGACTGGCATAAACATGGCAGCGGGAATTAGCTGAAACCCACTATAAAAAGGAATTTCAAAAACAAAACAAAAAAACTGGGAAATTCTTTACAATTCCTTCAGGGTCTCTGATGAAACCTGGAATGACCCTATCTACAACGACAGCTGGATGTGGCATAAGGCTGGACACTTGGGACTGAGACGATTGGTGGGATTGGGTGAGCAAATGCAGACCCTTTAAAGCACAAATGCCTGGCACCCATTCCATGGGTCCCAACTCTCCAGGATGAAGGGAATATTACTACAGCTATAACATGTACGGTAAACCTAGAGAACGGACACACTGTGAATACGAAAGGATTCTAAAACTCAACGAATAGTCCTTCTCCTGGTGCTCCGGTTTGACTTTCAATCTGCTTTACTATCAATCTCCCAACTTGGAGAGACAGCCCCTTTAACCTCCTGGCACGCACAGGTTGCCAATTTGGCAGAGGTGAAAGGGAAGAGGGAGAACCAATGAGAGAGTAGCTGTTAGGCATTAGGACGGGCACATATCACTCTAATTTCCCGGCAGGAAGAAGAATTAACCAAAATCTCAGCCACCCACCGGGAACCAGTATAGGCCCTGAACCAAAATTTTGGACTTGCGGTCAGCTCACCAAAAACGAGTTGAAAAATGGAGCTCAGGGGCACAGCAATTCACAAACTGGCTGAGTAATAAAGGACAACTATCGTCCAAAAATCTGTTGAGGGAAGGCAACGAGGCGGACTTGAAAGCGAGGCAGAATAGCAGGAAACAGATTTCAAGAGGTACGTTGGAATCGCATTTAAAGCACAGGAAGAAGGGCACAACTTTGACAATGATGCACTTGGCCAAAAAGGGCGTATGCGTTTTCTCCTGAATATATTCAGGAGAAAACGTATACGCCCTTTTTGGCCAAGCAAGCAAGCGGGCAATGCAAATCTGCACTACAAAGAAGTATCACTTCCCAACGGTCAAAAGGGACATCCACAAAATGTGTAAACACCAGAAAGGCAAGACAGGCCCTGGAGAACAGGGAGCCTTGTTATGCTGATGGGGCGGATGTAACTTGCCAACTGCCTCTCTGGAGGAGTGCATTGTGTTCCCTAAAACAAGTAAAGAACAGAGCTACAGAGCCAAGGGCACTTCCAGTCTAGGGAATATACCTTGGGAAAACTGAAAATCAATAAGCCAGAGCCACCCCAAAATATAGGTCTGCACTGCTTACAAGGACCTCAACTTGGGTACACCTTAAATATCCCAGGAAATATAAAAATGGTTCAAAAAATTGTGGTACTTACGTACGATGGAATATCCCTCAGCCATGAAATCAATGTCATAAGACCAGTAGCAGCAAAATGGGTGGATTCAGGTACGATGATTCTAAGTGAAATAAGTCACAGAGAAAAAGAAACTTATCATAAGATATCACTTATGATGATCCTGTACACATGGCTACACTTGAACTGAGTTAGGAAAGAGAACAGTGTCTCACATTTAGAAAACACTCTTATGCCTGCTTAAGGGGGAAGGAGAGGTGGGGTGATGCATAAAACCAGAGTTTGATATAAGCACAGGTACCGTTCCAAAAACCAACTATGGAATAGACAAGACCTACACCTTCCTCAGTGAAAGGGACTCAAAACCCCATATTTCCCGCAGAGGAATATATCTGACTAGTAAGAATCTTAAAACCTATGTATTGATATGTCTACGTAAGGGAATCAAGTGTGTCTAGACTGGCATAAACATGGCAGCGAGAATCAGCTCAAACACATTATAAAAAGGAATTTCAAAAACAAAACAAAAAAACTGGGAAATTCTTTACAATACCTTCAGGGTCTCTGATGAAACCTGGAATGACCCTATCTACAACGACAGCTGGATGTGGCATAAGGCTGGACACTTGGGACTGAGACGATTGGTGGGATTGGGTGAGCAAATGCAGACCCTTTAAAGCACAAATGCCTGGCACCCATTCCATGGGTCCCAACTCTCCAGGATGAAGGGAATATTACTACAGCTATAACATGTACGGTAAACCTAGAGAACAGACACACTGTGAATACGAAAGGTTTCTAAAACTCAACGAATAGTCCCTCTCCTGGTGCTCCGGTTTGACTTTCAATCTGCTTTACTATCAATCTCCCAACTTGGAGAGACAGCCCCTTTAACCTCCTGGCTCGCACAGGTTGCCAATTTGGCAGAGGTGAAAGGGAAGAGGGAGAACCAATGAGAGAGTAGCTGTTAGGCATTAGGACGGGCACATATCACTCTAACTTCCCAGCAGGAAGAAGAATTAACCAAAGTTTCAGACCCCCACCGTGAACCAGCATAGGTCCTGAACCAAAATTTTGCACTCCTGGTCAGCTCACAAAAAAACGAGTTGAAAAATGGAGCGCAAGGGCACAGCAATTCACAAACTGGCAGAGTAATAAAGGACAACTATCGTCCAAAAATCTGTAAAGGGAAGGCAACGAGGCGGACTTGAAAGCGAGGCAGAATACCAGGAAACAGATTTCAAGAGGTACGTTGGAATCGCCTTTAAAGCACAGGAAGAGGGGCACAACTTCGACAATGATGCACTTGGCCAAAAAGGGCGTATGCGTTTTCTCCTGAATATATTCAGGAGAAAACGCATACGCCCTTTTTGGCCAAGCAAGCAAGCGGGCAATGCAAATCTGCACTACAAAGAAGTATCACTTCCCACCGGTCAAAAGGGACATCCACAAAATGTGTAAACACCAGAAAGGCAAGACAGGCCCTGGAGAACAGGGAGCCTTGTTATGCTGATGGGGCGGATGTAACTTGCCAACTGCCTCTCTGGAGGAGTGCATTGTGTTCCCTAAAACAAGTAAAGAACAGAGCTACAGAGCCAAGGGCACTTCCAGTCTAGGGAATATACCTTGGGAAAACTGAAATTCAATAAGCCAGAGCCACCCCAAAATATAGGTCTGCACTGCTTACAAGGACCTCAACTTGGGTACACCTTAAATATCCCAGGAAATATAAAAATGGTTCAAAAAATTGTGGTACTTACGTACGATGGAATATCCCTCAGCCATGAAATCAATGTCATAAGACCAGTAGCAGCAAAATGGGTGGATTCAGGTACGATGATTCTAAGTGAAATAAGTCACAGAGAAAAAGAAACTTATCATAAGATATCACTTATGATGATCCTGTACACATGGCTACACTTGAACTGAGTTAGGAAAGAGAACAGTGTCTCACATTTAGAAAACACTCTTATGCCTGCTTAAGGGGGAAGGAGAGGTGGGGTGATGCATAAAACCAGAGTTTGATATAAGCACAGGTACCGTTCCAAAAACCAACTATGGAATAGACAAGACCTACACCTTCCTCAGTGAAAGGGACTCAAAACCCCATATTTCCCGCAGAGGAATATATCTGACTAGTAAGAATCTTAAAACCTATGTATTGATATGTCTACGTAAGGGAATCAAGTGTGTCTAGACTGGCATAAACATGGCAGTGAGAATCAGCTCAAACCCATTATAAAAAGGAATTTCAAAAACAAAACAAAAAAACTGGGAAATTCTTTACAATTCCTTCAGGGTCTCTGATGAAATCTGGAATGACCCTATCTACAACGACAGCTGGATGTGGCATAAGGCTGGACACTTGGGACTGAGACGATTGGTGGGATTGGGTGAGCAAATGCAGACCCTTTAAAGCACAAATGCCTGGCACCCATTCCATGGGTCCCAACTCTCCAGGATGAAGGGAATATTACTACAGCTATAACATGTACGGTAAACCTAGAGAACAGACACACTGTGAATACGAAAGGTTTCTAAAACTCAACGAATAGTCCCTCTCCTGGTGCTCCGGTTTGACTTTCAATCTGCTTTACTATCAATCTCCCAACTTGGAGAGACAGCCCCTTTAACCTCCTGGCTCGCACAGGTTGCCAATTTGGCAGAGGATGAAAGGGAAAAGGGAGAACCAATGAGAGAGTAGCTGTTAGGCATTAGGACGGGCACATATCACTCTAACTTCCCAGCAGGAAGAAGAATTAACCAAAGTCTCAGACCCCCACCGTGAACCAGCATAGGTCCTGAACCAAAATTTTGCACTCCTGGTCAGCTCACAAAAAAACGAGTTGAAAAATGGAGCGCAAGGGCACAGCAATTCACAAACTGGCAGAGTAATAAAGGACAACTATCATCCAAAAATCTGTAAAGGGAAGGCAACGAGGCAGACTTGAAAGCGAGGCAGAATACCAGGAAACAGATTTCAAGAGGTACGTTGGAATCGCCTTTAAAGCACAGGAAGAGGGGCACAACTTCGACAATGATGCACTTGGCCAAAAAGGGCGTATGCGTTTTCTCCTGAATATATTCAGGAGAAAACGCATACGCCCTTTTTGGCCAAGCAAGCAAGCGGGCAATGCAAATCTGCACTACAAAGAAGTATCACTTCCCACCGGTCAAAAGGGACATCCACAAAATGTGTAAACACCAGAAAGGCAAGACAGGCCCTGGAGAACAGGGAGCCTTGTTATGCTGATGGGGCGGATGTAACTTGCCAACTGCCTCTCTGGAGGAGTGCATTGTGTTCCCTAAAACAAGTAAAGAACAGAGCTACAGAGCCAAGGGCACTTCCAGTCTAGGGAATATACCTTGGGAAAACTGAAAATCAATAAGCCAGAGCCACCCCAAAATATAGGTCTGCACTGCTTACAAGGACCTCAACTTGGGTACACCTTAAATATCCCAGGAAATATAAAAATGGTTCAAAAAATTGTGGTACTTACGTACGATGGAATATCCCTCAGCCATGAAATCAATGTCATAAGACCAGTAGCAGCAAAATGGGTGGATTCAGGTACGATGATTCTAAGTGAAATAAGTCACAGAGAAAAAGAAACTTATCATAAGATATCACTTATGATGATCCTGTACACATGGCTACACTTGAACTGAGTTAGGAAAGAGAACAGTGTCTCACATTTAGAAAACACTCTTATGCCTGCTTAAGGGGGAAGGAGAGGTGGGGTGATGCATAAAACCAGAGTTTGATATAAGCACAGGTACCGTTCCAAAAACCAACTATGGAATAGACAAGACCTACACCTTCCTCAGTGAAAGGGACTCAAAACCCCATATTTCCCGCAGAGGAATATATCTGACTAGTAAGAATCTTAAAACCTATGTATTGATATGTCTACGTAAGGGAATCAAGTGTGTCTAGACTGGCATAAACATGGCAGTGAGAATCAGCTCAAACCCATTATAAAAAGGAATTTCAAAAACAAAACAAAAAAACTGGGAAATTCTTTACAATTCCTTCAGGGTCTCTGATGAAATCTGGAATGACCCTATCTACAACGACAGCTGGATGTGGCATAAGGCTGGACACTTGGGACTGAGACGATTGGTGGGATTGGGTGAGCAAATGCAGACCCTTTAAAGCACAAATGCCTGGCACCCATTCCATGGGTCCCAACTCTCCAGGATGAAGGGAATATTACTACAGCTATAACATGTACGGTAAACCTAGAGAACAGACACACTGTGAATACGAAAGGTTTCTAAAACTCAACGAATAGTCCCTCTCCTGGTGCTCCGGTTTGACTTTCAATCTGCTTTACTATCAATCTCCCAACTTGGAGAGACAGCCCCTTTAACCTCCTGGCTCGCACAGGTTGCCAATTTGGCAGAGGATGAAAGGGAAAAGGGAGAACCAATGAGAGAGTAGCTGTTAGGCATTAGGACGGGCACATATCACTCTAACTTCCCAGCAGGAAGAAGAATTAACCAAAGTCTCAGACCCCCACCGTGAACCAGCATAGGTCCTGAACCAAAATTTTGCACTCCTGGTCAGCTCACAAAAAAACGAGTTGAAAAATGGAGCGCAAGGGCACAGCAATTCACAAACTGGCAGAGTAATAAAGGACAACTATCGTCCAAAAATCTGTAAAGGGAAGGCAACGAGGCAGACTTGAAAGCGAGGCAGAATACCAGGAAACAGATTTCAAGAGGTACGTTGGAATCGCCTTTAAAGCACAGGAAGAGGGGCACAACTTCGACAATGATGCACTTGGCCAAAAAGGGCGTATGCGTTTTCTCCTGAATATATTCAGGAGAAAACGCATACGCCCTTTTTGGCCAAGCAAGCAAGCGGGCAATGCAAATCTGCACTACAAAGAAGTATCACTTCCCACCGGTCAAAAGGGACATCCACAAAATGTGTAAACACCAGAAAGGCAAGACAGGCCCTGGAGAACAGGGAGCCTTGTTATGCTGATGGGGCGGATGTAACTTGCCAACTGCCTCTCTGGAGGAGTGCATTGTGTTCCCTAAAACAAGTAAAGAACAGAGCTACAGAGCCAAGGGCACTTCCAGTCTAGGGAATATACCTTGGGAAAACTGAAAATCAATAAGCCAGAGCCACCCCAAAATATAGGTCTGCACTGCTTACAAGGACCTCAACTTGGGTACACCTTAAATATCCCAGGAAATATAAAAATGGTTCAAAAAATTGTGGTACCTACGTACGATGGAATATCCCTCAGCCATGAAATCAATGTCATAAGACCAGTAGCAGCAAAATGGGTGGATTCAGGTACGATGATTCTAAGTGAAATAAGTCACAGAGAAAAAGAAACTTATCATAAGATATCACTTATGATGATCCTGTACACATGGCTACACTTGAACTGAGTTAGGAAAGAGAACAGTGTCTCACATTTAGAAAACACTCTTATGCCTGCTTAAGGGGGAAGGAGAGGTGGGGTGATGCATAAAACCAGAGTTTGATATAAGCACAGGTACCGTTCCAAAAACCAACTATGGAATAGACAAGACCTACACCTTCCTCAGTGAAAGGGACTCAAAACCCCATATTTCCCGCAGAGGAATATATCTGACTAGTAAGAATATTAAAACCTATGTATTGATATGTCTCCGTAAGGGAATCAAGTGTGTCTAGACTGTCATAAACATGGCAGCGAGAATCAGCTCAAACCCACTATAAAAAGGAATTTCAAAAACAAAACAAAAAAACTGGGAAATTCTTTACAATTCCTTCAGGGTCTCTGATGAAACCTGGAATGACCATATGTACAACGGCAGCTGGATGTGGCATAATGCTGGACACTTGGGACTGAGAGGATTGGTGAGATTGGGTGAGCAAATGCAGAACCTTTAAAGCACAAATGCCTGGCACCCATTCCATGGGTCCCAACTCTCCAGGTTAAAGGGAATATTAATACAACTATAACATGTACGGGAAACCTAGAGAATGGACACATTGTGAATACGAAAGGTTTCTAAAACTCAACGAATAGTCCCTCTCCTGGTGCTCGGGTTTGACTTTCCATCTGCTTTACTATCAACCTCCCAACTTGGAGAGACAGCCCCTTTAACCTCCTGGTTCGAAAAGGTTGCCAATTTGGCAGAGGATGAAAGGGAAGAGGGAGAACCAATGAGAGAGTAGCTGTTAGGCATTTGTACGGGAACATATCACTCTAATTTCCCGGCAGGAAGAAGAATTAACCAAAGCCTCAGCCTCCCACCGGGAACCAGTATAGGTCCTGAACCAAAATTTTGGACTTGCGGTCAGCTCACAAAAAACGAGTTGAAAAATGGAGCTCAGGGGCACAGCAATTCCCAAACTGGACGAGGAATAAAGGACAACTATCGTCCAAAAATCTGTTGAGGGAAGGCAACGAGGCGGACTTGAAAGCGAGGCAGAATAGCAGGAAACAGAGGTACGTTGGAATCACCTTTAAAGCACAGGAAGAGGGGCACAACTTCGACAATGATGCACTTGGCCAAAAAGGGCGTAATGGTTTTCTCCTGAATATATTCAGGAGAAAACGCATACGCCCTTTTTGGCCAAGCAAGCAAGCGGGCAATGCAAATCTGCACTACAAAGAAGTATCACTTCCCACCGGTCAAAAGGGACATCCACAAAATGTGTAAAAACCAGAAAGGCAAGACAGGCCCTGGAGAACAGGAAGCCTTGTAATGCTGATGGGCGGGATGTAAACTGCCAACTGCCTCTCTGGAGGAGTGCATTGTGTTCCCTAAAACAAGTAAACAACAGAGCTACAGAGCCAAGGGCACTTCCATTCTAGGGAATATACCTCGGGAAAACTGAAAATCAATAAGACAGAGCCACCCCAAAATTTAGGGCTGCACTGCTTTCAAGGACCTCAACTTGGGTACACCTTAAGTATCCCAGGAAATATAAATATGGTTCAAAAAATTGTGGTACTTACCTACGATGGAATATCCCTCAGCCATGAAATCAATGTCATAAGACCAGTAGCAGCAAAATGGGTGGATTCAGGTACGATGATTCTAAGTGAAATAAGTCACAGAGAAAAAGAAACTTATCATAAGATATCACTTATGAAGATCCTGTAAACATGGCTACACTTGAACTGAGTTAGGAAAGAGAACAGTGTCTCACATTTAGAAAACACTCTTATGCCTGCTTAAGGGGGAAGTAGAGGTGGGGTGATGCATAAAACCAGAGTTTGATATAAGCACAGGTACTGCTCGAAAAACCAACTATGGAATAGACAAGAGCTACACCTTCCTCAGTGAAAGGGACTCAAAACCCCATATTTCCCACAGAGGAATATATCTGACTAGTAAGAATCTTAAAACCTATGTATTGATATGTCTCCATAAGGGAATCAAGTGTGTCTAGACTGGCATAAACATGGCAGCGGGAATTAGCTCAAACCCACTATAAAAAGGAATTTCAAAAACAAAACAAAAAAACTGGGAAATTCTTTACAATTCCTTCAGGGTCTCTGATGAAACCTGGAATGACCCTATCTACAACGACAGCTGGATGTGGCATAAGGCTGGACACTTGGGACTGAGACGATTGGTGGGATTGGGTGAGCAAATGCAGACCCTTTAAAGCACAAATGCCTGGCACCCATTCCATGGGTCCCAACTCTCCAGGATGAAGGGAATATTACTACAGCTATAACATGTACGGTAAACCTAGAGAACGGACACACTGTGAATACGAAAGGATTCTAAAACTCAACGAATAGTCCCTCTCCTGGTGCTCCGGTTTGACTTTCAATCTGCTTTACTATCAATCTCCCAACTTGGAGAGACAGCCCCTTTAACCTCCTGGCACGCACAGGTTGCCAATTTGGCAGAGGTGAAAGGGAAGAGGGAGAACCAATGAGAGAGTAGCTGTTAGGCATTAGGACGGGCACATATCACTCTAATTTCCCGGCAGGAAGAAGAATTAACCAAATTCTCAGCCACCCACCGGGAACCAGTATAGGTCCTGAACCAAAATTTTGGACTTGCGGTCAGCTCACCAAAAACGAGTTGAAAAATGGAGCTCAGGGGCACAGCAATTCACAAACTGGCTGAGTAATAAAGGACAACTATCGTCCAAAAATCTGTTGAGGGAAGGCAACGAGGCGGACTTGAAAGCGAGGCAGAATAGCAGGAAACAGATTTCAAGAGGTACGTTGGAATCGCATTTAAAGCACAGGAAGAGGGGCACAACTTCGACAATGATGCACTTGGCCAAAAAGGGCGTATGCGTTTTCTCCTGAATATATTCAGGAGAAAACGTATACGCCCTTTTTGGCCAAGCAAGCAAGCGGGCAATGCAAATCTGCACTACAAAGAAGTATCACTTCCCAACGGTCAAAAGGGACATCCACAAAATGTGTAAACACCAGAAAGGCAAGACAGGCCCTGGAGAACAGGGAGCCTTGTTATGCTGATGGGGCGGATGTAACTTGCCAACTGCCTCTCTGGAGGAGTGCATTGTGTTCCCTAAAACAAGTAAAGAACAGAGCTACAGAGCCAAGGGCACTTCCAGTCTAGGGAATATACCTTGGGAAAACTGAAAATCAATAAGCCAGAGCCACCCCAAAATATAGGTCTGCACTGCTTACAAGGACCTCAACTTGGGTACACCTTAAATATCCCAGGAAATATAAAAATGGTTCAAAAAATTGTGGTACTTACGTACGATGGAATATCCCTCAGCCATGAAATCAATGTCATAAGACCAGTAGCAGCAAAATGGGTGGATTCAGGTACGATGATTCTAAGTGAAATAAGTCACAGAGAAAAAGAAACTTATCATAAGATATCACTTATGATGATCCTGTACACATGGCTACACTTGAACTGAGTTAGGAAAGAGAACAGTGTCTCACATTTAGAAAACACTCTTATGCCTGCTTAAGGGGGAAGGAGAGGTGGGGTGATGCATAAAACCAGAGTTTGATATAAGCACAGGTACCGTTCCAAAAACCAACTATGGAATAGACAAGACCTACACCTTCCTCAGTGAAAGGGACTCAAAACCCCATATTTCCCGCAGAGGAATATATCTGACTAGTAAGAATCTTAAAACCTATGTATTGATATGTCTACGTAAGGGAATCAAGTGTGTCTAGACTGGCATAAACATGGCAGCGAGAATCAGCTCAAACACATTATAAAAAGGAATTTCAAAAACAAAACAAAAAAACTGGGAAATTCTTTGCAATTCCTTCAGGGTCTCTGATGAAACCTGGAATGACCCTATCTACAACGACAGCTGGATGTGGCATAAGGCTGGACACTTGGGACTGAGACGATTGGTGGGATTGGGTGAGCAAATGCAGACCCTTTAAAGCACAAATGCCTGGCACCCATTCCATGGGTCCCAACTCTCCAGGATGAAGGGAATATTACTACAGCTATAACATGTACGGTAAACCTAGAGAACAGACACACTGTGAATACGAAAGGTTTCTAAAACTCAACGAATAGTCCCTCTCCTGGTGCTCCGGTTTGACTTTCAATCTGCTTTACTATCAATCTCCCAACTTGGAGAGACAGCCCCTTTAACCTCCTGGCTCGCACAGGTTGCCAATTTGGCAGAGGTGAAAGGGAAGAGGGAGAACCAATGAGAGAGTAGCTGTTAGGCATTAGGACGGGCACATATCACTCTAACTTCCCAGCAGGAAGAAGAATTAACCAAAGTCTCAGACCCCCACCGTGAACCAGCATAGGTCCTGAACCAAAATTTTGCACTCCTGGTCAGCTCACAAAAAAACGAGTTGAAAAATGGAGCGCAAGGGCACAGCAATTCACAAACTGGCAGAGTAATAAAGGACAACTATCGTCCAAAAATCTGTAAAGGGAAGGCAACGAGGCGGACTTGAAAGCGAGGCAGAATACCAGGAAACAGATTTCAAGAGGTACGTTGGAATCGCCTTTAAAGCACAGGAAGAGGGGCACAACTTCGACAATGATGCACTTGGCCAAAAAGGGCGTATGCGTTTTCTCCTGAATATATTCAGGAGAAAACGCATACGCCCTTTTTGGCCAAGCAAGCAAGCGGGCAATGCAAATCTGCACTACAAAGAAGTATCACTTCCCACCGGTCAAAAGGGACATCCACAAAATGTGTAAACACCAGAAAGGCAAGACAGGCCCTGGAGAACAGGGAGCCTTGTTATGCTGATGGGGCGGATGTAACTTGCCAACTGCCTCTCTGGAGGAGTGCATTGTGTTCCCTAAAACAAGTAAAGAACAGAGCTACAGAGCCAAGGGCACTTCCAGTCTAGGGAATATACCTTGGGAAAACTGAAATTCAATAAGCCAGAGCCACCCCAAAATATAGGTCTGCACTGCTTACAAGGACCTCAACTTGGGTACACCTTAAATATCCCAGGAAATATAAAAATGGTTCAAAAAATTGTGGTACTTACGTACGATGGAATATCCCTCAGCCATGAAATCAATGTCATAAGACCAGTAGCAGCAAAATGGGTGGATTCAGGTACGATGATTCTAAGTGAAATAAGTCACAGAGAAAAAGAAACTTATCATAAGATATCACTTATGATGATCCTGTACACATGGCTACACTTGAACTGAGTTAGGAAAGAGAACAGTGTCTCACATTTAGAAAACACTCTTATGCCTGCTTAAGGGGGAAGGAGAGGTGGGGTGATGCATAAAACCAGAGTTTGATATAAGCACAGGTACCGTTCCAAAAACCAACTATGGAATAGACAAGACCTACACCTTCCTCAGTGAAAGGGACTCAAAACCCCATATTTCCCGCAGAGGAATATATCTGACTAGTAAGAATCTTAAAACCTATGTATTGATATGTCTACGTAAGGGAATCAAGTGTGTCTAGACTGGCATAAACATGGCAGTGAGAATCAGCTCAAACCCATTATAAAAAGGAATTTCAAAAACAAAACAAAAAAACTGGGAAATTCTTTACAATTCCTTCAGGGTCTCTGATGAAATCTGGAATGACCCTATCTACAACGACAGCTGGATGTGGCATAAGGCTGGACACTTGGGACTGAGAGGATTGGTGGGATTGGGTGAGCAAATGCAGACCCTTTAAAGCACAAATGCCTGGCACCCATTCCATGGGTCCCAACTCTCCAGGATGAAGGGAATATTACTACAGCTATAACATGTACGGTAAACCTAGAGAACAGACACACTGTGAATACGAAAGGTTTCTAAAACTCAACGAATAGTCCCTCTCCTGGTGCTCCGGTTTGACTTTCAATCTGCTTTACTATCAATCTCCCAACTTGGAGAGACAGCCCCTTTAACCTCCTGGCTCGCACAGGTTGCCAATTTGGCAGAGGATGAAAGGGAAAAGGGAGAACCAATGAGAGAGTAGCTGTTAGGCATTAGGACGGGCACATATCACTCTAACTTCCCAGCAGGAAGAAGAATTAACCAAAGTCTCAGACCCCCACCGTGAACCAGCATAGGTCCTGAACCAAAATTTTGCACTCCTGGTCAGCTCACAAAAAAACGAGTTGAAAAATGGAGCGCAAGGGCACAGCAATTCACAAACTGGCAGAGTAATAAAGGACAACTATCGTCCAAAAATCTGTAAAGGGAAGGCAACGAGGCAGACTTGAAAGCGAGGCAGAATACCAGGAAACAGATTTCAAGAGGTACGTTGGAATCGCCTTTAAAGCACAGGAAGAGGGGCACAACTTCGACAATGATGCACTTGGCCAAAAAGGGCGTATGCGTTTTCTCCTGAATATATTCAGGAGAAAACGCATACGCCCTTTTTGGCCAAGCAAGCAAGCGGGCAATGCAAATCTGCACTACAAAGAAGTATCACTTCCCACCGGTCAAAAGGGACATCCACAAAATGTGTAAACACCAGAAAGGCAAGACAGGCCCTGGAGAACAGGGAGCCTTGTTATGCTGATGGGGCGGATGTAACTTGCCAACTGCCTCTCTGGAGGAGTGCATTGTGTTCCCTAAAACAAGTAAAGAACAGAGCTACAGAGCCAAGGGCACTTCCAGTCTAGGGAATATACCTTGGGAAAACTGAAAATCAATAAGCCAGAGCCACCCCAAAATATAGGTCTGCACTGCTTACAAGGACCTCAACTTGGGTACACCTTAAATATCCCAGGAAATATAAAAATGGTTCAAAAAATTGTGGTACCTACGTACGATGGAATATCCCTCAGCCATGAAATCAATGTCATAAGACCAGTAGCAGCAAAATGGGTGGATTCAGGTACGATGATTCTAAGTGAAATAAGTCACAGAGAAAAAGAAACTTATCATAAGATATCACTTATGATGATCCTGTACACATGGCTACACTTGAACTGAGTTAGGAAAGAGAACAGTGTCTCACATTTAGAAAACACTCTTATGCCTGCTTAAGGGGGAAGGAGAGGTGGGGTGATGCATAAAACCAGAGTTTGATATAAGCACAGGTACCGTTCCAAAAACCAACTATGGAATAGACAAGACCTACACCTTCCTCAGTGAAAGGGACTCAAAACCCCATATTTCCCGCAGAGGAATATATCTGACTAGTAAGAATCTTAAAACCTATGTATTGATATGTCTCCGTAAGGGAATCAAGTGTGTCTAGACTGTCATAAACATGGCAGCGAGAATCAGCTCAAACCCACTATAAAAAGGAATTTCAAAAACAAAACAAAAACACTGGGAAATTCTTTACAATTCCTTCAGGGTCTCTGATGAAACCTGGAATGACCCTATGTACAACGGTAGCTGGATGTGGCATAATGCTGGACACTTGGGCCTGAGAGGATTGGTGAGATTGGGTGAGCTAATGCAGACCCTTTAAAGCACAAATGCCTGGCACCCATTCCATGGGTCCCAACTCTCCTGGTTAAAGGGAATATTAATACAACTATAACATGTACGGGAAACCTAGAGAATGGACACATTGTGAATACGAAAGGTTTCTAAAACTCAACGAATAGTCCCTCTCCTGGTGCTCGGGTTTGACTTTCCATCTGCTTTACTATCAACCTCCCAACTTGGAGAGACAGCCCCTTTAACCTCCTGGTTCGAAAAGGTTGCCAATTTGGCAGAGGATGAAAGGGAAGAGGGAGAACCAATGAGAGAGTAGCTGTTAGGCATTTGTACGGGCACATATCACTCTAATTTCCCGGCAGGAAGAAGAATTAACCAAAGCCTCAGCCTCCCACCGGGAACCAGTATAGGTCCTGAACCAAAATTTTGGACTTGCGGTCAGCTCACAAAAAACGAGTTGAAAAATGGAGCTCAGGGGCACATCAATTCCCAAACTGGACGAGGAATAAAGGACAACTATCGTCCAAAAATCTGTTGAGGGAAGGCAACGAGGCGGACTTGAAAGCGAGGCAGAATAGCAGGAAACAGACGTACGTTGGAATCACCTTTAAAGCACAGGAAGAGGGGCACAACTTCGACAATGATGCACTTGGCCAAAAAGGGCGTAATGGTTTTCTCCTGAATATATTCAGGAGAAAACGCATACGCCCTTTTTGGCCAAGCAAGCAAGCGGGCAATGCAAATCTGCACTACAAAGAAGTATCACTTCCCACCGGTCAAAAGGGACATCCACAAAATGTGTAAAAACCAGAAAGGCAAGACAGGCCCTGGAGAACAGGAAGCCTTCTTATGCTGATGGGCGGGATGTAAACTGCCAACTGCCTCTCTGGAGGAGTGCATTGTGTTCCCTAAAACAAGTAAACAACAGAGCTACAGAGCCAAGGGCACTTCCATTCTAGGGAATATACCTTGGGAAAACTGAAAATCAATAAGACAGAGCCACCCCAAAATTTAGGGCTGCACTGCTTTCAAGGACCTCAACTTGGGTACACCTTAAGTATCCCAGGAAATATAAATATGGTTCAAAAAATTGTGGTACTTACCTACGATGGAATATCCCTCAGCCATGAAATCAATGTCATAAGACCAGTAGCAGCAAAATGGGTGGATTCAGGTACGATGATTCTAAGTGAAATAAGTCACAGAGAAAAAGAAACTTATCATAAGATATCACTTATGAAGATCCTGTAAACATGGCTACACTTGAACTGAGTTAAGAAAGAGAACAGTGTCTCACATTTAGAAAACACTCTTATGCCTGCTTAAGGGGGAAGTAGAGGTGGGGTGATGCATAAAACCAGAGTTTGATATAAGCACAGGTACTGCTCGAAAAACCAACTATGGAATAGACAAGAGCTACACCTTCCTCAGTGAAAGGGACTCAAAACCCCATATTTCCAACAGAGGAATATATCTGACTAGTAAGAATCTTAAAACCTATGTATTGATATGTCTCCATAAGGGAATCAAGTGTGTCTAGACTGGCATAAACATGGCAGCGGGAATTAGCTGAAACCCACTATAAAAAGGAATTTCAAAAACAAAACAAAAAAACTGGGAAATTCTTTACAATTCCTTCAGGGTCTCTGATGAAACCTGGAATGACCCTATCTACAACGACAGTTGGATGTGGCATAAGGCTGGACACTTGGGACTGAGACGATTGGTGGGATTGGGTGAGCAAATGCAGACCCTTTAAAGCACAAATGCCTGGCACCCATTCCATGGGTCCCAACTCTCCAGGATGAAGGGAATATTACTACAGCTATAACATGTACGGTAAACCTAGAGAACGGACACACTGTGAATACGAAAGGATTCTAAAACTCAACGAATAGTCCCTCTCCTGGTGCTCCGGTTTGACTTTCAATCTGCTTTACTATCAATCTCCCAACTTGGAGAGACAGCCCCTTTAACCTCCTGGCACGCACAGGTTGCCAATTTGGCAGAGGTGAAAGGGAAGAGGGAGAACCAATGAGAGAGTAGCTGTTAGGCATTAGGACGGGCACATATCACTCTAACTTCCCAGCAGGAAGAAGAATTAACCAAAGTCTCAGACCCCCACCGTGAACCAGCATAGGTCCTGAACCAAAATTTTGCACTCCTGGTCAGCTCACAAAAAAACGAGTTGAAAAATGGAGCGCAAGGGCACAGCAATTCACAAACTGGCAGAGTAATAAAGGACAACTATCGTCCAAAAATCTGTAAAGGGAAGGCAACGAGGCGGACTTGAAAGCGAGGCAGAATACCAGGAAACAGATTTCAAGAGGTACGTTGGAATCGCCTTTAAAGCACAGGAAGAGGGGCACAACTTCGACAATGATGCACTTGGCCAAAAAGGGCGTATGCGTTTTCTCCTGAATATATTCAGGAGAAAACGCATACGCCCTTTTTGGCCAAGCAAGCAAGCGGGCAATGCAAATCTGCACTACAAAGAAGTATCACTTCCCACCGGTCAAAAGGGACATCCACAAAATGTGTAAACACCAGAAAGGCAAGACAGGCCCTGGAGAACAGGGAGCCTTGTTATGCTGATGGGGCGGATGTAACTTGCCAACTGCCTCTCTGGAGGAGTGCATTGTGTTCCCTAAAACAAGTAAAGAACAGAGCTACAGAGCCAAGGGCACTTCCAGTCTAGGGAATATACCTTGGGAAAACTGAAATTCAATAAGCCAGAGCCACCCCAAAATATAGGTCTGCACTGCTTACAAGGACCTCAACTTGGGTACACCTTAAATATCCCAGGAAATATAAAAATGGTTCAAAAAATTGTGGTACTTACGTACGATGGAATATCCCTCAGCCATGAAATCAATGTCATAAGACCAGTAGCAGCAAAATGGGTGGATTCAGGTACGATGATTCTAAGTGAAATAAGTCACAGAGAAAAAGAAACTTATCATAAGATATCACTTATGATGATCCTGTACACATGGCTACACTTGAACTGAGTTAGGAAAGAGAACAGTGTCTCACATTTAGAAAACACTCTTATGCCTGCTTAAGGGGGAAGGAGAGGTGGGGTGATGCATAAAACCAGAGTTTGATATAAGCACAGGTACCGTTCCAAAAACCAACTATGGAATAGACAAGACCTACACCTTCCTCAGTGAAAGGGACTCAAAACCCCATATTTCCCGCAGAGGAATATATCTGACTAGTAAGAATCTTAAAACCTATGTATTGATATGTCTACGTAAGGGAATCAAGTGTGTCTAGACTGGCATAAACATGGCAGTGAGAATCAGCTCAAACCCATTATAAAAAGGAATTTCAAAAACAAAACAAAAAAACTGGGAAATTCTTTACAATTCCTTCAGGGTCTCTGATGAAATCTGGAATGACCCTATCTACAACGACAGCTGGATGTGGCATAAGGCTGGACACTTGGGACTGAGAGGATTGGTGGGATTGGGTGAGCAAATGCAGACCCTTTAAAGCACAAATGCCTGGCACCCATTCCATGGGTCCCAACTCTCCAGGATGAAGGGAATATTACTACAGCTATAACATGTACGGTAAACCTAGAGAACAGACACACTGTGAATACGAAAGGTTTCTAAAACTCAACGAATAGTCCCTCTCCTGGTGCTCCGGTTTGACTTTCAATCTGCTTTACTATCAATCTCCCAACTTGGAGAGACAGCCCCTTTAACCTCCTGGCTCGCACAGGTTGCCAATTTGGCAGAGGATGAAAGGGAAAAGGGAGAACCAATGAGAGAGTAGCTGTTAGGCATTAGGACGGGCACATATCACTCTAACTTCCCAGCAGGAAGAAGAATTAACCAAAGTCTCAGACCCCCACCGTGAACCAGCATAGGTCCTGAACCAAAATTTTGCACTCCTGGTCAGCTCACAAAAAAACGAGTTGAAAAATGGAGCGCAAGGGCACAGCAATTCACAAACTGGCAGAGTAATAAAGGACAACTATCGTCCAAAAATCTGTAAAGGGAAGGCAACGAGGCAGACTTGAAAGCGAGGCAGAATACCAGGAAACAGATTTCAAGAGGTACGTTGGAATCGCCTTTAAAGCACAGGAAGAGGGGCACAACTTCGACAATGATGCACTTGGCCAAAAAGGGCGTATGCGTTTTCTCCTGAATATATTCAGGAGAAAACGCATACGCCCTTTTTGGCCAAGCAAGCAAGCGGGCAATGCAAATCTGCACTACAAAGAAGTATCACTTCCCACCGGTCAAAAGGGACATCCACAAAATGTGTAAACACCAGAAAGGCAAGACAGGCCCTGGAGAACAGGGAGCCTTGTTATGCTGATGGGGCGGATGTAACTTGCCAACTGCCTCTCTGGAGGAGTGCATTGTGTTCCCTAAAACAAGTAAAGAACAGAGCTACAGAGCCAAGGGCACTTCCAGTCTAGGGAATATACCTTGGGAAAACTGAAAATCAATAAGCCAGAGCCACCCCAAAATATAGGTCTGCACTGCTTACAAGGACCTCAACTTGGGTACACCTTAAATATCCCAGGAAATATAAAAATGGTTCAAAAAATTGTGGTACCTACGTACGATGGAATATCCCTCAGCCATGAAATCAATGTCATAAGACCAGTAGCAGCAAAATGGGTGGATTCAGGTACGATGATTCTAAGTGAAATAAGTCACAGAGAAAAAGAAACTTATCATAAGATATCACTTATGATGATCCTGTACACATGGCTACACTTGAACTGAGTTAGGAAAGAGAACAGTGTCTCACATTTAGAAAACACTCTTATGCCTGCTTAAGGGGGAAGGAGAGGTGGGGTGATGCATAAAACCAGAGTTTGATATAAGCACAGGTACCGTTCCAAAAACCAACTATGGAATAGACAAGACCTACACCTTCCTCAGTGAAAGGGACTCAAAACCCCATATTTCCCGCAGAGGAATATATCTGACTAGTAAGAATCTTAAAACCTATGTATTGATATGTCTCCGTAAGGGAATCAAGTGTGTCTAGACTGTCATAAACATGGCAGCGAGAATCAGCTCAAACCCACTATAAAAAGGAATTTCAAAAACAAAACAAAAACACTGGGAAATTCTTTACAATTCCTTCAGGGTCTCTGATGAAACCTGGAATGACCCTATGTACAACGGTAGCTGGATGTGGCATAATGCTGGACACTTGGGCCTGAGAGGATTGGTGAGATTGGGTGAGCTAATGCAGACCCTTTAAAGCACAAATGCCTGGCACCCATTCCATGGGTCCCAACTCTCCTGGTTAAAGGGAATATTAATACAACTATAACATGTACGGGAAACCTAGAGAATGGACACATTGTGAATACGAAAGGTTTCTAAAACTCAACGAATAGTCCCTCTCCTGGTGCTCGGGTTTGACTTTCCATCTGCTTTACTATCAACCTCCCAACTTGGAGAGACAGCCCCTTTAACCTCCTGGTTCGAAAAGGTTGCCAATTTGGCAGAGGATGAAAGGGAAGAGGGAGAACCAATGAGAGAGTAGCTGTTAGGCATTTGTACGGGCACATATCACTCTAATTTCCCGGCAGGAAGAAGAATTAACCAAAGCCTCAGCCTCCCACCGGGAACCAGTATAGGTCCTGAACCAAAATTTTGGACTTGCGGTCAGCTCACAAAAAACGAGTTGAAAAATGGAGCTCAGGGGCACATCAATTCCCAAACTGGACGAGGAATAAAGGACAACTATCGTCCAAAAATCTGTTGAGGGAAGGCAACGAGGCGGACTTGAAAGCGAGGCAGAATAGCAGGAAACAGACGTACGTTGGAATCACCTTTAAAGCACAGGAAGAGGGGCACAACTTCGACAATGATGCACTTGGCCAAAAAGGGCGTAATGGTTTTCTCCTGAATATATTCAGGAGAAAACGCATACGCCCTTTTTGGCCAAGCAAGCAAGCGGGCAATGCAAATCTGCACTACAAAGAAGTATCACTTCCCACCGGTCAAAAGGGACATCCACAAAATGTGTAAAAACCAGAAAGGCAAGACAGGCCCTGGAGAACAGGAAGCCTTCTTATGCTGATGGGCGGGATGTAAACTGCCAACTGCCTCTCTGGAGGAGTGCATTGTGTTCCCTAAAACAAGTAAACAACAGAGCTACAGAGCCAAGGGCACTTCCATTCTAGGGAATATACCTTGGGAAAACTGAAAATCAATAAGACAGAGCCACCCCAAAATTTAGGGCTGCACTGCTTTCAAGGACCTCAACTTGGGTACACCTTAAGTATCCCAGGAAATATAAATATGGTTCAAAAAATTGTGGTACTTACCTACGATGGAATATCCCTCAGCCATGAAATCAATGTCATAAGACCAGTAGCAGCAAAATGGGTGGATTCAGGTACGATGATTCTAAGTGAAATAAGTCACAGAGAAAAAGAAACTTATCATAAGATATCACTTATGAAGATCCTGTAAACATGGCTACACTTGAACTGAGTTAAGAAAGAGAACAGTGTCTCACATTTAGAAAACACTCTTATGCCTGCTTAAGGGGGAAGTAGAGGTGGGGTGATGCATAAAACCAGAGTTTGATATAAGCACAGGTACTGCTCGAAAAACCAACTATGGAATAGACAAGAGCTACACCTTCCTCAGTGAAAGGGACTCAAAACCCCATATTTCCAACAGAGGAATATATCTGACTAGTAAGAATCTTAAAACCTATGTATTGATATGTCTCCATAAGGGAATCAAGTGTGTCTAGACTGGCATAAACATGGCAGCGGGAATTAGCTGAAACCCACTATAAAAAGGAATTTCAAAAACAAAACAAAAAAACTGGGAAATTCTTTACAATTCCTTCAGGGTCTCTGATGAAACCTGGAATGACCCTATCTACAACGACAGTTGGATGTGGCATAAGGCTGGACACTTGGGACTGAGACGATTGGTGGGATTGGGTGAGCAAATGCAGACCCTTTAAAGCACAAATGCCTGGCACCCATTCCATGGGTCCCAACTCTCCAGGATGAAGGGAATATTACTACAGCTATAACATGTACGGTAAACCTAGAGAACGGACACACTGTGAATACGAAAGGATTCTAAAACTCAACGAATAGTCCCTCTCCTGGTGCTCCGGTTTGACTTTCAATCTGCTTTACTATCAATCTCCCAACTTGGAGAGACAGCCCCTTTAACCTCCTGGCACGCACAGGTTGCCAATTTGGCAGAGGTGAAAGGGAAGAGGGAGAACCAATGAGAGAGTAGCTGTTAGGCATTAGGACGGGCACATATCACTCTAATTTCCCGGCAGGAAGAAGAATTAACCAAATTCTCAGCCACCCACCGGGAACCAGTATAGGTCCTGAACCAAAATTTTGGACTTGCGGTCAGCTCACCAAAAACGAGTTGAAAAATGGAGCTCAGGGGCACAGCAATTCACAAACTGGCTGAGTAATAAAGGACAACTATCGTCCAAAAATCTGTTGAGGGAAGGCAACGAGGCGGACTTGAAAGCGAGGCAGAATAGCAGGAAACAGATTTCAAGAGGTACGTTGGAATCGCATTTAAAGCACAGGAAGAGGGGCACAACTTCGACAATGATGCACTTGGCCAAAAAGGGCGTATGCGTTTTCTCCTGAATATATTCAGGAGAAAACGTATACGCCCTTTTTGGCCAAGCAAGCAAGCGGGCAATGCAAATCTGCACTACAAAGAAGTATCACTTCCCAACGGTCAAAAGGGACATCCACAAAATGTGTAAACACCAGAAAGGCAAGACAGGCTCTGGAGAACAGGGAGCCTTGTTATGCTGATGGGGCGGATGTAACTTGCCAACTGCCTCTCTGGAGGAGTGCATTGTGTTCCCTAAAACAAGTAAAGAACAGAGCTACAGAGCCAAGGGCACTTCCAGTCTAGGGAATATACCTTGGGAAAACTGAAAATCAATAAGCCAGAGCCACCCCAAAATATAGGTCTGCACTGCTTACAAGGACCTCAACTTGGGTACACCTTAAATATCCCAGGAAATATAAAAATGGTTCAAAAAATTGTGGTACTTACGTACGATGGAATATCCCTCAGCCATGAAATCAATGTCATAAGACCAGTAGCAGCAAAATGGGTGGATTCAGGTACGATGATTCTAAGTGAAATAAGTCACAGAGAAAAAGAAACTTATCATAAGATATCACTTATGATGATCCTGTACACATGGCTACACTTGAACTGAGTTAGGAAAGAGAACAGTGTCTCACATTTAGAAAACACTCTTATGCCTGCTTAAGGGGGAAGGAGAGGTGGGGTGATGCATAAAACCAGAGTTTGATATAAGCACAGGTACCGTTCCAAAAACCAACTATGGAATAGACAAGACCTACACCTTCCTCAGTGAAAGGGACTCAAAACCCCATATTTCCCGCAGAGGAATATATCTGACTAGTAAGAATCTTAAAACCTATGTATTGATATGTCTACGTAAGGGAATCAAGTGTGTCTAGACTGGCATAAACATGGCAGCGAGAATCAGCTCAAACACATTATAAAAAGGAATTTCAAAAACAAAACAAAAAAACTGGGAAATTCTTTACAATTCCTTCAGGGTCTCTGATGAAACCTGGAATGACCCTATCTACAACGACAGCTGGATGTGGCATAAGGCTGGACACTTGGGACTGAGACGATTGGTGGGATTGGGTGAGCAAATGCAGACCCTTTAAAGCACAAATGCCTGGCACCCATTCCATGGGTCCCAACTCTCCAGGATGAAGGGAATATTACTACAGCTATAACATGTACGGTAAACCTAGAGAACAGACACACTGTGAATACGAAAGGTTTCTAAAACTCAACGAATAGTCCCTCTCCTGGTGCTCCGGTTTGACTTTCAATCTGCTTTACTATCAATCTCCCAACTTGGAGAGACAGCCCCTTTAACCTCCTGGCTCGCACAGGTTGCCAATTTGGCAGAGGTGAAAGGGAAGAGGGAGAACCAATGAGAGAGTAGCTGTTAGGCATTAGGACGGGCACATATCACTCTAACTTCCCAGCAGGAAGAAGAATTAACCAAAGTCTCAGACCCCCACCGTGAACCAGCATAGGTCCTGAACCAAAATTTTGCACTCCTGGTCAGCTCACAAAAAAACGAGTTGAAAAATGGAGCGCAAGGGCACAGCAATTCACAAACTGGCAGAGTAATAAAGGACAACTATCGTCCAAAAATCTGTAAAGGGAAGGCAACGAGGCGGACTTGAAAGCGAGGCAGAATACCAGGAAACAGATTTCAAGAGGTACGTTGGAATCGCCTTTAAAGCACAGGAAGAGGGGCACAACTTCGACAATGATGCACTTGGCCAAAAAGGGCGTATGCGTTTTCTCCTGAATATATTCAGGAGAAAACGCATACGCCCTTTTTGGCCAAGCAAGCAAGCGGGCAATGCAAATCTGCACTACAAAGAAGTATCACTTCCCAACGGTCAAAAGGGACATCCACAAAATGTGTAAACACCAGAAAGGCAAGACAGGCCCTGGAGAACAGGGAGCCTTGTTATGCTGATGGGGCGGATGTAACTTGCCAACTGCCTCTCTGGAGGAGTGCATTGTGTTCCCTAAAACAAGTAAAGAACAGAGCTACAGAGCCAAGGGCACTTCCAGTCTAGGGAATATACCTTGGGAAAACTGAAATTCAATAAGCCAGAGCCACCCCAAAATATAGGTCTGCACTGCTTACAAGGACCTCAACTTGGGTACACCTTAAATATCCCAGGAAATATAAAAATGGTTCAAAAAATTGTGGTACTTACGTACGATGGAATATCCCTCAGCCATGAAATCAATGTCATAAGACCAGTAGCAGCAAAATGGGTGGATTCAGGTACGATGATTCTAAGTGAAATAAGTCACAGAGAAAAAGAAACTTATCATAAGATATCACTTATGATGATCCTGTACACATGGCTACACTTGAACTGAGTTAGGAAAGAGAACAGTGTCTCACATTTAGAAAACACTCTTATGCCTGCTTAAGGGGGAAGGAGAGGTGGGGTGATGCATAAAACCAGAGTTTGATATAAGCACAGGTACCGTTCCAAAAACCAACTATGGAATAGACAAGACCTACACCTTCCTCAGTGAAAGGGACTCAAAACCCCATATTTCCCGCAGAGGAATATATCTGACTAGTAAGAATCTTAAAACCTATGTATTGATATGTCTACGTAAGGGAATCAAGTGTGTCTAGACTGGCATAAACATGGCAGTGAGAATCAGCTCAAACCCATTATAAAAAGGAATTTCAAAAACAAAACAAAAAAACTGGGAAATTCTTTACAATTCCTTCAGGGTCTCTGATGAAATCTGGAATGACCCTATCTACAACGACAGCTGGATGTGGCATAAGGCTGGACACTTGGGACTGAGAGGATTGGTGGGATTGGGTGAGCAAATGCAGACCCTTTAAAGCACAAATGCCTGGCACCCATTCCATGGGTCCCAACTCTCCAGGATGAAGGGAATATTACTACAGCTATAACATGTACGGTAAACCTAGAGAACAGACACACTGTGAATACGAAAGGTTTCTAAAACTCAACGAATAGTCCCTCTCCTGGTGCTCCGGTTTGACTTTCAATCTGCTTTACTATCAATCTCCCAACTTGGAGAGACAGCCCCTTTAACCTCCTGGCTCGCACAGGTTGCCAATTTGGCAGAGGATGAAAGGGAAAAGGGAGAACCAATGAGAGAGTAGCTGTTAGGCATTAGGACGGGCACATATCACTCTAACTTCCCAGCAGGAAGAAGAATTAACCAAAGTATCAGACACCCACCGTGAACCAGCATAGGTCCTGAACCAAAATTTTGCACTCCTGGTCAGCTCACAAAAAAACGAGTTGAAAAATGGAGCGCAAGGGCACAGCAATTCACAAACTGGCAGAGTAATAAAGGACAACTATCATCCAAAAATCTGTAAAGGGAAGGCAACGAGGCAGACTTGAAAGCGAGGCAGAATACCAGGAAACAGATTTCAAGAGGTACGTTGGAATCGCCTTTAAAGCACAGGAAGAGGGGCACAACTTCGACAATGATGCACTTGGCCAAAAAGGGCGTATGCGTTTTCTCCTGAATATATTCAGGAGAAAACGCATACGCCCTTTTTGGCCAAGCAAGCAAGCGGGCAATGCAAATCTGCACTACAAAGAAGTATCACTTCCCACCGGTCAAAAGGGACATCCACAAAATGTGTAAACACCAGAAAGGCAAGACAGGCCCTGGAGAACAGGGAGCCTTGTTATGCTGATGGGGCGGATGTAACTTGCCAACTGCCTCTCTGGAGGAGTGCATTGTGTTCCCTAAAACAAGTAAAGAACAGAGCTACAGAGCCAAGGGCACTTCCAGTCTAGGGAATATACCTTGGGAAAACTGAAAATCAATAAGCCAGAGCCACCCCAAAATATAGGTCTGCACTGCTTACAAGGACCTCAATTTGGGTACACCTTAAATATCCCAGGAAATATAAAAATGGTTCAAAAAATTGTGGTACTTACGTACGATGGAATATCCCTCAGCCATGAAATCAATGTCATAAGACCAGTAGCAGCAAAATGGGTGGATTCAGGTACGATGATTCTAAGTGAAATAAGTCACAGAGAAAAAGAAACTTATCATAAGATATCACTTATGATGATCCTGTACACATGGCTACACTTGAACTGAGTTAGGAAAGAGAACAGTGTCTCACATTTAGAAAACACTCTTATGCCTGCTTAAGGGGGAAGGAGAGGTGGGGTGATGCATAAAACCAGAGTTTGATATAAGCACAGGTACCGTTCCAAAAACCAACTATGGAATAGACAAGACCTACACCTTCCTCAGTGAAAGGGACTCAAAACCCCATATTTCCCGCAGAGGAATATATCTGACTAGTAAGAATCTTAAAACCTATGTATTGATATGTCTACGTAAGGGAATCAAGTGTGTCTAGACTGGCATATACATGGCAGTGAGAATCAGCTCAAACCCATTATAAAAAGGAATTTCAAAAACAAAACAAAAAAACTGGGAAATTCTTTACAATTCCTTCAGGGTCTCTGATGAAATCTGGAATGACCCTATCTACAACGACAGCTGGATGTGGCATAAGGCTGGACACTTGGGACTGAGACGATTGGTGGGATTGGGTGAGCAAATGCAGACCCTTTAAAGCACAAATGCCTGGCACCCATTCCATGGGTCCCAACTCTCCAGGATGAAGGGAATATTACTACAGCTATAACATGTACGGTAAACCTAGAGAACAGACACACTGTGAATACGAAAGGTTTCTAAAACTCAACGAATAGTCCCTCTCCTGGTGCTCCGGTTTGACTTTCAATCTGCTTTACTATCAATCTCCCAACTTGGAGAGACAGCCCCTTTAACCTCCTGGCTCGCACAGGTTGCCAATTTGGCAGAGGATGAAAGGGAAAAGGGAGAACCAATGAGAGAGTAGCTGTTAGGCATTAGGACGGGCACATATCACTCTAACTTCCCAGCAGGAAGAAGAATTAACCAAAGTCTCAGACCCCCACCGTGAACCAGCATAGGTCCTGAACCAAAATTTTGCACTCCTGGTCAGCTCACAAAAAAACGAGTTGAAAAATGGAGCGCAAGGGCACAGCAATTCACAAACCGGCAGAGTAATAAAGGACAACTATCGTCCAAAAATCTGTAAAGGGAAGGCAACGAGGCAGACTTGAAAGCGAGGCAGAATACCAGGAAACAGATTTCAAGAGGTACGTTGGAATCGCCTTTAAAGCACAGGAAGAGGGGCACAACTTCGACAATGATGCACTTGGCCAAAAAGGGCGTATGCGTTTTCTCCTGAATATATTCAGGAGAAAACGCATACGCCCTTTTTGGCCAAGCAAGCAAGCGGGCAATGCAAATCTGCACTACAAAGAAGTATCACTTCCCACCGGTCAAAAGGGACATCCACAAAATGTGTAAACACCAGAAAGGCAAGACAGGCCCTGGAGAACAGGGAGCCTTGTTATGCTGATGGGGCGGATGTAACTTGCCAACTGCCTCTCTGGAGGAGTGCATTGTGTTCCCTAAAACAAGTAAAGAACAGAGCTACAGAGCCAAGGGCACTTCCAGTCTAGGGAATATACCTTGGGAAAACTGAAAATCAATAAGCCAGAGCCACCCCAAAATATAGGTCTGCACTGCTTACAAGGACCTCAATTTGGGTACACCTTAAATATCCCAGGAAATATAAAAATGGTTCAAAAAATTGTGGTACCTACGTACGATGGAATATCCCTCAGCCATGAAATCAATGTCATAAGACCAGTAGCAGCAAAATGGGTGGATTCAGGTACGATGATTCTAAGTGAAATAAGTCACAGAGAAAAAGAAACTTATCATAAGATATCACTTATGATGATCCTGTACACATGGCTACACTTGAACTGAGTTAGGAAAGAGAACAGTGTCTCACATTTAGAAAACACTCTTATGCCTGCTTAAGGGGGAAGGAGAGGTGGGGTGATGCATAAAACCAGAGTTTGATATAAGCACAGGTACCGTTCCAAAAACCAACTATGGAATAGACAAGACCTACACCTTCCTCAGTGAAAGGGACTCAAAACCCCATATTTCCCGCAGAGGAATATATCTGACTAGTAAGAATATTAAAACCTATGTATTGATATGTCTCCGTAAGGGAATCAAGTGTGTCTAGACTGTCATAAACATGGCAGCGAGAATCAGCTCAAACCCACTATAAAAAGGAATTTCAAAAACAAAACAAAAAAACTGGGAAATTCTTTACAATTCCTTCAGGGTCTCTGATGAAACCTGGAATGACCATATGTACAACGGCAGCTGGATGTGGCATAATGCTGGACACTTGGGACTGAGAGGATTGGTGAGATTGGGTGAGCAAATGCAGAACCTTTAAAGCACAAATGCCTGGCACCCATTCCATGGGTCCCAACTCTCCAGGTTAAAGGGAATATTAATACAACTATAACATGTACGGGAAACCTAGAGAATGGACACATTGTGAATACGAAAGGTTTCTAAAACTCAACGAATAGTCCCTCTCCTGGTGCTCGGGTTTGACTTTCCATCTGCTTTACTATCAATCTCCCAACTTGGAGAGACAGCCCCTTTAACCTCCTGGTTCGAAAAGGTTGCCAATTTGGCAGAGGATGAAAGGGAAGAGGGAGAACCAATGAGAGAGTAGCTGTTAGGCATTTGTACGGGCACATATCACTCTAATTTCCCGGCAGGAAGAAGAATTAACCAAAGCCTCAGCCTCCCACCGGGAACCAGTATAGGTCCTGAACCAAAATTTTGGACTTGCGGTCAGCTCACAAAAAACGAGTTGAAAAATGGAGCTCAGGGGCACAGCAATTCCCAAACTGGACGAGGAATAAAGGACAACTATCGTCCAAAAATCTGTTGAGGGAAGGCAACGAGGCGGACTTGAAAGCGAGGCAGAATAGCAGGAAACAGAGGTACGTTGGAATCACCTTTAAAGCACAGGAAGAGGGGCACAACTTCGACAATGATGCACTTGGCCAAAAAGGGCGTAATGGTTTTCTCCTGAATATATTCAGGAGAAAACGCATACGCCCTTTTTGGCCAAGCAAGCAAGCGGGCAATGCAAATCTGCACTACAAAGAAGTATCACTTCCCACCGGTCAAAAGGGACATCCACAAAATGTGTAAAAACCAGAAAGGCAAGACAGGCCCTGGAGAACAGGAAGCCTTGTTATGCTGATGGGCGGGATGTAAACTGCCAACTGCCTCTCTGGAGGAGTGCATTGTGTTCCCTAAAACAAGTAAACAACAGAGCTACAGAGCCAAGGGCACTTCCATTCTAGGGAATATACCTCGGGAAAACTGAAAATCAATAAGACAGAGCCACCCCAAAATTTAGGGCTGCACTGCTTTCAAGGACCTCAACTTGGGTACACCTTAAGTATCCCAGGAAATATAAATATGGTTCAAAAAATTGTGGTACTTACCTACGATGGAATATCCCTCAGCCATGAAATCAATGTCATAAGACCAGTAGCAGCAAAATGGGTGGATTCAGGTACGATGATTCTAAGTGAAATAAGTCACAGAGAAAAAGAAACTTATCATAAGATATCACTTATGAAGATCCTGTAAACATGGCTACACTTGAACTGAGTTAGGAAAGAGAACAGTGTCTCACATTTAGAAAACACTCTTATGCCTGCTTAAGGGGGAAGTAGAGGTGGGGTGATGCATAAAACCAGAGTTTGATATAAGCACAGGTACTGCTCGAAAAACCAACTATGGAATAGACAAGAGCTACACCTTCCTCAGTGAAAGGGACTCAAAACCCCATATTTCCCACAGAGGAATATATCTGACTAGTAAGAATCTTAAAACCTATGTATTGATATGTCTCCATAAGGGAATCAAGTGTGTCTAGACTGGCATAAACATGGCAGCGGGAATTAGCTCAAACCCACTATAAAAAGGAATTTCAAAAACAAAACAAAAAAACTGGGAAATTCTTTACAATTCCTTCAGGGTCTCTGATGAAACCTGGAATGACCCTATCTACAACGACAGCTGGATGTGGCATAAGGCTGGACACTTGGGACTGAGACGATTGGTGGGATTGGGTGAGCAAATGCAGACCCTTTAAAGCACAAATGCCTGGCACCCATTCCATGGGTCCCAACTCTCCAGGATGAAGGGAATATTACTACAGCTATAACATGTACGGTAAACCTAGAGAACAGACACACTGTGAATACGAAAGGTTTCTAAAACTCAACGAATAGTCCCTCTCCTGGTGCTCCGGTTTGACTTTCAATCTGCTTTACTATCAATCTCCCAACTTGGAGAGACAGCCCCTTTAACCTCCTGGCTCGCACAGGTTGCCAATATGGCAGAGGTGAAAGGGAAGAGGGAGAACCAATGAGAGAGTAGCTGTTAGGCATTGGGATGGGCACATATCACTCTAATTTCCCGGCAGGAAGAAGAATTAACCAAATTCTCAGCCACCCACCGGGAACCAGTATAGGTCCTGAACCAAAATTTTGGACTTGCGGTCAGCTCACCAAAAACGAGTTGAAAAATGGAGCTCAGGGGCACAGCAATTCACAAACTGGCCGAGTAATAAAGGACAACTATCGTCCAAAAATCTGTTGAGGGAAGGCAACGAGGCGGACTTGAAAGCGAGGCAGAATAGCAGGAAACAGATTTCAAGAGGTACGTTGGAATCGCATTTAAAGCACAGGAAGAGGGGCACAACTTCGACAATGATGCACTTGGCCAAAAAGGGCGTATGCGTTTTCTCCTGAATATATTCAGGAGAAAACGTATACGCCCTTTTTGGCCAAGCAAGCAAGCGGGCAATGCAAATCTGCACTACAAAGAAGTATCACTTCCCACCGGTCAAAAGGGACATCCACAAAATGTGTAAACACCAGAAAGGCAAGACAGGCCCTGGAGAACAGGGAGCCTTGTTATGCTGATGGGGCGGTTGTAACTTGCCAACTGCCTCTCTGGAGGAGTGCATTGTGTTCCCTAAAACAAGTAAAGAACAGAGCTACAGAGCCAAGGGCACTTCCAGTCTAGGGAATATACCTTGGGAAAACTGAAAATCAATAAGCCAGAGCCACCCCAAAATATAGGTCTGCACTGCTTACAAGGACCTCAACTTGGGTACACCTTAAATATCCCAGGAAATATAAAAATGGTTCAAAAAATTGTGGTACTTACGTACGATGGAATATCCCTCAGCCATGAAATCAATGTCATAAGACCAGTAGCAGCAAAATGGGTGGATTCAGGTACGATGATTCTAAGTGAAATAAGTCACAGAGAAAAAGAAACTTATCATAAGATATCACTTATGATGATCCTGTACACATGGCTACACTTGAACTGAGTTAGGAAAGAGAACAGTGTCTCACATTTAGAAAACACTCTTATGCCTGCTTAAGGGGGAAGGAGAGGTGGGGTGATGCATAAAACCAGAGTTTGATATAAGCACAGGTACCGTTCCAAAAACCAACTATGGAATAGACAAGACCTACACCTTCCTCAGTGAAAGGGACTCAAAACCCCATATTTCCCGCAGAGGAATATATCTGACTAGTAAGAATCTTAAAACCTATGTATTGATATGTCTACGTAAGGGAATCAAGTGTGTCTAGACTGGCATAAACATGGCAGCGAGAATCAGCTCAAACACATTATAAAAAGGAATTTCAAAAACAAAACAAAAAAACTGGGAAATTCTTTACAATTCCTTCAGGGTCTCTGATGAAACCTGGAATGACCCTATCTACAACGACAGCTGGATGTGGCATAAGGCTGGACACTTGGGACTGAGACGATTGGTGGGATTGGGTGAGCAAATGCAGACCCTTTAAAGCACAAATGCCTGGCACCCATTCCATGGGTCCCAACTCTCCAGGATGAAGGGAATATTACTACAGCTATAACATGTACGGTAAACCTAGAGAACAGACACACTGTGAATACGAAAGGTTTCTAAAACTCAACGAATAGTCCCTCTCCTGGTGCTCCGGTTTGACTTTCAATCTGCTTTACTATCAATCTCCCAACTTGGAGAGACAGCCCCTTTAACCTCCTGGCTCGCACAGGTTGCCAATTTGGCAGAGGTGAAAGGGAAGAGGGAGAACCAATGAGAGAGTAGCTGTTAGGCATTAGGACGGGCACATATCACTCTAACTTCCCAGCAGGAAGAAGAATTAACCAAAGTCTCAGACCCCCACCGTGAACCAGCATAGGTCCTGAACCAAAATTTTGCACTCCTGGTCAGCTCACAAAAAAACGAGTTGAAAAATGGAGCGCAAGGGCACAGCAATTCACAAACTGGCAGAGTAATAAAGGACAACTATCGTCCAAAAATCTGTAAAGGGAAGGCAACGAGGCGGACTTGAAAGCGAGGCAGAATACCAGGAAACAGATTTCAAGAGGTACGTTGGAATCGCCTTTAAAGCACAGGAAGAGGGGCACAACTTCGACAATGATGCACTTGGCCAAAAAGGGCGTATGCGTTTTCTCCTGAATATATTCAGGAGAAAACGCATACGCCCTTTTTGGCCAAGCAAGCAAGCGGGCAATGCAAATCTGCACTACAAAGAAGTATCACTTCCCACCGGTCAAAAGGGACATCCACAAAATGTGTAAACACCAGAAAGGCAAGACAGGCCCTGGAGAACAGGGAGCCTTGTTATGCTGATGGGGCGGATGTAACTTGCCAACTGCCTCTCTGGAGGAGTGCATTGTGTTCCCTAAAACAAGTAAAGAACAGAGCTACAGAGCCAAGGGCACTTCCAGTCTAGGGAATATACCTTGGGAAAACTGAAATTCAATAAGCCAGAGCCACCCCAAAATATAGGTCTGCACTGCTTACAAGGACCTCAACTTGGGTACACCTTAAATATCCCAGGAAATATAAAAATGGTTCAAAAAATTGTGGTACTTACGTACGATGGAATATCCCTCAGCCATGAAATCAATGTCATAAGACCAGTAGCAGCAAAATGGGTGGATTCAGGTACGATGATTCTAAGTGAAATAAGTCACAGAGAAAAAGAAACTTATCATAAGATATCACTTATGATGATCCTGTACACATGGCTACACTTGAACTGAGTTAGGAAAGAGAACAGTGTCTCACATTTAGAAAACACTCTTATGCCTGCTTAAGGGGGAAGGAGAGGTGGGGTGATGCATAAAACCAGAGTTTGATATAAGCACAGGTACCGTTCCAAAAACCAACTATGGAATAGACAAGACCTACACCTTCCTCAGTGAAAGGGACTCAAAACCCCATATTTCCCGCAGAGGAATATATCTGACTAGTAAGAATCTTAAAACCTATGTATTGATATGTCTACGTAAGGGAATCAAGTGTGTCTAGACTGGCATAAACATGGCAGTGAGAATCAGCTCAAACCCATTATAAAAAGGAATTTCAAAAACAAAACAAAAAAACTGGGAAATTCTTTACAATTCCTTCAGGGTCTCTGATGAAATCTGGAATGACCCTATCTACAACGACAGCTGGATGTGGCATAAGGCTGGACACTTGGGACTGAGAGGATTGGTGGGATTGGGTGAGCAAATGCAGACCCTTTAAAGCACAAATGCCTGGCACCCATTCCATGGGTCCCAACTCTCCAGGATGAAGGGAATATTACTACAGCTATAACATGTACGGTAAACCTAGAGAACAGACACACTGTGAATACGAAAGGTTTCTAAAACTCAACGAATAGTCCCTCTCCTGGTGCTCCGGTTTGACTTTCAATCTGCTTTACTATCAATCTCCCAACTTGGAGAGACAGCCCCTTTAACCTCCTGGCTCGCACAGGTTGCCAATTTGGCAGAGGATGAAAGGGAAAAGGGAGAACCAATGAGAGAGTAGCTGTTAGGCATTAGGACGGGCACATATCACTCTAACTTCCCAGCAGGAAGAAGAATTAACCAAAGTCTCAGACCCCCACCGTGAACCAGCATAGGTCCTGAACCAAAATTTTGCACTCCTGGTCAGCTCACAAAAAAACGAGTTGAAAAATGGAGCGCAAGGGCACAGCAATTCACAAACTGGCAGAGTAATAAAGGACAACTATCGTCCAAAAATCTGTAAAGGGAAGGCAACGAGGCAGACTTGAAAGCGAGGCAGAATACCAGGAAACAGATTTCAAGAGGTACGTTGGAATCGCCTTTAAAGCACAGGAAGAGGGGCACAACTTCGACAATGATGCACTTGGCCAAAAAGGGCGTATGCGTTTTCTCCTGAATATATTCAGGAGAAAACGCATACGCCCTTTTTGGCCAAGCAAGCAAGCGGGCAATGCAAATCTGCACTACAAAGAAGTATCACTTCCCACCGGTCAAAAGGGACATCCACAAAATGTGTAAACACCAGAAAGGCAAGACAGGCCCTGGAGAACAGGGAGCCTTGTTATGCTGATGGGGCGGATGTAACTTGCCAACTGCCTCTCTGGAGGAGTGCATTGTGTTCCCTAAAACAAGTAAAGAACAGAGCTACAGAGCCAAGGGCACTTCCAGTCTAGGGAATATACCTTGGGAAAACTGAAAATCAATAAGCCAGAGCCACCCCAAAATATAGGTCTGCACTGCTTACAAGGACCTCAACTTGGGTACACCTTAAATATCCCAGGAAATATAAAAATGGTTCAAAAAATTGTGGTACCTACGTACGATGGAATATCCCTCAGCCATGAAATCAATGTCATAAGACCAGTAGCAGCAAAATGGGTGGATTCAGGTACGATGATTCTAAGTGAAATAAGTCACAGAGAAAAAGAAACTTATCATAAGATATCACTTATGATGATCCTGTACACATGGCTACACTTGAACTGAGTTAGGAAAGAGAACAGTGTCTCACATTTAGAAAACACTCTTATGCCTGCTTAAGGGGGAAGGAGAGGTGGGGTGATGCATAAAACCAGAGTTTGATATAAGCACAGGTACCGTTCCAAAAACCAACTATGGAATAGACAAGACCTACACCTTCCTCAGTGAAAGGGACTCAAAACCCCATATTTCCCGCAGAGGAATATATCTGACTAGTAAGAATCTTAAAACCTATGTATTGATATGTCTCCGTAAGGGAATCAAGTGTGTCTAGACTGTCATAAACATGGCAGCGAGAATCAGCTCAAACCCACTATAAAAAGGAATTTCAAAAACAAAACAAAAACACTGGGAAATTCTTTACAATTCCTTCAGGGTCTCTGATGAAACCTGGAATGACCCTATGTACAACGGTAGCTGGATGTGGCATAATGCTGGACACTTGGGCCTGAGAGGATTGGTGAGATTGGGTGAGCTAATGCAGACCCTTTAAAGCACAAATGCCTGGCACCCATTCCATGGGTCCCAACTCTCCTGGTTAAAGGGAATATTAATACAACTATAACATGTACGGGAAACCTAGAGAATGGACACATTGTGAATACGAAAGGTTTCTAAAACTCAACGAATAGTCCCTCTCCTGGTGCTCGGGTTTGACTTTCCATCTGCTTTACTATCAACCTCCCAACTTGGAGAGACAGCCCCTTTAACCTCCTGGTTCGAAAAGGTTGCCAATTTGGCAGAGGATGAAAGGGAAGAGGGAGAACCAATGAGAGAGTAGCTGTTAGGCATTTGTACGGGCACATATCACTCTAATTTCCCGGCAGGAAGAAGAATTAACCAAAGCCTCAGCCTCCCACCGGGAACCAGTATAGGTCCTGAACCAAAATTTTGGACTTGCGGTCAGCTCACAAAAAACGAGTTGAAAAATGGAGCTCAGGGGCACATCAATTCCCAAACTGGACGAGGAATAAAGGACAACTATCGTCCAAAAATCTGTTGAGGGAAGGCAACGAGGCGGACTTGAAAGCGAGGCAGAATAGCAGGAAACAGACGTACGTTGGAATCACCTTTAAAGCACAGGAAGAGGGGCACAACTTCGACAATGATGCACTTGGCCAAAAAGGGCGTAATGGTTTTCTCCTGAATATATTCAGGAGAAAACGCATACGCCCTTTTTGGCCAAGCAAGCAAGCGGGCAATGCAAATCTGCACTACAAAGAAGTATCACTTCCCACCGGTCAAAAGGGACATCCACAAAATGTGTAAAAACCAGAAAGGCAAGACAGGCCCTGGAGAACAGGAAGCCTTCTTATGCTGATGGGCGGGATGTAAACTGCCAACTGCCTCTCTGGAGGAGTGCATTGTGTTCCCTAAAACAAGTAAACAACAGAGCTACAGAGCCAAGGGCACTTCCATTCTAGGGAATATACCTTGGGAAAACTGAAAATCAATAAGACAGAGCCACCCCAAAATTTAGGGCTGCACTGCTTTCAAGGACCTCAACTTGGGTACACCTTAAGTATCCCAGGAAATATAAATATGGTTCAAAAAATTGTGGTACTTACCTACGATGGAATATCCCTCAGCCATGAAATCAATGTCATAAGACCAGTAGCAGCAAAATGGGTGGATTCAGGTACGATGATTCTAAGTGAAATAAGTCACAGAGAAAAAGAAACTTATCATAAGATATCACTTATGAAGATCCTGTAAACATGGCTACACTTGAACTGAGTTAAGAAAGAGAACAGTGTCTCACATTTAGAAAACACTCTTATGCCTGCTTAAGGGGGAAGTAGAGGTGGGGTGATGCATAAAACCAGAGTTTGATATAAGCACAGGTACTGCTCGAAAAACCAACTATGGAATAGACAAGAGCTACACCTTCCTCAGTGAAAGGGACTCAAAACCCCATATTTCCAACAGAGGAATATATCTGACTAGTAAGAATCTTAAAACCTATGTATTGATATGTCTCCATAAGGGAATCAAGTGTGTCTAGACTGGCATAAACATGGCAGCGGGAATTAGCTGAAACCCACTATAAAAAGGAATTTCAAAAACAAAACAAAAAAACTGGGAAATTCTTTACAATTCCTTCAGGGTCTCTGATGAAACCTGGAATGACCCTATCTACAACGACAGTTGGATGTGGCATAAGGCTGGACACTTGGGACTGAGACGATTGGTGGGATTGGGTGAGCAAATGCAGACCCTTTAAAGCACAAATGCCTGGCACCCATTCCATGGGTCCCAACTCTCCAGGATGAAGGGAATATTACTACAGCTATAACATGTACGGTAAACCTAGAGAACGGACACACTGTGAATACGAAAGGATTCTAAAACTCAACGAATAGTCCCTCTCCTGGTGCTCCGGTTTGACTTTCAATCTGCTTTACTATCAATCTCCCAACTTGGAGAGACAGCCCCTTTAACCTCCTGGCACGCACAGGTTGCCAATTTGGCAGAGGTGAAAGGGAAGAGGGAGAACCAATGAGAGAGTAGCTGTTAGGCATTAGGACGGGCACATATCACTCTAATTTCCCGGCAGGAAGAAGAATTAACCAAATTCTCAGCCACCCACCGGGAACCAGTATAGGTCCTGAACCAAAATTTTGGACTTGCGGTCAGCTCACCAAAAACGAGTTGAAAAATGGAGCTCAGGGGCACAGCAATTCACAAACTGGCTGAGTAATAAAGGACAACTATCGTCCAAAAATCTGTTGAGGGAAGGCAACGAGGCGGACTTGAAAGCGAGGCAGAATAGCAGGAAACAGATTTCAAGAGGTACGTTGGAATCGCATTTAAAGCACAGGAAGAGGGGCACAACTTCGACAATGATGCACTTGGCCAAAAAGGGCGTATGCGTTTTCTCCTGAATATATTCAGGAGAAAACGTATACGCCCTTTTTGGCCAAGCAAGCAAGCGGGCAATGCAAATCTGCACTACAAAGAAGTATCACTTCCCAACGGTCAAAAGGGACATCCACAAAATGTGTAAACACCAGAAAGGCAAGACAGGCTCTGGAGAACAGGGAGCCTTGTTATGCTGATGGGGCGGATGTAACTTGCCAACTGCCTCTCTGGAGGAGTGCATTGTGTTCCCTAAAACAAGTAAAGAACAGAGCTACAGAGCCAAGGGCACTTCCAGTCTAGGGAATATACCTTGGGAAAACTGAAAATCAATAAGCCAGAGCCACCCCAAAATATAGGTCTGCACTGCTTACAAGGACCTCAACTTGGGTACACCTTAAATATCCCAGGAAATATAAAAATGGTTCAAAAAATTGTGGTACTTACGTACGATGGAATATCCCTCAGCCATGAAATCAATGTCATAAGACCAGTAGCAGCAAAATGGGTGGATTCAGGTACGATGATTCTAAGTGAAATAAGTCACAGAGAAAAAGAAACTTATCATAAGATATCACTTATGATGATCCTGTACACATGGCTACACTTGAACTGAGTTAGGAAAGAGAACAGTGTCTCACATTTAGAAAACACTCTTATGCCTGCTTAAGGGGGAAGGAGAGGTGGGGTGATGCATAAAACCAGAGTTTGATATAAGCACAGGTACCGTTCCAAAAACCAACTATGGAATAGACAAGACCTACACCTTCCTCAGTGAAAGGGACTCAAAACCCCATATTTCCCGCAGAGGAATATATCTGACTAGTAAGAATCTTAAAACCTATGTATTGATATGTCTACGTAAGGGAATCAAGTGTGTCTAGACTGGCATAAACATGGCAGCGAGAATCAGCTCAAACACATTATAAAAAGGAATTTCAAAAACAAAACAAAAAAACTGGGAAATTCTTTACAATTCCTTCAGGGTCTCTGATGAAACCTGGAATGACCCTATCTACAACGACAGCTGGATGTGGCATAAGGCTGGACACTTGGGACTGAGACGATTGGTGGGATTGGGTGAGCAAATGCAGACCCTTTAAAGCACAAATGCCTGGCACCCATTCCATGGGTCCCAACTCTCCAGGATGAAGGGAATATTACTACAGCTATAACATGTACGGTAAACCTAGAGAACAGACACACTGTGAATACGAAAGGTTTCTAAAACTCAACGAATAGTCCCTCTCCTGGTGCTCCGGTTTGACTTTCAATCTGCTTTACTATCAATCTCCCAACTTGGAGAGACAGCCCCTTTAACCTCCTGGCTCGCACAGGTTGCCAATTTGGCAGAGGTGAAAGGGAAGAGGGAGAACCAATGAGAGAGTAGCTGTTAGGCATTAGGACGGGCACATATCACTCTAACTTCCCAGCAGGAAGAAGAATTAACCAAAGTCTCAGACCCCCACCGTGAACCAGCATAGGTCCTGAACCAAAATTTTGCACTCCTGGTCAGCTCACAAAAAAACGAGTTGAAAAATGGAGCGCAAGGGCACAGCAATTCACAAACTGGCAGAGTAATAAAGGACAACTATCGTCCAAAAATCTGTAAAGGGAAGGCAACGAGGCGGACTTGAAAGCGAGGCAGAATACCAGGAAACAGATTTCAAGAGGTACGTTGGAATCGCCTTTAAAGCACAGGAAGAGGGGCACAACTTCGACAATGATGCACTTGGCCAAAAAGGGCGTATGCGTTTTCTCCTGAATATATTCAGGAGAAAACGCATACGCCCTTTTTGGCCAAGCAAGCAAGCGGGCAATGCAAATCTGCACTACAAAGAAGTATCACTTCCCAACGGTCAAAAGGGACATCCACAAAATGTGTAAACACCAGAAAGGCAAGACAGGCCCTGGAGAACAGGGAGCCTTGTTATGCTGATGGGGCGGATGTAACTTGCCAACTGCCTCTCTGGAGGAGTGCATTGTGTTCCCTAAAACAAGTAAAGAACAGAGCTACAGAGCCAAGGGCACTTCCAGTCTAGGGAATATACCTTGGGAAAACTGAAATTCAATAAGCCAGAGCCACCCCAAAATATAGGTCTGCACTGCTTACAAGGACCTCAACTTGGGTACACCTTAAATATCCCAGGAAATATAAAAATGGTTCAAAAAATTGTGGTACTTACGTACGATGGAATATCCCTCAGCCATGAAATCAATGTCATAAGACCAGTAGCAGCAAAATGGGTGGATTCAGGTACGATGATTCTAAGTGAAATAAGTCACAGAGAAAAAGAAACTTATCATAAGATATCACTTATGATGATCCTGTACACATGGCTACACTTGAACTGAGTTAGGAAAGAGAACAGTGTCTCACATTTAGAAAACACTCTTATGCCTGCTTAAGGGGGAAGGAGAGGTGGGGTGATGCATAAAACCAGAGTTTGATATAAGCACAGGTACCGTTCCAAAAACCAACTATGGAATAGACAAGACCTACACCTTCCTCAGTGAAAGGGACTCAAAACCCCATATTTCCCGCAGAGGAATATATCTGACTAGTAAGAATCTTAAAACCTATGTATTGATATGTCTACGTAAGGGAATCAAGTGTGTCTAGACTGGCATAAACATGGCAGTGAGAATCAGCTCAAACCCATTATAAAAAGGAATTTCAAAAACAAAACAAAAAAACTGGGAAATTCTTTACAATTCCTTCAGGGTCTCTGATGAAATCTGGAATGACCCTATCTACAACGACAGCTGGATGTGGCATAAGGCTGGACACTTGGGACTGAGAGGATTGGTGGGATTGGGTGAGCAAATGCAGACCCTTTAAAGCACAAATGCCTGGCACCCATTCCATGGGTCCCAACTCTCCAGGATGAAGGGAATATTACTACAGCTATAACATGTACGGTAAACCTAGAGAACAGACACACTGTGAATACGAAAGGTTTCTAAAACTCAACGAATAGTCCCTCTCCTGGTGCTCCGGTTTGACTTTCAATCTGCTTTACTATCAATCTCCCAACTTGGAGAGACAGCCCCTTTAACCTCCTGGCTCGCACAGGTTGCCAATTTGGCAGAGGATGAAAGGGAAAAGGGAGAACCAATGAGAGAGTAGCTGTTAGGCATTAGGACGGGCACATATCACTCTAACTTCCCAGCAGGAAGAAGAATTAACCAAAGTCTCAGACCCCCACCGTGAACCAGCATAGGTCCTGAACCAAAATTTTGCACTCCTGGTCAGCTCACAAAAAAACGAGTTGAAAAATGGAGCGCAAGGGCACAGCAATTCACAAACCGGCAGAGTAATAAAGGACAACTATCGTCCAAAAATCTGTAAAGGGAAGGCAACGAGGCAGACTTGAAAGCGAGGCAGAATACCAGGAAACAGATTTCAAGAGGTACGTTGGAATCGCCTTTAAAGCACAGGAAGAGGGGCACAACTTCGACAATGATGCACTTGGCCAAAAAGGGCGTATGCGTTTTCTCCTGAATATATTCAGGAGAAAACGCATACGCCCTTTTTGGCCAAGCAAGCAAGCGGGCAATGCAAATCTGCACTACAAAGAAGTATCACTTCCCACCGGTCAAAAGGGACATCCACAAAATGTGTAAACACCAGAAAGGCAAGACAGGCCCTGGAGAACAGGGAGCCTTGTTATGCTGATGGGGCGGATGTAACTTGCCAACTGCCTCTCTGGAGGAGTGCATTGTGTTCCCTAAAACAAGTAAAGAACAGAGCTACAGAGCCAAGGGCACTTCCAGTCTAGGGAATATACCTTGGGAAAACTGAAAATCAATAAGCCAGAGCCACCCCAAAATATAGGTCTGCACTGCTTACAAGGACCTCAATTTGGGTACACCTTAAATATCCCAGGAAATATAAAAATGGTTCAAAAAATTGTGGTACCTACGTACGATGGAATATCCCTCAGCCATGAAATCAATGTCATAAGACCAGTAGCAGCAAAATGGGTGGATTCAGGTACGATGATTCTAAGTGAAATAAGTCACAGAGAAAAAGAAACTTATCATAAGATATCACTTATGATGATCCTGTACACATGGCTACACTTGAACTGAGTTAGGAAAGAGAACAGTGTCTCACATTTAGAAAACACTCTTATGCCTGCTTAAGGGGGAAGGAGAGGTGGGGTGATGCATAAAACCAGAGTTTGATATAAGCACAGGTACCGTTCCAAAAACCAACTATGGAATAGACAAGACCTACACCTTCCTCAGTGAAAGGGACTCAAAACCCCATATTTCCCGCAGAGGAATATATCTGACTAGTAAGAATATTAAAACCTATGTATTGATATGTCTCCGTAAGGGAATCAAGTGTGTCTAGACTGTCATAAACATGGCAGCGAGAATCAGCTCAAACCCACTATAAAAAGGAATTTCAAAAACAAAACAAAAAAACTGGGAAATTCTTTACAATTCCTTCAGGGTCTCTGATGAAACCTGGAATGACCATATGTACAACGGCAGCTGGATGTGGCATAATGCTGGACACTTGGGACTGAGAGGATTGGTGAGATTGGGTGAGCAAATGCAGAACCTTTAAAGCACAAATGCCTGGCACCCATTCCATGGGTCCCAACTCTCCAGGTTAAAGGGAATATTAATACAACTATAACATGTACGGGAAACCTAGAGAATGGACACATTGTGAATACGAAAGGTTTCTAAAACTCAACGAATAGTCCCTCTCCTGGTGCTCGGGTTTGACTTTCCATCTGCTTTACTATCAATCTCCCAACTTGGAGAGACAGCCCCTTTAACCTCCTGGTTCGAAAAGGTTGCCAATTTGGCAGAGGATGAAAGGGAAGAGGGAGAACCAATGAGAGAGTAGCTGTTAGGCATTTGTACGGGCACATATCACTCTAATTTCCCGGCAGGAAGAAGAATTAACCAAAGCCTCAGCCTCCCACCGGGAACCAGTATAGGTCCTGAACCAAAATTTTGGACTTGCGGTCAGCTCACAAAAAACGAGTTGAAAAATGGAGCTCAGGGGCACAGCAATTCCCAAACTGGACGAGGAATAAAGGACAACTATCGTCCAAAAATCTGTTGAGGGAAGGCAACGAGGCGGACTTGAAAGCGAGGCAGAATAGCAGGAAACAGAGGTACGTTGGAATCACCTTTAAAGCACAGGAAGAGGGGCACAACTTCGACAATGATGCACTTGGCCAAAAAGGGCGTAATGGTTTTCTCCTGAATATATTCAGGAGAAAACGCATACGCCCTTTTTGGCCAAGCAAGCAAGCGGGCAATGCAAATCTGCACTACAAAGAAGTATCACTTCCCACCGGTCAAAAGGGACATCCACAAAATGTGTAAAAACCAGAAAGGCAAGACAGGCCCTGGAGAACAGGAAGCCTTGTTATGCTGATGGGCGGGATGTAAACTGCCAACTGCCTCTCTGGAGGAGTGCATTGTGTTCCCTAAAACAAGTAAACAACAGAGCTACAGAGCCAAGGGCACTTCCATTCTAGGGAATATACCTCGGGAAAACTGAAAATCAATAAGACAGAGCCACCCCAAAATTTAGGGCTGCACTGCTTTCAAGGACCTCAACTTGGGTACACCTTAAGTATCCCAGGAAATATAAATATGGTTCAAAAAATTGTGGTACTTACCTACGATGGAATATCCCTCAGCCATGAAATCAATGTCATAAGACCAGTAGCAGCAAAATGGGTGGATTCAGGTACGATGATTCTAAGTGAAATAAGTCACAGAGAAAAAGAAACTTATCATAAGATATCACTTATGAAGATCCTGTAAACATGGCTACACTTGAACTGAGTTAGGAAAGAGAACAGTGTCTCACATTTAGAAAACACTCTTATGCCTGCTTAAGGGGGAAGTAGAGGTGGGGTGATGCATAAAACCAGAGTTTGATATAAGCACAGGTACTGCTCGAAAAACCAACTATGGAATAGACAAGAGCTACACCTTCCTCAGTGAAAGGGACTCAAAACCCCATATTTCCCACAGAGGAATATATCTGACTAGTAAGAATCTTAAAACCTATGTATTGATATGTCTCCATAAGGGAATCAAGTGTGTCTAGACTGGCATAAACATGGCAGCGGGAATTAGCTCAAACCCACTATAAAAAGGAATTTCAAAAACAAAACAAAAAAACTGGGAAATTCTTTACAATTCCTTCAGGGTCTCTGATGAAACCTGGAATGACCCTATCTACAACGACAGCTGGATGTGGCATAAGGCTGGACACTTGGGACTGAGACGATTGGTGGGATTGGGTGAGCAAATGCAGACCCTTTAAAGCACAAATGCCTGGCACCCATTCCATGGGTCCCAACTCTCCAGGATGAAGGGAATATTACTACAGCTATAACATGTACGGTAAACCTAGAGAACAGACACACTGTGAATACGAAAGGTTTCTAAAACTCAACGAATAGTCCCTCTCCTGGTGCTCCGGTTTGACTTTCAATCTGCTTTACTATCAATCTCCCAACTTGGAGAGACAGCCCCTTTAACCTCCTGGCTCGCACAGGTTGCCAATTTGGCAGAGGTGAAAGGGAAGAGGGAGAACCAATGAGAGAGTAGCTGTTAGGCATTGGGATGGGCACATATCACTCTAATTTCCCGGCAGGAAGAAGAATTAACCAAATTCTCAGCCACCCACCGGGAACCAGTATAGGTCCTGAACCAAAATTTTGGACTTGCGGTCAGCTCACCAAAAACGAGTTGAAAAATGGAGCTCAGGGGCACAGCAATTCACAAACTGGCCGAGTAATAAAGGACAACTATCGTCCAAAAATCTGTTGAGGGAAGGCAACGAGGCGGACTTGAAAGCGAGGCAGAATAGCAGGAAACAGATTTCAAGAGGTACGTTGGAATCGCATTTAAAGCACAGGAAGAGGGGCACAACTTCGACAATGATGCACTTGGCCAAAAAGGGCGTATGCGTTTTCTCCTGAATATATTCAGGAGAAAACGTATACGCCCTTTTTGGCCAAGCAAGCAAGCGGGCAATGCAAATCTGCACTACAAAGAAGTATCACTTCCCACCGGTCAAAAGGGACATCCACAAAATGTGTAAACACCAGAAAGGCAAGACAGGCCCTGGAGAACAGGGAGCCTTGTTATGCTGATGGGGCGGTTGTAACTTGCCAACTGCCTCTCTGGAGGAGTGCATTGTGTTCCCTAAAACAAGTAAAGAACAGAGCTACAGAGCCAAGGGCACTTCCAGTCTAGGGAATATACCTTGGGAAAACTGAAAATCAATAAGCCAGAGCCACCCCAAAATATAGGTCTGCACTGCTTACAAGGACCTCAACTTGGGTACACCTTAAATATCCCAGGAAATATAAAAATGGTTCAAAAAATTGTGGTACTTACGTACGATGGAATATCCCTCAGCCATGAAATCAATGTCATAAGACCAGTAGCAGCAAAATGGGTGGATTCAGGTACGATGATTCTAAGTGAAATAAGTCACAGAGAAAAAGAAACTTATCATAAGATATCACTTATGATGATCCTGTACACATGGCTACACTTGAACTGAGTTAGGAAAGAGAACAGTGTCTCACATTTAGAAAACACTCTTATGCCTGCTTAAGGGGGAAGGAGAGGTGGGGTGATGCATAAAACCAGAGTTTGATATAAGCACAGGTACCGTTCCAAAAACCAACTATGGAATAGACAAGACCTACACCTTCCTCAGTGAAAGGGACTCAAAACCCCATATTTCCCGCAGAGGAATATATCTGACTAGTAAGAATCTTAAAACCTATGTATTGATATGTCTACGTAAGGGAATCAAGTGTGTCTAGACTGGCATAAACATGGCAGCGAGAATCAGCTCAAACACATTATAAAAAGGAATTTCAAAAACAAAACAAAAAAACTGGGAAATTCTTTACAATTCCTTCAGGGTCTCTGATGAAACCTGGAATGACCCTATCTACAACGACAGCTGGATGTGGCATAAGGCTGGACACTTGGGACTGAGACGATTGGTGGGATTGGGTGAGCAAATGCAGACCCTTTAAAGCACAAATGCCTGGCACCCATTCCATGGGTCCCAACTCTCCAGGATGAAGGGAATATTACTACAGCTATAACATGTACGGTAAACCTAGAGAACAGACACACTGTGAATACGAAAGGTTTCTAAAACTCAACGAATAGTCCCTCTCCTGGTGCTCCGGTTTGACTTTCAATCTGCTTTACTATCAATCTCCCAACTTGGAGAGACAGCCCCTTTAACCTCCTGGCTCGCACAGGTTGCCAATTTGGCAGAGGTGAAAGGGAAGAGGGAGAACCAATGAGAGAGTAGCTGTTAGGCATTAGGACGGGCACATATCACTCTAACTTCCCAGCAGGAAGAAGAATTAACCAAAGTCTCAGACCCCCACCGTGAACCAGCATAGGTCCTGAACCAAAATTTTGCACTCCTGGTCAGCTCACAAAAAAACGAGTTGAAAAATGGAGCGCAAGGGCACAGCAATTCACAAACTGGCAGAGTAATAAAGGACAACTATCGTCCAAAAATCTGTAAAGGGAAGGCAACGAGGCGGACTTGAAAGTGAGGCAGAATACCAGGAAACAGATTTCAAGAGGTACGTTGGAATCGCCTTTAAAGCACAGGAAGAGGGGCACAACTTCGACAATGATGCACTTGGCCAAAAAGGGCGTATGCGTTTTCTCCTGAATATATTCAGGAGAAAACGCATACGCCCTTTTTGGCCAAGCAAGCAAGCGGGCAATGCAAATCTGCACTACAAAGAAGTATCACTTCCCACCGGTCAAAAGGGACATCCACAAAATGTGTAAACACCAGAAAGGCAAGACAGGCCCTGGAGAACAGGGAGCCTTGTTATGCTGATGGGGCGGATGTAACTTGCCAACTGCCTCTCTGGAGGAGTGCATTGTGTTCCCTAAAACAAGTAAAGAACAGAGCTACAGAGCCAAGGGCACTTCCAGTCTAGGGAATATACCTTGGGAAAACTGAAATTCAATAAGCCAGAGCCACCCCAAAATATAGGTCTGCACTGCTTACAAGGACCTCAACTTGGGTACACCTTAAATATCCCAGGAAATATAAAAATGGTTCAAAAAATTGTGGTACTTACGTACGATGGAATATCCCTCAGCCATGAAATCAATGTCATAAGACCAGTAGCAGCAAAATGGGTGGATTCAGGTACGATGATTCTAAGTGAAATAAGTCACAGAGAAAAAGAAACTTATCATAAGATATCACTTATGATGATCCTGTACACATGGCTACACTTGAACTGAGTTAGGAAAGAGAACAGTGTCTCACATTTAGAAAACACTCTTATGCCTGCTTAAGGGGGAAGGAGAGGTGGGGTGATGCATAAAACCAGAGTTTGATATAAGCACAGGTACCGTTCCAAAAACCAACTATGGAATAGACAAGACCTACACCTTCCTCAGTGAAAGGGACTCAAAACCCCATATTTCCCGCAGAGGAATATATCTGACTAGTAAGAATCTTAAAACCTATGTATTGATATGTCTACGTAAGGGAATCAAGTGTGTCTAGACTGGCATAAACATGGCAGCGAGAATCAGCTCAAACACATTATAAAAAGGAATTTCAAAAACAAAACAAAAAAACTGGGAAATTCTTTACAATTCCTTCAGGGTCTCTGATGAAACCTGGAATGACCCTATCTACAACGACAGCTGGATGTGGCATAAGGCTGGACACTTGGGACTGAGACGATTGGTGGGATTGGGTGAGCAAATGCAGACCCTTTAAAGCACAAATGCCTGGCACCCATTCCATGGGTCCCAACTCTCCAGGATGAAGGGAATATTACTACAGCTATAACATGTACGGTAAACCTAGAGAACAGACACACTGTGAATACGAAAGGTTTCTAAAACTCAACGAATAGTCCCTCTCCTGGTGCTCCGGTTTGACTTTCAATCTGCTTTACTATCAATCTCCCAACTTGGAGAGACAGCCCCTTTAACCTCCTGGCTCGCACAGGTTGCCAATTTGGCAGAGGTGAAAGGGAAGAGGGAGAACCAATGAGAGAGTAGCTGTTAGGCATTAGGACGGGCACATATCACTCTAACTTCCCAGCAGGAAGAAGAATTAACCAAAGTCTCAGACCCCCACCGTGAACCAGCATAGGTCCTGAACCAAAATTTTGCACTCCTGGTCAGCTCACAAAAAAACGAGTTGAAAAATGGAGCGCAAGGGCACAGCAATTCACAAACTGGCAGAGTAATAAAGGACAACTATCGTCCAAAAATCTGTAAAGGGAAGGCAACGAGGCGGACTTGAAAGCGAGGCAGAATACCAGGAAACAGATTTCAAGAGGTACGTTGGAATCGCCTTTAAAGCACAGGAAGAGGGGCACAACTTCGACAATGATGCACTTGGCCAAAAAGGGCGTATGCGTTTTCTCCTGAATATATTCAGGAGAAAACGCATACGCCCTTTTTGGCCAAGCAAGCAAGCGGGCAATGCAAATCTGCACTACAAAGAAGTATCACTTCCCACCGGTCAAAAGGGACATCCACAAAATGTGTAAACACCAGAAAGGCAAGACAGGCCCTGGAGAACAGGGAGCCTTGTTATGCTGATGGGGCGGATGTAACTTGCCAACTGCCTCTCTGGAGGAGTGCATTGTGTTCCCTAAAACAAGTAAAGAACAGAGCTACAGAGCCAAGGGCACTTCCAGTCTAGGGAATATACCTTGGGAAAACTGAAATTCAATAAGCCAGAGCCACCCCAAAATATAGGTCTGCACTGCTTACAAGGACCTCAACTTGGGTACACCTTAAATATCCCAGGAAATATAAAAATGGTTCAAAAAATTGTGGTACTTACGTACGATGGAATATCCCTCAGCCATGAAATCAATGTCATAAGACCAGTAGCAGCAAAATGGGTGGATTCAGGTACGATGATTCTAAGTGAAATAAGTCACAGAGAAAAAGAAACTTATCATAAGATATCACTTATGATGATCCTGTACACATGGCTACACTTGAACTGAGTTAGGAAAGAGAACAGTGTCTCACATTTAGAAAACACTCTTATGCCTGCTTAAGGGGGAAGGAGAGGTGGGGTGATGCATAAAACCAGAGTTTGATATAAGCACAGGTACCGTTCCAAAAACCAACTATGGAATAGACAAGACCTACACCTTCCTCAGTGAAAGGGACTCAAAACCCCATATTTCCCGCAGAGGAATATATCTGACTAGTAAGAATCTTAAAACCTATGTATTGATATGTCTACGTAAGGGAATCAAGTGTGTCTAGACTGGCATAAACATGGCAGCGAGAATCAGCTCAAACACATTATAAAAAGGAATTTCAAAAACAAAACAAAAAAACTGGGAAATTCTTTACAATTCCTTCAGGGTCTCTGATGAAACCTGGAATGACCCTATCTACAACGACAGCTGGATGTGGCATAAGGCTGGACACTTGGGACTGAGACGATTGGTGGGATTGGGTGAGCAAATGCAGACCCTTTAAAGCACAAATGCCTGGCACCCATTCCATGGGTCCCAACTCTCCAGGATGAAGGGAATATTACTACAGCTATAACATGTACGGTAAACCTAGAGAACAGACACACTGTGAATACGAAAGGTTTCTAAAACTCAACGAATAGTCCCTCTCCTGGTGCTCCGGTTTGACTTTCAATCTGCTTTACTATCAATCTCCCAACTTGGAGAGACAGCCCCTTTAACCTCCTGGCTCGCACAGGTTGCCAATTTGGCAGAGGTGAAAGGGAAGAGGGAGAACCAATGAGAGAGTAGCTGTTAGGCATTAGGACGGGCACATATCACTCTAACTTCCCAGCAGGAAGAAGAATTAACCAAAGTCTCAGACCCCCACCGTGAACCAGCATAGGTCCTGAACCAAAATTTTGCACTCCTGGTCAGCTCACAAAAAAACGAGTTGAAAAATGGAGCGCAAGGGCACAGCAATTCACAAACTGGCAGAGTAATAAAGGACAACTATCGTCCAAAAATCTGTAAAGGGAAGGCAACGAGGCGGACTTGAAAGCGAGGCAGAATACCAGGAAACAGATTTCAAGAGGTACGTTGGAATCGCCTTTAAAGCACAGGAAGAGGGGCACAACTTCGACAATGATGCACTTGGCCAAAAAGGGCGTATGCGTTTTCTCCTGAATATATTCAGGAGAAAACGCATACGCCCTTTTTGGCCAAGCAAGCAAGCGGGCAATGCAAATCTGCACTACAAAGAAGTATCACTTCCCACCGGTCAAAAGGGACATCCACAAAATGTGTAAACACCAGAAAGGCAAGACAGGCCCTGGAGAACAGGGAGCCTTGTTATGCTGATGGGGCGGATGTAACTTGCCAACTGCCTCTCTGGAGGAGTGCATTGTGTTCCCTAAAACAAGTAAAGAACAGAGCTACAGAGCCAAGGGCACTTCCAGTCTAGGGAATATACCTTGGGAAAACTGAAAATCAATAAGCCAGAGCCACCCCAAAATATAGGTCTGCACTGCTTACAAGGACCTCAACTTGGGTACACCTTAAATATCCCAGGAAATATAAAAATGGTTCAAAAAATTGTGGTACTTACGTACGATGGAATATCCCTCAGCCATGAAATCAATGTCATAAGACCAGTAGCAGCAAAATGGGTGGATTCAGGTACGATGATTCTAAGTGAAATAAGTCACAGAGAAAAAGAAACTTATCATAAGATATCACTTATGATGATCCTGTACACATGGCTACACTTGAACTGAGTTAGGAAAGAGAACAGTGTCTCACATTTAGAAAACACTCTTATGCCTGCTTAAGGGGGAAGGAGAGGTGGGGTGATGCATAAAACCAGAGTTTGATATAAGCACAGGTACCGTTCCAAAAACCAACTATGGAATAGACAAGACCTACACCTTCCTCAGTGAAAGGGACTCAAAACCCCATATTTCCCGCAGAGGAATATATCTGACTAGTAAGAATCTTAAAACCTATGTATTGATATGTCTACGTAAGGGAATCAAGTGTGTCTAGACTGGCATAAACATGGCAGTGAGAATCAGCTCAAACCCATTATAAAAAGGAATTTCAAAAACAAAACAAAAAAACTGGGAAATTCTTTACAATTCCTTCAGGGTCTCTGATGAAATCTGGAATGACCCTATCTACAACGACAGCTGGATGTGGCATAAGGCTGGACACTTGGGACTGAGACGATTGGTGGGATTGGGTGAGCAAATGCAGACCCTTTAAAGCACAAATGCCTGGCACCCATTCCATGGGTCCCAACTCTCCAGGATGAAGGGAATATTACTACAGCTATAACATGTACGGTAAACCTAGAGAACAGACACACTGTGAATACGAAAGGTTTCTAAAACTCAACGAATAGTCCCTCTCCTGGTGCTCCGGTTTGACTTTCAATCTGCTTTACTATCAATCTCCCAACTTGGAGAGACAGCCCCTTTAACCTCCTGGCTCGCACAGGTTGCCAATTTGGCAGAGGTGAAAGGGAAGAGGGAGAACCAATGAGAGAGTAGCTGTTAGGCATTAGGACGGGCACATATCACTCTAACTTCCCAGCAGGAAGAAGAATTAACCAAAGTCTCAGACCCCCACCGTGAACCAGCATAGGTCCTGAACCAAAATTTTGCACTCCTGGTCAGCTCACAAAAAAACGAGTTGAAAAATGGAGCGCAAGGGCACAGCAATTCACAAACTGGCAGAGTAATAAAGGACAACTATCGTCCAAAAATCTGTAAAGGGAAGGCAACGAGGCGGACTTGAAAGCGAGGCAGAATACCAGGAAACAGATTTCAAGAGGTACGTTGGAATCGCCTTTAAAGCACAGGAAGAGGGGCACAACTTCGACAATGATGCACTTGGCCAAAAAGGGCGTATGCGTTTTCTCCTGAATATATTCAGGAGAAAACGCATACGCCCTTTTTGGCCAAGCAAGCAAGCGGGCAATGCAAATCTGCACTACAAAGAAGTATCACTTCCCACCGGTCAAAAGGGACATCCACAAAATGTGTAAACACCAGAAAGGCAAGACAGGCCCTGGAGAACAGGGAGCCTTGTTATGCTGATGGGGCGGATGTAACTTGCCAACTGCCTCTCTGGAGGAGTGCATTGTGTTCCCTAAAACAAGTAAAGAACAGAGCTACAGAGCCAAGGGCACTTCCAGTCTAGGGAATATACCTTGGGAAAACTGAAAATCAATAAGCCAGAGCCACCCCAAAATATAGGTCTGCACTGCTTACAAGGACCTCAACTTGGGTACACCTTAAATATCCCAGGAAATATAAAAATGGTTCAAAAAATTGTGGTACTTACGTACGATGGAATATCCCTCAGCCATGAAATCAATGTCATAAGACCAGTAGCAGCAAAATGGGTGGATTCAGGTACGATGATTCTAAGTGAAATAAGTCACAGAGAAAAAGAAACTTATCATAAGATATCACTTATGATGATCCTGTACACATGGCTACACTTGAACTGAGTTAGGAAAGAGAACAGTGTCTCACATTTAGAAAACACTCTTATGCCTGCTTAAGGGGGAAGGAGAGGTGGGGTGATGCATAAAACCAGAGTTTGATATAAGCACAGGTACCGTTCCAAAAACCAACTATGGAATAGACAAGACCTACACCTTCCTCAGTGAAAGGGACTCAAAACCCCATATTTCCCGCAGAGGAATATATCTGACTAGTAAGAATCTTAAAACCTATGTATTGATATGTCTACGTAAGGGAATCAAGTGTGTCTAGACTGGCATAAACATGGCAGTGAGAATCAGCTCAAACCCATTATAAAAAGGAATTTCAAAAACAAAACAAAAAAACTGGGAAATTCTTTACAATTCCTTCAGGGTCTCTGATGAAATCTGGAATGACCCTATCTACAACGACAGCTGGATATGGCATAAGGCTGGACACTTGGGACTGAGACGATTGGTGGGATTGGGTGAGCAAATGCAGACCCTTTAAAACACAAATGCCTGGCACCCATTCCATGGGTCCCAACTCTCCAGGATGAAGGGAATATTACTACAGCTATAACATGTACGGTAAACCTAGAGAACAGACACACTGTGAATACGAAAGGTTTCTAAAACTCAACGAATAGTCCCTCTCCTGGTGCTCCGGTTTGACTTTCAATCTGCTTTACTATCAATCTCCCAACTTGGAGAGACAGCCCCTTTAACCTCCTGGCTCGCACAGGTTGCCAATTTGGCAGAGGATGAAAGGGAAAAGGGAGAACCAATGAGAGAGTAGCTGTTAGGCATTAGGACGGGCACATATCACTCTAACTTCCCAGCAGGAAGAAGAATTAACCAAAGTCTCAGACCCCCACCGTGAACCAGCATAGGTCCTGAACCAAAATTTTGCACTCCTGGTCAGCTCACAAATAAACGAGTTGAAAAATGGAGCGCAAGGGCACAGCAATTCACAAACTGGCAGAGTAATAAAGGACAACTATCGTCCAAAAATCTGTAAAGGGAAGGCAACGAGGCAGACTTGAAAGCGAGGCAGAATACCAGGAAACAGATTTCAAGAGGTACGTTGGAATCGCCTTTAAAGCACAGGAAGAGGGGCACAACTTCGACAATGATGCACTTGGCCAAAAAGGGCATATGCGTTTTCTCCTGAATATATTCAGGAGAAAACGCATACGCCCTTTTTGGCCAAGCAAGCAAGCGGGCAATGCAAATCTGCACTACAAAGAAGTATCACTTCCCACCGGTCAAAAGGGACATCCACAAAATGTGTAAACACCAGAAAGGCAAGACAGGCCCTGGAGAACAGGGAGCCTTGTTATGCTGATGGGGCGGATGTAACTTGCCAACTGCCTCTCTGGAGGAGTGCATTGTGTTCCCTAAAACAAGTAAAGAACAGAGCTACAGAGCCAAGGGCACTTCCAGTCTAGGGAATATACCTTGGGAAAACTGAAAATCAATAAGACAGAGCCACCCCAAAATATAGGTCTGCACTGCTTACAAGGACCTCAACTTGGGTACACCTTAAATATCCCAGGAAATATAAAAATGGTTCAAAAAATTGTGGTACCTACCTACGATGGAATATCCCTCAGCCATGAAATCAATGTCATAAGACCAGTAGCAGCAAAATGGGTGGATTCAGGTACGATGATTCTAAGTGAAATAAGTCACAGAGAAAAAGAAACTTATCATAAGATATCACTTATGATGATCCTGTACACATGGCTACACTTGAACTGAGTTAGGAAAGAGAACAGTGTCTCACATTTAGAAAACACTCTTATGCCTGCTTAAGGGGGAAGGAGAGGTGGGGTGATGCATAAAACCAGAGTTTGATATAAGCACAGGTACCGTTCCAAAAACCAACTATGGAATAGACAAGACCTACACCTTCCTCAGTGAAAGGGACTCAAAACCCCATATTTCCCGCAGAGGAATATATCTGACTAGTAAGAATCTTAAAACCTATGTATTGATATGTCTCCGTAAGGGAATCAAGTGTGTCTAGACTGGCATAAACATGGCAGCGAGAATCAGCTCAAACCCATTATAAAAAGGAATTTCAAAAACAAAACAAAAAAACTGGGAAATTCTTTACAATTCCTTCAGGGTCTCTGATGAAACCTGGAATGACCCTATCTAGAATGACAGCTGGATGTGGCATAAGGCTGGACACTTGGGACTGAGAGGATTGGTGAGATTGGGTGAGCAAATGCAGACCCTTTAAAGCACAAATGCCTGGCACCCATTCCATGGGTCCCAACTCTCCAGGTTGAAGGGAATATTACTACAGCTCTAACATGTACGGGAAATCTAGAGAACAGACACACTGTGAATACGAAAGGTTTCTAAAACTCAACGAATAGTCCCTCTCCTGGTGCTCCGGTTTGAGTTTCCATCTGCTTTACTATCAACCTCCCAACTTGGAGAGACAGCCCCTTTAACCTCCTGGTTCGCACAGGTGGCCAATTTTGCAGAGGATGAAAGGGAAGAGGGAGAACCAATGAGAGAGTAGCTGTTAGGCATTTGGACGGGCACATATCACTGTAATTTCCCGCCAGGAAGAAAAATTAACCAAAGTCTCAGCCACCCACAGGGAACCACCATATGTCCCGAACCAAAATTTTGGACTTGCGGTCAGCTCACAAAAAACGAGTTGAAAAATGGAGCTCAGGGGCACAGAAATTCCCAAACTGGCCGAGTAATAAAGGACAACTATCGTCCAAAAATCTGTTGATGGAAGGCAACGTGGCGGACTTGAAAACGAGGCAGAATAGCAGGAAACAGATTTCAAGAGGTACATTGGAATCGCCTTTAAAGCACAGGAAGAGGGGCACAACTTCGACAATGATGCACTTGGCCAAAAAGGGCGTTTGCGTTTTCTCCTGAATATATTCAGGAGAAAACGCATACGCTCTTTTTGGCCAAGCAAGCAAGCGGGCAATGCAAATCTGCACTACAAAGAAGTATCACTTCCCACCGGTCAAAAGGGACATCCACAAAATGTGTAAAAACCAGAAAGGCAAGACAGGCCCTGGAGAACAGGGAGCCTTGTTATGCTGATGGGCGGGATGTAAATTGCCAACTGCCTCACTGGAGGAGTGCATTGTGTTCCCTAAAACAAGTAAACAACAGAGCTACAGAGCCAAGGGCACTTCCAGTCTAGGGAATATACCTTGGGAAAACTGAAAATCAATAAGACAGAGCCACCCCAAAATTTAGGGCTGCACTGCTTACAAGGACCTCAACTTGGGTACACCTTAAATATCCCAGGAAATATAAAAATGGTTCAAAAAATTGTGGTACTTACATACGATGGAATAACCCTCAGTGGTGAAATCAATGTCATAAGACCAGTAGCAGCAAAATGGGTGGATTCAGGTACGTTGATTCTAAGTGAAATAAGTCACACAGAAAAAGAAACTTATCATAAGATATCACTTATGAAGATCCTGTAAATATGGCTACACTTGAACTGAGTTAGGAAAGAGAACAGAGTCTCACATTTAGGAAACACTCTTATGCCTGCTTAAGGGTGAAGGAGAGGTGGGGTGATGCATAAAACCAGAGTTTGATATAAGCACAGGTACCGTTCCAAAAACCAACTATGGAATAGACAAGACCTACACCTTCCTCAGTGAAAGGGACTCAAAACCCCATAGTTCCCGCAGAGGAATATATCTGACTAGTAAGAATCTTAAAACCTATGTATTGATATGTCTCCATAAGGGAATCAAGTGTGTCTAGACTGGCATAAACATGGCAGCGAGAATCATCTCAAACCCACTATAAAAAGGAATTTCAAAAACAAAACAAAAAAACTGGGAAATTCTTTACAATTCCTTCAGGGTCTCTGATGAAACCTGGAATGACCCTATCTACAACGACAGCTGAATGTGGCATAAGGCTGGACACTTGGGTCTAAGAGGATTTGTGAGATTGGTTGAGAAAATGCAGACCCTTTAAATCACAAATGCCTGGCACACATTCCATGGGTCACAACTCTCCAGGTTGAAGGGAATATTACTACAGCTATAACATGTACAGGAAACCTAGAGAACAGACACACTATGAATATGAAAGGTTTCTAAAACTCAACGAATAGTCCCTCTCCTGGTGCTCCGGTTTGACTTGCCATCTGCTTTACTATCACCTCCCAACTTGGAGAGACAGCCCCTTTAACCTCCTGGTTCGAACAGGTGGCCAATTTGGCAGAGGATGAAAGGGAAGAGGGAGAACCAATGAGAGAGTAGCTGTTAGGCATTTGGACGGGCACATATCACTCTAATTTCCTGGTAGGAAGAAGAATTAACCAAAGTCTCAGCCCCCCACTGGGACCAGCATAGGTCCTGAACCAAAATTTTGGACTTGCGGTCAGCTCACCAAAAACGAGTTGAAAATTGGAGCTCAGGGGCACAGCAATTCACAAACTGGCCGAGTAATAAAGGACAACTATCGTCCAAAAATCTGTTGAGGGAAGGCAACGAGGCGGACTTGAAAGCGAGGCAGAATAGCAGGAAACAGATTTCAAGAGGTACGTTGGAATGGCCCTTAAAGCACAGGAAGAGGGGCACAACTTCAACAATGATGCACTTGGCCAAAAAGGGCGTATGTGTTTTCCCTTGAATATATTCAGGAGAAAACGCACACGCCATTTTTGGCCAAGCAAGCAAGCGGGCAATGCAAATCTGCACTACAAAGAAGTATCACTTCCCACCGGTCAAAAGGGACATCCACAAAATGTGTAAAAACCAGAAAGGCAAGACAGGCCCTGGAGAACAGGGAGCCTTGTTATGCTGATGGACGGGATGTAAATTGCCAACTGCCTCTATGGAGGAGTGCATTGTGTTCCCTAAAACAAGCAAACAACAGAGCTACAGAGCCAAGGGCACTTCCAGTCTAGGGAATATACCTTGGGAAAACTGAAAATCAATAAGACAGAGCCACCCCAAAATTTAGGGCTGCACTGCTTACAAGGACCTCAACTTGGGTACACCTTAAATATCCCAGGAAATATAAAAATGGTTCAAAAAATTGTGGTAATTACGTGCGATGGAATATCCCTCAGCCATGAAATCAATTTCATAAGACCACTAGCAGCAAAATGGTTGGATTCAGGTACGATGATTCTAAGTGAAATAAGTCACACAGAAAAAGAAACTTATCATAAGATATCACTTATGAAGATCCTGTAAACATGGCTACACTTGAACTGAGTTAGGAAAGAGAACAGTGTCTCACATTTAGAAAACACTCTTATGCCTGCTTAAGGGGGAAGGAGAGGTGGGGTGATGCATAAAACCAGAGTTTGATATAAGCACAGGTACCGTTCCAAAAACCAACTATGGAATAGACAAGACCTACATCTTCCTCAGTGAAAGGGACTCAAAACCCCATATTTCCCGCAGAGGAATATGTCTCACTAGTAAGAATCTTAAAACCTATGTATTGATATGTCTCCATAAGGGAATCAAGTGTGTCTAGACTGGCATAAACATGGCAGCGATAATCAGCTCAAACCCACGATAAAAAGGAATTTCAAAAACAAAACAAAAAAACTGGGAAATTCTTTACAATTCCTTCAGGGTCTCTGATGAAACCTGGAATGACCCTATGTACAACGACAGCAGGATGTGGCATAAGGCTGGACACTTGGGACTAAGAGGATTGGTGAGATTGGGTGAGCAAATGCAGAACCTTTAAAGCAATAATGCATGGCACCCATTCCAAGGGTCCTAACTCTCCAGCTTGAAGGGAACATTACTACAGCTATAACATATACGGGAAACCTAGAGAACGGACAAACTGTGAATATGAATGCTTTCTAAAACTCAACGAATAGTCCCTCTCCTGGTGCTCCGGTTTGACTTTCCATCTGCTTTACTATCAATCTCCCAACTTGGAGAGACAGCCCCTTTAACCTCCTGTTTCGCACAGGTTACCAATTTGGCAGAGGATGAAAGGGAAGAGGGAGAACCAATGAGAGAGTAGCTGTTAGGCATTTGGACGGGCACATATCACTCTAACTTCCCAGCAGAAAGAAGAATTAACCAAAGTCTCAGCCCCCCACCGGTAACCAGCATAGGTCCTGAAACAAAATTTTGGACATGCGGTCATCTCACAGAAAACGAGTTGAAAAATGGAGCTCAGGGGCACAGCAATTCAAAAACTGGCCGAGTGATAAAGGACAACTATCGTCCAAAAATCTGTTGAGGGAAGGCAACGAGGCGGACTTGAAAGCGAGGCAGAATAGCAGGAAACAGATTTCAAGAGGTACGTTGGGATCGCCCTTAAAGCACAGGAAGAGGGGCACAACTTCGACAATGATGCACTTGGCCAAAAAGGGCGTATGCGTTTTCTCCTGAATATATTCAGGAGAAAACGCATACACCCTATTTGGCCAAGCAAGCAAGCAGGCAATGCTAATCTGCATTACAAAGACGTATCACTTCCCACCAGTCCAAAGGGACATCCACAACTGTGTAAAAACCAGAAAGGGCAGACAGGCCCTGGAGAACAGGGAGCCTTGTTATGCTGATGGGCAGGATGTACATTGCCAACTGCCTCTCTGGAGGAGTGCATTGTGTTCCCTAAAACAAGTAAACAACAGATCTACAGAGCCATGGGCACTTCCAGTCTAGGGAATATACCTTGGGAAAACTGAAAATCAATAAGACAGAGCCACCCCAAAATTTAGGGCTGCACTGCTTACAAGGACCTCAACTTGGGTACACCTTAAATATCCCAGGAAATATAAAAATGGTTCCAAAAATTGTGGTACTTACGTACATTGGAATATCCCTCAGCCATGAAATCAATGTCATAAAACCGGTAGCAGCAAAATGGGTGGATTCACGTACGATGATTCTAAGTGAAATAAGTCACACAGAAAAAGAAACTTATCATAAGATATCACTTATGAAGATCCTGTAAACATGGCTACACTTGAACTGAGTTAGGAAAGAGAACAGTGTCTCACATTTAGAAAACACTCTTATGCCTGCTTAAGGGGGAAGGAGAGGTGGGGTGATGCATAAAACCAGAGTTTGATATAAGCACAGGTACCGTTCCAAAAACCAACTATGGAATAGACAAGACCTACACCATCCTCAGTGAAAGGGACTCTAAACCCCATATTTCCCGCAAAGGAATATATCTGACTAGTAAGAATCTTAAAACCTATGTATTGATATGTCTCCGTAAGGGAATCAAGTGTGTCTAGACTGGCATAAACATGGCAGCGAGAATCAGCTCAAACCCACTATAAAAAGGAATTTCAAAAACAAAACAAAAAAACTGGGAAATTCTTCACAATTCCTTCAGGGTCTCTGATGAAACCAGGAATGACCCTATCTACAACGACAGCTGGATATGGCGTAAGGCTGGACAATTGGGACTGAGAGGATTGGTGAGATTGGTTGAGCAAATGCAGACCCTTTAAAGCACAAATGCCTGGCACCCATTCCATGGGTCCCAACTCTCCAGGTTGAAGGGAATATTACTACAGCTGTAACATGTACGGGAAACCTAGAGAACGGACACACTGTGAATACGAAAGGTTTCTAAAACTCAACGAATAGTCCCTCTCCTGGTGTTCCGGTTTGGCTTTCCATCTGCTTTACTATCAACCTCCCAAATTGGAGAGACAGCCCCTTTAACCTCCTGGTTCGCACAGGTTGTCAATTTGGCAGAGGATGAAGTGGAAGATGGAGAACCAATGAGAGAGTAGCTGTTAGGCATTTGGACGGGCACATATCACTCTAATTTCCCGGCAGGAAGAAGAATTAAACAAAGTCTCAACCCCCCACCGGGAACCAGCATAGGTCCTGAACGAAATTTTGGACTTGCGGTCAGCTCACCAAAAACGAGTTGATAAATGGAGCTCAGGGGCACAGCAATTCACAAACTGGCCGAGTAATAAAGGACAACTATTGTCCAAAAATCAGTTGAGGGAAGGCAACGAGGCGGACTTGAAAGCGAGGCAGAATAGCAGGAAACAGATTTCAAGAGGTACGTTGGAATCGCCTTTAAAGCACAGGAAGAGGGGCACAAATTCGACAATGATGCACTTGGCCAAAAAGGGCGTTTGCGTTTTCTCCTGAATATATTCAGGAGAAAACGCATACGCCCTTTTTCGCCAAGCAAGCAAGCAGGCAATGCAAATCTGCACTACAAAGAAGTATCAATTCCCACTGGTCAAAAGGGACATCCACAAAATGTGTAAAAACCAGAAAGTCAAGACAGGCCCTGGAGAACAGGGAGCCTTGTTATGCTGATGGGCGGGATGTAAATTGCCAACTGCCTCTCTGGAGGAGTGCATTGTGTTCCCTAAAACAAGTAAACAACAGAGCTACAGAGCCAAGGGCACTTCCAGTCTAGGGAATATACCTAGGGAAAACTGAAAATCAATAAGACAGAGCCACCCCAAAATTTAGGGCTGCACTGCTTACAAGGACCTCAACTTGTGTACACATTAAATATCCCAGGAAATATAATAATGGTTCAAAAAATTGTGGTACTTACGTACGATGGAATATCCCTCAGCCATGAAATCAATGTCATAAGACCAGTAGCAGCAAAATGGGTGGATTCAGGTACGATGATTCTAAGTGAAATAAGTCACACAGAAAAAGAAACTTATCATAAGATATCACTTATGAAGATCCTGTAAACATGGCTACACTTGAACTGAGTTAGAAAAGAGAACAGAGTCTCACATTTAGAAAACACTCTTATGCCTGCTTAAGGGGGAAGGAGAGGTGGGGTGATGCATAAAACCAGAGTTTGATATAAGCACAGGTACCATTCCAAAAATAAACTATGGAATAGACAAGACCTACACCTTCCTCAGTGAAAGGGACTTGAGGCATCTGTGAGTAACCGTGAGCTGAGCCCCAGGCCAGCTGCTGTTGAACTTTTCCCACCCTTCCCAGGTAAAACACCTGAATATGTACAAGGCCTTGAAAGCCTAGAGAAGGGCCGTGGAGCCACACCAGCGACAGCATGCAGACCAACTTTGTGCCAGCAGGCCAGCCAGGATGGTCCTGGCCCTGGGCGCTCTTCTGGAAGCTTTCCATTGCCCTGCCTGAGATACCCCTCCTGTCCCGGCCCCCACTGCTTTTTTCCTTCCTCACCTCTGTCCACAGAGAAATTCCAGCAGAAGGTATGGGTGACACATCCTCTTCTTTACAGGTGGAAGCATGGCAACTCCTGCAGAAAGTCCAACAGAGACCCACTCACAACGGGGCACCCACAAAGCCGTGACCTCACAATCACTCCCACCAGCACAGCCCCGAGACTGCTGACTGGGCAGAGAATATGGCATCAGGCAGAGCTTCAGCGGCTATTGCTGCCTGCAGTGCTGTTTATATTGACCTCAACCCAGGCACACCTTGGGAGGGCCGGCCGGCAGGGTCAGGCGACCCAGGTCAGCTAATCCTCAGCCCTCAGGGAATCACATTGTTGAAAATGGACCTCGCTAAGGCAGAATAGAAGCCAAGGAATAAAAGGACACAATGCCATTTGCAGCACCGTACGTGTGTCTAGAGGTAATCACGTGACTTGTAGTAAGTCAGAAAGTGAAAGACACATATCATATCATATCTCTTATAGGTGTGACCGCAAAATGGATACCAGGGCAGATATTTCCACGGAGAAGGGCAATCACAGATTCATTCAACAAACTTATGGTTCACCAATGGAAAGGTGTGAGCATTGGTTTCATTATGATAGTGGGGTTAACAGACATATACAAACACAGGTGACATATATAATCACCGAAGACCTACAGAATACCAAGAGAAGAATACTCAACATTCTGTCATAAGCTACATGGGAAAAGGATCCCAGGAAGAACTGACATATGTATATGTGTAAAAGAACCACATCTTCCACACCTACAACAAGCCAAACATTGTAATCAAATTTGCTGTAATAAAAAATAAAAAAATTAAATTAAAAACACGAACAAGAAGTAGTGAGACAAACTTGAGGGGCTTTCTCCTGGCACATTCCATTCTAAATTCCAATCTAGAACACAACTTCCATTGAGGTTCTGTTGCCCCAGTAACCAGATATGGTAAGGGAGAACTGCTGCCACCTTGTGGCCGTTTCACACAACAGCAGCTTTAATCCCAGCGCTAATGGTCAGTTGATATTCAAAATCATTGCAGGCCTGTAAATGACACCTGCCCTGAAAACAAATCCTGGGTTCATATATCGACCAAAAAATTCAAAGGACGTCCATATTTAAAAACGACAGTTTCAAAAGGCTTATTTTACACACATTAGTGTTCTGCTTCTTTTTCTTTCTTTCTTTTTTTGTTAAAAAAACGGAATGGCAAAAAGCATCCCTCAGAATGGCCGAAAATATTTGCAAACGAATCAATGGACAAAGGATTAATCTCCAATATATATAAAGAGCTCATGCAGCTTAATATTAAAAAAACAAACAACCCAATACAAAAATGGGCAGAAGATCTAAAGAGACGTTACTTCAAAGAAGACACAGAGACGGCCAAGACACACATGAAAAGCTGCTCAACATCACTAATTATTAGAGAAATGCAAATCAAAACTACAATGAGGTATCACCTCACACCTGTTAGAATCGGCATCATCAGAAAATCTACAAACAACGAATTCTGGGGAGGGTGTGGACAAAAGGATCCCTCTTCCACTAGTGGTGGAAATGTAAATTGATACAGTCACGATGGAGAAGAGTATGTAGTTTCCTTAAAAAAACTAGAAATAGATTGACCATATGATCCAGCAATCCCACTTCTGGGCATATACCCAGAGAAAACCATAAATCAAAAAGGCACATTCACCACAATGCTCATTTCAGCACTATTTACGATAGCCAGGTAATGGAAGCAACCTAAATACCCACAGACAGACGAATGGATAAAGATGTGGTACATATATAAAATGGAATATTACTCAGCCATAAGAAGGAATGAAACTGGGTCATTTGTAGAGACGTCGATGGATCTAGAGACTGTCATACAGAATGAAGTAAGTCAGAAAGAGAAAAACAAATATTGTATATTAATGCATATATGTGGAACCTAGAAAATTGGTACAGATGAACTGGTTTGCAGGGAAGAAATAGAGACACAGAGGTAGAGAACACACGTATGGACACCAAGGGTGGGAAGCCATGGGGTGGTGGTGGTGGGATGAGTTGGGAGATTGGGATTGACCTGTATACATGTATATGCATAAAATACATAACTAATAATAACCTGCTGTATAAAAAAATAAATAAAATTAAATTTCAAAATTTTAAAAAATAAAACTTAAAAATAAAACAGAAAAAAGTTCTTCCCTTCACACAGATGTATTTATATGAATGAATTATTTCCATGCTTATATCTATAAATACATAAAAGAGGAAAAAAATCTAACTTGAACCAAAAAAGAAAAAAATAAACCTGAACCCAACAGTTATACAGAGGAAAACACTATCAGGGCACTTGCTCCAGCGGTAAACAATTCTGAAATTGGTCAGAGGTGGGGAATCATCTCCCATACAGCCACCAGCCCACTCCTATGCAAAGATCGTCCTCATTGCAATGGTGGGGGCCATTCCGAGGCATCTGTGAGTAACCGTGACATGAGCCACAGGCCATATGCCTTTGAACTTTTCCCACCCTTCCGAGGTAAAACACCTGAATATGTACAAGGACTTGAAAGCCTAGAGGAAGGGCCGTGGAGCCACACCAGCGACAGCACGCAGGCCAACTTGGTGTCTGCAGGCCAGCCAGGATGGTCCTGGCCCTGGGCGCTCTTCTGGAAGCTTTCCATTGCCCTGCCTGAGATACCCCTCCTCTCCCGGCCCCACAGATTTTTTCATTTCACCTCTGTCCGGAGAGAAATTCCAGCAGAAGGTATGGGTGCCACATCCTCTTCTTTACAGGTGGAAGCCTGGCAACTCCTGCAGAAAGTCCAGCAGAGACCCACTCACACAGGGCCACCCACAAAGCCGTGGCCCCTCACTGCCTCCCACCAGCACAGCCCCGAGACTGCTGATGGGGCAGAGAATATGGAGTCAGGCACAGCTTCAGGGGCTATTTCTGCCTGCAGTGCTGTTTATATTGACCTCAACCCAGGCACACCTGGGGAGGGCCGGCCGGCAGGGTCAGGCTACCCAGGTCAGCTAATCCTCAGCCCTCAGGGAACCACATTGTTGAAAATGGACCTCGCTAAGGCAGAATAGAAGCCAAGGAATAAAAGGACACAATGCCAGTTGCAGCACCATAGGTGTGTCTAGAGGTAATCACGTGACTTGTAGTAAGTCAGAAAGTGAAAGACACATATCATATCATATCTCTTATAGGTTTGACCGAAAAATGGATACCAGGGCAGATATTTCCACGGAGAAGGGCAATCACAGATTCATTCAACAAACTTATGGTTCACCAATGGAAAGGTGTGAGGATTGGTTTCATTATGATAGTGGGGTTAACAGACATATACAAACACAGGTGACATATATAATCACCAAAGACCTACAGAATACCAAGAGAAGAACACTCAACATTCTGTCATAAGGTACATGGGAAAAGGATCCCAGGAAGTACATACATATGTATATGTGTAAAAGTACCACATCTTCCACACCTACAACAAGCCAAACATTGTAATCAAATTTGCTGTAATAAAAAATAAAAAAATTAAATTAAAAACACGAACAAGATGTAGTGAGACAAACTTGAGGGGCTTTCTCCTGGCACATTCCATTCTAAATTCCAATCTAGAACACGACTTCCATTGAGGCTCTGTTGCCCCAGTAACCAGATTTGGTAAGGGAGAACTGCTGCCACCTTGTGGCCGTTTCACACAACAGCAGCTTTAATCCCAGCGCTAATGGTCAGTTGATATTCAAAATCATTGCAGGCCTGTAAATGACACCTGCCCTGAAAACAAATCCTGGGTTCATATATCGACCAAAAAATTCAAAAGACGTCCATATTTCAAAACGACAGTTTCAAAAGGCTTATTTTACACACATTAGTGTTCTGCTTCTTTTTCTTTCTTTCTTTTTTTGTTAAAAATACGGAATGGCAAAAAGCATCCCTCAGAATGGGCGAAAATATTTGCAAACGAATCAGTGGACAAAGGTTTAATCTCCAATATATATAAAGAGCTCATGCAGCTTAATATTAAAACAACAAACAACCCAATACAAAAATGGGCAGAAGATCTAAAGAGACGTTTCTTCAAAGAAGACACAGAGATGGCCAAGACGCACATGAAAAGCTGCTCAACATCACTAATTATTAGAGAAATGCAAATCAAAACTACAATGAGGTATCACCTCACACCTGTTAGAATCGGCATCATCAGAAAATCTACAAACAACGAATTCTGGAGAGGGTGTAGACAAAAGGATCCCTCTTCCACTAGTGGTGGAAATGTAAATTGATACAGTCACGATGGAGAACAGTATGGAGTTTCCTTAAAAAAACTAGAAATAGAATTACCATATGATCCAGCAATCCCACTTCTGGGCATATACCCAGAGAAAACCATAAATCAAAAAGGCACATTCACCACAATGCTCATTTCAGCACTATTTACGATAGCCAGGTAATGGAAGCAACCTAAATACCCACAGACAGACGAATGGATAAAGATGTGGTACATATATAAAATGGAATATTACTCAGCCGTAAGAAGGAATGAAACTGGGTCATTTGTAGAGACGTCGATGGATCTAGAGACTGTCATACAGAATGAAGTAAGTCAGAAAGAGACAAACAAATATTGTATATTAATGCATATATGTGAAACCTAGAAAAATCGTACAGATGAACTTGTTTGCAGGGAAGAAAGAGAGACACAGATATAGAGAACACACGTATGGACACCAAGTGTGGGAAGCCATGGGGAGGTGGTGTTGGGATGAGTTGGGAGACTGGGATTGACCTGTATACATGTATATGCATAAAATACATAACTAATAATAACCTGCTGTATAAAAAATAAATAAAATTAAATTTCAAAATTTTAAAAAATAAAAGAGAAAAAAGTTCTTCCCTTCACACAGATGTATTTATATGAATGAATTATTTCCATGCTTATATCTATAAATACATAAAAGAGGAATAAAATCTAACTTGAACCAAAAAAGAAAAAAAAACCTGAACCCACGAGTTAGACAGAGGAAAACCCTATCAGGGCACTTGTTCCAGCGGTAAACAATTCTGAAATTGGTCAGAGGTGGGGAATCATCTCCCATACAGCCACCAGCCCACTCCTACGCAAGGAGCGTCCTCATTGCAAAGCGGGGGGCCATGCCGAGGCATCTGTGAGTAACCGTGAGCTGAGGCCCAGGCCAGCTGCTGTTGAACTTTTCCCACCCTTCCCAGGTAAAACACCTGAATATGTACAAGGCCTTGAAAGCCTAGAGGAAGGGGCGTGGAGCCACACCAGCGACAGCACGCAGGCCAACTTGGTGCCTGCAGGCCAGCCAGGATGGTCCTGGCCCTGGGCGCTCTTCTGGAAGCTTTCCATTGCCCTGCCTGAGATACCCCTCCTGTCCCGGCCCCCACTGCTTTTTTCCTTCCTCACCTCTGTCCACAGAGAAATTCCAGCGGAAGGTATGGGTGACACATCCTCTTCTTTACAGGTGGAAGCCTGGCAACTCCTGCAGAAAGTCCAGCAGAGACCCACTCACACCGGGCCACCCACAAAGCCGTGACCCCTCACTCCCTCCCACCAGCACAGCCCCGAGACTGCTTACTGGGCAGAGAATATGGCGTCAGGAAGAGCTTCAGTGGCTATTGCTGCCTGCAGTGCTGTTTATATTGGTCTCAACCCAGGCACAACTGGGGAGGGCCGGCCGGCAGGGTCAGGCTACCCAGGTCAGCTAATCCTCAGCCCTCAGGGAATCACATTGTTGAAAATGGACCTCGCTAAGGCAGAATAGAAGACAAGGAATAAAAGGACACAATGCCATTTGCAGCACCTAGGTGTGTCTAGAGGTAATCACGTGACTTGTAGTAAGTCAGAAAGTGAAAGACACATATCATATCATATCTCTTATAGGTGTGACCGCAAAATGGATACCAGGGCAGATATTTCCACGGAGAAGGGCAATCACAGATTCATTCAACAAACTTATGGTTCACCAATGGAAAGGTGTGAGGATTGGTTTCATTATGATAGTGGGGTTAACAGACATATACAAACACAGGTGACATATATAATCACCGAAGACATACAGAATACCCAGAGAAGACTACTCAACATTCTGTCATAAGTTACATGGGAAAATGATCCCAGGAAGAACTGACATATGTATATGTGTAAAAGAACCACATCTTCCACACCTACAAACAGCCAAACATTGTAATCAAATTTGCTGTAATAAAAAATAAAAAAATTAAATTAAAAACACGAACAAGAAGTAGTGAGACAAACGTTAGGGGCTTTCTCCTGGCACATTCCATTCTAAATTACAATCTAGAACACGACTACCATTGATGCTCTGTTGCCCCAGTAACCATATTTGGTAAGGGAGAACTGCTGCCACCTTGTGGCCGTTTCACACAACAGCAGCTTTAATCCCAGCGCTAATGGTCAGTTGATATTCAAAATCATTGCAGGCCTGTAAATGACACCTGCCCTGAAAACAAATCCTGGGTTCATATATCGACCAAAAAATTCAAAAGACGTCCATATTTCAAAACGACAGTTTCAAAAGGCATATTTTACACACATTAGTGTTCTGCTTCTTTTTCTTTCTTTCTCTTTTTGTTAAAAAAACGGGAATGGCAAAAAGCATCCCTCAGAATGGGCGAAAATATTTGCAAACGAATCAATGGACAAAGGTTTAATCTCCAATATATATAAAGAGCTCATGCAGCTTAATATTAAAAAAACAAACAACCGAATACAAAAATGGGCAGAAGATCTACAGAGACGTTTCTTCAAAGAAGACACAGAGATGGCCAAGACACACATGAAAAGCTGCTCAACATCACTAATTATTAGAGAAATGCAAATCAAAACTACAGTGAGGTATCACCTCACACCTGTTAGAATCGGCATCATCAGAAAATCTACAAACAACGAATTCTGGGGAGGGTGTGGACAAAAGGATCCCTATTCCATTATTGGTAGAAATGTAAATTGATACAGTCACGATGGAGAACAGTATGGAGTTTCCTTAAAAAACCTAGAAATACAATTAACATATGATCCAGCAATCCCACTTCTGGGCATATACACAGAGAAAACCATAAATCAAAAAGGCACATTCACCACAATGCTCATTTCAGCACTATTTACGATAGCCAGGTAATGGAAGCAACCTAAATACCCACAGACAGACGAATGGATAAAGATGTGGTACATATATAAAATGGAATATTACTCAGCCATAAGAAGGAATGAAACTGGGTCATTTGTAGAGACGTCGATGGATCTAGAGACTGTCATACAGAATGAAGTAAGTCAGAAAGAGAAAAACAAATATTGTATATTAATGCATATATGTGGAACCTAGAAAAATGGTACAGATGAACTGCTTTGCAGGGAAGAAATAGAGACACAGAGGTAGAGAACACAAGTATGGACACCAAGTGTGGGAAGCCATGGGGAGGTGGTGTTGGGATGAGTTTTGAGATTGGGATTGACCTGTATACATGTATATGCATAAAATACATAACTAATAATAACCTGCTGTATAAAAAAATAAATAAAATTAAATTTCAAAATTTAAAAAAATAAAACTTAAAAATAAAAGAGAAAAAAGTTCTTCCCTTCACACAGATGTATTTATATGAATGAATTATTTCCATTCTTATATCTATAAATACATAAAAGAGGAATAAAATCTAACTTGAACCAAAAAAGAAAAAAAAAACCTGAACCCACGAGTTAGACAGAGGAAAACCCTATCAGGGCACTTGCTCCAGCGGTAAACAATTCTGAAATTGGTCAGAGGTGGGGAATCATCTCCCATAGAGCCAGCTGCCCACTCCTACGCAAGGAGCGTCCTCATTGCAAAGCGGGGGGCCATGCCGAAGCATCTGTGAGTAACCGTGAGATGAGCCCCAGGCCAGCTGCTGTTGAACTTTTCCCACCCTTCCCAGGTACAACACCTGAATATGTACAAGGCCTTGAAAGCCTAGAAGAAGGGGCGTGGAGCCACACCAGCGACAGCACGCAGGCCAACTTGGTGCCTGCAGGCCAGCCAGGATGGTCCTGGCCCTGGGCGCTCTTCTGGAAGCTTTCCATTGCCCTGCCTGAGATACCCCTCCTGTCCCGGCCCCCACTGCTTTTTTCCTTCCTCACATCTGTCCGGAGAGAAATTCAAGCCGAAGGTATGGGTTACACATCCTCTTCTTTACAAGTGGAAGCCTGGCCACTCCTGCAGAAAGTCCAGCAGAGACCCACTCACACCGGGCCACCCACAAAGCCGTGACCCCTCACTCCCTCCCACCAGCACAGCCCCGAAACTGCTGACTGGGCAGAGAATATGGCGTCAGGCAGAGCTTCAGGGGTTATTTCTGCCTGCAGTGTTGTTTATATTCACCTCAACCCAGGCACACCTGGGGAGGGCCGGCCGGCAGGGTCAGGCTACCCAGGTCAGCTAATCCTCAGCCCTCAGGGAATCACATTGTTGAAAATGGACCTCGCTAAGGCAGAATAGAAGCCAAGGAATAAAAGTACACAATGCCATTTGCAGCACCATAGGTGTGTCTAGAGGTAATCACGTGACTTGTAGTAAGTCAGAAAGTGAAAGACACATATCATATCATATCTCTTATAGGTGTGACCGAAAAATGGATACCAGGGCAGATATTTCCACGGAGAGGGGCAATCACAGATTCATTCAACAAACTTATGGTTCACCAATGGAAAGGTGTGAGGATTGGTTTCATTATGATATTGGGGTTAACAGACATATACAAACACAGGTGACATATATAATCACCAAAGACCTACAGAATACCAAGAGAAGACTACTCAACATTCTGTCATAAGCTACATGGGAAAAGGATCCCAGGAAGAACTGACATATGTATATGTGTAAAAGAACCACATCTTCCACACCTACAACAAGCCAAACATTGTAATCAAATTTGTTGTAATAAAAAATAAAAAATTAAATTAAAAACACGAACAAGAAGTAGTGAGACAAACTTGAGGGGCTTTCTCCTGGCACATTCCATTCTAAATTCCAATCTAGAACACGACTTCCATTGAGGCTCTGTTGCCCCAGTAACCAGATTTGGTAAGGGAGAACTGCTGCCACCTTGTGGCCGTTTCACACAACAGCAGCTTTAATCCCAGCGCTAATGGTCAGTTGATATTCAAAATCATTGCAGGCCTGTAAATGACACCTGCCCTGAAAACAAATCCTGGATTCATATATCGACCAAAAAATTCAAAGGACGTCCATATTTCAAAACGACAGTTTCAAAAGGCATATTTTACACACATTAGTGTTCTGCTTCTTTTTCTTTCTTTCTTTTTTTGTTAAAAAAACGGGAATGGCAAAAAGCATCCCTCAGAATGGAAGAAAATATTTGCAAACGAATCAATGGACAAAGGTTTAATCTCCAATATATATAAAGAGCTCATGCAGCTTAATATTAAAACAACAAACAACCCAATACAAAAATGGGCAGAAGATCTAAAGAGACGTTTCTTCAAAGAAGACACAGAGATGGCCAAGACGCAAATGAAAAGCTGCTCTACATCACTAATTATTAGAGAAATGCAAATCAAAACTACAATGAGGTATCACCTCACACCTGTTAGAATCGGCATCATCAGAAAATCTACAAACAACGAATTCTGGAGATGGTGTGGACAAAAGGATCCCTCTTCCACTAGTGGTGGAAATGTAAATTGATACAGTCACAATGGAGAACAGTATGGAGTTTCCTTAAAAAAATTAGAAATAGAATTACCATATGATCCAGCAATCCCACTTCTGGGCATATACCCAGAGAAAGCCATAAATCAAAAAGGCGCATTCACCACAATGCTCATTTCAGCACTATTTACGATAGCCAGGTAATGAAAGCAACCTAAACACCCACAGACAGACGAATGGATAATGATGTGGTACATATATAAAATGGAATATTACTCAGCCATAAGAAGGAATGAAACTGGGTCATTTGTAGAGACGTCGATGGATCTAGAGACTGTCATACAGAATGAAGTAAGTCAGAAAGAGAAAAACAAATATTGTATATTAATGCATATACGTGGAACCTAGAAAAATGGTACAGATGAACTGGTTTGCAGGGAAGAAATAGAGACACAGAGGTAGAGAACATACGTATGGACACCAAGTGTGGGAAGCCATGGGGAGGTGGTGTTGGGATGAGTTGGGAGATTTGGATTGACCTGTATACATGTATATGCATAAAATACATAACCAATAATAACCTGCTGTATAAAAAAATAAATAAAATTAAATTTCAAAATTTTAAAAAATAAAATTTAAAAATAAAACAGATAAAAGTTCTTCCCTTCACACAGATGTATTTATATGAATGAATTATTTCCATGCTTATATTTATAAATACATAAAAGAGGAATAAAATCTAACTTGAACCAATAAAGAAAAAAGAAAACCTGAACCCACGAGTTAGACAGAGGAAAACCCTATCAGGGCACTTGCTCCAGCGGTAAACAATTCTGAAATTGGTCAGAGGTGGGGAATCATCACCGATAGAGCCAGCAGCCCACTCCTATGCAAGGAGCGTCCTCATTTCAAAGCTGGGGGCCATGCCGAGGCATCTGTGAGTAACCGTGAGATGAGCCCCAGGCCAGCTGCTGTTGAACTTTTCCCACCCTTCGCAGGTAAAACACCTGAATATGTACAAGGCCTTGAAAGCCTAGAGGAAGGGCCGTGGAGCCACACCAGTGACAGCACGCAGGCCAACTTGGTGCCTGCAGGCCAGCCAGGATGGTCTTGTCCCTGGGCGCTCTTCTGGAAGCTTTCCATTGCCCTGCCTGAGATACCCCTCCTGTCCCGGGACCCACTGCTTTTTTCCTTCCTCACCTCTGTCCGGAGAGAAATTCCAGCGGAAGTTATGGGTGACATATCCTCTTCTTTACAGGTGGAAGCCTGGCAACTCCTGCAGAAAGTCCAGCAGAGACCCACTCACACAGGGCCACCCACAAAGCCGTGGCCCCTCACTCCCTCCCACCAGCACAGCCCCGAGACTGCTGACGGGGCAGAGAATATGGAGTCAGGCACAGCTTCAGGGGCTATTGCTGCCTGCAGCGCTGTTTATATTGACCTCAACCCAGGCACACCTGGGGAGGGCCGGCCGGCAGGGTCAGGCTACCCAGGTCAGCTAATCCTCAGCCCTCAGGGAATCACATTGTTGAAAATGGACCTCGCTAAGGCAGAATAGAAGCCAAGGAATAAAAGGACACAATGCCATTTGCAGCACCGTAGGTGTGTCTAGAGGTAATCATGTGACTTGTAGTAAGTCCGAAAGTGAAAGACACATATCATATCATATCTCTTATAGGTGTGACCGAAAAATGGATACCAGGGCAGATATTTCCATGGAGAAGGGCAATCACAGATTAATTAAACAAACTAATGTTTCCCCAATGGAAAGGTGTGAGGATTGGTTTCATTTTGATATTGGGGTTAACAGACATATACAAACACAGGTGACATATATAATCACCAAAGACCTACAGAATACCAAGAGAAGACTACTCAACATTCTGTCATAAGGTACATGGGAAAAGGATCCCAGGAAGAACAGACATATGTATATGTGTAAAAGAACCACATCTTCCACACCTACAACAAGCCAAACATTGTAATCAAATTTGCTGTAATAAAAAATAAAAAATTAAACTGAAAACACGAACAAGAAGTAGTGAGACAAACTTGAGGGGCTTTCTCCTGGTACATTCCATTCTACATTCCAATCTAGAACACGACTTCCATTGAGGCTCTGTTGCCCCAGTAACCAGATTTGGTAAGGGAGAACTGCTGCCACCTTGTGGCCGTTTCACACAACAGCAGCTTTAATCCCAGCGCTAATGGTCAGTTGATATTCAAAATCATTGCAGGCCTGTAAATGACACCTGCCCTGAAAACAAATCCTGGGTTCATATATCGACCAAAAAATTCAAAGGACGTCCATATTTCAAAACGACAGTTTCAAAAGGCATATTTTACACACATTAGTGTTCTGCTTCTTTTTCTTTCTTTCTTTTTTTGTTAAAAAAATGGGAATGGCAAAAAGCATACCTCAGAATGGGCGAAAATATTTGCAAACGAATCAATGGACAAAGGTTTAATCTCCAATATATATAAAGAGCTCATGCAGCTTAATATTAAAAAAACAAACAACCCAGTACAAAATTGGGCAGAAGATCTAAAGAGACGTTTCTTCAAAGAAGACACAGAGATGGCCAAGACGCACATGAAAAGCTGCTCAACATCACTAATTATTAGAGAAATGCAAATCAAAACTACAATGAGGTATCACCGCACACCTGTTAGAATCGGCATCATCAGAAAATCTACAAACAACAAATTCTGGGTAGGGTGTGGACAAAAGGATCCCTCTTCCACTAGTGGTGGAAATGTAAATTGTTACAGTCACGATGGAGAACAGTATGGAGTTTCCTTAAAAAAACTAGAAATAGAATTACCATATGATCCAGCAATCCCACTTCTGGGCATATACCCTGAGAAAACCATAAATCAAAAAGGCACATTCACCACAATGCTCATTTCAGTACTATTTACGATAGCCAGGTAATGGAAGCAACCTAAATACCCACAGACAGACGAATGGATAAAGATGTGGTACATATATAAAATGGAATATTACTCAGCCATAATAAGGAATGAAACTGGGTCATTTGTAGAGACGTCGATGGATCTAGAGACTGTCATACAGAATGAAGTAAGTCAGAAAGAGAAAAACAAATATTGTATATTAATGCATATATGTGGAACCTAGAAAAATGGTATAGATGAACTGGTTTGCAGGGAAGAAATAGAGACACAGAGGTAGAGAACACACGTATGGACACCAAGTGTGGGAAGCCATGGTGTGGTGTTGGTGGCATATGTTGGGAGATTGGGATTGACCTGTCTACATGTATATGCATAAAATACATAACTAATAATAACCTGCTGTATAAAAATATAAATAAAATTAAATTTTAAAATTTAAGAAAATAAAATTTAAAAATAAAACAGAAAAAGTTCTTCCCTTCACACAGATGTATTTATATGAATGAATTATTTCCATGCTTATATCAATAAATACATAAAAGAGGAATAAAATCTAACTTGAACCAAAAAAGGAAAAAAAACCTGAACCCACCAGTTATAAAAAGGAAAACCCTATCAGGGCACTTGTTCCAGCGGTAAACAATTCTGAAATTGGTCAGAGGTGGGGAATCATCTCCCATACAGCCAGCAGCCCGCCCCCCAAGCAAGGAGGGTCCTCATTTCAAAGCTGGGGGACCGTTCCAAGGCATCTGTGAGTAAACGTGAGCTGAGCCCCAGTCCTGCTTCAGCTGAACTCTTCCCACCCTTTCCAGGTAAAACACCTGAATATGTACAAGAACTTGCAAGCTTAGAGGAAGGGCTGTGGAGCCAAACCAGCGACAGCACACAGGCCGACTTGGTGCCTGCAGGCCAGTCAGGATGGTCCTGGCCACAGATGCTCATCTGGAAGCTTTCCATTTCCCTGCCTGTGATACCGCTCCTGACACGGCCCCCACTGCTTTTTTACTTCCTCACCTCTGCCTGGGGAGAAATTCCAGCGGCAGGTATCGGTGACACATCCTCTTCTTTAGCAGGTGGCAGCCTGGCAACTCCTGCAGAAAGTCCAGCAGAGCACCACTCACACTGGGCCACCCACAAAGCCACGGCTCCTCACTCCCTCCCACCAGCACAGCCCCGGCACTGCCTACGGGGCAGAGAATATGGCGTCAGTCACAGCTACAAGGGCTGTCGCTCACTGGAGAGCTGTTTATATTGCCCTCAACCCAGGCACACCTGTGGAGGGCTGGCAGGCAGTTTCAGGCTGCCAAAATCAGCCAATCCTCACCCCTCAGGGGCTCACAGTTGCAGAAAATGAAACTTGCTAAACGGGCCAGGCCCTAGGAACAGGTGTGGGCCCTTGAGAGTCAGGATAGACAAGGGGCTGCAGCTGCGGGTTGTTTTCTTATCATTTTATCTGGTCCATGAGTGGAAAACAACTTCAAGAAGACCCTATCCTAATGAGAGGAACCCAGGAGTCAGGGAGAGGAGTGATGGTGGGTGGAGACAGAGGCCTGGTGCCCTGGCTGCAGTGGAAGTGTCTGGAAGACCAGGCAGAAAGAGCCTGCAGAGAGTGATAGCCATGGTCACAGACCTGTCAGAGCTGCTGTTTGTTAGTTCAAGTCCTGCTCTGAGGTATTCTGTGTCAGCTGTGAGCGACAGGTGAGCTGGGGGTTCTCTGCAAGGTGGGCTATGTGCACAGTTCCTGTGTGTCCAGCCCTGCTGGGGTACCTGCCCAGGGGAGCTCCGTATCCTGGGAAGGGCCTGAGTAGGAGAGCCCCATGGGCTGCTGGGTAGCTGCAGAGGTGAGCTCCATACCCTGGGAGGGACTTTACCACGAGAGCCCCGTGGGCTGTGGGGTAGGGGTGCAACCCAGGTGAGCTCCATATCCTGGGATTGGCCTGACCACGAGAGCCCCATGGGCTGCTGGAGACCTGGTAAAGGATATCAGGACAGTCAGTGAAGCCACCGAGGATATACATCCAGTAGCTCCTATTTCCTACTCCCTGCTGGTCATTCTACCTTCCACCAGGCCATGGCATTCTGTATTAGACTTCAATGATGCCTTCTTCTGTATTCCATTCATCTCAGAGTCACAAGAATTTTTGGCTTGTGAGTGGCAGGACACAACATGCAACAAAAGCAATAATGCTGGGCCGTCCTGCCCCAATGGTTCAAAAATCCCCACACCATCATTGGGGAAATGTCCTCTAAAGACCTAAAAGTTCAACCTCTGTAAAAGGGAACCCTCCTTCAATATGCAGATGACATTCTGATCGCCAGGCCTACTAAAGACGCCTCTGAACTACCTAGCCAAGAAAGGATAGAAGGTGTCCAAGAAAAACGCTCAAATATCCCAGGCTAAGGTGACATGCCTGGGCTTCATTCTCACAGATATTCGGAGAAACGCATCCCAGGATAGGGAAGAAGCCATTTGCAGCCTTACCTCTTCTAAAACTAGAAGATAGCTTAGGGGTTCCTGGGGTGGCCAAGGTTTTCTGCATCTGGATCCCTGACTACAGTGTAATAGCTGGGCCTCTACATGAAACACTGACACGAAAAGATGATGATCCTTTTGAATAGAATCCAGAAGCAGCCTTTCAAGAATGGAAAGAGCAGTCAATACAGACCCTTGCCCAGGAACTCCCTAATTTAGCTAAACCCTTTGACCTTTACATACCCGGTCAAAGGTTAATCACCCTTGGAGCCTTAGTGCAAAAACTGGGACCACTTGAAATGGAGCAACACAAGAATGCCCTTCAGGTATGATAAACTATGGTCACCAAGGGCTTTGCCCACCGACTCATCAGGCCAGGATACTGGGGTATCTAAAAAGCTGGAAATCAGCAGCCCGCAAGGCCAGCTCCCTCCTAAGGGAAAAGGACCCCACGTGGTGATCCTAACCACCCATCATGCCCTGAAGTTGCAGGGGTCGCTCTGTGGACACACTGACCTCGAGTGAGGAGGCCCTCCAACTCCAACCTCCAGAGAGATAAACGGGGGCAACGGGCCCCCAAGATGTCTCGTGTGACCATCACTTGACCTGGAGTTTCTCTCAGAAAACGACAAGACTGTGCCCCGAAAGAGCAGACTACTGCTTGCAGGACTTACTGCACCCAGAGGGGAGCTAATAAGCTTGGCGGGGGAAACGTATATCACGCTTTCACCATAGGAAACCCTACAGACACCGCGGTGATGTTGGCCAATATGACCGGCTGGACTGCTGGCTACTTCTAAAGGCCATTGACTCAGTGGACGTCATGGTCCTGGATCACCACTGACCCTGGACTGTCTGGGAGTTGCGTGGGCAGGGCTCTGACACATGGTGCTGTTTGTACATTAATTCAGGGACCTAATTAAAGAAAGCACAGACTACTGGTCAGAGCATCTAGTCTGGCAAAAACTGTCAGCCTACGGTCGCCGAACATATGTGGGGTGGGGTGAAACCTGCCACCGCAGCATCTCTGCGCCTCTCTTTCCTGGACCCTTAAAGGTCATTAGAATCTGTACACTTCCAATGCTGGTGCTCAGGCGGACGAGAAGTGAGGCAGGAGGCCTTGGGACAATCAACCTCACCAGGAGGCTGGTGTGGAGACGTTTTGCCCCTCCCCCCATGTATCAGGGCTCCCACCACAGCATGAAGCAGTTACAAAAGAGGGGTCTGCACCCTCAACACCCCAAGAATTAGGATCGGAACAAAAAGCAGAGGAGGTGTTCGTCTCCGGCAACGTTCATTAAAAATTCCTGGGAGATAAAAAGAGAATCTGGGCAATAAAATAAAGTCTAACCTGTTTTTCCTTTGTGCTTTGTATACTTTCACGTGCTCCTAGGGTTCCGCATGCAGAGGTCCCACACCCGGCACTTCAGACCCGATTTCCTAGTGCAGAATGGCTGGGTCGACACCTCAGCTAGCGGGGTCCCATGCAGACTCCGCGGCATAGAGCCTGAGCTTCAGCCAACTCAGCCCTCGAGAGCTCCATCCCCTCCCTCCCACTGAGGCTGCCGGGGACCCTACACAGAAGCCCAGCCCACAGCCCATGGGGGAGTGCACGCTCTCACCTCTCCATTCTGTTTTCAAAATAATGTTTCCTTTGCTTCTGAACCAAACTCAGTCTTGATCTGTTGGCTCCAATGACACTGGGCACGGGGACTCCTGTTGGGGCCCACTCTGGAGGATCAGTAACAGAAATTGAGAACATTGTAACTTCAATGAACAGATGTGTGAGCCAAACTGTAGTTAACATAGAGCAGTGTATAATGCTCGGGTAAAATAAGATGTTTCTAAGACTTACATTTGATATTTCCATCACTTTCCTATAAGCAAGTTCAGTGAAGACGTCTGTCTTATTTGCCAGGTCAACATTAGAGAAATGAAGTGATTTATTTCCATGGATGTACATCGAATACTCTTGGCTGAAGCTTCAATCTTGTTTTCAATGCTTTTCCATTGAAAATGATACCTCTCTTTCAGATCCCCCATTTCTGAGAAGTATAAAATCTTATAATTTATTATTACCAAAGGGGAAAAGTAGGAGAAGGGATAAATTAACAGTTTGGGATTAACACATACACACTGCTATGTATAAAAGAGATCATCAACAAGGAACTACTGTATAGCACAGGGAACTACACTGAATATTTTGCAATAACCTATAAGGGGAAATAATCTGAAAAAGAATAGATATTTTTATTGACATCATCTATCAATGACAGATAAAATGTAACCTAAGCAAGGCCGATGGTGAGCGCTTCTGACCCTGAAGATTTCAGTCATCTAAAGTTTGGGCTCTGCCTATTTCCCAAGGCCCTTAAAGGACATACGTGTAGCCGTAGCTTAAAAATTCCCCAGTTTGGGGTTCGGGGAGGCACTGATTTGGAAAAATCCCTGGTGTTCTCCTTACATGCACGGGACCCTTCCTACAGCTAAAACATGCCTGTCACACCTAGAGGATGGTACACCGTTTGATCGGAAAGAGTTTGGAAAAGGCACCTCATCTCCTCATTGCCTGGTGCTCGGGTTCAACCCTCCAGCATCTTTCCTAACAATCTCCTCACTTGGGGATATCAGCACCGTCAACATCCTGTTGCACACAGTTTGGAATTTGTCCAGAGGATGAAGCAGAAAGATGAGAAAAATTTAGAGACAAGTCTTAGGTGTTCGGACAGGCACATGCCACTCTAATTTCCAATCCAGAAGACAAATTCATCAAAGGCTAGAATTGCCCACGGAAACAGAATAGGGCTAGAGGAAATCCCGCTGTTTTGTGTCCAGTTTCCAAAAACACAAGTTGAAAAATGGAACTCAGGGGCACTAAAATTCATGAAACTGCAGAGTTGAAAATATCTATCGTCGAAAAATGTCTTGAGGTAAGTCACAGAAAAGGACTTGTAAGCAAGGGAGAGTGGCAGGAAACAGATTTGAAGAGGTAGAAAGGACTCCCCATTAAAGCACAAGAAAAGGGGCTGAACATCGCCAATGATGCAGTTGGCCAAAAAGGGTGTATGCATTTTTTCTGAATATATTCAAGTAAAGGCCATACACACTTTTTATCCAACCCAACAGGTGGGCACTGGAAATCAATATCACAAAATGTATCACTTCACATCAGTCAGAAGGGCCATCCACATAAAGTGTAAACACCAGAAATGCAGGACAGGGCGAGGAGAAAAGGGAGCCCTGTGAGGCTGATAGTGGAAATGTAATTTGCCAACGGCCACTCTGGAGAAGTGTATTGTGTTTGCTAAAACATCTAAAAAATGAGCTACAGAGCATAGGGCACTTGCACTCATGGGCGTGTACCTTGGGAAAAACAAAAATCGACAGAAAACAGGCACACCAACGTTTACCACCTCTCTGTTAAAAAGGGCCTCAACTTGGATATAACCTAAATGTCCCTGGAAGGATAAAATGGATAAAAGAGATGGGGTACTTATGTAGAGTGGAATATTACTCATCCAGAAATCAATGAAATAAGGCCAGTTGTAACAACTCTGGAGGAGTTACATACGATCATTCTAAGTGACATATGTCAGAAAGAAAAAGACACATATCATAAGATGTCACTTAAAGGTGGAATCAAAAATGGCTACACATGAAATAAATTACAAAACAGAAACATAGTCAAATATGTAGAAAATAGACATAAGGCTGCTAAATGGGAAAGGTGGGGAATGGTGAGGTATTATCCAGGAGGTTGAAATTAGCAAAGATACCATTCCAAGTACCAAATTGAATAACTGACAAGGCCTACACGGTACCTCAAAGAACTGCACTCAGCCCACTCAAGTCACTGGAAAATAATACATATGACTGGTAAGCATCTGAAAACGAAGTTATTGTTGTCTCTCAGTACATGAATCAAGTGGATGTACAGCAGCAAAAAACAGAGCTTTGAAAATCAGCTGTAATCAATATAAAAATAAATTTAAAACTATTTATAAAAACAGTGAGACAGACAAAAATTCTTACAACTTTTGTTGAAGGGCTACGATGTAACATGGATTGAACACATGTAGACCCACAGCAGGATGATTATATAAGGCTGGAAGCTATGCACGCTAAGAGATGTTAGAGAGGCTGGGTGAGGAAATGCAGACCTTTTAAAGTAATACTGCCTGGTACCCATTCCATGGGTCCCAAATCTGCAGGTTCAAGGGAATCTTCTGACAGCGAAAACATGCCTGGGAAACCGAGATGAATGTACACCGTGTGCTCAGGAAAGGTGTCTAAAATGCACCTCATTTTTGATCTCCTGGTGCTGGGGTTCGCCATTCCAGCCACATTACTAACAATTTCCCCAGTTGGAGGATCAGCACCTTTAACCTCCTGTTTTACACAGTTTGCAATTTGTGCAGAGGATAAATGGGAAGAGGGGGAACCAATGAGAGATTAGCTGTAGGACTTTTGACAGGCACATGTCACTCTAATTTCCCATTAGGAAGAAGAATTAACCAAAGGCTCAGCCTGCCTCCCCAGAACCAGAATAGGGCCAGAAGTAATCCAATGGTTTGGCGGCCAGCTCACAAAAAAAGCGAGTTGCAAAATGGAGCTCAGGAGCAGACAATTCAAAGACCTGCAAAGATATAAATGATAACCAACGTCCAAAAATATATTCAGGTAAGGTAACGAAGAGGATCTGAATGAGAGGCAGAATTGCAGGAAACAGATTTCAAAAGGTAGATTGTACTCACATTTAAAGCATATGAAAAGCAGCAGAATTTCTAAAATGATGCGGTTGGGCAAAAGGGTGTATGCGTTTTTTTCGTGAATATCTTCAGGAAAAAAACACATGCAGAGTTTTTGTCCAACCAAGCAAGAGGGAAATGCAAATCCGCACAACAAAGAAGTCTCAATTTCCACTGCTCAGAAAGGCCATCCAAAAAATGTGTACAAACCAGAAATGCAGGAGAGGCCATGGAAAACAGGGAGCCTAGTCACGCTGATGGGTGGGGTATAAATATCCAAGAGCCACTCTGAAGAAGTGTATGCTGTTTTTAAAACATCTAAAATACAAAGCCCCGGAGCAAGGGGACTTCAACTCATGGACATATAACTTGGGAAGACTAAATGTCAATAAGACACAGGCACCCCAAAGTTTAGGGCTGCTCTGCATACAAGAACCTCAACTTTGGTACACCTAAAATATCCCAGGAAAAAGAGAAATGCATAAAGAACTTGTGGTAATTTTGTACAACGGAATATCACTCAGACGTGAAATCAATGTATACAAGGCCAGTAGCAGCATAAAGAGTGGATTTAGGTATGATGATTTTAAGGGAAATTAGTCACACAGAAAAAGAATCTTATCATAAGATATCACTTATAGAGGGAATGTCAATATCACAACACATGAACTGAATTAGGAAAGAGAACAGAGTCTCACATTTAGCAAAAATCTCTTATGCCTGCTTCAGGGGAAAGGAGAGGTGGGGTGATGCATAAAACCAGAGTTTGATATTAGCACAGGTACCATTCCATAAACCAAATACAGAATAGACAAGACCTACACCTTCCTCAGTGAACGGGACTCAACACCCCTATGCCCCACAGAGGAATATATCTGACTACTAAGAATCTTAAAACCTATGTATTGATATGTCTCCGTAAGGGAATCAATTGTGTCTAGACTGGCATAAACACGTCAGTGAAAATCAGCTCAACCCCATTATAAAAATGAATTTCAAAAAACCCCAAAAAACAGCGAAATTCTTACACAATTCCTTCAGGGTTTCTGATGAAACCTGGAATGACCCTATCTGCAAAGACAGCTGGATGAGACATAAGGCTGGACACTTGGGACTGAGAGGACTGGTGAGATTGGGAGAGAAAATGCAGACCTTTTAAAGTAGTAAGGCATGCCACCATTCCATGTGTCCCAAATCTCAAGGTAGAAGGGTATATCACTACAATTATAACATGTATGGGAAACCTAGAAAATGGACACCCTGTGATGGCGAAAGGTTTCTAAAACTCTCCTAATTTTTCCTCTCCTTGTGCTCCACTTTGGCATTCCAACTGCTTTACTATCAATCTCCCAACTTAGGAGAGTCAGCCCCTATAACCTCCTGGTTCGCACAGTTTGCTAATTGTGCAGAGGATGAAAGGGAAGAGGGAGAACCAATGAGAGAGTAGCTGTTAGGCATTTGGACGGGCACATATTACTCTAACTTCCCAGCAGGAAGAAGAATTAACCAAAGTCTCAGCCCCCCATCTGGAATCAGCATAGGTCCTGAACCAAAATTTTGGACTTGCGATCAGCTCACCAAAAACGAGTTGAAAAATGGAGCTCAGGGGCACAGCAATTCCCAAACTGGCCGAGTAATAAAGGACAACTATCGTCCAAAAATCTGTTGAGGGAAGTCAACGAGGCGGACTTGAAAGCGAGGCAGAATAGCAGGAAACAGATTTCAAGAGGTACGTTGGAATCGCCTTTAAAGCACAGGAAGAGGAGCCCAACTTCGACAATGATGCACTTGGCCAAGAAGGGCGTATGCGTTTTCTCCTGAATATATTCAGGAGAAAACGCATACGCCCTTTTTGGCCAAGCAAGCAAGCGGGCAATGCAAATCTGCACTACAAAGAAGTATCACTTCCCACCGGTCAAAAGGGACATCCACAAAATGTGTAAAAACCAGAAAGGCAAGACAGGCCCTGGAGAACAGGGAGCCTTGTTATGCTGATGGGCGGGATGTAAATTGCCAACTGCCTCTCTGGAGGAGTGCATTGTGTTCCCTAAAACAATTAAACAACAGAGCTACACAGCCAAGGGCACTTCCAGTCTAGGGAATATACCTTGGGAAAACTGAAAATCAATAAGACAGAGCCACCCCAAAATTTAGGGCTGCACTGCTTACAAGGACCTCAACTTGGGTACACCTTAAATATCCCAGGAAATATAAAAATGGTTCAAAAAATTGTGGTACTTACGTACGATGGAATATCCCTCAGGATGAAATCAATGTCATAAGACCAAGAGCAGCAAAATAGGTGGATTCACGTACGATGTTTCTAAGTGAAATAAGTCACACAGAAAAAGAAACTTATCATAAGATATCACTTATGAAGATCCTGTAAACATGGCTACACTTGAACTGAGTTAGGAAAGAGAACAGTGTCTCACATTTAGAAAACACTTTTATACCTGCTTAAGGGGTAAGGAGAGGTGGGGTGATGCATAAAACCAGAGTTTGATATAAGCACAGGTACCGTTCCAAAAACCAACTATGGAATATACAAGACCTACACCTTCCTAAGTGAAAGGGACTCAAAACCCCATATTTCCCGCAGAGGGATATATCTGACTAGTAATAATCCTAAAACCTATGTATTGATATGTCTCCGTAAGGGAATCAAGTGTGTCTAGACTGGCATAAACATGGCAGCGAGAATCAGCTCAAACCCAGTATAAAAAGAATTTCAAAAACAAAAGAAAAAAACTAGGAAATTCTTTACAATTCCTTCAGGGTCTTTGATGAAACCTGGAATGACCTTATCTACAATGACAGCTGGATGTGGCATAAGGAGGGACACTTGGGACTGAGACGATTGGTGAGATTGGGTGAGCAAATGCAGACCCTTTAAAGCAATAATGCATGGCACCCATTCCATGGGTCCCAACTCTCCAGGTTGAAGGGAATATTACTACAGATATAACATGTACGGGAAACCTAGAGAACGGACACACTGTGAATACGAAAGGTTTCTAAAACTCAAAGAATAGTCCCTCTCCTGGTGCTCCGGTTTGACTTTACTTCTGCTTTACTATCAATCTCCCAACTTGGAGAGACAGCCCCTTTAACCTCCTGGTTCGCACAGGTTTCCAATTTGGCAGAGGATGAAAGGGAAGAGGGAGAACCAATGAGAGAGTAGCTGTTAGGCATTTGGACGGGCACATATCACTCTAACTTCCCGGCAGGAAGAAGAATTAACCAAAGTCTCAGCCACCCACCGGGAACCAGCATAGGTACTGAACCAAAATTTTGGACTTGCGGTCAGCTCATAAAAAACGAGTTGAAAAATGGAGCTCAGGGTCACAGCAATTCACAAACTGGCCGAGTAATAAAGGACAACTATCGTCCAAAAATCTGTTGAGGGAAGGCAACGAGGCGGACTTGAAAGCGAGGCAGAATAGCTGGAAACAGATTTCAAGAGGTACATTGGAATCGCCTTTAAAGCACAGGAAGAGGGGCACAACATCGACAATGATGCACTTGGCCAAAAAGGGCGTATGCATTTTCTCCTGAATATATTCAGGAGAAAACGCATACGCCCTTTTTGGCCAAGCAAGCAAGCGGGCAATGCAAATCTGCACTACAAAGAAGTATCACTTCCCACCGGTCAAAAGGGACATCCACAAAATGTGTAAAAACCAGAAAGGCAAGACAGGCCCTGGAGATCAGGGAGCCTTGTTATGCTGATGGGCGGGATGTAAATTGCCAAACTGCCTCTCCGGAGGAGTGCATTGTGTTCCCTAAAACAAGTAAAGAACAGAGCTACAGAGCCATGGGCACTTCCAGTCTAGGGAATATACCTTGGGAAAACTGAAAATCAATAAGACAGAGCCACCCCAAAATTTAGGGCTGCACTGCTTACAAGAACCTCAACTTGGGTACACCTTAAATATCCCAGGAAATATAAAAATGGTTCCAAAAATTGTGGTACTTACGTACGATGGAATATCCCTCAGCCATGAAATCAATGTCATAAAACTAGTAGCAGCAAAATGGGTGGATTCAGGTACGATGATTCTAAGTGAAATAAGTCACAGAGAAACAGAAACATATCATAAGATAAAACTTATGAAGATCCTGTAAACATGGCTATACTTGAACTGAGTTAGGAAAGAGAACTGTGTCTCACATTTAGAAAACACTCTTATGCCTGCTTAAGGGGGAAGGAGAGGTGGGGTGATGCATAAAACCAGAGTTTGATATAAGCACAGGTACCGTTCCAAAAACCAACTATGGAATAGACAAGACCTACACCTTCCTCAGTGAAAGGGACTCAAAACCCCATATTTCCCGCAGAGGAATATATCTGACTAGTAAGAATCTTAAAACCTATGTATTGATATGTCTCCGTAAGGGAATCAAGTGTGTCTAGACTGGCATAAACATGGAAGCGAGAATCAGCTCAAACCCACTATAAAAAGGAATTTCAAAAACAAAACAAAAAAACTGGGAAATTCTTTACAATTCCTTCAGGGTCTCTGATGAAACCTGGAATGACCCTATCTACAACGACAGCTGGATGTGGCATAAGGAGGGACACTTGGGACTGAGACGATTGGTGAGGTTGGGTGAGCAAGTGCAGACCCTTTAAAGCACAAATGCCTGGCACCCATTCCATGGGTCCCAACTCACCAGGTTGAAGGGAATATTACTAAAGCTATAACATGTATGGGAAACCTAGAGAAGGGACACACTGTGAATACGAAAGGTTTCTAAAACTCAACGAATAATCCCTCTCCTGGTGCTCCAGTTTTACTTTGCATCTGCTTTACTATCAACCTCCCAACTTGGAGAGACAGCCCCTTTAACCTCCTGGTTCGCCCAGGTTGCCAATTTGGCAGAGGATAAAAGGGAACAGGGAGAACTAATGAGAGAATAGCTGTTAGGCATTTGGACGGGCACATATCACTGTAATTTCCCGGCAGGAAGAAGAATTAACCAAAGTCTCAGCCATCCACAGGGAACCAGTATAGGTCCTGAACCAAAATTTTGGGCTTGCGGTCAGCTCACCGAAAACGAGTTGAAAAATGGAGCTCAGCGGCACAGCAATTCGCAAACTGGCCGAGTAATAAAGGACAACTATCGCCCAAAAATCTGTTGAGGGAACGCAACGAGGCGGACTTGAAAGCGAGGCAGAATAGCAGGAAACAGATTTCAAGAGGTACGTTGGAATCGCCTTTAAAGCACAGGAAGAGGGGCACAACTTCGACAATGATGCACTTGGCCAAAAAGGGCGTATGCGTTTTCTCCTGAATATATTCAGGAGAAAACGCATACGCCCTTTTTGGCCAAGCAAGCAAGCGGGCAATGCAAATCTGCACTACAAAGAAGTATCACTTCCCACCGGTCCAAAGGGACATCAACAAAATGTGTAAAAACCAGAAAGGCAAGACAGGCCCTGGAGAACAGGGAGCCTTGTTATGCTGATGGGCGGGATGTAAATTGCCAACTGCCTCTCTGTAGGAGTGCATTGTGTTCCCTAAAACATGTAAAGAACAGAGCTACAGAGCCAAGGGCACTTCCAGTCTAGGGAATATACCTTGGGAAAACTGAAAATCAATAAGACAGAGCCACCCCATAATTTAGGGCTGCACTGCTTACAAGGACCTCAACTTGGGTACACCTTAAATATGCCAGGAAATATGAAAATCGTTCAAAAAATTGTGGTACTTACGTACGATGGAATATCCCTCAGCCATGAAATCAATGTCATAAGACCAGTAGCAGCAAAATGGGTGGATTCAGGTACGTTGATTCTAAGTGAAATAAGTCACACAGAAAAAGAAACTTATCATAAGATATCACTTATGAAGATCCTATAAACATGGCTACACTTGAACTGAGTTAGGAAAGAGAACAGTGTCTCACATTTAGAAAACACACTTATGCATGCTTAAGGGGGAAGCAGAGGTGGGGTGATGCATAAAACCAGAGTTTGATATAAGCACAGGTACCGTTCCAAAAACCAACTATGGAATAGAGAAGACCTACACCTTCCTCAGTTAAAGGGACTCAAAACCCCATATTTCCCGCAGAGGAATATATCTGACTAGGAAGAATCTTAAAACCTATGTATTGATATGTCTCCGTAAGGGAATCAAGTGTGTCTAGACAGGCATAAACATGGCAGCGAGAATCAGCTCAAACCCACTGTAAAAAGGAATTTCAAAAACAAAACAAAAAAACTGGGAAATTCTTTACAATTCCTTCAGGGTCTCTGATGAAACCTGGAATGACCCTATCTACAACGACAGCTGGATGTGGCATAAGGAGGGACACTTGGGACTGAGAGGATTGGTGAGTTTGGGTAAGCAAATGCAGACCCTTTAAAGCACAAATGCCTGGCACCCATTCCATGGGTCCCAACACTCCAGGTTGAAGGGAATATTACTACAGCTATAACATGTACGGGAAACCTAGAGAACGGACACACTGTGAATACGAAAGGTTTCTAAAACTCAACGAATAGTCCCTCTCCTGGTGCTCCGGTTTGACTTTCCATCTGCTTTACTATCAATCTCCCAACTTGGAGAGAGAGCCCATTTAACATCCTGGTTCGCACAGGTTTCCAATTTGGCAGAGGATGAAAGGGAAGAGGGAGAACCAATGAGAGTGTAGCTGTTAGGCATTTGGACGGGCACATATTACTCTAACTTCCCAGCAGGAAGAAGAATTAACCAAAGTCTCAGCCCCCCACCGGGAACCAGCATAGGTCCTGAACCAAAATTTTGGACTTGCGATCAGCTCACCAAAAACGAGTTGAAAAATTGAGCTCAGGGGCACAGCAATTCCCAAACTGGCAGAGTAATAAAGGACAACTATCGTCCAAAAATCTGTTGAGGGAAGTCAACGAGGCGGACTTGAAAGCGAGGCAGAATAGCAGGAAACAGATTTCAAGAGGTACGTTGGAATCGCCTTTAAAGCACAGGAAGAGGAGCCCAACTTCGACAATGATGCATTTGGCCAAGAAGGGCATATGCGTTTTCTCCTGAATATATTCAGGAGAAAACGCATACGCCCTTTTTGGCCATGCAAGCAAGCGGGCAATGCAAATCAGCACTACAAAGAAGTATCACTTCCCACCGGTCAAAAGGGACATCCACAAAATGTGCAAAAACCAGAAAGGCAAGACAGGCCCTGGAGAACAGGGAGCCTTGTTATGCTGATGGGCGGGATGTAAATTGCCAACTGCCTCTCTGGAGGAGTGCATTCTGTTCCCTAAAACAAGTAAACAACAGAGCTACAGAGCCAAGGGCACTTCCAGTCTAGGGAATATACCTTGGGAAAACTGAAAATCAATAAGACAGAGCCACCCCAAAATTTAGGGCTGCACTGCTTACAAGGACCTCAACTTGGGTACACCTTAAATATCCCAGGAAATATAAAAATGGTTCAAAAAATTGTGGTACTTACGTACGATGGAATATCCCTCAGGATGAAATCAATGTCATAAGACCAAGAGCAGCAAAATAGGTGGATTCACGTACGATGTTTCTAAGTGAAATAAGTCACACAGAAAAAGAAACTTATCATAAGATATCACTTATGAAGATCCTGTAAACATGGCTACACTTGAACTGAGTTAGGAAAGAGAACAGTGTCTCACATTTAGAAAACACTCTTATGCCTGCTTAAGGGGTAAGGAGAGGTGGGGTGATGCATAAAACCAGAGTTTGATATAAGCACAGGTACCGTTCCAAAAACCAACTATGGAATATACAAGACCTACACCTTCCTAAGTGAAAGGGACTCAAAACCCCATATTTCCCGCAGAGGGATATATCTGACTAGTAATAATCCTAAAACCTATGTATTGATATGTCTCCGTAAGGGAATCAAGTGTGTCTAGACTGGCATAAACATGGCAGCGAGAATCAGCTCAAACCCACTATAAAAAGAATTTCAAAACAAAAGAAAAAAACTGGGAAATTCTTTACAATTCCTTCAGGGTCTTTGATGAAACCTGGAATGACCTTATCTACAATGACAGCTGGATGTGGCATAAGGAGGGACACTTGGGACTGAGACGATTGGTGAGATTGGGTGAGCAAATGCAGACCCTTTAAAGCAATAATGCATGGCACCCATTCCATGGGTCCCAACTCTCCAGGTTGAAGGGAATATTACTACAGATATAACATGTACGGGAAACCTAGAGAACGGACACACTGTGAATACAAAAGGTTTCTAAAACTCAACGAATAGTCCCTCTCCTGGTGCTCCGGTTTGACTTTACTTCTGCTTTACTATCAATCTCCCAACTTGGAGAGACAGCCCCTTTAACCTCCTGGTTCGCACAGGTTTCCAATTTGGCAGAGGATGAATGGGAAGAGGGAGAACCAAGGAGAGAGTAGCTGTTAGGCATTTGGACGGGCACATATCACTCTAACTTCCCGGCAGGAAGAAGAACTAACCAAAGTCTCAGCCACCCAACGGGAACCAGCATAGGTACTGAACCAAAATTTTGGACTTGCGGTCAGCTCATAAAAAACGAGTTGAAAAATGGAGCTCAGGGTCACAGCAATTCACAAACTGGCCGAGTAATAAAGGACAACTATCGTCCAAAAATCTGTTGAGGGAAGGCAACGAGGCGGACTTGAAAGCGAGGCAGAATAGCTGGAAACAGATTTCAAGAGGTACATTGGAATCGCCTTTAAAGCACAGGAAGAGGGGCACAACATCGACAATGATGCACTTGGCCAAAAAGGGCGTATGCGTTTTCTCCTGAATATATTCAGGAGAAAACGCATACGCCCTTTTTGGCCAAGCAAGCAAGCGGGCAATGCAAATCTGCACTACAAAGAAGTATCACTTCCCACCGGTCAAAAGGGACATCCACAAAATGTGTAAAAACCAGAAAGGCAAGACAGGCCCTGGAGATCAGGGAGCCTTGTTATGCTGATGGGCGGGATGTAAATTGCCAAACTGCCTCTCCGGAGGAGTGCATTGTGTTCCCTAAAACAAGTAAAGAACAGAGCTACAGAGCCATGGGAACTTCCAGTCTAGGGAATATACCTTGGGAAAACTGAAAATCAATAAGACAGAGCCACCCCAAAATTTAGGGCTGCACTGCTTACAAGAACCTCAACTTGGGTACACCTTAAATATCCCAGGAAATATAAAAATGGTTCAAAAAATTGTGGTACTTACGTACGATGGAATATCCCTCAGCCATGAAATCAATGTCATAAAACCAGTAGCAGCAAAATGGGTGTATTCAGGTACGATGATTCTAAGTGAAATAAGTCACAGAGAAACAGAAACATATCATAAGATATCACTTATGAAGATCCTGTAAACATGGCTACACTTGAACTGAGTTAGGAAAGAGAACAGTGTCTCACATTTAGAAAACACTCTTATGCCTGCTTAAGGGGTAAGGAGAGGTGGGGTGATGCATAAAACCAGAGTTTGATATAAGCACAGGTACCGTTCCAAAAACCAACTATGGAATAGACAAGACCTACACCTTCCTCAGTGAAAGGGACTCAAAACCCCATATTTCCCGCAGAGGAATATATCTGACTAGTAAGAATCTTAAAACCTATGTATTGATGTGTCTCCATAAGGGAGTCAAGTGTGTCTAGACTGGCATAAACATGGCAGCGAGAATCAGCTCAAACCCACTATAAAAAGGAATTTCAAAAACAAAACAAAAAAACTGGGAAATTCTTTACAATTCCTTCAGGGTCTCTGATGAAACCTGAAATGACCCTATCTACAACGACAGCTGGATGTGGCATAAGGCTGGACACTTGGGACTGAGAGGATTGGTGAGATTGGGTGAGCATATGCAGACCCTTTAAAGCACAAATGCCTGGCACCCATTCCATGGGTCCCAACTCTCCAGGATGAAGGGAATATTACTACAGTTATAACATGTACGGGAATCGAAAAGAACGGACACACTGTGAATACGAAAGGTTTCTAAAACTCAACGAATAGTCCCTCTCCTGGTGCTCCGGTTTGAGTTTCCATCTGCTTTACTATCATCCTCCCAACTTGGAGAGACAGCCCCTTTAACCTCCTGGTTCGCACAGGTTGCCAATTTGGCAGAGGATGAAAGGGAAGAGGGAGAACCAATGAGAGAGTAGCTGTTAGGCATTTGGACGGGCACATATCGCTGTAATTTCCCGGCAGGAAGAAGAATTAACCAAAGTCTCAGCCACCCACCGGGAACCAGTATAGGTCCTGAACCAAAATTTTGGACTTGCGGTCAGCGCACCAAAAACGAGTTGAAAAATGGAGCTCAGGGGCACAGCATTTCACAAACTGGCCGAGTAATAAAGGACAACTGTCGTCCAAAAATCTGTTGAGGGAAGGCAAGGAGGCGGACTTGAAAGCGAGGCAGAATAGCAGGAAACAGATTTCAAGAGGTACGTTGGAATCGCCTTTAAAGCACAGGAAGAGGGGCACAACTTCAACAATGATGCACTAGGCCAAAAAGGGTGTATGCATTTTCTCCTGAATATATTCAGGAGAAAATGCATACACCCTTTTTGGCCAAGCAAGCAAGTGGGCAATGCAAATCTGCACTACAAAGAAGTATCACTTCCCACCGGTCAAAAGGGTCATCCACAAAAATGTGTAAAAACCAGAAAGGCAAGACAGGCCCTGGAGAACAGGGAGCCTTGTTATGCTGATGGGCGGGATGTAAATTGCCAACTGCCTCTCCTTAGGAGTACATTGTGTTCCCTAAATCAAGTAAAGAACAGAGCTACAGAACCAAGGGCACATCCAGTCTAGGGAATATACCTTGGGAAAACTGAAAATCAATAAGACAGAGCCACCCCAAAATTTAGGGCTGCACTGCTTACAAGGACCTCAACTTGGGTACACCTTAAATATCCCAGGAAATATAAAAATGGTTCAAAAAATTGTGGTACTTACATACGATGGAATATCCCTCAGCCATGAAATCCATGTCATAAGACCAGTAGCAGCAAAATGGGTGGATTAAGATACGATGATTCTAAGTGAAATAAGTCACACAGAAAAAGAAACGTATCATAAGATATCACTTATGAAGATTCTGTAATCATGGCTACACTTGAACTGAGTTAGGAAAGAGAACAGTGTCTCACATTTAGAAAACACTCTTATGCCTGCTTAAGGGGGAAGGAGAGGTGGGGTGATGCATAAAACCAGAGTTTGATATAAGCACAGGTACCGTTCCAAAAACCAACTATGGAATAGACAAGACCTACACCTTCCTCAGTGAGAGGGTCTCAAAACCCCATATTTCCCGCAGAGGAATATATCTGACTAGTAAGAATCTTAAAACCTATGTATTGATATGTCTCCGTAAGGGAATCAAGTGTGTCTAGACTGGCATAAACATGGCAGCGAGAATCAGCTCAAACCCACTCTAAAAAGGAATTTCAAAAACAAAACAAAAAAACTGGGAAATTCTTTACAATTCCTTCAGGGTCTCTGATGAAACCTGGAATGACCCTATCTACAACGACAGCTGGATGTGGCATAAGGCTGGACACTTGGGACTGAGAGGATTGGTGAGATTGGGTGAGCAAATGCAGACCCTTTAAAGCACAAACGCCTGGCACCCATTCCATGGGTCCCAACTCTCCAGGATGAAGGGAATATTACTACAGTTATAACATGTACGGGAATTGAAAAGAACGGACACACTGTGAATACGAAAGGTTTCTAAAACTCAACGAATAGTCCCTCTCCTGGTGCTCCGGTTTGACTTTCCATCTGCTTTACTATCATCCTCCCAACTTGGAGAGACAGCCCCTTTAACCTCCTTGTTCGCACAGGTTGCCAATTTGGCAGAGGATGAAAGGGAAGAGGGAGAACCAATGAGAGAGTAGCTGTTAGGCATTTGGACGGGCACATATCGCTGTAATTTCCCGGCAGGAAGAAGAATTAACCAAAGTCTCAGCCACCCACCGGGAACCAGTATAGGTCCTGAACCAAAATTTTGGACTTGCGGTCAGCGCACCAAAAACGAGTTGAAAAATGGAGCTCAGGGACACAGCATTTCACAAACTGGCCGAGTAATAAAGGACAACTGTCGTCCAAAAATCTGTTGAGGGAAGGCAACGAGGCGGACTTGAAAGCGAGGCAGAATAGCAGGAAACAGATTTCAAGAGGTACGTTGGAATCACCTTTAAAGCACAGGAAGAGGGGCACAACTTCAACAATGATGCACTAGGCCAAAAAGGGTGTATGCGTTTTCTCCTGAATATATTCAGGAGAAAATGCATACACCCTTTTTGGCCAAGCAAGCAAGTGGGCAATGCAAATCTGCACTACAAAGAAGTATCACTTCCCACCGGTCAAAAGGGTCATCCACAAAAATGTGTAAAAACCAGAAAGGCAAGACAGGCCCTGGAGAACAGGGAGCCTTGTTATGCTGATGGGCGGGATGTAAATTGCCAACTGCCTCTGCGTACGAGTACATTGTGTTCCCTAAATCAAGTAAAGAACAGAGCTACAGAACCAAGGGCACTTCCAGTCTAGGGAATATACCTTGGGAAAACTGAAAATCAATAAGACAGAGCCACCCCAAAATTTAGGGCTGCACTGCTTACAAGGACCTCAACTTGGGTACACCTTAAATATCCCAGGAAATATAAAAATGGTTCAAAAAATTGTGGTACTTACGTACGATGGAATATCCCTCAGCCATGAAATCCATGTCATAAGACCAGTAGCAGCAAAATGGGTGGATTAAGATACGATGATTCTAAGTGAAATAAGTCACACAGAAAAAGAAACTTATCATAAGATATCACTTATGAAGATTCTGTAATCATGGCTACACTTGAACTGAGTTAGGAAAGAGAACAGTGTCTCACATTTAGAAAACACTCTTATGCCTGCTTAAGGGGGAAGGAGAGGTGGGGTGATGCATAAAACCAGAGTTTGATATAAGCACAGGTACCGTTCCAAAAAACAACTATGGAATAGACAAGACCTACACCTTCCTCAGTGAGAGGGTCTCAAAACCCCATATTTCCCGCAGAGGAATATATCTGACTAGTAAGAATCTTAAAACCTATGTATTGATATGTCTCCGTAAGGGAATCAAGTGTGTCTAGACTGGCATAAACATGGCAGCGAGAATCAGCTCAAACCCACTCTAAAAAGGAATTTCAAAAACAAAACAAAAAAACTGGGAAATTCTTTACAATTCCTTCAGGGTCTCTGATGAAACCTGGAATGACCCTATCTACAACGACAGCTGGATGTGGCATAAGGCTGGACACTTGGGACTGAGAGGATTGGTGAGATTGGGTGAGCAAATGCAGACCCTTTAAAGCACAAACGCCTGGCACCCATTCCATGGGTCCCAACTCTCCAGGTTGAAGGGAATATTACTACAGTTATAACATGTACGGGAATCCTAGAGAACGGACACACTGTGAATACGAAAGGTTTCTAAAACTCAACGAATAGTCCCTCTCCTGGTGCTCCGGTTTGACTTTCCATCTGCTTTATTATCAACCTCCCAACTTGGAGAGACAGCCCCTTTAACCTCCTGGTTCGCACAGGTTGCCAATTTGGCAGAGGATGAAAGGGAAGAGGGAGAACCAATGAGAGAGTAGCTGTTAGGCATTTGGACGGGCACATATCACTGTAATTTCCCGGCAGGAAGAAGAATTAACCAAAGTCTCAGCCACCCACCGGGAATCAGTATAGATCCTGAACCAAAATTTTGGACTTGCGGTCAGCTCACCAAAAACGAGTTGAAAAATGGAGCTCAGGGGCACAGCAATTCACAAACTGGCCGAGTAATAAAGGACAACTATCGTCCAAAAATCTGTTGAGGGAAGGCAACGAGGCGGACTTGAAAGCGAGGCAGAATAGCAGGAAACAGATTTCCAGAGGTACGTTGGAATCGCCTTTAAAGCACAGGAAGTGGGGCACAACTTCAACAATGATGCACTTGGCCAAAAAGGGCGTATGCGTTTTCTCCTGAATATATTCAGGAGAAAACGCATACGCCCTTTTTGGCCAAGCAAGCAAGCGGGCAATGCAAATCTGCACTACAAAGAAGTATCACTTCCCACCGGTCAAAAGGGACATCCACAAAATGTGTAAAAACCAGAAAGGCAAGACAGGCCCTGGAGAACAGGGTGCCTTGTTATGCTGATGGGCGGGATGTAAATTGCCAACTGCCTCTCTGGAGGAGTGCATTGTGTTCCCTAAAACAAGTAAACAACAGAGCTACAGAGCCAAGGGCACTTCCAGTCTAGGGAATATACCTTGGGAAAACTGAAAATCAAAAAGACACAGCCACCCCAAAATTTAGGGCTGCACTGCTTACAAGGACCTCAACTTGGGTACACCTTAAATATCCCAGGAAATATAAAAATGGTTCAAAAAATTGTGGTACTTACGTACGATGGAATATCCCTCAGCCATGAAATCAATGTCATAAGACCAGTAGCAGCAAAATGGGTGGATTCAGGTACGATGATTCTAAGTGAAATAAGTCACACAGAAAAAGAAACTTATCATAAGATATCACTTATGAAGATCCTGTAAACATGGCTACACTTGAACTGAGTTAGGAAAGAGAACAGTGTCTCACATTTAGAAAACACTCTTATGCCTGCTTAAGGGGGAAGGAGAGGTGGGGTGATGCATAAAACCAGAGTTTGATATAAGCACAGGTACCGTTCCAAAAACCAACTATGGAATAGACAAGACCTACACCTTCCTCAGTGAAAGGGACTCAAAACCCCATATTTCCCGCAGAGGAATATATCTGACTAGTAAGAATCTTAAAACCTATGTATTGATATGTCTCCGTAAGGGAATCAAGTGTGTCTAGACTGGGATAAATATGGCAGCGAGAATCAGCTCAAACCCACTATAAAAAGGAATTTCAAAAATAAAACAAAAAAACTGGGAAATTCTTTACAATTCCTTCAGGGTCTCTGATGAAACCTGAAATGACCCTATCTACAATGACAGCTGGATGTGGCATAAGGCTGGACACTTGGGACTGAGAGGATTGGTGAGATTGGGTGAGCAAATGCAGACCCTTTAAAGCAATAATGCATGGCACACATTCCATGGGTCCCAACTCTCCAGGTTGAAGGGAATATTACTACAGATATAACATGTACGGGAATCCTAGAGAACGGACACACTGTGAATACGAAAGGTTTCTAAAACTCAACGAATAGTCCCTCTCCTGGTGCTCCGGTTTGACTTTCCATCTGCTTTATTATCAACCTCCCAACTTGGAGAGACAGCCCCTTTAACCTCCTGGTTCGCACAGGTTGCCAATTTGGCAGAGGATGAAAGGGAAGAGGGAGAACCAATGAGAGAGTAGCTGTTAGGCATTTGGACGGGCACATATCACTGTAATTTCCCGGCAGGAAGAAGAATTAACCAAAGTCTCAGCCACCCACCGGGAATCAGTATAGATCCTGAACCAAAATTTTGGACTTGCGGTCAGCTCACCAAAAACGAGTTGAAAAATGGAGCTCAGGGGCACAGCAATTCACAAACTGGCCGAGTAATAAAGGACAACTATCGTCCAAAAATCTGTTGAGGGAAGGCAACGAGGCGGACTTGAAAGCGAGGCAGAATAGCAGGAAACAGATTTCCAGAGGTACGTTGGAATCGCCTTTAAAGCACAGGAAGTGGGGCACAACTTCAACAATGATGCACTTGGCCAAAAAGGGCGTATGCGTTTTCTCCTGAATATATTCAGGAGAAAACGCATACGCCCTTTTTGGCCAAGCAAGCAAGCGGGCAATGCAAATCTGCACTACAAAGAAGTATCACTTCCCACCGGTCAAAAGGGACATCCACAAAATGTGTAAAAACCAGAAAGGCAAGACAGGCCCTGGAGAACAGGGTGCCTTGTTATGCTGATGGGCGGGATGTAAATTGCCAACTGCCTCTCTGGAGGAGTGCATTGTGTTCCCTAAAACAAGTAAACAACAGAGCTACAGAGCCAAGGGCACTTCCAGTCTAGGGAATATACCTTGGGAAAACTGAAAATCAAAAAGACACAGCCACCCCAAAATTTAGGGCTGCACTGCTTACAAGGACCTCAACTTGGGTACACCTTAAATATCCCAGGAAATATAAAAATGGTTCAAAAAATTGTGGTACTTACGTACGATGGAATATCCCTCAGCCATGAAATCAATGTCATAAGACCAGTAGCAGCAAAATGGGTGGATTCAGGTTGATGATTCTAAGTGAAATAAGTCACACAGAAAAAGAAACTTATCATAAGATATCACTTATGAAGATCCTGTAAACATGGCTACACTTGAACTGAGTTAGGAAAGAGAACAGTGTCTCACATTTAGAAAACACTCTTATGCCTGCTTAAGGGGGAAGGAGAGGTGGGGTGATGCATAAAACCAGAGTTTGATATAAGCACAGGTACCGTTCCAAAAACCAACTATGGAATAGACAAGACCTACACCTTCCTCAGTGAAAGGGACTCAAAACCCCATATTTCCCGCAGAGGAATATATCTGACTAGTAAGAATCTTAAAACCTATGTATTGATATGTCTCCGTAAGGGAATCAAGTGTGTCTAGACTGGGATAAATATGGCAGCGAGAATCAGCTCAAACCCACTATAAAAAGGAATTTCAAAAATAAAACAAAAAAACTGGGAAATTCTTTACAATTCCTTCAGGGTCTCTGATGAAACCTGAAATGACCCTATCTACAATGACAGCTGGATGTGGCATAAGGCTGGACACTTGGGACTGAGAGGATTGGTGAGATTGGGTGAGCAAATGCAGACCCTTTAAAGCAATAATGCATGGCACACATTCCATGGGTCCCAACTCTCCAGGTTGAAGGGAATATTACTACAGATATAACATGTACGGGAATCCTAGAGAACGGACACACTGTGAATACGAAAGGTTTCTAAAACTCAACGAATAGTCCCTCTCCTGGTGCTCCGGTTTGACTTTCCATCTGCTTTATTATCAACCTCCCAACTTGGAGAGACAGCCCCTTTAACCTCCTGGTTCGCACAGGTTGCCAATTTGGCAGAGGATGAAAGGGAAGAGGGAGAACCAATGAGAGAGTAGCTGTTAGGCATTTGGACGGGCACATATCACTGTAATTTCCCGGCAGGAAGAAGAATTAACCAAAGTCTCAGCCACCCACCGGGAATCAGTATAGATCCTGAACCAAAATTTTGGACTTGCGGTCAGCTCACCAAAAACGAGTTGAAAAATGGAGCTCAGGGGCACAGCATTTCACAAACTGGCCGAGTAATAAAGGACAACTATCGTCCAAAAATCTGTTGAGGGAAGGCAACGAGGCAGACTTGAAAGCGAGGCAGAATAGCAGGAAACAGATTTCCAGAGGTACGTTGGAATCGCCTTTAAAGCACAGGAAGAGGGGCACAACTTCAACAATGATGCACTTGGCCAAAAAGGGCGTATGCGTTTTCTCCTGAATATATTCAGGAGAAAACGCATACGCCCTTTTTGGCCAAGCAAGCAAGCGGGCAATGCAAATCTGCACTACAAAGAAGTATCACTTCCCACCGGTCAAAAGGGACATCCACAAAATGTGTAAAAACCAGAAAGGCAAGACAGGCCCTGGAGAACAGGGAGCCTTGTTATGCTGATGGGCGGGATGTAAATTGCCAACTGCCTCTCTGGAGGAGTGCATTGTGTTCCCTAAAACAAGTAAACAACAGAGCTACAGAGCCAAGGGCACTTCCAGTCTAGGGAATATACCTTGGGAAAACTGAAAATCAAAAAGACACAGCCACCCCAAAATTTAGGGCTGCACTGCTTACAAGGACCTCAACTTGGGTACACCTTAAATATCCCAGGAAATATAAAAATGGTTCAAAAAATTGTGGTACTTACGTACGATGGAATATCCCTCAGCCATGAAATCAATGTCATAAGACCAGTAGCAGCAAAATGGGTGGATTCAGGTACGATGATTCTAAGTGAAATAAGTCACACAGAAAAAGAAACTTATCATAAGATATCACTTATGAAGATCCTGTAAACATGGCTACACTTGAACTGAGTTAGGAAAGAGAACAGAGTCTCACATTTAGAAAACACTCTTATGCCTGCTTAAGGGGGAAGGAGAGGTGGGGTGATGCATAAAACCAGAGTTTGATATAAGCACAGGTACCGTTCCAAAAACCAACTATGGAATAGACAAGACCTACACCTTCCTCAGTGAAAGGGACTCAAAACCCCATATTTCCAGGAGAAGAATATATCTGACTAGTAAGAATCTTAAAACCTATGTATTGATATGTCTCCGTAAGGGAATCAAGTGTGTCTAGACTGGGATAAATATGGCAGCGAGAATCAGCTCAAACCCACTATAAAAAGGAGTTTCAAAACCAAAACAAAAAAAACTGGGAAATTCTTTACAATTCCTTCAGGGTCTCAGATGAAACCTGAAATGACCCTATCTACAATGACAGCTGGATGTGGCATAAGGCTGGACACTTGGGACTGAGAGGATTGGTGAGATTGGGTGAGCAAATGCAGACCCTTTAAAGCAATAATGCATGGCACACATTCCATGGGTCCCAACTCTCCAGGTTGAAGGGAATATTACTACAGATATAACATGTACGGGAATCCTAGAGAACGGACACACTGTGAATACGAAAGGTTTCTAAAACTCAACGAATAGTCCCTCTCCTGGTGCTCCGGTTTGACTTTCCATCTGCTTTATTATCAACCTCCCAAATTGGAGAGACAGCCCCTTTAACCTCCTGGTTCGCACAGGTTGCCAATTTGGCAGAGGATGAAAGGGAAGAGGGAGAACCAATGAGAGAGTAGCTGTTAGGCATTTGGACGGGCACATATCACTGTAATTTCCCGGCAGGAAGAAGAATTAACCAAAGTCTCAGCCACCCACCGGGAATCAGTATAGATCCTGAACCAAAATTTTGGACTTGCGGTCAGCTCACCAAAAACGAGTTGAAAAATGGAGCTCAGGGGCACAGCAATTCACAAACTGGCCGAGTAATAAAGGACAACTATCGTCCAAAAATCTGTTGAGGGAAGGCAACGAGGCGGACTTGAAAGCGTGGCAGAATAGCAGGAAACAGATTTCAAGAGGTACGTTGGAATCGCCTTTAAAGCACAGGAAGAGGGGCACAACTTCGACAATGATGCACTTGGCCAAAAAGGGCGTATGCGTTTTCTCCTGAATATATTCAGGAGAAAACGCATACGCCCTTTTTGGCCAAGCAAGCAAGCGGGCAATGCAAATCTGCACTACAAAGAAGTATCACTTCCCACCGGTCAAAAGGGACATCCACAAAATGTGTAAAAACCAGAAAGGCAAGACAGGCCCTGGAGAACAGGGTGCCTTGTTATGCTGATGGGCGGGATGTAAATTGCCAACTGCCTCTCTGGAGGAGTGCATTGTGTTCCCTAAAACAAGTAAACAACAGAGCTACAGAGCCAAGGGCACTTCCAGTCTAGGGAATATACCTTGGGAAAACTGAAAATCAAAAAGACACAGCCACCCCAAAATTTTGGGCTGCACTGCTTACAAGGACCTCAACTTGGGTACACCTTAAATATCCCAGGAAATATAAAAATGGTTCAAAAAATTGTGGTACTTACGTACGATGGAATATCCCTCAGCCATGAAATCAATGTCATAAGACCAGTAGCAGCAAAATGGGTGGATTCAGGTACGATGATTCTAAGTGAAATAAGTCACACAGAAAAAGAAACTTATCATAAGATATCACTTAGGAAGATCCTGTAAACATGGCTACACTTGAACTGAGTTAGGAAAGAGAACAGTGTCTCACATTTAGAAAACACTCTTATGCCTGCTTAAGGGGTAAGGAGAGGTGGGGTGATGCATAAAACCAGAGTTTGATATAAGCACAGGTACCGTTCCAAAAACCAACTATGGAATAGACAAGACCTACACCTTCCTCAGTGAAAGGGACTCAAAACCCCATATTTCCCGCAGAGGAATATATCTGACTAGTAAGAATCTTAAAACCTATGTATTGATATGTCTCCGTATGGGAATCAAGTGTGTCTAGACTGGGATAAATATGGCAGCGAGAATCAGCTCAAACCCACTATAAAAAGGAATTTCAAAAATAAAACAAAAAAACTGGGAAATTCTTTACAATTCCTTCAGGGTCTCTGATGAAACCTGAAATGACCCTATCTACAATGACAGCTGGATGTGGCATAAGGCTGGACACTTGGGACTGAGAGGATTGGTGAGATTGGGTGCGCAAATGCACACCCTTTAAAGCAATAATGCATGGCACACATTCCATGGGTCCCAACTCTCCAGGTTGAAGGGAATATTACTACAGATATAACATGTACGGGAATCCTAGAGAACGGACACACTGTGAATACGAAAGGTTTCTAAAACTCAACGAATAATCCCTCTCCTGGTGCTCCGGTTTGACTTTCCATCTGCTTTATTATCAACCTCCCAACTTGGAGAGACAGCCCCTTTAACCTCCTGGTTCGCACAGGTTGCCAATTTGGCAGAGGATGAAAGGGAAGAGGGAGAACCAATGAGAGAGTAGCTGTTAGGCATTTGGACGGGCACATATCACTGTAATTTCCCGGCAGGAAGAAGAATTAACCAAAGTCTCAGCCACCCACCGGGAATCAGTATAGATCCTGAACCAAAATTTTGGACTTGCGGTCAGCTCACCAAAAACGAGTTGAAAAATGGAGCTCAGGGGCACAGCAATTCACAAACTGGCCGAGTAATAAAGGACAACTATCGTCCAAAAATCTGTTGAGGGAAGGCAACGAGGCGGACTTGAAAGCGAGGCAGAATAGCAGGAAACAGATTTCCAGAGGTACGTTGGAATCGCCTTTAAAGCACAGGAAGAGGGGCACAACTTCGACAATGATGCACTTGGCCAAAAAGGGCGTATGCGTTTTCTCCTGAATATATTCAGGAGAAAACGCATATGCCCTTTTTGGCCAAGCAAGCAAGCGGGCAATGCAAATCTGCACTACAAAGAAGTATCACTTCCCACCGGTCAAAAGGGACATCCACAAAATGTGTAAAAACCAGAAAGGCAAGACAGGCCCTGGAGAACAGGGAGCCTTGTTATGCTGATGGGCGGGATGTAAATTGCCAACTGCCTCTCTGGAGGAGTGCATTGTGTTCCCTAAAACAAGTAAACAACAGAGCTACAGAGCCAAGGGCACTTCCAGTCTAGGGAATATACCTTGGGAAAACTGAAAATCAAAAAGACACAGCCACCCCAAAATTTAGGGCTGCACTGCTTACAAGGACCTCAACTTGGGTACACCTTAAATATCCCAGGAAATATAAAAATGGTTCAAAAAATTGTGGTACTTACGTACGATGGAATATCCCTCAGCCATGAAATCAATGTCATAAGACCAGTAGCAGCAAAATGGGTGGATTCAGGTACGATGATTCTAAGTGAAATAAGTCACACAGAAAAAGAAACTTATCATAAGATATCACTTATGAAGATCCTGTAAACATGGCTACACTTGAACTGAGTTAGGAAAGAGAACAGAGTCTCACATTTAGAAAACACTCTTATGCCTGCTTAAGGGGGAAGGAGAGGTGGGGTGATGCATAAAACCAGAGTTTGATATAAGCACAGGTACCGTTCCAAAAACCAACTATGGAATAGACAAGACCTACACCTTCCTCAGTGAAAGGGACTCAAAACCCCATATTTCCCGCAGAGGAATATATCTGACTAGTAAGAATCTTAAAACCTATGTATTGATATGTCTCCGTAAGGGAATCAAGTGTGTCTAGACTGGGATAAATATGGCAGCGAGAATCAGCTCAAACCCACTATAAAAAGGAGTTTCAAAACCAAAAAAAAAAAACTGGGAAATTCTTTACAATTCCTTCAGGGTCTCTGATGAAACCTGAAATGACCCTATCTACAATGACAGCTGGATGTGGCATAAGGCTGGACACTTGGGACTGAGAGGATTGGTGAGATTGGGTGAGCAAATGCAGACCCTTTAAAGCAATAATGCATGGCACACATTCCATGGGTCCCAACTCTCCAGGTTGAAGGGAATATTACTACAGATATAACATGTACGGGAATCCTAGAGAACGGACACACTGTGAATACGAAAGGTTTCTAAAACTCAACGAATAGTCCCTCTCCTGGTGCTCCGGTTTGACTTTCCATCTGCTTTATTATCAACCTCCCAACTTGGAGAGACAGCCCCTTTAACCTCCTGGTTTGCACAGGTTGCCAATTTGGCAGAGGATGAAAGGGAAGAGGGAGAACCAATGAGAGAGTAGCTGTTAGGCATTTGGACGGGCACATATCACTGTAATTTCCCGGCAGGAAGAAGAATTAACCAAAGTCTCAGCCACCCACCGGGAATCAGTATAGATCCTGAACCAAAATTTTGGACTTGCGGTCAGCTCACCAAAAACGAGTTGAAAAATGGAGCTCAGGGGCACAGCAATTCACAAACTGGCCGAGTAATAAAGGACAACTATCGTCCAAAAATCTGTTGAGGGAAGGCAACGAGGCGGACTTGAAAGCGTGGCAGAATAGCAGGAAACAGATTTCAAGAGGTACGTTGGAATCGCCTTTAAAGCACAGGAAGAGGGGCACAACTTCGACAATGATGCACTTGGCCAAAAAGGGCGTATGCGTTTTCTCCTGAATATATTCAGGAGAAAACGCATACGCCCTTTTTGGCCAAGCAAGCAAGCGGGCAATGCAAATCTGCACAACAAAGAAGTATCACTTCCCACCAGTCAAAAGGGACATCCACAAAATGTGTAAAAACCAGAAAGGCAAGACAGGCCCTGGAGAACAGGGTGCCTTGTTATGCTGATGGGCGGGATGTAAATTGCCAACTGCCTCTCTGGAGGAGTGCATTGTGTTCCCTAAAACAAGTAAACAACAGAGCTACAGAGCCAAGGGCACTTCCAGTCTAGGGAATATACCTTGGGAAAACTGAAAATCAAAAAGACACAGCCACCCCAAAATTTAGGGCTGCACTGCTTACAAGGACCTCAACTTGGGTACACCTTAAATATCCCAGGAAATATAAAAATGGTTCAAAAAATTGTGGTACTTACGTACGATGGAATATCCCTCAGCCATGAAATCAATGTCATAAGACCAGTAGCAGCAAAATGGGTGGATTCAGGTACGATGATTCTAAGTGAAATAAGTCACACAGAAAAAGAAACTTATCATAAGATATCACTTATGAAGATCCTGTAAACATGGCTACACTTGAACTGAGTTAGGAAAGAGAACAGAGTCTCACATTTAGAAAACACTCTTATGCCTGCTTAAGGGGGAAGGAGAGGTGGGGTGATGCATAAAACCAGAGTTTGATATAAGCACAGGTACCGTTCCAAAAACCAACTATGGAATAGACAAGACCTACACCTTCCTCAGTGAAAGGGACTCAAAACCCCATATTTCCCGCAGAGGAATATATCTGACTAGTAAGAATCTTAAAACCTATGTATTGATATGTCTCCGTAAGGGAATCAAGTGTGTCTAGACTGGGATAAATATGGCAGCGAGAATCAGCTCAAACCCACTATAAAAAGGAGTTTCAAAACCAAAACAAAAAAAACTGGGAAATTCTTTACAATTCCTTCAGGGTCTCTGATGAAACCTGAAATGACCCTATCTACAATGACAGCTGGATGTGGCATAAGGCTGGACACTTGGGACTGTGAGGATTGGTGAGATTGGGTGAGCAAATGCAGACCCTTTAAAGCAATAATGCATGGCACACATTCCATGGGTCCCAACTCTCCAGGTTGAAGGGAATATTACTACAGATATAACATGTACGGGAATCCTAGAGAACGGACACACTGTGAATACGAAAGGTTTCTAAAACTCAACGAATAGTCCCTCTCCTGGTGCTCCGGTTTGACTTTCCATCTGCTTTATTATCAACCTCCCAACTTGGAGAGACAGCCCCTTTAACCTCCTGGTTCGCACAGGTTGCCAATTTGGCAGAGGATGAAAGGGAAGAGGGAGAACCAATGAGAGAGTAGCTGTTAGGCATTTGGACGGGCACATATCACTGTAATTTCCCGGCAGGAAGAAGAATTAACCAAAGTCTCAGCCACCCACCGGAAATCAGTATAGATCCTGAACCAAAATTTTGGACTTGCGGTCAGCTCACCAAAAACGAGTTGAAAAATGGAGCTCAGGGGCACAGCAATTCACAAACTGGCCGAGTAATAAAGGACAACTATCGTCCAAAAATCTGTTGAGGGAAGGCAACGAGGCGGACTTGAAAGCGTGGCAGAATAGCAGGAAACAGATTTCAAGAGGTACGTTGGAATCGCCTTTAAAGCACAGGAAGAGGGGCACAACTTCGACAATGATGCACTTGGCCAAAAAGGGCGTATGCGTTTTCTCCTGAATATATTCAGGAGAAAACGCATACGCCCTTTTTGGCCAAGCAAGCAAGCGGGCAATGCAAATCTGCACTACAAAGAAGTATCACTTCCCACCAGTCAAAAGGGACATCCACAAAATGTGTAAAAACCAGAAAGGCAAGACAGGCCCTGGAGAACAGGGTGCCTTGTTATGCTGATGGGCGGGATGTAAATTGCCAACTGCCTCTCTGGAGGAGTGCATTGTGTTCCCTAAAACAAGTAAACAACAGAGCTACAGAGCCAAGGGCACTTCCAGTCTAGGGAATATACCTTGGGAAAACTGAAAATCAAAAAGACACAGCCACCCCAAAATTTAGGGCTGCACTGCTTACAAGGACCTCAACTTGGGTACACCTTAAATATCCCAGGAAATATAAAAATGGTTCAAAAAATTGTGGTACTTACGTACGATGGAATATCCCTCAGCCATGAAATCAATGTCATAAGACCAGTAGCAGCAAAATGGGTGGATTCAGGTACGATGATTCTAAGTGAAATAAGTCACACAGAAAAAGAAACTTATCATAAGATATCACTTATGAAGATCCTGTAAACATGGCTACACTTGAACTGAGTTAGGAAAGAGAACAGAGTCTCACATTTAGAAAACACTCTTATGCCTGCTTAAGGGGGAAGGAGAGGTGGGGTGATGCATAAAACCAGAGTTTGATATAAGCACAGGTACCGTTCCAAAAACCAACTATGGAATAGACAAGACCTACACCTTCCTCAGTGAAAGGGACTCAAAACCCCATATTTCCCGCAGAGGAATATATCTGACTAGTAAGAATCTTAAAACCTATGTATTGATATGTCTCCGTAAGGGAATCAAGTGTGTCTAGACTGGGATAAATATGGCAGCGAGAATCAGCTCAAACCCACTATAAAAAGGAGTTTCAAAACCAAAACAAAAAAAACTGGGAAATTCTTTACAATTCCTTCAGGGTCTCTGATGAAACCTGAAATGACCCTATCTACAATGACAGCTGGATGTGGCATAAGGCTGGACACTTGGGACTGAGAGGATTGGTGAGATTGGGTGAGCAAATGCAGACCCTTTAAAGCAATAATGCATGGCACACATTCCATGGGTCCCAACTCTCCAGGTTGAAGGGAATATTACTACAGATATAACATGTACGGGAATCCTAGAGAACGGACACACTGTGAATACGAAAGGTTTCTAAAACTCAACGAATAGTCCCTCTCCTGGTGCTCCGGTTTGACTTTCCATCTGCTTTATTATCAACCTCCCAACTTGGAGAGACAGCCCCTTTAACCTCCTGGTTCGCACAGGTTGCCAATTTGGCAGAGGATGAAAGGGAAGAGGGAGAACCAATGAGAGAGTAGCTGTTAGGCATTTGGACGGGCACATATCACTGTAATTTCCCGGCAGGAAGAAGAATTAACCAAAGTCTCAGCCACCCACCGGGAATCAGTATAGATCCTGAACCAAAATTTTGGACTTGCGGTCAGCTCACCAAAAACGAGTTGAAAAATGGAGCTCAGGGGCACAGCAATTCACAAACTGGCCGAGTAATAAAGGACAACTATCGTCCAAAAATCTGTTGAGGGAAGGCAACGAGGCGGACTTGAAAGCGTGGCAGAATAGCAGGAAACAGATTTCAAGAGGTACGTTGGAATCGCCTTTAAAGCACAGGAAGAGGGGCACAACTTCGACAATGATGCACTTGGCCAAAAAGGGCGTATGCGTTTTCTCCTGAATATATTCAGGAGAAAACGCATACGCCCTTTTTGGCCAAGCAAGCAAGCGGGCAATGCAAATCTGCACTACAAAGAAGTATCACTTCCCACCGGTCAAAAGGGACATCCACAAAATGTGTAAAAACCAGAAAGGCAAGACAGGCCCTGGAGAACAGGGTGCCTTGTTATGCTGATGGGCGGGATGTAAATTACCAACTGCCTCTCTGGAGGAGTGCATTGTGTTCCCTAAAACAAGTAAACAACAGAGCTACAGAGCCAAGGGCACTTCCAGTCTAGGGAATATACCTTGGGAAAACTGAAAATCAAAAAGACACAGCCACCCCAAAATTTAGGGCTGCACTGCTTACAAGGACCTCAACTTGGGTACACCTTAAATATCCCAGGAAATATAAAAATGGTTCAAAAAATTGTGGTACTTACGTACGATGGAATATCCCTCAGCCATGAAATCAATGTCATAAGACCAGTAGCAGCAAAATGGGTGGATTCAGGTACGATGATTCTAAGTGAAATAAGTCACACAGAAAAAGAAACTTATCATAAGATATCACTTATGAAGATCCTGTAAACATGGCTACACTTGAACTGAGTTAGGAAAGAGAACAGTGTCTCACATTTAGAAAACACTCTTATGCCTGCTTAAGGGGGAAGGAGAGGTGGGGTGATGCATAAAACCAGAGTTTGATATAAGCACAGGTACCGTTCCAAAAACCAACTATGGAATAGACAAGACCTACACCTTCCTCAGTGAAAGGGACTCAAAACCCCATATTTCCCGCAGAGGAATATATCTGACTAGTAAGAATCTTAAAACCTATGTATTGATATGTCTCCGTAAGGGAATCAAGTGTGTCTAGACTGGGATAAATATGGCAGCGAGAATCAGCTCAAACCCACTATAAAAAGGAATTTCAAAAATAAAACAAAAAAACTGGGAAATTCTTTACAATTCCTTCAGGGTCTCTGATGAAACCTGAAATGACCCTATCTACAATGACAGCTGGATGTGGCATAAGGCTGGACACTTGGGACTGAGAGGATTGGTGAGATTGGGTGAGCAAATGCAGACCCTTTAAAGCAATAATGCATGGCACACATTCCATGGGTCCCAACTCTCCAGGTTGAAGGGAATATTACTACAGATATAACATGTACGGGAATCCTAGAGAACGGACACACTGTGAATACGAAAGGTTTCTAAAACTCAACGAATAGTCCCTCTCCTGGTGCTCCGGTTTGACTTTCCATCTGCTTTATTATCAACCTCCCAACTTGGAGAGACAGCCCCTTTAAACTCCTGGTTCGCACAGGTTGCCAATTTGGCAGAGGATGAAAGGGAAGAGGGAGAACCAATGAGAGAGTAGCTGTTAGGCATTTGGACGGGCACATATCACTGTAATTTCCCGGCAGGAAGAAGAATTAACCAAAGTCTCAGCCACCCACCGGGAATCAGTATAGATCCTGAACCAAAATTTTGGACTTGCGGTCAGCTCACCAAAAACGAGTTGAAAAATGGAGCTCAGGGGCACAGCAATTCACAAACTGGCCGAGTAATAAAGGAAAACTATCGTCCAAAAATCTGTTGAGGGAAGGCAACGAGGCGGACTTGAAAGCGTGGCAGAATAGCAGGAAACAGATTTCCAGAGGTACGTTGGAATCGCCTTTAAAGCACAGGAAGAGGGGCACAACTTCGACAATGATGCACTTGGCCAAAAAGGGCGTATGCGTTTTCTCCTGAATATATTCAGGAGAAAACGCATACGCCCTTTTTGGCCAAGCAAGCAAGCGGGCAATGCAAATCTGCACTACAAAGAAGTATCACTTCCCACCGGTCAAAAGGGACATCCACAAAATGTGTAAAAACCAGAAAGGCAAGACAGGCCCTGGAGAACAGGGAGCCTTGTTACGCTGATGGGCGGGATGTAAATTGCCAACTGCCTCTCTGGAGGAGTGCATTGTGTTCCCTAAAACAAGTAAACAACAGAGCTACAGAGCCAAGGGCACTTCCAGTCTAGGGAATATACCTTGGGAAAACTGAAAATCAAAAAGACACAGCCACCCCAAAATTTAGGGCTGCACTGCTTACAAGGACCTCAACTTGGGTACACCTTAAATATCCCAGGAAATATAAAAATGGTTCAAAAAATTGTGGTACTTACGTACGATGGAATATCCCTCAGCCATGAAATCAATGTCATAAGACCAGTAGCAGCAAAATGGGTGGATTCAGGTACGATGATTCTAAGTGAAATAAGTCACACAGAAAAAGAAACTTATCATAAGATATCACTTATGAAGATCCTGTAAACATGGCTACACTTGAACTGAGTTAGGAAAGAGAACAGTGTCTCACATTTAGAAAACACTCTTATGCCTGCTTAAGGGGGAAGGAGAGGTGGGGTGATGCATAAAACCAGAGTTTGATATAAGCACAGGTACCGTTCCAAAAACCAACTATGGAATAGACAAGACCTACACCTTCCTCAGTGAAAGGGACTCAAAACCCCATATTTCCCGCAGAGGAATATATCTGACTAGTAAGAATCTTAAAACCTATGTATTGATATGTCTCCGTAAGGGAATCAAGTGTGTCTAGACTGGGATAAATATGGCAGCGAGAATCAGCTCAAACCCACTATAAAAAGGAATTTCAAAAATAAAACAAAAAAACTGGGAAATTCTTTACAATTCCTTCAGGGTCTCTGATGAAACCTGAAATGACCCTATCTACAAGGACAGCTGGATGTGGCATAAGGCTGGACACTTGGGACTGAGAGGATTGGTGAGATTGGGTGAGCAAATGCAGACCCTTTAAAGCAATAATGCATGGCACACATTCCATGGGTCCCAACTCTCCAGATTGAAGGGAATATTACTACAGATATAACATGTACGGGAATCCTAGAGAACGGACACACTGTGAATACGAAAGGTTTCTAAAACTCAACGAATAGTCCCTCTCCTGGTGCTCCGGTTTGACTTTCCATCTGCTTTATTATCAACCTCCCAACTTGGAGAGACAGCCCCTTTAACCTCCTGGTTCGCACAGGTTGCCAATTTGGCAGAGGATGAAAGGGAAGAGGGAGAACCAATGAGAGAGTAGCTGTTAGGCATTTGGACGGGCACATATCACTGTAATTTCCCGGCAGGAAGAAGAATTAACCAAAGTCTCAGCCACCCACCGGGAATCAGTATAGATCCTGAACCAAAATTTTGGACTTGCGGTCAGCTCACCAAAAACGAGTTGAAAAATGGAGCTCAGGGGCACAGCAATTCACAAACTGGCCGAGTAATAAAGGACAACTATCGTCCAAAAATCTGTTGAGGGAAGGCAACGAGGCGGACTTGAAAGCGTGGCAGAATAGCAGGAAACATATTTCAAGAGGTACGTTGGAATCGCCTTTAAAGCACAGGAAGAGGGGCACAACTTCGACAATGATGCACTTGGCCAAAAAGGGCGTATGCGTTTTCTCCTGAATATATTCAGGAGAAAACGCATACGCCCTTTTTGGCCAAGCAAGCAAGCGGGCAATGCAAATCTGCACTACAAAGAAGTATCACTTCCCACCGGTCAAAAGGGACATCCACAAAATGTGTAAAAACCAGAAAGGCAAGACAGGCCCTGGAGAACAGGGTGCCTTGTTATGCTGATGGGCGGGATGTAAATTGCCAACTGCCTCTCTGGAGGAGTGCATTGTGTTCCCTAAAACAAGTAAACAACAGAGCTACAGAGCCAAGGGCACTTCCAGTCTAGGGAATATACCTTGGGAAAACTGAAAATCAAAAAGACACAGCCACCCCAAAATTTAGGGCTGCACTGCTTACAAGGACCTCAACTTGGGTACACCTTAAATATCCCAGGAAATATAAAAATGGTTCAAAAAATTGTGGTACTTACGTACGATGGAATATCCCTCAGCCATGAAATCAATGTCATAAGACCAGTAGCAGCAAAATGGGTGGATTCAGGTACGATGATTCTAAGTGAAATAAGTCACACAGAAAAAGAAACTTATCATAAGATATCACTTATGAAGATCCTGTAAACATGGCTACACTTGAACTGAGTTAGGAAAGAGAACAGTGTCTCACATTTAGAAAACACTCTTATGCCTGCTTAAGGGGGAAGGAGAGGTGGGGTGATGCATAAAACCAGAGTTTGATATAAGCACAGGTACCGTTCCAAAAACCAACTATGGAATAGACAAGACCTACACCTTCCTCAGTGAAAGGGACTCAAAACCCCATATTTCCCGCAGAGGAATATATCTGACTAGTAAGAATCTTAAAACCTATGTATTGATATGTCTCCATAAGGGAATCAAGTGTTTCTAGACTGGGATAAATATGGCAGCGAGAATCAGCTCAAACCCACTATAAAAAGGAATTTCAAAAATAAAACAAAAAAACTGGGAAATTCTTTACAATTCCTTCAGGGTCTCTGATGAAACCTGAAATGACCCTATCTACAAGGACAGCTGGATGTGGCATAAGGCTGGACACTTGGGACTGAGAGGATTGGTGAGATTGGGTGAGCAAATGCAGACCCTTTAAAGCAATAATGCATGGCACACATTCCATGGGTCCCAACTCTCCAGGTTGAAGGGAATATTACTACAGATATAACATGTACGGGAATCCTAGAGAACGGACACACTGTGAATACGAAAGGTTTCTAAAACTCAACGAATAGTCCCTCTCCTGGTGCTCCGGTTTGACTTTCCATCTGCTTTATTATCAACCTCCCAACTTGGAGAGACAGCCCCTTTAACCTCCTGGTTCGCACAGGTTGCCAGTTTGGCAGAGGATGAAAGGGAAGAGGGAGAACCAATGAGAGAGTAGCTGTTAGGCATTTGGACGGGCACATATCACTGTAATTTCCCGGCAGGAAGAAGAATTAACCAAAGTCTCAGCCACCCACCGGGAATCAGTATAGATCCTGAACCAAAATTTTGGACTTGCGGTCAGCTCACCAAAAACGAGTTGAAAAATGGAGCTCAGGGGCACAGCAATTCACAAACTGGCCGAGTAATAAAGGACAACTATCGTCCAAAAATCTGTTGAGGGAAGGCAACGAGGCGGACTTGAAAGCGTGGCAGAATAGCAGGAAACAGATTTCAAGAGGTACGTTGGAATCGCCTTTAAAGCACAGGAAGAGGGGCACAACTTCGACAATGATGCACTTGGCCAAAAAGGGCGTATGCGTTTTCTTCTGAATATATTCAGGAGAAAACGCATACGCCATTTTTGGCCAAGCAAGCAAGCGGGCAATGCAAATCTGCACTACAAAGAAGTATCACTTCCCACCGGTCAAAAGGGACATCCACAAAATGTGTAAAAACCAGAAAGGCAAGACAGGCCCTGGAGAACAGGGTGCCTTGTTATGCTGATGGGCGGGATGTAAATTGCCAACTGCCTCTCTGGAGGAGTGCATTGTGTTCCCTAAAACAAGTAAACAACAGAGCTACAGAGCCAAGGGCACTTCCAGTCTAGGGAATATACCTTGGGAAAACTGAAAATCAAAAAGACACAGCCACCCCAAAATTTAGGGCTGCACTGCTTACAAGGACCTCAACTTGGGTACACCTTAAATATCCCAGGAAATATAAAAATGGTTCAAAAAATTGTGGTATTTACGTACGATGGAATATCCCTCAGCCATGAAATCAATGTCATAAGACCAGTAGCAGCAAAATGGGTGGATTCAGGTACGATGATTCTAAGTGAAATAAGTCACACAGAAAAAGAAACTTATCATAAGATATCACTTATGAAGATCCTGTAAACATGGCTACACTTGAACTGAGTTAGGAAAGAGAACAGTGTCTCACATTTAGAAAACACTCTTATGCCTGCTTAAGGGGGAAGGAGAGGTGGGGTGATGCATAAAACCAGAGTTTGATATAAGCACAGGTACCGTTCCAAAAACCAACTGTGGAATAGACAAGACCTACACCTTCCTCAGTGAAAGGGACTCAAAACCCCATATTTCCCGCAGAGGAATATATCTGACTAGTAAGAATCTTAAAACCTATGTATTGATATGTCTCCGTAAGGGAATCAAGTGTGTCTAGACTGGGATAAATATGGCAGCGAGAATCAGCTCAAACCCACTATAAAAAGGAATTTCAAAAATAAAACAAAAAAACTGGGAAATTCTTTACAATTCCTTCAGGGTCTCTGATGAAACCTGAAATGACCCTATCTACAAGGACAGCTGGATGTGGCATAAGGCTGGACACTTGGGACTGAGAGGATTGGTGAGATTGGGTGAGCAAATGCAGACCCTTTAAAGCAATAATGCATGGCACACATTCCATGGGTCCCAACTCTCCAGGTTGAAGGGAATATTACTACAGATATAACATGTACGGGAATCCTAGAGAACGGACACACTGTGAATACGAAAGGTTTCTAAAACTCAACGAATAGTCCCTCTCCTGGTGCTCTGCTTTGACTTTCCATCTGCTTTATTATCAACCTCCCAACTTGGAGAGACAGACCCTTTAACCTCCTGGTTCGCACAGGTTGCCAGTTTGGCAGAGGATGAAAGGGAAGAGGGAGAACCAATGAGAGAGTAGCTGTTAGGCATTTGGACGGGCACATATCACTGTAATTTCCCGGCAGGAAGAAGAATTAACCAAAGTCTCAGCCACCCACCGGGAATCAGTATAGATCCTGAACCAAAATTTTGGACTTGCGGTCAGCTCACCAAAAACGAGTTGAAAAATGGAGCTCAGGGGCACAGCAATTCACAAACTGGCCGAGTAATAAAGGACAACTATCGTCCAAAAATCTGTTGAGGGAAGGCAACGAGGCGGACTTGAAAGCGTGGCAGAATAGCAGGAAACAGATTTCAAGAGGTACGTTGGAATCGCCTTTAAAGCACAGGAAGAGGGGCACAACTTCGACAATGATGCACTTGGCCAAAAAGGGCGTATGCGTTTTCTTCTGAATATATTCAGGAGAAAACGCATACGCCCTTTTTGGCCAAGCAAGCAAGCGGGCAATGCAAATCTGCACTACAAAGAAGTATCACTTCCCACCGGTCAAAAGGGACATCCACAAAATGTGTAAAAACCAGAAAGGCAAGACAGGCCCTGGAGAACAGGGTGCCTTGTTATGCTGATGGGCGGGATGTAAATTGCCAACTGCCTCTCTGGAGGAGTGCATTGTGTTCCCTAAAACAAGTAAACAACAGAGCTACAGAGCCAAGGGCACTTCCAGTCTAGGGAATATACCTTGGGAAAACTGAAAATCAAAAAGACACAGCCACCCCAAAATTTAGGGCTGCACTGCTTACAAGGACCTCAACTTGGGTACACCTTAAATATCCCAGGAAATATAAAAATGGTTCAAAAAATTGTGGTACTTACGTACGATGGAATATCCCTCAGCCATGAAATCAATGTCATAAGACCAGTAGCAGCAAAATGGGTGGATTCAGGTACGATGATTCTAAGTGAAATAAGTCACACAGAAAAAGAAACTTATCATAAGATATCACTTATGAAGATCCTGTAAACATGGCTACACTTGAACTGAGTTAGGAAAGAGAACAGTGTCTCACATTTAGAAAACACTCTTATGCCTGCTTAAGGGGGAAGGAGAGGTGGGGTGATGCATAAAACCAGAGTTTGATATAAGCACAGGTACCGTTCCAAAAACCAACTGTGGAATAGACAAGACCTACACCTTCCTCAGTGAAAGGGACTCAAAACCCCATATTTCCCGCAGAGGAATATATCTGACTAGTAAGAATCTTAAAACCTATGTATTGATATGTCTCCGTAAGGGAATCAAGTGTGTCTAGACTGGGATAAATATGGCAGCGAGAATCAGCTCAAACCCACTATAAAAAGGAATTTCAAAAATAAAACAAAAAAACTGGGAAATTCTTTGCAATTCCTTCAGGGTCTCTGATGAAACCTGAAATGACCCTATCTACAAGGACAGCTGGATGTGGCATAAGGCTGGACACTTGGGACTGAGAGGATTGGTGAGATTGGGTGAGCAAATGCAGACCCTTTAAAGCAATAATGCATGGCACACATTCCATGGGTCCCAACTCTCCAGGTTGAAGGGAATATTACTACAGATATAACATGTACGGGAATCCTAGAGAACGGACACACTGTGAATACGAAAGGTTTCTAAAACTCAACGAATAGTCCCTCTCCTGGTGCTCCGGTTTGACTTTCCATCTGCTTTATTATCAACCTCCCAACTTGGAGAGACAGCCCCTTTAACCTCCTGGTTCGCACAGGTTGCCAATATGGCAGAGGATGAAAGGGAAGAGGGAGAACCAATGAGAGAGTAGCTGTTAGGCATTTGGACGGGCACATATCACTGTAATTTCCCGGCAGGAAGAAGAATTAACCAAAGTCTCAGCCACCCACCGGGAATCAGTATAGATCCTGAACCAAAATTTTGGACTTGCGGTCAGCTCGCCAAAAACGAGTTGAAAAATGGAGCTCAGGGGCACAGCAATTCACAAACTGGCCGAGTAATAAAGGACAACTATCGTCCAAAAATCTGTTGAGGGAAGGCAACGAGGCGGACTTGAAAGTGAGGCAGAATAGCAGGAAACAGATTTCAAGAGGTACGTTGGAATCACCTTTAAAGCACAGGAAGAGGGGCACAACTTCGACAATGATGCACTTGGCCAAAAAGGGCGTATGCGTTTTCTCCTGAATATATTCAGGAGAAAACGCATACGCCCTTTTTGGCCAAGCAAGCAAGCGGGCAATGCAAATCTGCACTACAAAGAAGTATCACTTCCCACCGGTCAAAAGGGACATCCACAAAATGTGTAAAAACCAGAAAGGCAAGACAGGCCCTGGAGAACAGGGTGCCTTGTTATGCTGATGGGCGGGATGTAAATTGCCAACTGCCTCTCTGGAGGAGTGCATTGTGTTCCCTAAAACAAGTAAACAACAGAGCTACAGAGCCAAGGGCACTTCCAGTCTAGGGAATATACCTTGGGAAAACTGAAAATCAAAAAGACACAGCCACCCCAAAATTTTGGGCTGCACTGCTTACAAGGACCTCAACTTGGGTACACCTTAAATATCCCAGGAAATATAAAAATGGTTCAAAAAATTGTGGTACTTACGTACGATGGAATATCCCTCAGCCATGAAATCAATGTCATAAGACCAGTAGCAGCAAAATGGGTGGATTCAGGTACGATGATTCTAAGTGAAATAAGTCACACAGAAAAAGAAACTTATCATAAGATATCACTTAGGAAGATCCTGTAAACATGGCTACACTTGAACTGAGTTAAGAAAGAGAACAGAGACTCACATTTAGAAAACACTCTTATGCCTGCTTAAGGGGGAAGGAGAGGTGGGGTGATGCATAAAACCAGAGTTTGATATAAGCACAGGTACCGTTCCAAAAACCAACTATGGAATAGACAAGACCTACACCTTCCTCAGTGAAAGGGACTCAAAATCCCATATTTCCCGCAGAGGAATATATCTGACTAGTAAGAATCTTAAAACCTATGTATTGATATGTCTCCGTAAGGGAATCAAGTGTGTCTAGACTGGGATAAATATGGCAGCGAGAATCAGCTCAAACCCACTATAAAAAGGAATTTCAAAAATAAAACAAAAAAACTGGGAAATTCTTTACAATTCCTTCAGGGTCTCTGATGAAACCTGAAATGACCCTATCTACAAGGACAGCTGGATGTGGCATAAGGCTGGACACTTGGGACTGAGAGGATTGGTGAGATTGGGTGAGCAAATGCAGACCCTTTAAAGCAATAATGCATGGCACACATTCCATGGGTCCCAACTCTCCAGGTTGAAGGGAATATTACTACAGATATAACATGTACGGGAATCCTAGAGAACGGACACACTGTGAATACGAAAGGTTTCTAAAACTCAACGAATAGTCCCTCTCCTGGTGCTCCGGTTTGACTTTCCATCTGCTTTATTATCAACCTCCCAACTTGGAGAGACAGCCCCTTTAACCTCCTGGTTCGCACAGGTTGCCAATATGGCAGAGGATGGAAGGGAAGGGGGAGAACCAATGAGAGAGTAGCTGTTAGGCATTTGGACAGGCACATATCACTGTAATTTCCCGGCAGGAAGAAGAATTAACCAAAGTCTCAGCCACCCACCGGGAATCAGTATAGATCCTGAACCAAAATTTTGGACTTGCGGTCAGCTCACCAAAAACGAGTTGAAAAATGGAGCTCAGGGGCACAGCAATTCACAAATTGGCCGAGTAATAAAGGACAACTATCGTCCAAAAATCTGTTGAGGGAAGGCAACGAGGCGGACTTGAAAGCGTGGCAGAATAGCAGGAAACAGATTTCAAGAGGTACGTTGGAATCGCCTTTAAAGCACAGGAAGAGGGGCACAACTTCGACAATGATGCACTTGGCCAAAAAGGGCGTATGCGTTTTCTCCTGAATATATTCAGGAGAAAACGCATACGCCCTTTTTGGCCAAGCAAGCAAGCGGGCAATGCAAATCTGCACTACAAAGAAGTATCACTTCCCACCGGTCAAAAGGGACATCCACAAAATGTGTAAAAACCAGAAAGGCAAGACAGGCCCTGGAGAACAGGGTGCCTTGTTATGCTGATGGGCGGGATGTAAATTGCCAACTGCCTCTCTGGAGGAGTGCATTGTGTTCCCTAAAACAAGTAAACAACAGAGCTACAGAGCCAAGGGCACTTCCAGTCTAGGGAATATACCTTGGGAAAACTGAAAATCAAAAAGACACAGCCACCCCAAAATTTAGGGCTGCACTGCTTACAAGGACCTCAACTTGGGTACACCTTAAATATCCCAGGAAATATAAAAATGGTTCAAAAAATTGTGGTACTTACGTACGATGGAATATCCCTCAGCCATGAAATCAATGTCATAAGACCAGTAGCAGCAAAATGGGTGGATTCAGGTACGATGATTCTAAGTGAAATAAGTCACATAGAAAAAGAAACTTATCATAAGATATCACTTATGAAGATCCTGTAAACATGGCTACACTTGAACTGAGTTAGGAAAGAGAACAGTGTCTCACATTTAGAAAACACTCTTATGCCTGCTTAAGGGGGAAGGAGAGGTGGGGTGATGCATAAAACCAGAGTTTGATATAAGCACAGGTACCGTTCCAAAAACCAACTATGGAATAGACAAGACCTACACCTTCCTCAGTGAAAGGGACTCAAAACCCCATATTTCCCGCAGAGGAATATATCTGACTAGTAAGAATCTTAAAACCTATGTATTGATATGTCTCCGTAAGGGAATCAAGTGTGTCTAGACTGGGATAAATATGGCAGCGAGAATCAGCTCAAACCCACTATAAAAAGGAATTTCAAAAATAAAACAATAAAACTGGGAAATTCTTTACAATTCCTTCAGGGTCTCTGATGAAACCTGAAATGACCCTATCTACAAGGACAGCTGGATGTGGCATAAGGCTGGACACTTGGGACTGAGAGGATTGGTGAGATTGGGTGAGCAAATGCAGACCCTTTAAAGCAATAATGCATGACACACATTCCATGGGTCCCAGCTCTCCAGGTTGAAGGGAATATTATTACAGATATAACATGTACGGGAATCCTAGAGAACGGACACACTGTGAATACGAAAGGTTTCTAAAACTCAACGAATAGTCCCTCTCCTGGTGCTCCGGTTTGACTTTCCATCTGCTTTATTATCAACCTCCCAACTTGGAGAGACAGCCCCTTTAACCTCCTGGTTCGCACAGGTTGCCAATTTGGCAGAGGATGAAAGGGAAGATGGAGAACCAATGAGAGAGTAGCTGTTAGGCATTTGGACGGGCACATATCACTGTAATTTCCCGGCAGGAAGAAGAATTAACCAAAGTCTCAGCCACCCACCGGAAATCAGTATAGATCCTGAACCAAAATTTTGGACTTGCGGTCAGCTCACCAAAAACGAGTTGAAAAATGGAGCTCAGGGGCACAGCAATTCACAAACTGGCCGAGTAATAAAGGACAAGTATCGTCCAAAAATCTGTTGAGGGAAGGCAAAGAGGCGGACTTGAAAGCGTGGCAGAATAGCAGGAAACAGATTTCAAGAGGTACGTTGGAATCGCCTTTAAAGCACAGGAAGAGGGGGACAACTTCGACAATGATGCACTTGGACAAAAAGGGCGTATGCGTTTTCTCCTGAATATATTCAGGAGAAAACGCATACGCCCTTTTTGGCCAAGCAAGCAAGCGGGCAATGCAAATCTGCACTACAAAGAAGTATCACTTCCCACCGGTCAAAAGGGACATCCACAAAATGTGTAAAAACCAGAAAGGCAAGACAGGCCCTGGAGAACAGGGAGCCTTGTTATGCTGATGGGCGGGATGTAAATTGCCAACTGCCTCTCTGGAGGAGTGCATTGTGTTCCCTAAAACAAGTAAACAACAGAGCTACAGAGCCAAGGGCACTTCCAGTCTAGGGAATATACCTTGGGAAAACTGAAAATCAAAAAGACACAGCCACCCCAAAATTTAGGGCTGCACTGCTTACAAGGACCTCAACTTGGGTACACCTTAAATATCCCAGGAAATATAAAAATGGTTCAAAAAATTGTGGTACTTACGTACGATGGAATATCCCTCAGCCATGAAATCAATGTCATAAGACCAGTAGCAGCAAAATGGGTGGATTCAGGTACGATGATTCTAAGTGAAATAAGTCACACAGAAAAAGAAACTTATCATAAGATATCACTTATGAAGATCCTGTAAACATGGCTACACTTGAACTGAGTTAGGAAAGAGAACAGAGTCTCACATTTAGAAAACACTCTTATGCCTGCTTAAGGGGGAAGGAGAGGTGGGGTGATGCATAAAACCAGAGTTTGATATAAGCACAGGTACCGTTCCAAAAACCAACTATGGAATAGACAAGACCTACACCTTCCTCAGTGAAAGGGACTCAAAACCCCATATTTCCCGCAGAGGAATATATCTGACTAGTAAGAATCTTAAAACCTATGTATTGATATGTCTCCATAAGGGAATCAAGTGTGTCTAGACTGGGATAAATATGGCAGCGAGAATCAGCTCAAACCCACTATAAAAAGGAATTTCAAAAATAAAACAAAAAAACTGGGAAATTCTTTACAATTCCTTCAGGGTCTCTGATGAAACCTGAAATGACCCTATCTACAAGGACAGCTGGATGTGGCATAAGGCTGGACACTTGGGACTGAGAGGATTGGTGAGATTGGGTGAGCAAATGCAGACCCTTTAAAGCAATAATGCATGGCACACATTCCATGGGTCCCAACTCTCCAGGTTGAAGGGAATATTACTACAGATATAACATGTACGGGAATCCTAGAGAACGGACACACTGTGAATACGAAAGGTTTCTAAAACTCAACGAATAGTCCCTCTCCTGGTGCTCCGGTTTGACTTTCCATCTGCTTTATTATCAACCTCCCAACTTGGAGAGACAGACCCTTTAACCTCCTGGTTCGCACAGGTTGCCAATTTGGCAGAGGATGAAAGGGAAGAGGGAGAACCAATGAGAGAGTAGCTGTTAGGCATTTGGACGGGCACATATCACTGTAATTTCCCGGCAGGAAGAAGAATTAACCAAAGTCTCAGCCACCCACCGGGAATCAGTATAGATCCTGAACCAAAATTTTGGACTTGCGGTCAGCTCACCAAAAACGAGTTGAAAAATGGAGCTCAGGGGCACAGCAATTCACAAACTGGCCGAGTAATAAAGGACAACTATCGTCCAAAAATCTGTTGAGGGAAGGCAAAGAGGCGGACTTGAAAGCGAGGCAGAATAGCAGGAAACAGATTTCAAGAGGTACGTTGGAATCGCCTTTAAAGCACAGGAAGAGGGGCACAACTTCGACAATGATGCACTTGGCCAAAAAGGGCGTATGCGTTTTCTCCTGAATATATTCAGGAGAAAACGCATACGCCCTTTTTGGCCAAGCAAGCAAGCGGGCAATGCAAATCTGCACTACAAAGAAGTATCACTTCCCACTGGTCAAAAGGGACATCCACAAAATGTGTAAAAACCAGAAAGGCAAGACAGGCCCTGGAGAACAGGGAGCCTTGTTATGCTGATGGGCGGGATGTAAATTGCCAACTGCCTCTCTGGAGGAGTGCATTGTGTTCCCTAAAACAAGTAAACAACAGAGCTACAGAGCCAAGGGCACTTCCAGTCTAGGGAATATACCTTGGGAAAACTGAAAATCAAAAAGACACAGCCACCCCAAAATTTAGGGCTGCACTGCTTACAAGGACCTCAACTTGGGTACACCTTAAATATCCCAGGAAATATAAAAATGGTTCAAAAAATTGTGGTACTTACGTACGATGGAATATCCCTCAGCCATGAAATCAATGTCATAAGACCAGTAGCAGCAAAATGGGTGGATTCAGGTACGATGATTCTAAGTGAAATAAGTCACACAGAAAAAGAAACTTATCATAAGATATCACTTATGAAGATCCTGTAAACATGGCTACACTTGAACTGAGTTAGGAAAGAGAACAGAGTCTCACATTTAGAAAACACTCTTATGCCTGCTTAAGGGGGAAGGAGAGGTGGGGTGATGCATAAAACCAGAGTTTGATATAAGCACAGGTACCGTTCCAAAAACCAACTATGGAATAGACAAGACCTACACCTTCCTCAGTGAAAGGGACTCAAAACCCCATATTTCCCGCAGAGGAATATATCTGACTAGTAAGAATCTTAAAACCTATGTATTGATATGTCTCCGTAAGGGAATCAAGTGTGTCTAGACTGGGATAAATATGGCAGCGAGAATCAGCTCAAACCCACTATAAAAAGGAATTTCAAAAATAAAACAAAAAAACTGGGAAATTCTTTACAATTCCTTCAGGGTCTCTGATGAAACCTGAAATGACCCTATCTACAAGGACAGCTGGATGTGGCATAAGGCTGGACACTTGGGACTGAGAGGATTGGTGAGATTGGGTGAGCAAATGCAGACCCTTTAAAGCAATAATGCATGGCACACATTCCATGGGTCCCAGCTCTCCAGGTTGAAGGGAATATTACTACAGATATAACATGTACGGGAATCCTAGAGAACGGACACACTGTGAATACGAAAGGTTTCTAAAACTCAACGAATAGTCCCTCTCCTGGTGCTCCGGTTTGACTTTCCATCTGCTTTATTATCAACCTCCCAACTTGGAGAGACAGCCCCTTTAACCTCCTGGTTCGCACAGGTTGCCAATTTGGCAGAGGATGAAAGGGAAGAGGGAGAACCAATGAGAGAGTAGCTGTTAGGCATTTGGACGGGCACATATCACTGTAATTTCCCGGCAGGAAGAAGAATTAACCAAAGTCTCAGCCACCCACCGGAAATCAGTATAGATCCTGAACCAAAATTTTGGACTTGCGGTCAGCTCACCAAAAACGAGTTGAAAAATGGAGCTCAGGGGCACAGCAATTCACAAACTGGCCGAGTAATAAAGGACAACTATCGTCCAAAAATCTGTTGAGGGAAGGCAAAGAGGCGGACTTGAAAGCGTGGCAGAATAGCAGGAAACAGATTTCAAGAGGTACGTTGGAATCGCCTTTAAAGCACAGGAAGAGGGGCACAACTTCGACAATGATGCACTTGGCCAAAAAGGGCGTATGCGTTTTCTCCTGAATATATTCAGGAGAAAACGCATACGCCCTTTTTGGCCAAGCAAGCAAGCGGGCAATGCAAATCTGCACTACAAAGAAGTATCACTTCCCACCGGTCAAAAGGGACATCCACAAAATGTGTAAAAACCAGAAAGGCAAGACAGGCCCTGGAGAACAGGGAGCCTTTTTATGCTGATGGGCGGGATGTAAATTGCCAACTGCCTCTCTGGAGGAGTGCATTGTGTTCCCTAAAACAAGTAAACAACAGAGCTACAGAGCCAAGGGCACTTCCAGTCTAGGGAATATACCTTGGGAAAACTGAAAATCAAAAAGACACAGCCACCCCAAAATTTAGGGCTGCACTGCTTACAAGGACCTCAACTTGGGTACACCTTAAATATCCCAGGAAATATAAAAATGGTTCAAAAAATTGTGGTACTTACGTACGATGGAATATCCCTCAGCCATGAAATCAATGTCATAAGACCAGTAGCAGCAAAATGGGTGGATTCAGGTACGATGATTCTAAGTGAAATAAGTCACACAGAAAAAGAAACTTATCATAAGATATCACTTATGAAGATCCTGTAAACATGGCTACACTTGAACTGAGTTAGGAAAGAGAACAGAGTCTCACATTTAGAAAACACTCTTATGCCTTCTTAAGGGGGAAGGAGAGGTGGGGTGATGCATAAAACCAGAGTTTGATATAAGCACAGGTACCGTTCCAAAAACCAACTATGGAATAGACAAGACCTACACCTTCCTCAGTGAAAGGGACTCAAAATCCCATATTTCCCGCAGAGGAATATATCTGACTAGTAAGAATCTTAAAACCTATGTATTGATATGTCTCCGTAAGGGAATCAAGTGTGTCTAGACTGGGATAAATATGGCAGCGAGAATCAGCTCAAACCCACTATAAAAAGGAATTTCAAAAATAAAACAAAAAAACTGGGAAATTCTTTACAATTCCTTCAGGGTCTCTGATGAAACCTGAAATGACCCTATCTACAAGGACAGCTGGATGTGGCATAAGGCTGGACACTTGGGACTGAGAGGATTGGTGAGATTGGGTGAGCAAATGCAGACCCTTTAAAGCAATAATGCATGGCACACATTCCATGGGTCCCAACTCTCCAGGATGAAGGGAATATTACTACAGATATAACATGTACGGGAATCCTAGAGAACGGACACACTGTGAATACGAAAGGTTTCTAAAACTCAACGAATAGTCCCTCTCCTGGTGCTCCGATTTGACTTTCCATCTGCTTTATTATCAACCTCCCAACTTGGAGAGACAGCCCCTTTAACCTCCTGGTTCGCACAGGTTGCCAATATGGCAGAGGATGAAAGGGAAGAGGGAGAACCAATGAGAGAGTAGCTGTTAGGCATTTGGACGGGCACATATCACTGTAATTTCCCGGCAGGAAGAAGAATTAACCAAAGTCTCAGCCACCCACCGGGAATCAGTATAGATCCTGAACCAAAATTTTGGACTTGCGGTCAGCTCACCAAAAACGAGTTGAAAAATGGAGCTCAGGGGCACAGCAATTCACAAACTGGCCGAGTAATAAAGGACAACTATCGTCCAAAAATCTGTTGAGGGAAGGCAACGAGGCGGACTTGAAAGCGTGGCAGAATAGCAGGAAACAGATTTCAAGAGGTACGTTGGAATCGCCTTTAAAGCACAGGAAGAGGGGCACAACTTCGACAATGATGCACTTGGCCAAAAAGGGCGTATGCGTTTTCTCCTGAATATATTCAGGAGAAAACGCATACGCCCTTTTTGGCCAAGCAAGCAAGCGGGCAATGCAAATCTGCACTACAAAGAAGTATCACTTCCCACCGGTCAAAAGGGACATCCACAAAATGTGTAAAAACCAGAAAGGCAAGACAGGCCCTGGAGAACAGGGTGCCTTGTTATGCTGATGGGCGGGATGTAAATTGCCAACTGCCTCTCTGGAGGAGTGCATTGTGTTCCCTAAAACAAGTAAACAACAGAGCTACAGAGCCAAGGGCACTTCCAGTCTAGGGAATATACCTTGGGAAAACTGAAAATCAAAAAGACACAGCCACCCCAAAATTTAGGGCTGCACTGCTTACAAGGACCTCAACTTGGGTACACCTTAAATATCCCAGGAAATATAAAAATGGTTCAAAAAATTGTGGTACTTACGTACGATGGAATATCCCTCAGCCATGAAATCAATGTCATAAGACCAGTAGCAGCAAAATGGGTGGATTCAGGTACGATGATTCTAAGTGAAATAAGTCACACAGAAAAAGAAACTTATCATAAGATATCACTTATGAAGATCCTGTAAACATGGCTACACTTGAACTGAGTTAGGAAAGAGAACAGTGTCTCACATTTAGAAAACACTCTTATGCCTGCTTAAGGGGGAAGGAGAGGTGGGGTGATGCATAAATCCAGAGTTTGATATAAGCACAGGTACCGTTCCAAAAACCAACTATGGAATAGACAAGACCTACACCTTCCTCAGTGAAAGGGACTCAAAACCCCATATTTCCCGCAGAGGAATATATCTGACTAGTAAGAATCTTAAAACCTATGTATTGATATGTCTCCGTAAGGGAATCAAGTGTGTCTAGACTGGGATAAATATGGCAGCGAGAATCAGCTCAAACCCACTATAAAAAGGAATTTCAAAAATAAAACAAAAAAACTGGGAAATTCTTTACAATTCCTTCAGGGTCTCTGATGAAACCTGAAATGACCCTATCTACAAGGACAGCTGGATGTGGCATAAGGCTGGACACTTGGGACTGAGAGGATTGGTGAGATTGGGTGAGCAAATGCAGACCCTTTAAAGCAATAATGCATGGCACACATTCCATGGGTCCCAGCTCTCCAGGTTGAAGGGAATATTACTACAGATATAACATGTACGGGAATCCTAGAGAACGGACACACTGTGAATACGAAAGGTTTCTAAAACTCAACGAATAGTCCCTCTCCTGGTGCTCTGGTTTGACTTTCCATCTGCTTTATTATCAACCTCCCAACTTGGAGAGACAGCCCCTTTAACCTCCTGGTTCGCACAGGTTGCCAATTTGGCAGAGGATGAAAGGGAAGAGGGAGAACCAATGAGAGAGTAGCTGTTAGGCATTTGGACGGGCACATATCACTGTAATTTCCCGGCAGGAAGAAGAATTAACCAAAGTCTCAGCCACCCACCGGAAATCAGTATAGATCCTGAACCAAAATTTTGGACTTGCGGTCAGCTCACCAAAAACGAGTTGAAAAATGGAGCTCAGGGGCACAGCAATTCACAAACTGGCCGAGTAATAAAGGACAACTATCGTCCAAAAATCTGTTGAGGGAAGGCAAAGAGGCGGACTTGAAAGCGTGGCAGAATAGCAGGAAACAGATTTCAAGAGGTACGTTGGAATCGCCTTTAAAGCACAGGAAGAGGGGCACAACTTCGACAATGATGCACTTGGCCAAAAAGGGCGTATGCGTTTTCTCCTGAATATATTCAGGAGAAAACGCATACGCCCTTTTTGGCCAAGCAAGCAAGAGGGCAATGCAAATCTGCACTACAAAGAAGTATCACTTCCCACCGGTCAAAAGGGACATCCACAAAATGTGTAAAAACCAGAAAGGCAAGACAGGCCCTGGAGAACAGGGAGCCTTGTTATGCTGATGGGCGGGATGTAAATTGCCAACTGCCTCTCTGGAGGAGTGCATTGTGTTCCCTAAAACAAGTAAACAACAGAGCTACAGAGCCAAGGGCACTTCCAGTCTAGGGAATATACCTTGGGAAAACTGAAAATCAAAAAGACACAGCCACCCCAAAATTTAGGGCTGCACTGCTTACAAGGACCTCAACTTGGGTACACCTTAAATATCCCAGGAAATATAAAAATGGTTCAAAAAATTGTGGTACTTACGTACGATGGAATATCCCTCAGCCATGAAATCAATGTCATAAGACCAGTAGCAGCAAAATGGGTGGATTCAGGTACGATGATTCTAAGTGAAATAAGTCACACAGAAAAAGAAACTTATCATAAGATATCACTTATGAAGATCCTGTAAACATGGCTACACTTGAACTGAGTTAGTAAAGAGAACAGAGTCTCACATTTAGAAAACACTCTTATGCCTGCTTAAGGGGGAAGGAGAGGTGGGGTGATGCATAAAACCAGAGTTTGATATAAGCACAGGTACCGTTCCAAAAACCAACTATGGAATAGACAAGACCTACACCTTCCTCAGTGAAAGGGACTCAAAACCCCATATTTCCCGCAGAGGAATATATCTGACTAGTAAGAATCTTAAAGCCTATGTATTGATATGTCTCCGTAAGGGAATCAAGTGTGTCTAGACTGGGATAAATATGGCAGCGAGAATCAGCTCAAACCCACTATAAAAAGGAATTTCAAAAATAAAACAAAAAAACTGGGAAATTCTTTACAATTCCTTCAGGGTCTCTGATGAAACCTGAAATGACCCTATCTACAAGGACAGCTGGATGTGGCATAAGGCTGGACACTTGGGACTGAGAGGATTGGTGAGATTGGGTGAGCAAATGCAGACCCTTTAAAGCAAAAATGCATGGCACACATTCCATGGGTCCCAACTCTCCAGGTTGAAGGGAATATTACTACAGATATAACATGTACGGGAATCCTAGAGAACGGACACACTGTGAATACGAAAGGTTTCTAAAACTCAACGAATAGTCCCTCTCCTGGTGCTCCGGTTTGACTTTCCATCTGCTTTATTATCAACCTCCCAACTTGGAGAGACAGCCCCTTTAACCTCCTGGTTCGCACAGGTTGCCAATTTGGCAGAGGATGAAAGGGAAGAGGGAGAACCAATGAGAGAGTAGCTGTTAGGCATTTGGACGGGCACATATCACTGTAATTTCCCGGCAGGAAGAAGAATTAACCAAAGTCTCAGCCACCCACCGGAAATCAGTATAGATCCTGAACCAAAATTTTGGACTTGCGGTCAGCTCAACAAAAACGAGTTGAAAAATGGAGCTCAGGGGCACAGCAATTCACAAACTGGCCGAGTAATAAAGGACAACTATCGTCCAAAAATCTGTTGAGGGAAGGCAAAGAGGCGGACTTGAAAGCGAGGCAGAATAGCAGGAAACAGATTTCAAGAGGTACGTTGGAATCACCTTTAAAGCACAGGAAGAGGGGCACAACTTCGACAATGATGCACTTGGCCAAAAAGGGCGTATGCGTTTTCTCCTGAATATATTCAGGAGAAAACGCATACGCCCTTTTTGGCCAAGCAAGCAAGCGGGCAATGCAAATCTGCACTACAAAGAAGTATCACTTCCCACTGGTCAAAAGGGACATCCACAAAATGTGTAAAAACCAGAAAGGCAAGACAGGCCCTGGAGAACAGGGAGCCTTGTTATGCTGATGGGCGGGATGTAAATTGCCAACTGCCTCTCTGGAGGAGTGCATTGTGTTCCCTAAAACAAGTAAACAACAGAGCTACAGAGCCAAGGGCACTTCCAGTCTAGGGAATATACCTTGGGAAAACTGAAAATCAAAAAGACACAGCCACCCCAAAATTTAGGGCTGCACTGCTTACAAGGACCTCAACTTGGGTACACCTTAAATATCCCAGGAAATATAAAAATGGTTCAAAAAATTGTGGTACTTACGTACGATGGAATATCCCTCAGCCATGAAATCAATGTCATAAGACCAGTAGCAGCAAAATGGGTGGATTCAGGTACGATGATTCTAAGTGAAATAAGTCACACAGAAAAAGAAACTTATCATAAGATATCACTTATGAAGATCCTGTAAACATGGCTACACTTGAACTGATTTAGGAAAGAGAACAGAGTCTCACATTTAGAAAACACTCTTATGCCTGCTTAAGGGGGAAGGAGAGGTGGGGTGATGCATAAAACCAGAGTTTGATATAAGCACAGGTACCGTTCCAAAAACCAACTATGGAATAGACAAGACCTACACCTTCCTCAGTGAAAGGGACTCAAAATCCCATATTTCCCGCAGAGGAATATATCTGACTAGTAAGAATCTTAAAACCTATGTATTGATATGTCTCCGTAAGGGAATCAAGTGTGTCTAGACTGGGATAAATATGGCAGCGAGAATCAGCTCAAACCCACTATAAAAAGGAATTTCAAAAATAAAACAAAAAAACTGGGAAATTCTTTACAATTCCTTCAGGGTCTCTGATGAAACCTGAAATGACCCTATCTACAAGGACAGCTGGATGTGGCATAAGGCTGGACACTTGGGACTGAGAGGATTGGTGAGATTGGGTGAGCAAATGCAGACCCTTTAAAGCAATAATGCATGGCACACATTCCATGGGTCCCAACTCTCCAGGTTGAAGGGAATATTACTACAGATATAACATGTACGGGAATCCTAGAGAACGGACACACTGTGAATACGAAAGGTTTCTAAAACTCAACGAATAGTCCCTCTCCTGGTGCTCCGGTTTGACTTTCCATCTGCTTTATTATCAACCTCCCAACTTGGAGAGACAGCCCCTTTAACCTCCTGGTTCGCACAGGTTGCCAATATGGCAGAGGATGAAAGGGAAGAGGGAGAACCAATGAGAGAGTAGCTGTTAGGCATTTGGACGGGCACATATCACTGTAATTTCCCGGCAGGAAGAAGAATTAACCAAAGTCTCAGCCACCCACCGGGAATCAGTATAGATCCTGAACCAAAATTTTGGACTTGCGGTCAGCTCACCAAAAACGAGTTGAAAAATGGAGCTCAGGGGCACAGCAATTCACAAACTGGCCGAGTAATAAAGGACAACTATCGTCCAAAAATCTGTTGAGGGAAGGCAACGAGGCGGACTTGAAAGCGTGGCAGAATAGCAGGAAACAGATTTCAAGAGGTACGTTGGAATCGCCTTTAAAGCACAGGAAGAGGGGCACAACTTCGACAATGATGCACTTGGCCAAAAAGGGCGTATGCGTTTTCTCCTGAATATATTCAGGAGAAAACGGATACGCCCTTTTTGGCCAAGCAAGCAAGCGGGCAATGCAAATCTGCACTACAAAGAAGTATCACTTCCCACCGGTCAAAAGGGACATCCACAAAATGTGTAAAAACCAGAAAGGCAAGACAGGCCCTGGAGAACAGGGTGCCTTGTTATGCTGATGGGCGGGATGTAAATTGCCAACTGCCTCTCTGGAGGAGTGCATTGTGTTCCCTAAAACAAGTAAACAACAGAGCTACAGAGCCAAGGGCACTTCCAGTCTAGGGAATATACCTTGGGAAAACTGAAAATCAAAAAGACACAGCCACCCCAAAATTTAGGGCTGCACTGCTTACAAGGACCTCAACTTGGGTACACCTTAAATATCCCAGGAAATATAAAAATGGTTCAAAAAATTGTGGTACTTACGTACGATGGAATATCCCTCAGCCATGAAATCAATGTCATAAGACCAGTAGCAGCAAAATGGGTGGATTCAGGTACGATGATTCTAAGTGAAATAAGTCACACAGAAAAAGAAACTTATCATAAGATATCACTTATGAAGATCCTGTAAACATGGCTACACTTGAACTGAGTTAGGAAAGAGAACAGAGTCTCACATTTAGAAAACACTCTTATGCCTGCTTAAGGGGGAAGGAGAGGTGGGGTGATGCATAAAACCAGAGTTTGATATAAGCACAGGTACCGTTCCAAAAACCAACTATGGAATAGACAAGACCTACACCTTCCTCAGTGAAAGGGACTCAAAACCCCATATTTCCCGCAGAGGAATATATCTGACTAGTAAGAATCTTAAAACCTATGTATTGATATGTCTCCGTAAGGGAATCAAGTGTGTCTAGACTGGGATAAATATGGCAGCGAGAATCAGCTCAAACCCACTATAAAAAGGAATTTCAAAAATAAAACAAAAAAACTGGGAAATTCTTTACAATTCCTTCAGGGTCTCTGATGAAACCTGAAATGACCCTATCTACAAGGACAGCTGGATGTGGCATAAGGCTGGACACTTGGGACTGAGAGGATTGGTGAGATTGGGTGAGCAAATGCAGACCCTTTAAAGCAATAATGCATGGCACACATTCCATGGGTCCCAGCTCTCCAGGTTGAAGGGAATATTACTACAGATATAACATGTACGGGAATCCTAGAGAACGGACACACTGTGAATACGAAAGGTTTCTAAAACTCAACGAATAGTCCCTCTCCTGGTGCTCCGGTTTGACTTTCCATCTGCTTTATTATCAACCTCCCAACTTGGAGAGACAGCCCCTTTAACCTCCTGGTTCGCACAGGTTGCCAATTTGGCAGAGGATGAATGGGAAGAGGGAGAACCAATGAGAGAGTAGCTGTTAGGCATTTGGACGGGCACATATCACTGTAATTTCCCGGCAGGAAGAAGAATTAACCAAAGTCTCAGCCACCCACCGGAAATCAGTATAGATCCTGAACCAAAATTTTGGACTTGCGGTCAGCTCAACAAAAACGAGTTGAAAAATGGAGCTCAGGGGCACAGCAATTCACAAACTGGCCGAGTAATAAAGGACAACTATCGTCCAAAAATCTGTTGAGGGAAGGCAAAGAGGCGGACTTGAAAGCGTGGCAGAATAGCAGGAAACAGATTTCAAGAGGTACGTTGGAATCGCCTTTAAAGCACAGGAAGAGGGGCACAACTTCGACAATGATGCACTTGGCCAAAAAGGGCGTATGCGTTTTCTCCTGAATATATTCAGGAGAAAACGCATACGCCCTTTTTGGCCAAGCAAGCAAGCGGGCAATGCAAATCTGCACTACAAAGAAGTATCACTTCCCACCGGTCAAAAGGGACATCCACAAAATGTGTAAAAACCAGAAAGGCAAGACAGGCCCTGGAGAACAGGGAGCCTTGTTATGCTGATGGGCGGGATGTAAATTGCCAACTGCCTCTCTGGAGGAGTGCATTGTGTTCCCTAAAACAAGTAAACAACAGAGCTACAGAGCCAAGGGCACTTCCAGTCTAGGGAATATACCTTGGGAAAACTGAAAATCAAAAAGACACAGCCACCCCAAAATTTAGGGCTGCACTGCTTACAAGGACCTCAACTTGGGTACACCTTAAATATCCCAGGAAATATAAAAATGGTTCAAAAAATTGTGGTACTTACGTACGATGGAATATCCCTCAGCCATGAAATCAATGTCATAAGACCAGTAGCAGCAAAATGGGTGGATTCAGGTACGATGATTCTAAGTGAAATAAGTCACACAGAAAAAGAAACTTATCATAAGATATCACTTATGAAGATCCTGTAAACATGGCTACACTTGAACTGAGTTAGGAAAGAGAACAGAGTCTCACATTTAGAAAACACTCTTATGCCTGCTTAAGGGGGAAGGAGAGGTGGGGTGATGCATAAAACCAGAGTTTGATATAAGCACAGGTACCGTTCCAAAAACCAACTATGGAATAGACAAGACCTACACCTTCCTCAGTGAAAGGGACTCAAAATCCCATATTTCCCGCAGAGGAATATATCTGACTAGTAAGAATCTTAAAACCTATGTATTGATATGTCTCCGTAAGGGAATCAAGTGTGTCTAGACTGGGATAAATATGGCAGCGAGAATCAGCTCAAACCCACTATAAAAAGGAATTTCAAAAATAAAACAAAAAAACTGGGAAATTCTTTACAATTCCTTCAGGGTCTCTGATGAAACCTGAAATGACCCTATCTACAATGACAGCTGGATGTGGCATAAGGCTGGACACTTGGGACTGAGAGGATTGGTGAGATTGGGTGAGCAAATGCAGACCCTTTAAAGCAATAATGCATGGCACACATTCCATGGGTCCCAGCTCTCCAGGTTGAAGGGAATATTACTACAGATATAACATGTACGGGAATCCTAGAGAACGGACACACTGTGAATACGAAAGGTTTCTAAAACTCAACGAATAGTCCCTCTCCTGGTGCTCCGGTTTGACTTTCCATCTGCTTTATTATCAACCTCCCAACTTGGAGAGACAGCCCCTTTAACCTCCTGGTTCGCACAGGTTGCCAATTTGGCAGAGGATGAAAGGGAAGAGGGAGAACCAATGAGAGAGTAGCTGTTAGGCATTTGGACGGGCACATATCACTGTAATTTCCCGGCAGGAAGAAGAATTAACCAAAGTCTCAGCCACCCACCGGAAATCAGTATAGATCCTGAACCAAAATTTTGGACTTGCGGTCAGCTCACCAAAAACGAGTTGAAAAATGGAGCTCAGGGGCACAGCAATTCACAAACTGGCCGAGTAATAAAGGACAACTATCGTCCAAAAATCTGTTGAGGGAAGGCAAAGAGGCGGACTTGAAAGCGTGGCAGAATAGCAGGAAACAGATTTCAAGAGGTACGTTGGAATCGCCTTTAAAGCACAGGAAGAGGGGCACAACTTCGACAATGATGCACTTGGCCAAAAAGGGCGTATGCGTTTTCTCCTGAATATATTCAGGAGAAAACGCATACGCCCTTTTTGGCCAAGCAAGCAAGCGGGCAATGCAAATCTGCACTACAAAGAAGTATCACTTCCCACCGGTCAAAAGGGACATCCACAAAATGTGTAAAAACCAGAAAGGCAAGACAGGCCCTGGAGAACAGGGAGCCTTGTTATGCTGATGGGCGGGATGTAAATTGCCAACTGCCTCTCTGGAGGAGTGCATTGTGTTCCCTAAAACAAGTAAACAACAGAGCTACAGAGCCAAGGGCACTTCCAGTCTAGGGAATATACCTTGGGAAAACTGAAAATCAAAAAGACACAGCCACCCCAAAATTTAGGGCTGCACTGCTTACAAGGACCTCAACTTGGGTACACCTTAAATATCCCAGGAAATATAAAAATGGTTCAAAAAATTGTGGTACTTACGTACGATGGAATATCCCTCAGCCATGAAATCAATGTCATAAGACCAGTAGCAGCAAAATGGGTGGATTCAGGTACGATGATTCTAAGTGAAATAAGTCACACAGAAAAAGAAACTTATCATAAGATATCACTTATGAAGATCCTGTAAACATGGCTACACTTGAACTGAGTTAGGAAAGAGAACAGAGTCTCACATTTAGAAAACACTCTTATGCCTGCTTAAGGGGGAAGGAGAGGTGGGGTGATGCATAAAACCAGAGTTTGATATAAGCACAGGTACCGTTCCAAAAACCAACTATGGAATAGACAAGACCTACACCTTCCTCAGTGAAAGGGACTCAAAATCCCATATTTCCCGCAGAGGAATATATCTGACTAGTAAGAATCTTAAAACCTATGTATTGATATGTCTCCGTAAGGGAATCAAGTGTGTCTAGACTGGGATAAATATGGCAGCGAGAATCAGCTCAAACCCACTATAAAAAGGAATTTCAAAAATAAAACAAAAAAACTGGGAAATTCTTTACAATTCCTTCAGGGTCTCTGATGAAACCTGAAATGACCCTATCTACAAGGACAGCTGGATGTGGCATAAGGCTGGACACTTGGGACTGAGAGGATTGGTGAGATTGGGTGAGCAAATGCAGACCCTTTAAAGCAATAATGCATGGCACACATTCCATGGGTCCCAACTCTCCAGGTTGAAGGGAATATTACTACAGATATAACATGTACGGGAATCCTAGAGAACGGACACACTGTGAATACGAAAGGTTTCTAAAACTCAACGAATAGTCCCTCTCCTGGTGCTCCGGTTTGACTTTCCATCTGCTTTATTATCAACCTCCCAACTTGGAGAGACAGCCCCTTTAACCTCCTGGTTCGCACAGGTTGCCAATATGGCAGAGGATGAAAGGGAAGAGGGAGAACCAATGAGAGAGTAGCTGTTAGGCATTTGGACGGGCACATATCACTGTAATTTCCCGGCAGGAAGAAGAATTAACCAAAGTCTCAGCCACCCACCGGGAATCAGTATAGATCCTGAACCAAAATTTTGGACTTGCGGTCAGCTCACCAAAAACGAGTTGAAAAATGGAGCTCAGGGGCACAGCAATTCACAAACTGGCCGAGTAATAAAGGACAACTATCGTCCAAAAATCTGTTGAGGGAAGGCAACGAGGCGGACTTGAAAGCGTGGCAGAATAGCAGGAAACAGATTTCAAGAGGTACGTTGGAATCGCCTTTAAAGCACAGGAAGAGGGGCACAACTTCGACAATGATGCACTTGGCCAAAAAGGGCGTATGCGTTTTCTCCTGAATATATTCAGGAGAAAACGCATACGCCCTTTTTGGCCAAGCAAGCAAGCGGGCAATGCAAATCTGCACTACAAAGAAGTATCACTTCCCACCGGTCAAAAGGGACATCCACAAAATGTGTAAAAACCAGAAAGGCAAGACAGGCCCTGGAGAACAGGGTGCCTTGTTATGCTGATGGGCGGGATGTAAATTGCCAACTGCCTCTCTGGAGGAGTGCATTGTGTTCCCTAAAACAAGTAAACAACAGAGCTACAGAGCCAAGGGCACTTCCAGTCTAGGGAATATACCTTGGGAAAACTGAAAATCAAAAAGACACAGCCACCCCAAAATTTAGGGCTGCACTGCTTACAAGGACCTCAACTTGGGTACACCTTAAATATCCCAGGAAATATAAAAATGGTTCAAAAAATTGTGGTACTTACGTACGATGGAATATCCCTCAGCCATGAAATCAATGTCATAAGACCAGTAGCAGCAAAATGGGTGGATTCAGGTACGATGATTCTAAGTGAAATAAGTCACACAGAAAAAGAAACTTATCATAAGATATCACTTATGAAGATCCTGTAAACATGGCTACACTTGAACTGAGTTAGGAAAGAGAACAATGTCTCACATTTAGAAAACACTCTTATGCCTGCTTAAGGGGGAAGGAGAGGTGGGGTGATGCATAAATCCAGAGTTTGATATAAGCACAGGTACCGTTCCAAAAACCAACTATGGAATAGACAAGACCTACACCTTCCTCAGTGAAAGGGACTCAAAACCCCATATTTCCCGCAGAGGAATATATCTGACTAGTAAGAATCTTAAAACCTATGTATTGATATGTCTCCGTAAGGGAATCAAGTGTGTCTAGACTGGGATAAATATGGCAGCGAGAATCAGCTCAAACCCACTATAAAAAGGAATTTCAAAAATAAAACAAAAAAACTGGGAAATTCTTTACAATTCCTTCAGGGTCTCTGATGAAACCTGAAATGACCCTATCTACAAGGACAGCTGGATGTGGCATAAGGCTGGACACTTGGGACTGAGAGGATTGGTGAGATTGGGTGAGCAAATGCAGACCCTTTAAAGCAATAATGCATGGCACACATTCCATGGGTCCCAACTCTCCAGGTTGAAGGGAATATTACTACAGATATAACATGTACGGGAATCCTAGAGAACGGACACACTGTGAATACGAAAGGTTTCTAAAACTCAACGAATAGTCCCTCTCCTGGTGCTCCGGTTTGACTTTCCATCTGCTTTATTATCAACCTCCCAACTTGGAGAGACAGCCCCTTTAACCTCCTGGTTCGCACAGGTTGCCAATTTGGCAGAGGATGAAAGGGAAGAGGGAGAACCAATGAGAGAGTAGCTGTTAGGCATTTGGACGGGCACATATCACTGTAATTTCCCGGCAGGAAGAAGAATTAACCAAAGTCTCAGCCACCCACCGGAAATCAGTATAGATCCTGAACCAAAATTTTGGACTTGCGGTCAGCTCACCAAAAACGAGTTGAAAAATGGAGCTCAGGGGCACAGCAATTCACAAACTGGCCGAGTAATAAAGGACAAGTATCGTCCAAAAATCTGTTGAGGGAAGGCAAAGAGGCGGCCTTGAAAGCGTGGCAGAATAGCAGGAAACAGATTTCAAGAGGTACGTTGGAATCGCCTTTAAAGCACAGGAAGAGGGGCACAACTTCGACAATGATGCACTTGGCCAAAAAGGGCGTATGCGTTTTCTCCTGAATATATTCAGGAGAAAACGCATACGCCCTTTTTGGCCAAGCAAGCAAGCGGGCAATGCAAATCTGCACTACAAAGAAGTATCACTTCCCACCGGTCAAAAGGGACATCCACAAAATGTGTAAAAACCAGAAAGGCAAGACAGGCCCTGGAGAACAGGGAGCCTTGTTATGCTGATGGGCGGGATGTAAATTGCCAACTGCCTCTCTGGAGGAGTGCATTGTGTTCCCTAAAACAAGTAAACAACAGAGCTACAGAGCCAAGGGCACTTCCAGTCTAGGGAATATACCTTGGGAAAACTGAAAATCAAAAAGACACAGCCACCCCAAAATTTAGGGCTGCACTGCTTACAAGGACCTCAACTTGGGTACACCTTAAATATCCCAGGAAATATAAAAATGGTTCAAAAAATTGTGGTACTTACGTACGATGGAATATCCCTCAGCCATGAAATCAATGTCATAAGACCAGTAGCAGCAAAATGGGTGGATTCAGGTACGATGATTCTAAGTGAAATAAGTCACACAGAAAAAGAAACTTATCATAAGATATCACTTATGAAGATCCTGTAAACATGGGTACACTTGAACTGAGTTAGGAAAGAGAACAGAGTCTCACATTTAGAAAACACTCTTATGCCTGCTTAAGGGGGAAGGAGAGGTGGGGTGATGCATAAAACCAGAGTTTGATATAAGCACAGGTACCGTTCCAAAAACCAACTATGGAATAGACAAGACCTACACCTTCCTCAGTGAAAGGGACTCAAAATCCCATATATCCCGCAGAGGAATATATCTGACTAGTAAGAATCTTAAAACCTATGTATTGATATGTCTCCGTAAGGGAATCAAGTGTGTCTAGACTGGGATAAATATGGCAGCGAGAATCAGCTCAAACCCACTATAAAAAGGAATTTCAAAAATAAAACAAAAAAACTGGGAAATTCTTTACAATTCCTTCAGGGTCTCTGATGAAACCTGAAATGACCCTATCTACAAGGACAGCTGGATGTGGCATAAGGCTGGACACTTGGGACTGAGAGGATTGGTGAGATTGGGTGAGCAAATGCAGACCCTTTAAAGCAATAATGCATGGCACACATTCCATGGGTCCCAACTCTCCAGGTTGAAGGGAATATTACTACAGATATAACATGTACGGGAATCCTAGAGAACGGACACACTGTGAATACGAAAGGTTTCTAAAACTCAACGAATAGTCCCTCTCCTGGTGCTCCGATTTGACTTTCCATCTGCTTTATTATCAACCTCCCAACTTGGAGAGACAGCCCCTTTAACCTCCTGGTTCGCACAGGTTGCCAATATGGCAGAGGATGAAAGGGAAGAGGGAGAACCAATGAGAGAGTAGCTGTTAGGCATTTGGACGGGCACATATCACTGTAATTTCCCGGCAGGAAGAAGAATTAACCAAAGTCTCAGCCACCCACCGGGAATCAGTATAGATCCTGAACCAAAATTTTGGACTTGCGGTCAGCTCACCAAAAACGAGTTGAAAAATGGAGCTCAGGGGCACAGCAATTCACAAACTGGCCGAGTAATAAAGGACAACTATCGTCCAAAAATCTGTTGAGGGAAGGCAACGAGGCGGACTTGAAAGCGTGGCAGAATAGCAGGAAACAGATTTCAAGAGGTACGTTGGAATCGCCTTTAAAGCACAGGAAGAGGGGCACAACTTCGACAATGATGCACTTGGCCAAAAAGGGCGTATGCGTTTTCTCCTGAATATATTCAGGAGAAAACGCATACGCCCTTTTTGGCCAAGCAAGCAAGCGGGCAATGCAAATCTGCACTACAAAGAAGTATCACTTCCCACCGGTCAAAAGGGACATCCACAAAATGTGTAAAAACCAGAAAGGCAAGACAGGCCCTGGAGAACAGGGTGCCTTGTTATGCTGATGGGCGGGATGTAAATTGCCAACTGCCTCTCTGGAGGAGTGCATTGTGTTCCCTAAAACAAGTAAACAACAGAGCTACAGAGCCAAGGGCACTTCCAGTCTAGGGAATATACCTTGGGAAAACTGAAAATCAAAAAGACACAGCCACCCCAAAATTTAGGGCTGCACTGCTTACAAGGACCTCAACTTGGGTACACCTTAAATATCCCAGGAAATATAAAAATGGTTCAAAAAATTGTGGTACTTACGTACGATGGAATATCCCTCAGCCATGAAATCAATGTCATAAGACCAGTAGCAGCAAAATGGGTGGATTCAGGTACGATGATTCTAAGTGAAATAAGTCACACAGAAAAAGAAACTTATCATAAGATATCACTTATGAAGATCCTGTAAACATGGCTACACTTGAACTGAGTTAGGAAAGAGAACAGTGTCTCACATTTAGAAAACACTCTTATGCCTGCTTAAGGGGGAAGGAGAGGTGGGGTGATGCATAAATCCAGAGTTTGATATAAGCACAGGTACCGTTCCAAAAACCAACTATGGAATAGACAAGACCTACACCTTCCTCAGTGAAAGGGACTCAAAACCCCATATTTCCCGCAGAGGAATATATCTGACTAGTAAGAATCTTAAAACCTATGTATTGATATGTCTCCGTAAGGGAATCAAGTGTGTCTAGACTGGGATAAATATGGCAGTGAGAATCAGCTCAAACCCACTATAAAAAGGAATTTCAAAAATAAAACAAAAAAACTGGGAAATTCTTTACAATTCCTTCAGGGTCTCTGATGAAACCTGAAATGACCCTATCTACAAGGACAGCTGGATGTGGCATAAGGCTGGACACTTGGGACTGAGAGGATTGGTGAGATTGGGTGAGCAAATGCAGACCCTTTAAAGCAATAATGCATGGCACACATTCCATGGGTCCCAGCTCTCCAGGTTGAAGGGAATATTACTACAGATATAACATGTACGGGAATCCTAGAGAACGGACACACTGTGAATACGAAAGGTTTCTAAAACTCAACGAATAGTCCCTCTCCTGGTGCTCCGGTTTGACTTTCCATCTGCTTTATTATCAACCTCCCAACTTGGAGAGACAGCCCCTTTAACCTCCTGGTTCGCACAGGTTGCCAATTTGGCAGAGGATGAAAGGGAAGAGGGAGAACCAATGAGAGAGTAGCTGTTAGGCATTTGGACGGGCACATATCACTGTAATTTCCCGGCAGGAAGAAGAATTAACCAAAGTCTCAGCCACCCACCGGAAATCAGTATAGATCCTGAACCAAAATTTTGGACTTGCGGTCAGCTCACCAAAAACGAGTTGAAAAATGGAGCTCAGGGGCACAGCAATTCACAAACTGGCCGAGTAATAAAGGACAAGTATCGTCCAAAAATCTGTTGAGGGAAGGCAAAGAGGCGGCCTTGAAAGCGTGGCAGAATAGCAGGAAACAGATTTCAAGAGGTACGTTGGAATCGCCTTTAAAGCACAGGAAGAGGGGCACAACTTCGACAATGATGCACTTGGCCAAAAAGGGCGTATGCGTTTTCTCCTGAATATATTCAGGAGAAAACGCATACGCCCTTTTTGGCCAAGCAAGCAAGCGGGCAATGCAAATCTGCACTACAAAGAAGTATCACTTCCCACCGGTCAAAAGGGACATCCACAAAATGTGTAAAAACCAGAAAGGCAAGACAGGCCCTGGAGAACAGGGAGCCTTGTTATGCTGATGGGCGGGATGTAAATTGCCAACTGCCTCTCTGGAGGAGTGCATTGTGTTCCCTAAAACAAGTAAACAACAGAGCTACAGAGCCAAGGGCACTTCCAGTCTAGGGAATATACCTTGGGAAAACTGAAAATCAAAAAGACACAGCCACCCCAAAATTTAGGGCTGCACTGCTTACAAGGACCTCAACTTGGGTACACCTTAAATATCCCAGGAAATATAAAAATGGTTCAAAAAATTGTGGTACTTACGTACGATGGAATATCCCTCAGCCATGAAATCAATGTCATAAGACCAGTAGCAGCAAAATGGGTGGATTCAGGTACGATGATTCTAAGTGAAATAAGTCACACAGAAAAAGAAACTTATCATAAGATATCACTTATGAAGATCCTGTAAACATGGCTACACTTGAACTGAGTTAGGAAAGAGAACAGAGTCTCACATTTAGAAAACACTCTTATGCCTGCTTAAGGGGGAAGGAGAGGTGGGGTGATGCATAAAACCAGAGTTTGATATAAGCACAGGTACCGTTCCAAAAACCAACTATGGAATAGACAAGACCTACACCTTCCTCAGTGAAAGGGACTCAAAATCCCATATTTCCCGCAGAGGAATATATCTGACTAGTAAGAATCTTAAAACCTATGTATTGATATGTCTCCGTAAGGGAATCAAGTGTGTCTAGACTGGGATAAATATGGCAGCGAGAATCAGCTCAAACCCACTATAAAAAGGAATTTCAAAAATAAAACAAAAAAACTGGGAAATTCTTTACAATTCCTTCAGGGTCTCTGATGAAACCTGAAATGACCCTATCTACAAGGACAGCTGGATGTGGCATAAGGCTGGACACTTGGGACTGAGAGGATTGGTGAGATTGGGTGAGCAAATGCAGACCCTTTAAAGCAATAATGCATGGCACACATTCCATGGGTCCCAACTCTCCAGGTTGAAGGGAATATTACTACAGATATAACATGTACGGGAATCCTAGAGAACGGACACACTGTGAATACGAAAGGTTTCTAAAACTCAACGAATAGTCACTCTCCTGGTGCTCCGGTTTGACTTTCCATCTGCTTTATTATCAACCTCCCAACTTGGAGAGACAGCCCCTTTAACCTCCTGGTTCGCACAGGTTGCCAATATGTCAGAGGATGAAAGGGAAGAGGGAGAACCAATAAGAGAGTAGCTGTTAGGCATTTGGACGGGCACATATCACTGTAATTTCCCGGCAGGAAGAAGAATTAACCAAAGTCTCAGCCACCCACCGGGAATCAGTATAGATCCTGAACCAAAATTTTGGACTTGCGGTCAGCTCACCAAAAACGAGTTGAAAAATGGAGCTCAGGGGCACAGCAATTCACAAACTGGCCGAGTAATAAAGGACAACTATCGTCCAAAAATCTGTTGAGGGAAGGCAACGAGGCGGACTTGAAAGCATGGCAGAATAGCAGGAAACAGATTTCAAGAGGTACGTTGGAATCGCCTTTAAAGCACAGGAAGAGGGGCACAACTTCGACAATGATGCACTTGGCCAAAAAGGGCGTATGTGTTTTCTCCTGAATATATTCAGGAGAAAACGCATACGCCCTTTTTGGCCAAGCAAGCAAGCGGGCAATGCAAATCTGCACTACAAAGAAGTATCACTTCCCACCGGTCAAAAGGGACATCCACAAAATGTGTAAAAACCAGAAAGGCAAGACAGGCCCTGGAGAACAGGGAGCCTTGTTATGCTGATGGGCGGGATGTAAATTGCCAACTGCCTCTCTGGAGGAGTGCATTGTGTTCCCTAAAACAAGTAAACAACAGAGCTACAGAGCCAAGGGCACTTCCAGTCTAGGGAATATACCTTGGGAAAACTGAAAATCAAAAAGACACAGCCACCCCAAAATTTAGGGCTGCACTGCTTACAAGGACCTCAACTTGGGTACACCTTAAATATCCCAGGAAATATAAAAATGGTTCAAAAAATTGTGGTACTTACGTACGATGGAATATCCCTCAGCCATGAAATCAATGTCATAAGACCAGTAGCAGCAAAATGGGTGGATTCAGGTACGATGATTCTAAGTGAAATAAGTCACACAGAAAAAGAAACTTATCATAAGATATCACTTATGAAGATCCTGTAAACATGGCTACACTTGAACTGAGTTAGGAAAGAGAACAGAGTCTCACATTTAGAAAACACTCTTATGCCTGCTTAAGGGGGAAGGAGAGGTGGGGTGATGCATAAAACCAGAGTTTATATAAGCACAGGTACCGTTCCAAAAACCAACTATGGAATAGACAAGACCTACACCTTCCTCAGTGAAAGGGACTCAAAATCCCATATTTCCCGCAGAGGAATATATCTGACTAGTAAGAATCTTAAAACCTATGTATTGATATGTCTCCGTAAGGGAATCAAGTGTGTCTAGACTGGGATAAATATGGCAGCGAGAATCAGCTCAAACCCACTATAAAAAGGAATTTCAAAAATAAAACAAAAAAACTGGGAAATTCTTTACAATTCCTTCAGGGTCTCTGATGAAACCTGAAATGACCCTATCTACAAGGACAGCTGGATGTGGCATAAGGCTGGACACTTGGGACTGAGAGGATTGGTGAGATTGGGTGAGCAAATGCAGACCCTTTAAAGCAATAATGCATGGCACACATTCCATGGGTCCCAACTCTCCAGGTTGAAGGGAATATTACTACAGATATAACATGTACGGGAATCCTAGAGAACGGACACACTGTGAATACGAAAGGTTTCTAAAACTCAACGAATAGTCCCTCTCCTGGTGCTCCGGTTTGACTTTCCATCTGCTTTATTATCAACCTCCCAACTTGGAGAGACAGCCCCTTTAACCTCCTGGTTCGCACAGGTTGCCAATATGGCAGAGGATGAAAGGGAAGAGGGAGAACCAATGAGAGAGTAGCTGTTAGGCATTTGGACGGGCACATATCACTGTAATTTCCCGGCAGGAAGAAGAATTAACCAAAGTCTCAGCCACCCACCGGGAATCAGTATAGATCCTGAACCAAAATTTTGGACTTGCGGTCAGCTCACCAAAAACGAGTTGAAAAATGGAGCTCAGGGGCACAGCAATTCACAAACCGGCCGAGTAATAAAGGACAACTATCGTCCAAAAATCTGTTGAGGGAAGGCAACGAGGCGGACTTGAAAGCGTGGCAGAATAGCAGGAAACAGATTTCAAGAGGTACGTTGGAATCGCCTTTAAAGCACAGGAAGAGGGGCACAACTTCGACAATGATGCACTTGGCCAAAAAGGGCGTATGCGTTTTCTCCTGAATATATTCAGGAGAAAACGCATACGCCCTTTTTGGCCAAGCAAGCAAGCGGGCAATGCAAATCTGCACTACAAAGAAGTATCACTTCCCACCGGTCAAAAGGGACATCCACAAAATGTGTAAAAACCAGAAAGGCAAGACAGGCCCTGGAGAACAGGGTGCCTTGTTATGCTGATGGGCGGGATGTAAATTGCCAACTGCCTCTCTGGAGGAGTGCATTGTGTTCCCTAAAACAAGTAAACAACAGAGCTACAGAGCCAAGGGCACTTCCAGTCTAGGGAATATACCTTGGGAAAACTGAAAATCAAAAAGACACAGCCACCCCAAAATTTAGGGCTGCACTGCTTACAAGGACCTCAACTTGGGTACACCTTAAATATCCCAGGAAATATAAAAATGGTTCAAAAAATTGTGGTACTTACGTACGATGGAATATCCCTCAGCCATGAAATCAATGTCATAAGACCAGTAGCAGCAAAATGGGTGGATTCAGGTACGATGATTCTAAGTGAAATAAGTCACACAGAAAAAGAAACTTATCATAAGATATCACTTATGAAGATCCTGTAAACATGGCTACACTTGAACTGAGTTAGGAAAGAGAACAGTGTCTCACATTTAGAAAACACTCTTATGCCTGCTTAAGGGGGAAGGAGAGGTGGGGTGATGCATAAATCCAGAGTTTGATATAAGCACAGGTACCGTTCCAAAAACCAACTATGGAATAGACAAGACCTACACCTTCCTCAGTGAAAGGGACTCAAAACCCCATATTTCCCGCAGAGGAATATATCTGACTAGTAAGAATCTTAAAACCTATGTATTGATATGTCTCCGTAAGGGAATCAAGTGTGTCTAGACTGGGATAAATATGGCAGCGAGAATCAGCTCAAACCCACTATAAAAAGGAATTTCAAAAATAAAACAAAAAAACTGGGAAATTCTTTACAATTCCTTCAGGGTCTCTGATGAAACCTGAAATGACCCTATCTACAAGGACAGCTGGATGTGGCATAAGGCTGGACACTTGGGACTGAGAGGATTGGTGAGATTGGGTGAGCAAATGCAGACCCTTTAAAGCAATAATGCATGGCACACATTCCATGGGTCCCAGCTCTCCAGGTTGAAGGGAATATTACTACAGATATAACATGTACGGGAATCCTAGAGAACGGACACACTGTGAATACGAAAGGTTTCTAAAACTCAACGAATAGTCCCTCTCCTGGTGCTCCGGTTTGACTTTCCATCTGCTTTATTATCAACCTCCCAACTTGGAGAGACAGCCCCTTTAACCTCCTGGTTCGCACAGGTTGCCAATTTGGCAGAGGATGAAAGGGAAGAGGGAGAACCAATGAGAGAGTAGCTGTTAGGCATTTGGACGGGCACATATCACTGTAATTTCCCAGCAGGAAGAAGAATTAACCAAAGTCTCAGCCACCCACCGGAAATCAGTATAGATCCTGAACCAAAATTTTGGACTTGCGGTCAGCTCACCAAAAACGAGTTGAAAAATGGAGCTCAGGGGCACAGCAATTCACAAACTGGCCGAGTAATAAAGGACAAGTATCGTCCAAAAATCTGTTGAGGGTAGGCAAAGAGGCGGCCTTGAAAGCGTGGCAGAATAGCAGGAAACAGATTTCAAGAGGTACGTTGGAATCGCCTTTAAAGCACAGGAAGAGGGGCACAACTTCGACAATGATGCACTTGGCCAAAAAGGGCGTATGCGTTTTCTCCTGAATATATTCAGGAGAAAACGCATACGCCCTTTTTGGCCAAGCAAGCAAGCGGGCAATGCAAATCTGCACTACAAAGAAGTATCACTTCCCACCGGTCAAAAGGGACATCCACAAAATGTGTAAAAACCAGAAAGGCAAGACAGGCCCTGGAGAACAGGGAGCCTTGTTATGCTGATGGGCGGGATGTAAATTGCCAACTGCCTCTCTGGAGGAGTGCATTGTGTTCCCTAAAACAAGTAAACAACAGAGCTACAGAGCCAAGGGCACTTCCAGTCTAGGGAATATACCTTGGGAAAACTGAAAATCAAAAAGACACAGCCACCCCAAAATTTAGGGCTGCACTGCTTACAAGGACCTCAACTTGGGTACACCTTAAATATCCCAGGAAATATAAAAATTGTTCAAAAAATTGTGGTACTTACGTACGATGGAATATCCCTCAGCCATGAAATCAATGTCATAAGACCAGTAGCAGCAAAATGGGTGGATTCAGGTACGATGATTCTAAGTGAAATAAGTCACACAGAAAAAGAAACTTATCATAAGATATCACTTATGAAGATCCTGTAAACATGGCTACACTTGAACTGAGTTAGGAAAGAGAACAGAGTCTCACATTTAGAAAACACTCTTATGCCTGCTTAAGGGGGAAGGAGAGGTGGGGTGATGCATAAAACCAGAGTTTGATATAAGCACAGGTACCGTTCCAAAAACCAACTATGGAATAGACAAGACCTACACCTTCCTCAGTGAAAGGGACTCAAAATCCCATATTTCCCGCAGAGGAATATATCTGACTAGTAAGAATCTTAAAACCTATGTATTGATATGTCTCCGTAAGGGAATCAAGTGTGTCTAGACTGGGATAAATATGGCAGCGAGAATCAGCTCAAACCCACTATAAAAAGGAATTTCAAAAATAAAACAAAAAAACTGGGAAATTCTTTACAATTCCTTCAGGGTCTCTGATGAAACCTGAAATGACCCTATCTACAAGGACAGCTGGATGTGGCATAAGGCTGGACACTTGGGACTGAGAGGATTGGTGAGATTGGGTGAGCAAATGCAGACCCTTTAAAGCAATAATGCATGGCACACATTCCATGGGTCCCAACTCTCCAGTTTGAAGGGAATATTACTACAGATATAACATGTACGGGAATCCTAGAGAACGGACACACTGTGAATACGAAAGGTTTCTAAAACTCAACGAATAGTCCCTCTCCTGGTGCTCCGATTTGACTTTCCATCTGCTTTATTATCAACCTCCCAACTTGGAGAGACAGCCCCTTTAACCTCCTGGTTCGCACAGGTTGCCAATATGGCAGAGGATGAAAGGGAAGAGGGAGAACCAATGAGAGAGTAGCTGTTAGGCATTTGGACGGGCACATATCACTGTAACTTCCCGGCAGGAAGAAGAATTAACCAAAGTCTCAGCCACCCACCGGGAATCAGTATAGATCCTGAACCAAAATTTTGGACTTGCGGTCAGCTCACCAAAAACGAGTTGAAAAATGGAGCTCAGGGGCACAGCAATTCACAAACTGGCCGAGTAATAAAGGACAACTATCGTCCAAAAATCTGTTGAGGGAAGGCAACGAGGCGGACTTGAAAGCGTGGCAGAATAGCAGGAAACAGATTTCAAGAGGTACGTTGGAATCGCCTTTAAAGCACAGGAAGAGGGGCACAACTTCGACAATGATGCACTTGGCCAAAAAGGGCGTATGCGTTTTCTCCTGAATATATTCAGGAGAAAACGCATACGCCCTTTTTGGCCAAGCAAGCAAGCGGGCAATGCAAATCTGCACTACAAAGAAGTATCACTTCCCACCGGTCAAAAGGGACATCCACAAAATGTGTAAAAACCAGAAAGGCAAGACAGGCCCTGGAGAACAGGGTGCCTTGTTATGCTGATGGGCGGGATGTAAATTGCCAACTGCCTCTCTGGAGGAGTGCATTGTGTTCCCTAAAACAAGTAAACAACAGAGCTACAGAGCCAAGGGCACTTCCAGTCTAGGGAATATACCTTGGGAAAACTGAAAATCAAAAAGACACAGCCACCCCAAAATTTAGGGCTGCACTGCTTACAAGGACCTCAACTTGGGTACACCTTAAATATCCCAGGAAATATAAAAATGGTTCAAAAAATTGTGGTACTTACGTACGATGGAATATCCCTCAGCCATGAAATCAATGTCATAAGACCAGTAGCAGCAAAATGGGTGGATTCAGGTACGATGATTCTAAGTGAAATAAGTCACACAGAAAAAGAAACTTATCATAAGATATCACTTATGAAGATCCTGTAAACATGGCTACACTTGAACTGAGTTAGGAAAGAGAACAGAGTCTCACATTTAGAAAACACTCTTATGCCTGCTTAAGGGGGAAGGAGAGGTGGGGTGATGCATAAAACCAGAGTTTGATATAAGCACAGGTACCGTTCCAAAAACCAACTATGGAATAGACAAGACCTACACCTTCCTCAGTGAAAGGGACTCAAAATCCCATATTTCCCGCAGAGGAATATATCTGACTAGTAAGAATCTTAAAACCTATGTATTGATATGTCTCCGTAAGGGAATCAAGTGTGTCTAGACTGGGATAAATATGGCAGCGAGAATCAGCTCAAACCCACTATAAAAAGGAATTTCAAAAATAAAACAAAAAAACTGGGAAATTCTTTACAATTCCTTCAGGGTCTCTGATGAAACCTGAAATGACCCTATCTACAAGGACAGCTGGATGTGGCATAAGGCTGGACACTTGGGACTGAGAGGATTGGTGAGATTGGGTGAGCAAATGCAGACCCTTTAAAGCAATAATGCATGGCACACATTCCATGGGTCCCAGCTCTCCAGGTTGAAGGGAATATTACTACAGATATAACATGTACGGGAATCCTAGAGAATGGACACACTGTGAATACGAAAGGTTTCTAAAACTCAACGAATAGTCCCTCTCCTGGTGCTCCGGTTTGACTTTCCATCTGCTTTATTATCAACCTCCCAACTTGGAGAGACAGCCCCTTTAACCTCCTGGTTCGCACAGGTTGCCAATTTGGCAGAGGATGAAAGGGAAGAGGGAGAACCAATGAGAGAGTAGCTGTTAGGCATTTGGACGGGCACATATCACTGTAATTTCCCGGCAGGAAGAAGAATTAACCAAAGTCTCAGCCACCCACCGGGAATCAGTATAGATCCTGAACCAAAATTTTGGACTTGCGGTCAGCTCACCAAAAACGAGTTGAAAAATGGAGCTCAGGGGCACAGCAATTCACAAACTGGCCGAGTAATAAAGGACAACTATCGTCCAAAAATCTGTTGAGGGAAGGCAACGAGGCGGACTTGAAAGCGAGGCAGAATAGCAGGAAACAGATTTCAAGAGGTACGTTGGAATCGCCTTTAAAGCACAGGAAGAGGGGCACAACTTCGACAATGATGCACTTGGCCAAAAAGGGCGTATGCGTTTTCTCCTGAATATATTCAGGAGAAAACGCATACGCCCTTTTTGGCCAAGCAAGCAAGCGGGCAATGCAAATCTGCACTACAAAGAAGTATCACTTCCCACCGGTCAAAAGGGACATCCACAAAATGTGTAAAAACCAGAAAGGCAAGACAGGCCCTGGAGAACAGGGAGCCTTGTTATGCTGATGGGCGGGATGTAAATTGCCAACTGCCTCTCTGGAGGAGTGCATTGTGTTCCCTAAAACAAGTAAACAACAGAGCTACAGAGCCAAGGGCACTTCCAGTCTAGGGAATATACCTTGGGAAAACTGAAAATCAAAAAGACACAGCCACCCCAAAATTTAGGGCTGCACTGCTTACAAGGACCTCAACTTGGGTACACCTTAAATATCCCAGGAAATATAAAAATGGTTCAAAAAATTGTGGTACTTACGTAAGATGGAATATCCCTCAGCCATGAAATCAATGTCATAAGACCAGTAGCAGCAAAATGGGTGGATTCAGGTACGATGATTCTAAGTGAAATAAGTCACACAGAAAAAGAAACTTATCATAAGATATCACTTATGAAGATCCTGTAAACATGGCTACACTTGAACTGAGTTAGGAAAGAGAACAGAGTCTCACATTTAGAAAACACTCTTATGCCTGCTTAAGGGGGAAGGAGAGGTGGGGTGATGCATAAAACCAGAGTTTGATATAAGCACAGGTACCGTTCCAAAAACCAACTATGGAATAGACAAGACCTACACATTCCTCAGTGAAAGGGACTCAAAACCCCATATTTCCCGCAGAGGAATATATCTGACTAGTAAGAATCTTAAAACCTATGTATTGATATGTCTCCGTAAGGGAATCAAGTGTGTCTAGACTGGGATAAATATGGCAGCGAGAATCAGCTCAAACCCACTATAAAAAGGAATTTCAAAAATAAAACAAAAAAACTGGGAAATTCTTTACAATTCCTTCAGGGTCTCTGATGAAACCTGAAATGACCCTATCTACAATGACAGCTGGAGGTGGCATAAGGCTGGACACTTGGGACTGAGAGGATTGGTGAGATTGGGTGAGCAAATGCAGACCCTTTAAAGCAATAATGCATGGCACACATTCCATGGGTCCCAACTCTCCAGGTTGAAGGGAATATTACTACAGATATAACATGTACGGGAATCCTAGAGAACGGACACACTGTGAATACGAAAGGTTTCTAAAACTCAACGAATAGTCCCTCTCCTGGTGCTCCGGTTTGACTTTCCATCTGCTTTATTATCAACCTCCCAACTTGGAGAGACAGCCCCTTTAACCTCCTGGTTCGCACAGGTTGCCAATTTGGCAGAGGGTGAAAGGGAAGAGGGAGAACCAATGAGAGAGTAGCTGTTAGGCATTTGGACGGGCACATATCACTGTAATTTCCCGGCAGGAAGAAGAATTAACCAAAGTCTCAGCCACCCACCGGGAATCAGTATAGATCCTGAACCAAAATTTTGGACTTGCGGTCAGCTCACCAAAAACGAGTTGAAAAATGGAGCTCAGGGGCACAGCAATTCACAAACTGGCCGAGTAATAAAGGACAACTATCGTCCAAAAATCTGTTGAGGGAAGGCAACGAGGTGGACTTGAAAGCGAGGCAGAATAGCAGGAAACAGATTTCAAGAGGTACGTTGGAATCGCCTTTAAAGCACAGGAAGAGGGGCACAACTTCGACAATGATGCACTTGGCCAAAAAGGGCGTATGCGTTTTCACCTGAATATATTCAGGAGAAAACGCATACGCCCTTTTTGGCCAAGCAAGCAAGCGGGCAATGCAAATCTGCACTACAAAGAAGTATCACTTCCCACCGGTCAAAAGGGACATCCACAAAATGTGTAAAAACCAGAAAGGCAAGACAGGCCCTGGAGAACAGGGAGCCTTGTTATGCTGATGGGCGGGATGTAAATTGCCAACTGCCTCTCTGGAGGAGTGCATTGTGTTCCCTAAAACAAGTAAACAACAGAGCTACAGAGCCAAGGGCACTTCCAGTCTAGGGAATATACCTTGGGAAAACTGAAAATCAAAAAGACACAGCCACCCCAAAATTTAGGGCTGCACTGCTTACAAGGACCTCAACTTGGGTACACCTTAAATATCCCAGGAAATATAAAAATGGTTCAAAAAATTGTGGTACTTACGTACGATGGAATATCCCTCAGCCATGAAATCAATGTCATAAGACCAGTAGCAGCAAAATGGGTGGATTCAGGTACGATGATTCTAAGTGAAATAAGTCACACAGAAAAAGAAACTTATCATAAGATATCACTTATGAAGATCCTGTAAACATGGCTACACTTGAACTGAGTTAGGAAAGAGAACAGAGTCTCACATTTAGAAAACACTCTTATGCCTGCTTAAGGGGGAAGGAGAGGTGGGGTGATGCATAAAACCAGAGTTTGATATAAGCACAGGTACCGTTCCAAAAACCAACTATGGAATAGACAAGACCTACACCTTCCTCAGTGAAAGGGACTCAAAATCCCATATTTCCCGCAGAGGAATATATCTGACTAGTAAGAATCTTAAAACCTATGTATTGATATGTCTCCGTAAGGGAATCAAGTGTGTCTAGACTGGGATAAATATGGCAGCGAGAATCAGCTCAAACCCACTATAAAAAGGAATTTCAAAAATAAAACAAAAAAACTGGGAAATTCTTTACAATTCCTTCAGGGTCTCTGATGAAACCTGAAATGACCCTATCTACAAGGACAGCTGGATGTGGCATAAGGCTGGACACTTGGGACTGAGAGGATTGGTGAGATTGGGTGAGCAAATGCAGACCCTTTAAAGCAATAATGCATGGCACACATTCCATGGGTCCCAACTCTCCAGGTTGAAGGGAATATTACTACAGATATAACATGTACGGGAATCCTAGAGAACGGACACACTGTGAATACGAAAGGTTTCTAAAACTCAACGAATAGTCACTCTCCTGGTGCTCCGGTTTGACTTTCCATCTGCTTTATTATCAACCTCCCAACTTGGAGAGACAGCCCCTTTAACCTCCTGGTTCGCACAGGTTGCCAATATGGCAGAGGATGAAAGGGAAGAGGGAGAACCAATGAGAGAGTAGCTGTTAGGCATTTGGACGGGCACATATCACTGTAATTTCCCGGCAGGAAGAAGAATTAACCAAAGTCTCAGCCACCCACCGGGAATCAGTATAGATCCTGAACCAAAATTTTGGACTTGCGGTCAGCTCACCAAAAACGAGTTGAAAAATGGAGCTCAGGGGCACAGCAATTCACAAACTGGCCGAGTAATAAAGGACAACTATCGTCCAAAAATCTGTTGAGGGAAGGCAACGAGGCGGACTTGAAAGCGTGTCAGAATAGCAGGAAACAGATTTCAAGAGGTACGTTGGAATCGCCTTTAAAGCACAGGAAGAGGGGCACAACTTCGACAATGATGCACTTGGCCAAAAAGGGCGTATGCGTTTTCTCCTGAATATATTCAGGAGAAAACGCATACGCCCTTTTTGGCCAAGCAAGCAAGCGGGCAATGCAAATCTGCACTACAAAGAAGTATCACTTCCCACCGGTCAAAAGGGACATCCACAAAATGTGTAAAAACCAGAAAGGCAAGACAGGCCCTGGAGAACAGGGTGCCTTGTTATGCTGATGGGCGGGATGTAAATTGCCAACTGCCTCTCTGGAGGAGTGCATTGTCTTCCCTAAAACAAGTAAACAACAGAGCTACAGAGCCAAGGGCACTTCCAGTCTAGGGAATATACCTTGGGAAAACTGAAAATCAAAAAGACACAGCCACCCCAAAATTTAGGGCTGCACTGCTTACAAGGACCTCAACTTGGGTACACCTTAAATATCCCAGGAAATATAAAAATGGTTCAAAAAATTGTGGTACTTACGTACGATGGAATATCCCTCAGCCATGAAATCAATGTCATAAGACCAGTAGCAGCAAAATGGGTGGATTCAGGTACGATGATTCTAAGTGAAATAAGTCACACAGAAAAAGAAACTTATCATAAGATATCACTTATGAAGATCCTGTAAACATGGCTACACTTGAACTGAGTTAGGAAAGAGAACAGAGTCTCACATTTAGAAAACACTCTTATGCCTGCTTAAGGGGGAAGGAGAGGTGGGGTGATGCATAAAACCAGAGTTTGATATAAGCACAGGTACCGTTCCAAAAACCAACTATGGAATAGACAAGACCTACACCTTCCTCAGTGAAAGGGACTCAAAATCCCATATTTCCCGCAGAGGAATATATCTGACTAGTAAGAATCTTAAAACCTATGTATTGATATGTCTCCGTAAGGGAATCAAGTGTGTCTAGACTGGGATAAATATGGCAGCGAGAATCAGCTCAAACCCACTATAAAAAGGAATTTCAAAAATAAAACAAAAAAACTGGGAAATTCTTTACAATTCCTTCAGGGTCTCTGATGAAACCTGAAATGACCCTATCTACAAGGACAGCTGGATGTGGCATAAGGCTGGACACTTGGGACTGAGAGGATTGGTGAGATTGGGTGAGCAAATGCAGACCCTTTAAAGCAATAATGCATGGCACACATTCCATGGGTCCCAACTCTCCAGGTTGAAGGGAATATTACTACAGATATAACATGTACGGGAATCCTAGAGAACGGACACACTGTGAATACGAAAGGTTTCTAAAACTCAACGAATAGTCACTCTCCTGGTGCTCCGGTTTGACTTTCCATCTGCTTTATTATCAACCTCCCAACTTGGAGAGACAGCCCCTTTAACCTCCTGGTTCGCACAGGTTGCCAATATGGCAGAGGATGAAAGGGAAGAGGGAGAACCAATGAGAGAGTAGCTGTTAGGCATTTGGACGGGCACATATCACTGTAATTTCCCGGCAGGAAGAAGAATTAACCAAAGTCTCAGCCACCCACCGGGAATCAGTATAGATCCTGAACCAAAATTTTGGACTTGCGGTCAGCTCACCAAAAACGAGTTGAAAAATGGGGCTCAGGGGCACAGCAATTCACAAACTGGCCGAGTAATAAAGGACAACTATCGTCCAAAAATCTGTTGAGGGAAGGCAACGAGGCGGACTTGAAAGCGTGTCAGAATAGCAGGAAACAGATTTCAAGAGGTACGTTGGAATCGCCTTTAAAGCACAGGAAGAGGGGCACAACTTCGACAATGATGCACTTGGCCAAAAAGGGCGTATGCGTTTTCTCCTGAATATATTCAGGAGAAAACGCATACGCCCTTTTTGGCCAAGCAAGCAAGCGGGCAATGCAAATCTGCACTACAAAGAAGTATCACTTCCCACCGGTCAAAAGGGACATCCACAAAATGTGTAAAAACCAGAAAGGCAAGACAGGCCCTGGAGAACAGGGTGCCTTGTTATGCTGATGGGCGGGATGTAAATTGCCAACTGCCTCTCTGGAGGAGTGCATTGTCTTCCCTAAAACAAGTAAACAACAGAGCTACAGAGCCAAGGGCACTTCCAGTCTAGGGAATATACCTTGGGAAAACTGAAAATCAAAAAGACACAGCCACCCCAAAATTTAGGGCTGCACTGCTTACAAGGACCTCAACTTGGGTACACCTTAAATATCCCAGGAAATATAAAAATGGTTCAAAAAATTGTGGTACTTACGTACGATGGAATATCCCTCAGCCATGAAATCAATGTCATAAGACCAGTAGCAGCAAAATGGGTGGATTCAGGTACGATGATTCTAAGTGAAATAAGTCACACAGAAAAAGAAACTTATCATAAGATATCACTTATGAAGATCCTGTAAACATGGCTACACTTGAACTGAGTTAGGAAAGAGAACAGAGTCTCACATTTAGAAAACACTCTTATGCCTGCTTAAGGGGGAAGGAGAGGTGGGGTGATGCATAAAACCAGAGTTTGATATAAGCACAGGTACCGTTCCAAAAACCAACTATGGAATAGACAAGACCTACACCTTCCTCAGTGAAAGGGACTCAAAATCCCATATTTCCCGCAGAGGAATATATCTGACTAGTAAGAATCTTAAAACCTATGTATTGATATGTCTCCGTAAGGGAATCAAGTGTGTCTAGACTGGGATAAATATGGCAGCGAGAATCAGCTCAAACCCACTATAAAAAGGAATTTCAAAAATAAAACAAAAAAACTGGGAAATTCTTTACAATTCCTTCAGGGTCTCTGATGAAACCTGAAATGACCCTATCTACAAGGACAGCTGGATGTGGCATAAGGCTGGACACTTGGGACTGAGAGGATTGGTGAGATTGGGTGAGCAAATGCAGACCCTTTAAAGCAATAATGCATGGCACACATTCCATGGGTCCCAACTCTCCAGGTTGAAGGGAATATTACTACAGATATAACATGTACGGGAATCCTAGAGAACGGACACACTGTGAATACGAAAGGTTTCTAAAACTCAACGAATAGTCCCTCTCCTGGTGCTCCGGTTTGACTTTCCATCTGCTTTATTATCAACCTCCCAACTTGGAGAGACAGCCCCTTTAACCTCCTGGTTCGCACAGGTTGCCAATATGGCAGAGGATGAAAGGGAAGAGGGAGAACCAATGAGAGAGTAGCTGTTAGGCATTTGGACGGGCACATATCACTGTAATTTCCCGGCAGGAAGAAGAATTAACCAAAGTCTCAGCCACCCACCGGGAATCAGTATAGATCCTGAACCAAAATTTTGGACTTGCGGTCAGCTCACCAAAAACGAGTTGAAAAATGGAGCTCAGGGGCACAGCAATTCACAAACTGGCCGAGTAATAAAGGACACCTATCGTCCAAAAATCTGTTGAGGGAAGGCAACGAGGCGGACTTGAAAGCGTGGCAGAATAGCAGGAAACAGATTTCAAGAGGTACGTTGGAATCGCCTTTAAAGCACAGGAAGAGGGGCACAACTTCGACAATGATGCACTTGGCCAAAAAGGGCGTATGCGTTTTCTCCTGAATATATTCAGGAGAAAACGCATACGCCCTTTTTGGCCAAGCAAGCAAGCGGGCAATGCAAATCTGCACTACAAAGAAGTATCACTTCCCACCGGTCAAAAGGGACATCCACAAAATGTGTAAAAACCAGAAAGGCAAGACAGGCCCTGGAGAACAGGGTGCCTTGTTATGCTGATGGGCGGGATGTAAATTGCCAACTGCCTCTCTGGAGGAGTGCATTGTGTTCCCTAAAACAAGTAAACAACAGAGCTACAGAGCCAAGGGCACTTCCAGTCTAGGGAATATACCTTGGGAAAACTGAAAATCAAAAAGACACAGCCACCCCAAAATTTAGGGCTGCACTGCTTACAAGGACCTCAACTTGGGTACACCTTAAATATCCCAGGAAATATAAAAATGGTTCAAAAAATTGTGGTACTTACGTACGATGGAATATCCCTCAGCCATGAAATCAATGTCATAAGACCAGTAGCAGCAAAATGGGTGGATTCAGGTACGATGATTCTAAGTGAAATAAGTCACACAGAAAAAGAAACTTATCATAAGATATCACTTATGAAGATCCTGTAAACATGGCTACACTTGAACTGAGTTAGGAAAGAGAACAGAGTCTCACATTTAGAAAACACTCTTATGCCTGCTTAAGGGGGAAGGAGAGGTGGGGTGATGCATAAAACCAGAGTTTGATATAAGCACAGGTACCGTTCCAAAAACCAACTATGGAATAGACAAGACCTACACCTTCCTCAGTGAAAGGGACTCAAAACCCCATATTTCCCACAGAGGAATATATCTGACTAGTAAGAATCTTAAAACCTATGTATTGATATGTCTCCGTAAGGGAATCAAGTGTGTCTAGACTGGGATAAATATGGCAGCGAGAATCAGCTCAAACCCACTATAAAAAGGAATTTCAAAAATAAAACAAAAAAACTGGGAAATTCTTTACAATTCCTTCAGGGTCTCTGATGAAACCTGAAATGACCCTATCTACAATGACAGCTGGATGTGGCATAAGGCTGGACACTTGGGACTGAGAGGATTGGTGAGATTGGGTGAGCAAATGCAGACCCTTTAAAGCAATAATGCATGGCACACATTCCATGGGTCCCAACTCTCCAGGTTGAAGGGAATATTACTACAGATATAACATGTACGGGAATCCTAGAGAACGGACACACTGTGAATACGAAAGGTTTCTAAAACTCAACGAATAGTCCCTCTCCTGGTGCTCCGGTTTGACTTTCCATCTGCTTTATTATCAACCTCCCAACTTGGAGAGACAGCCCCTTTAACCTCCTGGTTCGCACAGGTTGCCAATTTGGCAGAGGATGAAAGGGAAGAGGGAGAACCAATGAGAGAGTAGCTGTTAGGCATTTGGACGGGCACATATCACTGTAATTTCCCGGCAGGAAGAAGAATTAACCAAAGTCTCAGCCACCCACCGGGAATCAGTATAGATCCTGAACCAAAATTTTGGACTTGCGGTCAGCTCACCAAAAACGAGTTGAAAAATGGAGCTCAGGGGCACAGCAATTCACAAACTGGCCGAGTAATAAAGGACAACTATCGTCCAAAAATCTGTTGAGGGAAGGCAACGAGGCGGACTTGAAAGCGAGGCAGAATAGCAGGAAACAGATTTCAAGAGGTACGTTGGAATCGCCTTTAAAGCACAGGAAGAGGGGCACAACTTCGACAATGATGCACTTGGCCAAAAAGGGCGTATGCGTTTTCTCCTGAATATATTCAGGAGAAAACGCATACGCCCTTTTTGGCCAAGCAAGCAAGCGGGCAATGCAAATCTGCACTACAAAGAAGTATCACTTCCCACCGGTCAAAAGGGACATCCACAAAATGTGTAAAAACCAGAAAGGCAAGACAGGCCCTGGAGAACAGGGAGCCTTGTTATGCTGATGGGCGGGATGTAAATTGCCAACTGCCTCTCTGGAGGAGTGCATTGTGTTCCCTAAAACAAGTAAACAACAGAGCTACAGAGCCAAGGGCACTCCCAGTCTAGGGAATATACCTTGGGAAAACTGAAAATCAAAAAGACACAGCCACCCCAAAATTTAGGGCTGCACTGCTTACAAGGACCTCAACTTGGGTACACCTTAAATATCCCAGGAAATATAAAAATGGTTCAAAAAATTGTGGTACTTACGTACGATGGAATATCCCTCAGCCATGAAATCAATGTCATAAGACCAGTAGCAGCAAAATGGGTGGATTCAGGTACGATGATTCTAAGTGAAATAAGTCACACAGAAAAAGAAACTTATCATAAGATATCACTTATGAAGATCCTGTAAACATGGCTACACTTGAACTGAGTTAGGAAAGAGAACAGAGTCTCACATTTAGAAAACACTCTTATGCCTGCTTAAGGGGGAAGGAGAGGTGGGGTGATGCATAAAACCAGAGTTTGATATAAGCACAGGTACCGTTCCAAAAACCAACTATGGAATAGACAAGACCTACACCTGTCTCAGTGAAAGGGACTCAAAATCCCATATTTCCCGCAGAGGAATATATCTGACTAGTAAGAATCTTAAAACCTATGTATTGATATGTCTCCGTAAGGGAATCAAGTGTGTCTAGACTGGGATAAATATGGCAGCGAGAATCAGCTGAAACCCACTATAAAAAGGAATTTCAAAAATAAAACAAAAAAACTGGGAAATTCTTTACAATTCCTTCAGGGTCTCTGATGAAACCTGAAATGACCCTATCTACAAGGACAGCTGGATGTGGCATAAGGCTGGACAATTGGGACTGAGAGGATTGGTGAGATTGGGTGAGCAAATGCAGACCCTTTAAAGCAATAATGCATGGCACACATTCCATGGGTCCCAACTCTCCAGATTGAAGGGAATATTACTACAGATATAACATGTACGGGAATCCTAGAGAACGGACACACTGTGAATACGAAAGGTTTCTAAAACTCAACGAATAGTCCCTCTCCTGGTGCTCCGGTTTGACTTTCCATCTGCTTTATTATCAACCTCCCAACTTGGAGAGACAGCCCCTTTAACCTCCTGGTTCGCACAGGTTGCCAATTTGGCAGAGGATGAAAGGGAAGAGGGAGAACCAATGAGAGAGTAGCTGTTAGGCATTTGGACGGGCACATATCACTGTAATTTCCCGGCAGGAAGAAGAATTAACCAAAGTCTCAGCCACCCACCGGGAATCAGTATAGATCCTGAACCAAAATTTTGGACTTGCGGTCAGCTCACCAAAAACGAGTTGAAAAATGGAGCTCAGGGGCACAGCAATTCACAAACTGGCCGAGTAATAAAGGACAACTATCGTCCAAAAATCTGTTGAGGGAAGGCAACGAGGCGGACTTGAAAGCGTGGCAGAATAGCAGGAAACAGATTTCAAGAGGTACGTTGGAATCGCCTTTAAAGCACAGGAAGAGGGGCACAACTTCGACAATGATGCACTTGGCCAAAAAGGGCGTATGCGTTTTCTCCTGAATATATTCAGGAGAAAACGCATACGCCCTTTTTGGCCAAGCAAGCAAGCGGGCAATGCAAATCTGCACTACAAAGAAGTATCACTTCCCACCGGTCAAAAGGGACATCCACAAAATGTGTAAAAACCAGAAAGGCAAGACAGGCCCTGGAGAACAGGGAGCCTTGTTATGCTGATGGGCGGGATGTAAATTGCCAACTGCCTCTCTGGAGGAGTGCATTGTGTTCCCTAAAACAAGTAAACAACAGAGCTACAGAGCCAAGGGCACTTCCAGTCTAGGGAATATACCTTGGGAAAACTGAAAATCAAAAAGACACAGCCACCCCAAAATTTAGGGCTGCACTGCTTACAAGGACCTCAACTTGGGTACACCTTAAATATCCCAGGAAATATAAAAATGGTTCAAAAAATTGTGGTACTTACGTACGATGGAATATCCCTCAGCCATGAAATCAATGTCATAAGACCAGTAGCAGCAAAATGGGTGGATTCAGGTACGATGATTCTAAGTGAAATAAGTCACACAGAAAAAGAAACTTATCATAAGATATCACTTATGAAGATCCTGTAAACATGGCTACACTTGAACTGAGTTAGGAAAGAGAACAGTGTCTCACATTTAGAAAACACTCTTATGCCTGCTTAAGGGGGAAGGAGAGGTGGGGTGATGCATAAAACCAGAGTTTGATATAAGCACAGGTACCGTTCCAAAAACCAACTATGGAATAGACAAGACCTACACCTTCCTCAGTGAAAGGGACTCAAAACCCCATATTTCCCGCAGAGGAATATATCTGACTAGTAAGAATCTTAAAACCTATGTATTGATATGTCTCCGTAAGGGAATCAAGTGTGTCTAGACTGGGATAAATATGGCAGCGAGAATCAGCTCAAACCCACTATAAAAAGGAATTTCAAAAATAAAACAAAAAAACTGGGAAATTCTTTACAATTCCTTCAGGGTCTCTGATGAAACCTGAAATGACCCTATCTACAATGACAGCTGGATGTGGCATAAGGCTGGACACTTGGGACTGAGAGGATTGGTGAGATTGGGTGAGCAAATGCAGACCCTTTAAAGCAATAATGCATGGCACACATTCCATGGGTCCCAACTCTCCAGGTTGAAGGGAATATTACTACAGATATAACATGTACGGGAATCCTAGAGAACGGACACACTGTGAATACGAAAGGTTTCTAAAACTCAACGAATAGTCCCTCTCCTGGTGCTCCGGTTTGACTTTCCATCTGCTTTATTATCAACCTCCCAACTTGGAGAGACAGCCCCTTTAACCTCCTGGTTCGCACAGGTTGCCAATTTGGCAGAGGATGAAAGGGAAGAGGGAGAACCAATGAGAGAGTAGCTGTTAGGCATTTGGACGGGCACATATCACTGTAATTTCCCGGCAGGAAGAAGAATTAACCAAAGTCTCAGCCACCCACCGGGAATCAGTATAGATCCTGAACCAAAATTTTGGACTTGCGGTCAGCTCACCAAAAACGAGTTGAAAAATGGAGCTCAGGGGCACAGCAATTCACAAACTGGCCGAGTAATAAAGGACAACTATCGTCCAAAAATCTCTTGAGGGAAGGCAACGAGGCAGACATGAAAGCGAGGCAGAATAGCAGAAAACAGATTTCAAGAGGTACGTTGGAATCGCCTTTAAAGCACAGGAAGAGGGGCACAACTTCGACAATGATGCACTTGGCCAAAAAGGGCGTATGCGTTTTCTCCTGAATATATTCAGGAGAAAACGCATACGCCCTTTTTGGCCAAGCAAGCAAGCGGGCAATGCAAATCTGCACTACAAAGAAGTATCACTTCCCACCGGTCAAAAGGGACATCCACAAAATGTGTAAAAACCAGAAAGGCAAGACAGGCCCTGGAGAACAGGGTGCCTTGTTATGCTGATGGGCGGGATGTAAATTGCCAACTGCCTCTCTGGAGGAGTGCATTGTGTTCCCTAAAACAAGTAAACAACAGAGCTACAGAGCCAAGGGCACTTCCAGTCTAGGGAATATACCTTGGGAAAACTGAAAATCAAAAAGACACAGCCACCCCAAAATTTAGGGCTGCACTGCTTACAAGGACCTCAACTTGGGTACACCTTAAATATCCCAGGAAATATAAAAATGGTTCAAAAAATTGTGGTACTTACGTACGATGGAATATCCCTCAGCCATGAAATCAATGTCATAAGACCAGTAGCAGCAAAATGGGTGGATTCAGGTACGATGATTCTAAGTGAAATAAGTCACACAGAAAAAGAAACTTATCATAAGATATCACTTATGAAGATCCTGTAAACATGGCTACACTTGAACTGAGTTAGGAAAGAGAACAGTGTCTCACATTTAGAAAACACTCTTATGCCTGCTTAAGGGGGAAGGAGAGGTGGGGTGATGCATAAAACCAGAGTTTGATATAAGCACAGGTACCGTTCCAAAAACCAACTGTGGAATAGACAAGACCTACACCTTCCTCAGTGAAAGGGACTCAAAACCCCATATTTCCCGCAGAGGAATATATCTGACTAGTAAGAATCTTAAAACCTATGTATTGATATGTCTCCGTAAGGGAATCAAGTGTGTCTAGACTGGGATAAATACGGCAGCGAGAATCAGCTCAAACCCACTATAAAAAGGAATTTCAAAAATAAAACAAAAAAACTGGGAAATTCTTTACAATTCCTTCAGGGTCTCTGATGAAACCTGAAATGACCCTATCTACAAGGACAGCTGGATGTGGCATAAGGCTGGACACTTGGGACTGAGAGGATTGGTGAGATTGGGTGAGCAAATGCAGACCCTTTAAAGCAATAATGCATGGCACACATTCCATGGGTCCAGGCTCTCCAGGTTGAAGGGAATATTACTACAGATATAACATGTACGGGAATCCTAGAGAACGGACACACTGTGAATACGAAAGGTTTCTAAAACTCAACGAATAGTCCCTCTCCTGGTGCTCCGGTTTGACTTTCCATCTGCTTTATTATCAACCTCCCAACTTGGAGAGACAGCCCCTTTAACCTCCTGGTTCGCACAGGTTGCCAATTTGGCAGAGGATGAAAGGGAAGAGGGAGAACCAATGAGAGAGTAGCTGTTAGGCATTTGGACGGGCACATATCACTGTAATTTCCCGGCAGGAAGAAGAATTAACCAAAGTCTCAACCACCCACCGGAAATCAGTATAGATCCTGAACCAAAATTTTGGACTTGCGGTCAGCTCACCAAAAACGAGTTGAAAAATGGAGCTCAGGGGCACAGCAATTCACAAACTGGCCGAGTAATAAAGGACAACTATCGTCCAAAAATCTGTTGAGGGAAGGCAAAGAGGCGGACTTGAAAGCGTGGCAGAATAGCAGGAAACAGATTTCAAGAGGTACGTTGGAATCGCCTTTAAAGCACAGGAAGAGGGGCACAACTTCGACAATGATGCACTTGGCCAAAAAGGGCGTATGCGTTTTCTCCTGAATATATTCAGGAGAAAACGCATACGCCCTTTTTGGCCAAGCAAGCAAGCGGGCAATGCAAATCTGCACTACAAAGAAGTATCACTTCCCACCGGTCAAAAGGGACATCCACAAAATGTGTAAAAACCACAAAGGCAAGACAGGCCCTGGAGGACAGGGAGCCTTGTTATGCTGATGGGCAGGATGTAAATTGCCAACTGCCTCTCTGGAGGAGTGCATTGTGTTCCCTAAAACAAGTAAACAACAGAGCTACAGAGCCAAGGGCACTTCCAGTCTAGGGAATATACCTTGGGAAAACTGAAAATCAAAAAGACACAGCCACCCCAAAATTTAGGGCTGCACTGCTTACAAGGACCTCAACTTGGGTACACCTTAAATATCCCAGGAAATATAAAAATGGTTCAAAAAATTGTGGTACTTACGTACGATGGAATATCCCTCAGCCATGAAATCAATGTCATAAGACCAGTAGCAGCAAAATGGGTGGATTCAGGTACGATGATTCTAAGTGAAATAAGTCACACAGAAAAAGAAACTTATCATAAGATATCACTTATGAAGATCCTGTAAACATGGCTACACTTGAACTGAGTTAGGAAAGAGAACAGTGTCTCACATTTAGAAAACACTCTTATGCCTGCTTAAGGGGGAAGGAGAGGTGGGGTGATGCATAAAACCAGAGTTTGATATAAGCACAGGTACTGTTCCAAAAACCAACTGTGGAATAGACAAGACCTACACCTTCCTCAGTGAAAGGGACTCAAAACCCCATATTTCCCGCAGAGGAATATATCTGACTAGTAAGAATCTTAAAACCTATGTATTGATATGTCTCCGTAAGGGAATCAAGTGTGTCTAGACTGGGATAAATATGGCAGCGAGAATCAGCTCAAACCCACTATAAAAAGGAATTTCAAAAATAAAACAAAAAAACTGGGAAATTCTTTACAATTCCTTCAGGGTCTCTGATGAAACCTGAAATGACCCTATCTACAAGGACAGCTGGATGTGGCATAAGGCTGGACACTTGGGACTGAGAGGATTGGTGAGATTGGGTGAGCAAATGCAGACCCTTTAAAGCAATAATGCATGGCACACATTCCATGGGTCCCAACTCTCCAGGTTGAAGGGAATATTACTACAGATATAACATGTACAGGAATCCTAGAGAACGGACACACTGTGAATACGAAAGGTTTCTAAAACTCAACGAATAGTCCCTCTCCTGGTGCTCCGGTTTGACTTTCCATCTGCTTTATTATCAACCTCCCAACTTGGAGAGACAGCCCCTTTAACCTCCTGGTTCGCACAGGTTGCCAATTTGGCAGAGGATGAAAGGGAAGAGGGAGAACCAATGAGAGAGTAGCTGTTAGGCATTTGGACGGGCACATATCACTGTAATTTCCCGGCAGGAAGAAGAATTAACCAAAGTCTCAGCCACCCACCGGAAATCAGTATAGATCCTGAACCAAAATTTTGGACTTGCGGTCAGCTCACCAAAAACGAGTTGAAAAATGGAGCTCAGGGGCACAGCAATTCACAAACTGGCCGAGTAATAAAGGACAACTATCGTCCAAAAATCTGTTGAGGGAAGGCAACGAGGCGGACTTGAAAGCGTGTCAGAATAGCAGGAAACAGATTTCAAGAGGTACGTTGGAATCTCCTTTAAAGCACAGGAAGAGGGGCACAACTTCGACAATGATGCACTTGGCCAAAAAGGGCGTATGCGTTTTCTCCTGAATATATTCAGGAGAAAACGCATACGCCCTTTTTGGCCAAGCAAGCAAGCGGGCAATGCAAATCTGCACTACAAAGAAGTATCACTTCCCACCGGTCAAAAGGGACATCCACAAAATGTGTACAAACCAGAAAGGCAAGACAGGCCCTGGAGAACAGGGTGCCTTGTTATGCTGATGGGCGGGATGTAAATTGCCAACTGCCTCTCTGGAGGAGTGCATTGTCTTCCCTAAAACAAGTAAACAACAGAGCTACAGAGCCAAGGGCACTTCCAGTCTAGGGAATATACCTTGGGAAAACTGAAAATCAAAAAGACACAGCCACCCCAAAATTTAGGGCTGCACTGCTTACAAGGACCTCAACTTGGGTACACCTTAAATATCCCAGGAAATATAAAAATGGTTCAAAAAATTGTGGTACTTACGTACGATGGAATATCCCTCAGCCATGAAATCAATGTCATAAGACCAGTAGCAGCAAAATGGGTGGATTCAGGTACGATGATTCTAAGTGAAATAAGTCACACAGAAAATGAAACTTATCATAAGATATCACTTATGAAGATCCTGTAAACATGGCTACACTTGAACTGAGTTAGGAAAGAGAACAGAGTCTCACATTTAGAAAACACTCTTATGCCTGCTTAAGGGGGAAGGAGAGGTGGGGTGATGCATAAAACCAGAGTTTGATATAAGCACAAGTACCGTTCCAAAAACCAACTATGGAATAGACAAGACCTACACCTTCCTCAGTGAAAGGGACTCAAAACCCCATATTTCCCGCAGAGGAATATATCTGACTAGTAAGAATCTTAAAACCTATGTATTGATATGTCTCCGTAAGGGAATCAAGTGTGTCTAGACTGGGATAAATATGGCAGCGAGAATCAGCTCAAACCCACTATAAAAAGGAATTTCAAAAATAAAACAAAAAAACTGGGAAATTCTTTACAATTCCTTCAGGGTCTCTGATGAAACCTGAAATGACCCTATCTACAATGACAGCTGGATGTGGCATAAGGCTGGACACTTGGGACTGAGAGGATTGGTGAGATTGGGTGAGCAAATGCAGACCCTTTAAAGCAATAATGCATGGCACACATTCCATGGGTCCCAGCTCTCCAGGTTGAAGGGAATATTACTACAGATATAACATGTACAGGAATCCTAGAGAACGGACACACTGTGAATACGAAAGGTTTCTAAAACTCAACGAATAGTCCCTCTCCTGGTGCTCCGGTTTGACTTTCCATCTGCTTTATTATCAACCTCCCAACTTGGAGAGACAGCCCCTTTAACCTCCTGGTTCGCACAGGTTGCCAATTTGGCAGAGGATGAAAGGGAAGAGGGAGAACCAATGAGAGAGTAGCTGTTAGGCATTTGGACGGGCACATATCACTGTAATTTCCCGGCAGGAAGAAGAATTAACCAAAGTCTCAACCACCCACCGGAAATCAGTATAGATCCTGAACCAAAATTTTGGACTTGCGGTCAGCTCACCAAAAACGAGTTGAAAAATGGAGCTCAGGGGCACAGCAATTCACAAACTGGCCGAGTAATAAAGGACAACTATCGTCCAAAAATCTGTTGAGGGAAGGCAAAGAGGCGGACTTGAAAGCGTGGCAGAATAGCAGGAAACAGATTTCAAGAGGTACATTGGAATCGCCTTTAAAGCACAGGAAGAGGGGCACAACTTCGACAATGATGCACTTGGCCAAAAAGGGCGTATGCGTTTTCTCCTGAATATATTCAGGAGAAAACGCATACGCCCTTTTTGGCCAAGCAAGCAAGCGGGCAATGCAAATCTGCACTACAAAGAAGTATCACTTCCCACCGGTCAAAAGGGACATCCACAAAATGTGTAAAAACCAGAAAGGCAAGACAGGCCCTGGAGAACAGGGTGCCTTGTTATGCTGATGGGCGGGATGTAAATTGCCAACTGCCTCTCTGGAGGAGTGCATTGTGTTCCCTGAAACAAGTAAACAACAGAGCTACAGAGCCAAGGGCACTTCCAGTCTAGGGAATATACCTTGGGAAAACTGAAAATCAAAAAGACACAGCCACCCCAAAATTTAGGGCTGCACTGCTTACAAGGACCTCAACTTGGGTACACCTTAAATATCCCAGGAAATATAAAAATGGTTCAAAAAATTGTGGTACTTACGTACGATGGAATATCCCTCAGCCATGAAATCAATGTCATAAGACCAGTAGCAGCAAAATGGGTGGATTCAGGTACGATGATTCTAAGTGAAATAAGTCACACAGAAAAAGAAACTTATCATAAGATATCACTTATGAAGATCCTGTAAACATGGCTACACTTGAACTGAGTTAGGAAAGAGAACAGTGTCTCACATTTAGAAAACACTCTTATGCCTGCTTAAGGGGGAAGGAGAGGTGGGGTGATGCATAAAACCAGAGTTTGATATAAGCACAGGTACCGTTCCAAAAACCAACTATGGAATAGACAAGACCTACACCTTCCTCAGTGAAAGGGACTCAAAACCCCATATTTCCCGCAGAGGAATATATCTGACTAGTAAGAATCTTAAAACCTATGTATTGATATGTCTCCGTAAGGGAATCAAGTGTGTCTAGACTGGGATAAATATGGCAGCGAGAATCAGCTCAAACCCACTATAAAAAGGAATTTCAAAAATAAAACAATAAAACTGGGAAATTCTTTACAATTCCTTCAGGGTCTCTGATGAAACCTGAAATGACCCTATCTACAAGGACAGCTGGATGTGGCATAAGGCTGGACACTTGGGACTGAGAGGATTGGTGAGATTGGGTGAGCAAATGCAGACCCTTTAAAGCAATAATGCATGACACACATTCCATGGGTCCCAGCTCTCCAGGTTGAATGGAATATTACTACAGATATAACATGTACGGGAATCCTAGAGAACGGACACACTGTGAATACGAAAGGTTTCTAAAACTCAACGAATAGTCCCTCTCTTGGTGCTCCGGTTTGACTTTCCATCTGCTTTATTATCAACCTCCCAACTTGGAGAGACAGCCCCTTTAACCTCCTGGTTCGCACAGGTTGCCAATTTGGCAGGGGATGAAAGGGAAGAGGGAGAACCAATGAGAGAGTAGCTGTTAGGCATTTGGACGGGCACATATCACTGTAATTTCCCGGCAGAAAGAAGAATTAACCAAAGTCTCAGCCACCCACCGGAAATCAGTATAGATCCTGAACCAAAATTTAGGACTTGCGGTCAGCTCACCAAAAACGAGTTGAAAAATGGAGCTCAGGGGCACAGCAATTCACAAACTGGCCGAGTAATAAAGGACAACTATCGTCCAAAAATCTGTTGAGGGAAGGCAAAGAGGCGGACTTGAAAGCGTGGCAGAATAGCAGGAAACAGATTTCAAGAGGTACGTTGGAATCGCCTTTAAAGCACAGGAAGAGGGGCACAACTTCGACAATGATGCACTTGGCCAAAAAGGGCGTATGCGTTTTCTCCTGAATATATTCAGGAGAAAACGCATACGCCCTTTTTGGCCAAGCAAGCAAGCGGGCAATGCAAATCTGCACTACAAAGAAGTATCACTTCCCACCGGTCAAAAGGGACATCCACAAAATGTGTAAAAACCAGAAAGGCAAGACAGGCCCTGGAGAACAGGGAGCCTTGTTATGCTGATGGGCGGGATGTAAATTGCCAACTGCCTCTCTGGAGGAGTGCATTGTGTTCCCTAAAACAAGTAAACAACAGAGCTACAGAGCCAAGGGCACTTCCAGTCTAGGGAATATACCTTGGGAAAACTGAAAATCAAAAAGACACAGCCACCCCAAAATTTAGGGCTGCACTGCTTACAAGGACCTCAACTTGGGTACACCTTAAATATCCCAGGAAATATAAAAATGGTTCAAAAAATTGTGGTACTTACGTACGATGGAATATCCCTCAGCCATGAAATCAATGTCATAAGACCAGTAGCAGCAAAATGGGTGGATTCAGGTACGATGATTCTAAGTGAAATAAGTCACACAGAAAATGAAACTTATCATAAGATATCACTTATGAAGATCCTGTAAACATGGCTACACTTGAACTGAGTTAGGAAAGAGAACAGAGTCTCACATTTAGAAAACACTCTTATGCCTGCTTAAGGGGGAAGGAGAGGTGGGGTGATGCATAAAACCAGAGTTTGATATAAGCACAAGTACCGTTCCAAAAACCAACTATGGAATAGACAAGACCTACACCTTCCTCAGTGAAAGGGACTCAAAACCCCATATTTCCCGCAGAGGAATATATCTGACTAGTAAGAATCTTAAAACCTATGTATTGATATGTCTCCGTAAGGGAATCAAGTGTGTCTAGACTGGGATAAATATGGCAGCGAGAATCAGCTCAAACCCACTATAAAAAGGAATTTCAAAAATAAAACAAAAAAACTGGGAAATTCTTTACAATTCCTTCAGGGTCTCTGATGAAACCTGAAATGACCCTATCTACAAGGACAGCTGGATGTGGCAAAAGGCTGGACACTTGGGACTGAGAGGATTGGTGAGATTGGGTGAGCAAATGCAGACCCTTTAAAGCAATAATGCATGGCACACATTCCATGGGTCCCAACTCTCCAGGTTGAAGGGAATATTACTACAGATATAACATGTACGGGAATCCTAGAGAACGGACACACTGTGAATACGAAAGGTTTCTAAAACTCAACGAATAGTCCCTCTCCTGGTGCTCCGGTTTGACTTTCCATCTGCTTTATTATCAACCTCCCAACTTGGAGAGACAGCCCCTTTAACCTCCTGGTTCGCACAGGTTGCCAATATGGCAGAGGATGAAAGGGAAGAGGGAGAACCAATGAGAGAGTAGCTGTTAGGCATTTGGACGGGCACATATCACTGTAATTTCCCGGCAGGAAGAAGAATTAACCAAAGTCTCAGCCACCCACCGGGAATCAGTATAGATCCTGAACCAAAATTTTGGACTTGCGGTCAGCTCACCAAAAACGAGTTGAAAAATGGAGCTCAGGGGCACAGCAATTCACAAACTGGCCGAGTAATAAAGGACAACTATCGTCCAAAAATCTGTTGAGGGAAGGCAACGAGGCGGACTTGAAAGCGTGGCAGAAAAGCAGGAAACATATTTCAAGAGGTACGTTGGAATCGCCTTTAAAGCACAGGAAGAGGGGCACAACTTCGACAATGATGCACTTGGCCAAAAAGGGCGTATGCGTTTTCTCCTGAATATATTCAGGAGAAAACGCATACGCCCTTTTTGGCCAAGCAAGCAAGCGGGCAATGCAAATCTGCACTACAAAGAAGTATCACTTCCCACCGGTCAAAAGGGACATCCACAAAATGTGTAAAAACCAGAAAGGCAAGACAGGCCCTGGAGAACAGGGTGCCTTGTTATGCTGATGGGCGGGATGTAAATTGCCAACTGCCTCTCTGGAGGAGTGCATTGTGTTCCCTAAAACAAGTAAACAACAGAGCTACAGAGCCAAGGGCACTTCCAGTCTAGGGAATATACCTTGGGAAAACTGAAAATCAAAAAGACACAGCCACCCCAAAATTTAGGGCTGCACTGCTTACAAGGACCTCAACTTGGGTACACCTTAAATATCCCAGGAAATATAAAAATGGCTCAAAAAATTGTGGTACTTACGTACGATGGAATATCCCTCAGCCATGAAATCAATGTCATAAGACCAGTAGCAGCAAAATGGGTGGATTCAGGTACGATGATTCTAAGTGAAATAAGTCACACAGAAAAAGAAACTTATCATAAGATATCACTTATGAAGATCCTGTAAACATGGCTACACTTGAACTGAGTTAGGAAAGAGAACAGTGTCTCACATTTAGAAAACACTCTTATGCCTGCTTAAGGGGGAAGGAGAGGTGGGGTGATGCATAAAACCAGAGTTTGATATAAGCACAGGTACCGTTCCAAAAACCAACTATGGAATAGACAAGACCTACACCTTCCTCAGTGAAAGGGACTCAAAACCCCATATTTCCCGCAGAGGAATATATCTGACTAGTAAGAATCTTAAAACCTATGTATTGATATGTCTCCGTAAGGGAATCAAGTGTGTCTAGACTGGGATAAATATGGCAGCGAGAATCAGCTCAAACCCACTATAAAAAGGAATTTCAAAAATAAAACAAAAAAACTGGGGAATTCTTTACAATTCCTTCAGGGTCTCTGATGAAACCTGAAATGACCCTATCTACAAGGACAGCTGGATGTGGCATAAGGCTGGACACTTGGGACTGAGAGGATTGGTGAAATTGGGTGAGCAAATGCAGACCCTTTAAAGCAATAATGCATGGCACACATTCCATGGGTCCCAGCTCTCCAGGTTGAAGGGAATATTACTACAGATATAACATGTACGGGAATCCTAGAGAACGGACACACTGTGAATACGAAAGGTTTCTAAAACTCAACGAATAGTCCCTCTCCTGGTGCTCCGGTTTGACTTTCCATCTGCTTTATTATCAACCTCCCAACTTGGAGAGACAGCCCCTTTAACCTCCTGGTTCGCACAGGTTGCCAATTTGGCAGAGGATGAAAGGGAAGAGGGAGAACCAATGAGAGAGTAGCTGTTAGGCATTTGGACGGGCACATATCACTGTAATTTCCCGGCAGGAAGAAGAATTAACCAAAGTCTCAGCCACCCACCGGAAATCAGTATAGATCCTGAACCAAAATTTTGGACTTGCGGTCAGCTCACCAAAAACGAGTTGAAAAATGGAGCTCAGGGGCACAGCAATTCACAAACTGGCCGAGTAATAAAGGACAACTATCGTCCAAAAATCTGTTGAGGGAAGGCAACGAGGCGGACTTGAAAGCGAGGCAGAATAGCAGGAAACAGATTTCAAGAGGTACGTTGGAATCGCCTTTAAAGCACAGGAAGAGGGGCACAACTTCGACAATGATGCACTTGGCCAAAAAGGGCGTATGCGTTTTCTCCTGAATATATTCAGGAGAAAACGCATACGCCCTTTTTGGCCAAGCAAGCAAGCGGGCAATGCAAATCTGCACTACAAAGAAGTATCACTTCCCACCGGTCAAAAGGGACATCCACAAAATGTGTAAAAACCAGAAAGGCAAGACAGGCCCTGGAGAACAGGGAGCCTTGTTATGCTGATGGGCGGGATGTAAATTGCCAACTGCCTCTCTGGAGGAGTGCATTGTGTTCCCTAAAACAAGTAAACAACAGAGCTACAGAGCCAAGGGCACTTCCAGTCTAGGGAATATACCTTTGGAAAACTGAAAATCAAAAAGACACAGCCACCCCAAAATTTAGGGCTGCACTGCTTACAAGGACCTCAACTTGGGTACACCTTAAATATCCCAGGAAATATAAAAATGGTTCAAAAAATTGTGGTACTTACGTACGATGGAATATCCCTCAGCCATGAAATCAATGTCATAAGACCAGTAGCAGCAAAATGGGTGGATTCAGGTACGATGATTCTAAGTGAAATAAGTCACACAGAAAAAGAAACTTATCATAAGATATCACTTATGAAGATCCTGTAAACATGGCTACACTTGAACTGAGTTAGTAAAGAGAACAGAGTCTCACATTTAGAAAACACTCTTATGCCTGCTTAAGGGGGAAGGAGAGGTGGGGTGATGCATAAAACCAGAGTTTGATATAAGCACAGGTACCGTTCCAAAAACCAACTATGGAATAGACAAGACCTACACCTTCCTCAGTGAAAGGGACTCAAAATCCCATATTTCCCGCAGAGGAATATATCTGACTAGTAAGAATCTTAAAACCTATGTATTGATATGTCTCCATAAGGGAATCAAGTGTGTCTAGACTGGGATAAATATGGCAGCGAGAATCAGCTCAAACCCACTATAAAAAGGAATTTCAAAAATAAAACAAAAAAACTGGGAAATTCTTTACAATTCCTTCAGGGTCTCTGATGAAACCTGAAATGACCCTATCTACAAGGACAGCTGGATGTGGCATAAGGCTGGACACTTGGGACTGAGAGGATTGGTGAGATTGGGTGAGCAAATGCAGACCCTTTAAAGCAATAATGCATGGCACACATTCCATGGGTCCCAACTCTCCAGGTTGAAGGGAATATTACTACAGATATAACATGTACGGGAATCCTAGAGAACGGACACACTGTGAATACGAAAGGTTTCTAAAACTCAACGAATAGTCCCTCTCCTGGTGCTCCGGTTTGACTTTCCATCTGCTTTATTATCAACCTCCCAACTTGGAGAGACAGCCCCTTTAACCTCCTGGTTCGCACAGGTTGCCAATTTGGCAGAGGATGAAAGGGAAGAGGGAGAACCAATGAGAGAGTAGCTGTTAGGCATTTGGACGGGCACATATCACTGCAATTTCCCGGCAGGAAGAAGAATTAACCAAAGTCTCAGCCACCCACCGGGAATCAGTATAGATCCTGAACCAAAATTTTGGACTTGCGGTCAGCTCACCAAAAACGAGTTGAAAAATGGAGCTCAGGGGCACAGCAATTCACAAACTGGCCGAGTAATAAAGGACAACTATCGTCCAAAAATCTGTTGAGGGAAGGCAACGAGGCGGACTTGAAAGCGAGGCAGAATAGCAGGAAACAGATTTCAAGAGGTACGTTGGAATCGCCTTTAAAGCACAGGAAGAGGGGCACAACTTCGACAATGATGCACTTGGCCAAAAAGGGCGTATGCGTTTTCTCCTGAATATATTCAGGAGAAAACGCATACGCCCTTTTTGGCCAAGCAAGCAAGCGGGCAATGCAAATCTGCACTACAAAGAAGTATCACTTCCCACCGGTCAAAAGGGACATCCACAAAATGTGTAAAAACCAGAAAGGCAAGACAGGCCCTGGAGAACAGGGAGCCTTGTTATGCTGATGGGCGGGATGTAAATTGCCAACTGCCTCTCTGGAGGAGTGCATTGTGTTCCCTAAAACAAGTAAACAACAGAGCTACAGAGCCAAGGGCACTTCCAGTCTAGGGAATATACCTTGGGAAAACTGAAAATCAAAAAGACACAGCCACCCCAAAATTTAGGGCTGCACTGCTTACAAGGACCTCAACTTGGGTACACCTTAAATATCCCAGGAAATATAAAAATGGTTCAAAAAATTGTGGTACTTACGTACGATGGAATATCCCTCAGCCATGAAATCAATGTCATAAGACCAGTAGCAGCAAAATGGGTGGATTCAGGTACGATGATTCTAAGTGAAATAAGTCACACAGAAAAAGAAACTTATCATAAGATATCACTTATGAAGATCCTGTAAACATGGCTACACTTGAACTGAGTTAGTAAAGAGAACAGAGTCTCACATTTAGAAAACACTCTTATGCCTGCTTAAGGGGGAAGGAGAGGTGGGGTGATGCATAAAACCAGAGTTTGATATAAGCACAGGTACCGTTCCAAAAACCAACTATGGAATAGACAAGACCTACACCTTCCTCAGTGAAAGGGACTCAAAATCCCATATTTCCCGCAGAGGAATATATCTGACTAGTAAGAATCTTAAAACCTATGTATTGATATGTCTCCGTAAGGGAATCAAGTGTGTCTAGACTGGGATAAATATGGCAGCGAGAATCAGCTCAAACCCACTATAAAAAGGAATTTCAAAAATAAAACAAAAAAACTGGGAAATTCTTTACAATTCCTTCAGGGTCTCTGATGAAACCTGAAATGACCCTATCTACAAGGACAGCTGGATGTGGCATAAGGCTGGACACTTGGGACTGAGAGGATTGGTGAGATTGGGTGAGCAAATGCAGACCCTTTAAAGCAATAATGCATGGCACACATTCCATGGGTCCCAACTCTCCAGGTTGAAGGGAATATTACTACAGATATAACAGGTATGGGAATCCTAGAGAACGGACACACTGTGAATACGAAAGGTTTCTAAAACTCAACGAATAGTCCCTCTCCTGGTGCTCCGGTTTGACTTTCCATCTGCTTTATTATCAACCTCCCAACTTGGAGAGACAGCCCCTTTAACCTCCTGGTTCACACAGGTTGCCAATTTGGCAGAGGATGAAAGGGAAGAGGGAGAACCAATGAGAGAGTAGCTGATAGGCATTTGGACGGGCACATATCACTGTAATTTCCCGGCAGGAAGAAGAATTAACCAAAGTCTCAGCCACCCACCGGGAATCAGTATAGATCCTGAACCAAAATTTTGGACTTGCGGTCAGCTCACCAAAAACGAGTTGAAAAATGGAGCTCAGGGGCACAGCAATTCACAAACTGGCCGAGTAATAAAGGACAACTATCGTCCAAAAATCTGTTGAGGGAAGGCAACGAGGCGGACTTGAAAGCGAGGCAGAATAGCAGGAAACAGATTTCAAGAGGTACGTTGGAATCGCCTTTAAAGCACAGGAAGAGGGGCACAACTTCGACAATGATGCACTTGGCCAAAAAGGGCGTATGCGTTTTCTCCTGAATATATTCAGGAGAAAACGCATACGCCCTTTTTGGCCAAGCAAGCAAGCGGGCAATGCAAATGTGCACTACAAAGAAGTATCACTTCCCACCGGTCAAAAGGGACATCCACAAAATGTGTAAAAACCAGAAAGGCAAGACAGGCCCTGGAGAACAGGGAGCCTTGTTATGCTGATGGGCGGGATGTAAATTGCCAACTGCCTCTCTGGAGGAGTGCATTGTGTTCCCTAAAACAAGTAAACAACAGAGCTACAGAGCCAAGGGCACTTCCAGTCTAGGGAATATACCTTGGGAAAACTGAAAATCAAAAAGACACAGCCACCCCAAAATTTAGGGCTGCACTGCTTACAAGGACCTCAACTTGGGTACACCTTAAATATCCCAGGAAATATAAAAATGGTTCAAAAAATTGTGGTACTTACGTACGATGGAATATCCCTCAGCCATGAAATCAATGTCATAAGACCAGTAGCAGCAAAATGGGTGGATTCAGGTACGATGATTCTAAGTGAAATAAGTCACACAGAAAAAGAAACTTATCATAAGATATCACTTATGAAGATCCTGTAAACATGGCTACACTTGAACTGAGTTAGTAAAGAGAACAGAGTCTCACATTTAGAAAACACTCTTATGCCTGCTTAAGGGGGAAGGAGAGGTGGGGTGATGCATAAAACCAGAGTTTGATATAAGCACAGGTACCGTTCCAAAAACCAACTATGGAATAGACAAGACCTACACCTTCCTCAGTGAAAGGGACTCAAAATCCCATATTTCCCGCAGAGGAATATATCTGACTAGTAAGAATCTTAAAACCTATGTATTGATATGTCTCCGTAATGGAATCAAGTGTGTCTAGACTGTGATAAATATGGCAGCGAGAATCAGCTCAAACCCACTATAAAAAGGAATTTCAAAAATAAAACAAAAAAACTGGGAAATTCTTTACAATTCCTTCAGGGTCTCTGATGAAACCTGAAATGACCCTATCTACAAGGACAGCTGGATGTGGCATAAGGCTGGACACTTGGGACTGAGAGGATTGGTGAGATTGGGTGAGCAAATGCAGACCCTTTAAAGCAATAATGCATGGCACACATTCCATGGGTCCCAACTCTCCAGGTTGAAGGGAATATTACTACAGATATAACAGGTATGGGAATCCTAGAGAACGGACACACTGTGAATACGAAAGGTTTCTAAAACTCAACGAATAGTCCCTCTCCTGGTGCTCCGGTTTGACTTTCCATCTGCTTTATTATCAACCTCCCAACTTGGAGAGACAGCCCCTTTAACCTCCTGGTTCACACAGGTTGCCAATTTGGCAGAGGATGAAAGGGAAGAGGGAGAACCAATGAGAGAGTAGCTGATAGGCATTTGGACGGGCACATATCACTGTAATTTCCCGGCAGGAAGAAGAATTAACCAAAGTCTCAGCCACCCACCGGGAATCAGTATAGATCCTGAACCAAAATTTTGGACTTGCGGTCAGCTCACCAAAAACGAGTTGAAAAATGGAGCTCAGGGGCACAGCAATTCACAAACTGGCCGAGTAATAAAGGACAACTATCGTCCAAAAATCTGTTGAGGGAAGGCAACGAGGCGGACTTGAAAGCGAGGCAGAATAGCAGGAAACAGATTTCAAGAGGTACGTTGGAATCGCCTTTAAAGCACAGGAAGAGGGGCACAACTTCGACAATGATGCACTTGGCCAAAAAGGGCGTATGCGTTTTCTCCTGAATATATTCAGGAGAAAACGCATACGCCCTTTTTGGCCAAGCAAGCAAGCGGGCAATGCAAATCTGCACTACAAAGAAGTATCACTTCCCACCGGTCAAAAGGGACATCCACAAAATGTGTAAAAACCAGAAAGGCAAGACAGGCCCTGGAGAACAGGGAGCCTTGTTATGCTGATGGGCGGGATGTAAATTGCCAACTGCCTCTCTGGAGGAGTGCATTGTGTTCCCTAAAACAAGTAAACAACAGAGCTACAGAGCCAAGAGCACTTCCAGTCTAGGGAATATACCTTGGGAAAACTGAAAATCAAAAAGACACAGCCACCCCAAAATTTAGGGCTGCACTGCTTACAAGGACCTCAACTTGGGTACACCTTAAATATCCCAGGAAATATAAAAATGGTTCAAAAAATTGTGGTACTTACGTACGATGGAATATCCCTCAGCCATGAAATCAATGTCATAAGACCAGTAGCAGCAAAATGGGTGGATTCAGGTACGATGATTCTAAGTGAAATAAGTCACACAGAAAAAGAAACTTATCATAAGATATCACTTATGAAGATCCTGTAAACATGGCTACACTTGAACTGAGTTAGGAAAGAGAACAGTGTCTCACATTTAGAAAACACTCTTATGCCTGCTTAAGGGGGAAGGAGAGGTGGGGTGATGCATAAAACCAGAGTTTGATATAAGCACAGGTACCGTTCCAAAAACCAACTATGGAATAGACAAGACCTACACCTTCCTCAGTGAAAGGGACTCAAAACCCCATATTTCCCGCAGAGGAATATATCTGACTAGTAAGAATCTTAAAACCTATGTATTGATATGTCTCCGTAAGTGAATCAAGTGTGTCTAGACTGGGATAAATATGGCAGCGAGAATCAGCTCAAACCCACTATAAAATGGAATTTCAAAAATAAAACAAAAAAACTGGGAAATTCTTTACAATTCCTTCAGGGTCTCTGATGAAACCTGAAATGACCCTATCTACAAGGACAGCTGGATGTGGCATAAGGCTGGACACTTGGGACTGAGAGGATTGGTGAGATTGGGTGAGCAAATGCAGACCCTTTAAAGCAATAATGCATGGCACACATTCCATGGGTCCCAACTCTCCAGGTTGAAGGGAATATTACTACAGATATAACATGTACGGGAATCCTAGAGAACGGACACACTGTGAATACGAAAGGTTTCTAAAACTCAACGAATAGTCCCTCTCCTGGTGCTCCGGTTTGACTTTCCATCTGCTTTATTATCAACCTCCCAACTTGGAGAGACAGCCCCTTTAACCTCCTGGTTCGCACAGGTTGCCAATTTGGCAGAGGATGAAAGGGAAGAGGGAGAACCAATGAGAGAGTAGCTGATAGGCATTTGGACGGGCACATATCACTGTAATTTCCCGGCAGGAAGAAGAATTAACCAAAGTCTCAGCCACCCACCGGGAATCAGTATAGATCCTGAACCAAAATTTTGGACTTGCGGTCAGCTCACCAAAAACGAGTTGAAAAATGGAGCTCAGGGGCACAGCAATTCACAAACTGGCCGAGTAATAAAGGACAAGTATCGTCCAAAAATCTGTTGAGGGAAGGCAACGAGGCGGACTTGAAAGCGAGGCAGAATAGCAGGAAACAGATTTCAAGAGGTACGTTGGAATCGCCTTTAAAGCACAGGAAGAGGGGCACAACTTCGACAATGATGCACTTGGCCAAAAAGGGCGTATGCGTTTTCTCCTGAATATATTCAGGAGAAAACGCATACGCCCTTTTTGGCCAAGCAAGCAAGCGGGCAATGTAAATCTGCACTACAAAGAAGTATCACTTCCCACCGGTCAAAAGGGACATCCACAAAATGTGTAAAAACCAGAAAGGCAAGACAGGCCCTGGAGAACAGGGAGCCTTGTTATGCTGATGGGCGGGATGTAAATTGCCAACTGCCTCTCTGGAGGAGTGCATTGTGTTCCCTAAAACAAGTAAACAACAGAGCTACAGAGCCAAGGGCACTTCCAGTCTAGGGAATATACCTTGGGAAAACTGAAAATCAAAAAGACACAGCCACCCCAAAATTTAGGGCTGCACTGCTTACAAGGACCTCAACTTGGGTACACCTTAAATATCCCAGGAAATATAAAAATGGTTCAAAAAATTGTGGTACTTACGTACGATGGAATATCCCTCAGCCATGAAATCAATGTCATAAGACCAGTAGCAGCAAAATGGGTGGATTCAGGTACGATGATTCTAAGTGAAATAAGTCACACAGAAAATGAAACTTATCATAAGATATCACTTATGAAGATCCTGTAAACATGGCTACACTTGAACTGAGTTAGGAAAGAGAACAGAGTCTCACATTTAGAAAACACTCTTATGCCTGCTTAAGGGGGAAGGAGAGGTGGGGTGATGCATAAAACCAGAGTTTGATATAAGCACAGGTACCGTTCCAAAAACCAACTATGGAATAGACAAGACCTACACCTTCCTCAGTGAAAGGGACTCAAAATCCCATATTTCCCGCAGAGGAATATATCTGACTAGTAAGAATCTTAAAACCTATGTATTGATATGTCTCCGTAAGGGAATCAAGTGTGTCTAGACTGGGATAAATATGGCAGCGAGAATCAGCTCAAACCCACTATAAAAAGGAATTTCAAAAATAAAACAAAAAAACTGGGAAATTCTTTACAATTCCTTCAGGGTCTCTGATGAAACCTGAAATGACCCTATCTACAAGGACAGCTGGATGTGGCATAAGGCTGGACACTTGGGACTGAGAGGATTGGTGAGATTGGGTGAGCAAATGCAGACCCTTTAAAGCAATAATGCATGGCACACATTCCATGGGTCCCAACTCTCCAGGTTGAAGGGAATATTACTACAGATATAACATGTACGGGAATCCTAGAGAACGGACACACTGTGAATACGAAAGGTTTCTAAAACTCAACGAATAGTCCCTCTCCTGGTGCTCCGGTTTGACTTTCCATCTGCTTTATTATCAACCTCCCAACTTGGAGAGACAGCCCCTTTAACCTCCTGGTTCGCACAGGTTGCCAATTTGGCAGAGGATGAAAGGGAAGAGGGAGAACCAATGAGAGAGTAGCTGTTAGGCATTTGGACGGGCACATATCACTGTAATTTCCCGGCAGGAAGAAGAATTAACCAAAGTCTCAGCCACCCACCGGGAATCAGTATAGATCCTGAACCAAAATTTTGGACTTGCGGTCAGCTCACCAAAAACGAGTTGAAAAATGGAGCTCAGGGGCACAGCAATTCACAAATTGGCCGAGTAATAAAGGACAACTATCGTCCAAAAATCTGTTGAGGGAAGGCAACGAGGCGGACTTGAATGCGTGGCAGAATAGCAGGAAACAGATTTCAAGAGGTACGTTGGAATCGCCTTTAAAGCACAGGAAGAGGGGCACAACTTCGACAATGATGCACTTGGCCAAAAAGGGCGTATGCGTTTTCTCCTGAATATATTCAGGAGAAAACGCATACGCCCTTTTTGGCCAAGCAAGCAAGCGGGCAATGCAAATCTGCACTACAAAGAAGTATCACTTCCCACCGGTCAAAAGGGACATCCACAAAATGTATAAAAACCAGAAAGGCAAGACAGGCCCTGGAGAACAGGGAGCCTTGTTATGCTGATGGGCGGGATGTAAATTGCCAACTGCCTCTCTGGAGGAGTGCATTGTGTTCCCTAAAACAAGTAAACAACAGAGCTACAGAGCCAAGGGCACTTCCAGTCTAGGGAATATACCTTGGGAAAACTGAAAATCAAAAAGACACAGCCACCCCAAAATTTAGGGCTGCACTGCTTACAAGGACCTCAACTTGGGTACACCTTAAATATCCCAGGAAATATAAAAATGGTTCAAAAAATTGTGGTACTTACGTACGATGGAATATCCCTCAGCCATGAAATCAATGTCATAAGACCAGTAGCAGCAAAATGGGTGGATTCAGGTACGATGATTCTAAGTGAAATAAGTCACACAGAAAAAGAAACTTATCATAAGATATCACTTATGAAGATCCTGTAAACATGGCTACACTTGAACTGAGTTAGGAAAGAGAACAGAGTCTCACATTTAGAAAACACTCTTATGCCTGCTTAAGGGGTAAGGAGAGGTGGGGTGATGCATAAAACCAGAGTTTGATATAAGCACAGGTACCGTTCCAAAAACCAACTATGGAATAGACAAGACCTACACCTTCCTCAGTGAAAGGGACTCAAAATCCCATATTTCCCGCAGAGGAATATATCTGACTAGTAAGAATCTTAAAACCTATGTATTGATATGTCTCCGTAAGGGAATCAAGTGTGTCTAGACTGGGATAAATATGGCAGCGAGAATCAGCTCAAACCCACTATAAAAAGGAATTTCAAAAATAAAACAAAAAAACTGGGAAATTCTTTACAATTCCTTCAGGGTCTCTGATGAAACCTGAAATGACCCTATCTACAAGGACAGCTGGATGTGGCATAAGGCTGGACACTTGGGACTGAGAGGATTGGTGAGATTGGGTGAGCAAATGCAGACCCTTTAAAGCAATAATGCATGGCACACATTCCATGGGTCCCAACTCTCCAGGTTGAAGGGAATATTACTACAGATATAACATGTACGGGAATCCTAGAGAACGGACACACTGTGAATACGAAAGGTTTCTAAAACTCAACGAATAGTCCCTCTCCTGGTGCTCCGGTTTGACTTTCCATCTGCTTTATTATCAACCTCCCAACTTGGAGAGACAGCCCCTTTAACCTCCTGGTTCGCACAGGTTGCCAATTTGGCAGAGGATGAAAGGGAAGAGGGAGAACCAATGAGAGAGTAGCTGTTAGGCATTTGGACGGGCACATATCACTGTAATTTCCCGGCAGGAAGAAGAATTAACCAAAGTCTCAGCCACCCACCGGGAATCAGTATAGATCCTGAACCAAAATTTTGGACTTGCGGTCAGCTCACCAAAAACGAGTTGAAAAATGGAGCTCAGGGGCACAGCAATTCACAAACTGGCCGAGTAATAAAGGACAACTATCGTCCAAAAATCTGTTGAGGGAAGGCAACGAGGTGGACTTGAAAGCGAGGCAGAATAGCAGGAAACAGATTTCAAGAGGTACGTTGGAATCGCCTTTAAAGCACAGGAAGAGGGGCACAACTTCGACAATGATGCACTTGGCCAAAAAGGGCGTATGCGTTTTCTCCTGAATATATTCAGGAGAAAACGCATACGCCCTTTTTGGCCAAGCAAGCAAGCGGGCAATGCAAATCTGCACTGCAAAGAAGTATCACTTCCCACCGGTCAAAAGGGACATCCACAAAATGTGTAAAAACCAGAAAGGCAAGACAGGCCCTGGAGAACAGGGAGCCTTGTTATGCTGATGGGCGGGATGTAAATTGCCAACTGCCTCTCTGGAGGAGTGCATTGTGTTCCCTAAAACAAGTAAACAACAGAGCTACAGAGCCAAGGGCACTTCCAGTCTAGGGAATATACCTTGGGAAAACTGAAAATCAAAAAGACACAGCCACCCCAAAATTTAGGGCTGCACTGCTTACAAGGACCTCAACTTGGGTACACCTTAAATATCCCAGGAAATATAAAAATGGTTCAAAAAATTATGGTACTTACGTACGATGGAATATCCCTCAGCCATGAAATCAATGTCATAAGACCAGTAGCAGCAAAATGGGTGGATTCAGGTACGATGATTCTAAGTGAAATAAGTCACACAGAAAAAGAAACTTATCATAAGATATCACTTATGAAGATCCTGTAAACATGGCTACACTTGAACTGAGTTAGGAAAGAGAACAGTGTCTCACATTTAGAAAACACTCTTATGCCTGCTTAAGGGGGAAGGAGAGGTGGGGTGATGCATAAAACCAGAGTTTGATATAAGCACAGGTACCGTTCCAAAAACCAACTATGGAATAGACAAGACCTACACCTTCCTCAGTGAAAGGGACTCAAAACCCCATATTTCCCTCAGAGGAATATATCTGACTAGTAAGAATCTTAAAACCTATGTATTGATATGTCTCCGTAAGGGAATCAAGTGTGTCTAGACTGGGATAAATATGGCAGCGAGAATCAGCTCAAACCCACTATAAAAAGGAATTTCAAAAATAAAACAAAAAAACTGGGAAATTCTTTACAATTCCTTCAGGGTCTCTGATGAAACCTGAAATGACCCTATCTACAATGACAGCTGGATGTGGCATAAGGCTGGACACTTGGGACTGAGAGGATTGGTGAGATTGGGTGAGCAAATGCAGACCCTTTAAAGCAATAATGCATGGCACACATTCCATGGGTCCCAACTCTCCAGGTTGAAGGGAATATTACTACAGATATAACATGTACGGGAATCCTAGAGAACGGACACACTGTGAATACGAAAGGTTTCTAAAACTCAACGAATAGTCCCTCTCCTGGTGCTCCAGTTTGACTTTCCATCTGCTTTATTATCAACCTCCCAACTTGGAGAGACAGCCCCTTTAACCTCCTGGTTCGCACAGGTTGCCAATTTGGCAGAGGATGAAAGGGAAGAGGGAGAACCAATGAGAGAGTAGCTGTTAGGCATTTGGACGGGCACATATCACTGTAATTTCCCGGCAGGAAGAAGAATTAACCAAAGTCTCAGCCACCCACCGGGAATCAGTATAGATCCTGAACCAAAATTTTGGACTTGCGGTCAGCTCACCAAAAACGAGTTGAAAAATGGAGCTCAGGGGCACAGCAATTCACAAACTGGCCGAGTAATAAAGGACAACTATCGTCCAAAAATCTGTTGAGGGAAGGCAACGAGGCGGACTTGAAAGCATGGCAGAATAGCAGGAAACAGATTTCAAGAGGTACGTTGGAATCGCCTTTAAAGCACAGGAAGAGGGGCACAACTTCGACAATGATGCACTTGGCCAAAAAGGGTGTATGCGTTTTCTCCTGAATATATTCAGGAGAAAATGCATACGCCCTTTTTGGCCAAGCAAGCAAGTGGGCAATGCAAATCTGCACTACAAAGAAGTATCACTTCCCACCGGTCAAAAGGGACATCCACAAAATGTGTAAAAACCGGAAAGGCAAGACAGGCCCTGGAGAACAGGGAGCCTTGTTATGCTGATGGGCGGGATGTAAATTGCCAACTGCCTCTCTGGAGGAGTGCATTGTGTTCCCTAAAACAAGTAAACAACAGAGCTACAGAGCCAAGGGCACTTCCAGTCTAGGGAATATACCTGGGAAAAACTGAAAATCAATAAGACAGAGCCACCCCAAAATTTAGGGCTGCACTGCTTACAAGGACCTCAACTTGGGTACACCTTAAATATCCCAGGAAATATAAAATTGGTTCAAAAAATTGTGGTACTTACATACGATGGAATATCCCTCAGCCATGAAATCAATGTCATAAGACCAGTAGCAGCAAAATGGGTGGATTCAGGTACGAAGATTTTAAGTGAAATATGTCACACAGAAAAAGAAACTTATCATAAGTTATCACTTATGAAGATCCTGTAAACATGGCTACACTTGAACTGAGTTAGGAAAGAGAACAGTGTCTCACATTTAGAAAACACTCTTATGCCTGCTTAAGGGGGAACGAGAGGTGGGGTGATGCATAAAACCAGAGTTTGATATAAGCACAGGTACCGTTCCAAAAACCAACTATGGAATAGACAAGACCTACACCTTCCTCAGTGAAAGGGTCTCAAAACCCCATATTTCCAGGAGAAGAATATATCTGACTAGTAAGAATCTTAAAACCTATGTATTGATATGTCTCCGTAAGGGAATCAAGTGTGTCTAGACTGGCACAAACATGGCAGCGAGAATCAGCTCAAACCCACTATAAAAAGGAATTTCAAAAACAAAACAAAAAAAAACTGGGAAATTATTTACAATTCCTTCAGGGTCTCTGATGAAACCTGAAATGACCCTATCTACAATGACAGCTGGATGTGGCATAAGGCTGGACACTTGGGACTGAGAGGATTGGTGAGATTGGGTGAGCAAATGCAGACCCTTTAAAGCAATAATGCATGGCACACATTCCATGGGTCCCAACTCTCCAGGTTGAAGGGAATATTACTACAGATATAACATGTACGGGAATCCTAGAGAACGGACACACTGTGAATACGAAAGGTTTCTAAAACTCAACGAATAGTCCCTCTCCTGGTGCTCCAGTTTGACTTTCCATCTGCTTTATTATCAACCTCCCAACTTGGAGAGACAGCCCCTTTACCCTCCTGGTTCGCACAGGTTGCCAATTTGGCAGAGGATGAAAGGGAAGAGGGAGAACCAATGAGAGAGTAGCTGTTAGGCATTTGGACGGGCACATATCACTGTAATTTCCCGGCAGGAAGAAGAATTAACCAAAGTCTCAGCCACCCACCGGGAATCAGTATAGATCCTGAACCAAAATTTTGGACTTGCGGTCAGCTCACCAAAAACGAGTTGAAAAATGGAGCTCAGGGGCACAGCAATTCACAAACTGGCCGAGTAATAAAGGACAACTATCGTCCAAAAATCTGTTGAGGGAAGGCAACGAGGCAGACTTGAAAGCGTGGCACAATAGCAGGAAACAGATTTCAAGAGGTACGTTGGAATCGCCTTTAAAGCACAGGAAGAGGGGCACAACTTCGACAATGATGCACTTGGCCAAAAAGGGCGTATGCGTTTTCTCCTGAATATATTCAGGAGAAAACGCATACGCCCTTTTTGGCCAAGCAAGCAAGCGGGCAATGCAAATCTGCAGTACAAAGAAGTATCACTTCCCACCGGTCCAAAGGGACATCCACAAAATGTGTAAAAACCAGAAAGGCAAGACAGGCCCTGGAGAACAGGGTGCCTTGTTATGCTGATGGGCGGGATGTAAATTGCCAACTGCCTCTCTGGAGGAGTGCATTGTGTTCCCTAAAACAAGTAAACAACAGAGCTACAGAGCCAAGGGCACTTCCAGTCTAGGGAATATACCTTGGGAAAACTGAAAATCAAAAAGACACAGCCACCCCAAAATTTAGGGCTGCACTGCTTACAAGGACCTCAACTTGGGTACACCTTAAATATCCCAGGAAATATAAAAATGGTTCAAAAAATTGTGGTACTTACGTACGATGGAATATCCCTCAGCCATGAAATCAATGTCATAAGACCAGTAGCAGCAAAATGGGTGGATTCAGGTACGATGATTCTAAGTGAAATAAGTCACACAGAAAAAGAAACTTATCATAAGATATCACTTATGAAGATCCTGTAAACATGGCTACACTTGAACTGAGTTAGGAAAGAGAACAGTGTCTCACATTTAGAAAACACTCTTATGCCTGCTTAAGGGGGAAGGAGAGGTGGGGTGATGCATAAAACCAGAGTTTGATATAAGCACAGGTACCGTTCCAAAAACCAACTATGGAATAGACAAGACCTACACCTTCCTCAGTGAAAGGGACTCAAAACCCCATATTTCCCGCAGAGGAATATATCTGACTAGTAAGAATCTTAAAACCTATGTATTGATATGTCTCCGTAAGGGAATCAAGTGTGTCTAGACTGGGATAAATATGGCAGCGAGAATCAGCTCAAACCCACTATAAAAAGGAATTTCAAAAATAAAACAAAAAAACTGGGAAATTCTTTACAATTCCTTCAGGGTCTCTGATGAAACCTGAAATGACCCTATCTACAATGACAGCTGGATGTGGCATAAGGCTGGACACTTGGGACTGAGAGGATTGGTGAGATTGGGTGAGCAAATGCAGACCCTTTAAAGCAATAATGCATGGCACACATTCCATGGGTCCCAACTCTCCAGGTTGAAGGGAATATTACTACAGATATAACATGTACGGGAATCCTAGAGAACGGACACACTGTGAATACGAAAGGTTTCTAAAACTCAACGAATAGTCCCTCTCCTGGTGCTCCGGTTTGACTTTCCATCTGCTTTATTATCAACCTCCCAACTTGGAGAGACAGCCCCTTTAACCTCCTGGTTCGCACAGGTTGCCAATTTGGCAGAGGATGAAAGGGAAGAGGGAGAACCAATGAGAGAGTAGCTGTTAGGCATTTGGACGGGCACATATCACTGTAATTTCCCGGCAGGAAGAAGAATTAACCAAAGTCTCAGCCACCCACCGGGAATCAGTATAGATCCTGAACCAAAATTTTGGACTTGCGGTCAGCTCACCAAAAACGAGTTGAAAAATGGAGCTCAGGGGCACAGCAATTCACAAACTGGCCGAGTAATAAAGGACAACTATCGTCCAAAAATCTGTTGAGGGAAGGCAACGAGGAGGACTTGAAAGCGTGGCAGAATAGCAGGAAACAGATTTCAAGAGGTACGTTGGAATCGCCTTTAAAGCACAGGAAGAGGGGCACAACTTCGACAATGATGCACTTGGCCAAAAAGGGCGTATGCGTTTTCTCCTGAATATATTCAGGAGAAAACGCATACGCCCTTTTTGGCCAAGCAAGCAAGCGAGCAATGCAAATCTGCACTACAAAGAAGTATCACTTCCCACCGGTCAAAAGGGACATCCACAAAATGTGTAAAAACCAGAAAGGCAAGACAGGCCCTGGAGAACAGGGTGCCTTGTTATGCTGATGGGCGGGATGTAAATTGACAACTGCCTCTCTGGAGGAGTGCATTGTGTTCCCTAAAACAAGTAAACAACAGAGCTACAGAGCCAAGGGCACTTCCAGTCTAGGGAATATACCTTGGGAAAACTGAAAATCAAAAAGACACAGCCACCCCAAAATTTAGGGCTGCACTGCTTACAAGGACCTCAACTTGGGTACACCTTAAATATCCCAGGAAATATAAAAATGGTTCAAAAAATTGTGGTACTTACGTACGATGGAATATCCCTCAGCCATGAAATCAATGTCATAAGACCAGTAGCAGCAAAATGGGTGGATTCAGGTACGATGATTCTAAGTGAAATAAGTCACACAGAAAAAGAAACTTATCATAAGATATCACTTATGAAGATCCTGTAAACATGGCTACACTTGAACTGAGTTAGGAAAGAGAACAGTGTCTCACATTTAGAAAACACTCTTATGCCTGCTTAAGGGGGAAGGAGAGGTGGGGTGATGCATAAAACCAGAGTTTGATATAAGCACAGGTACCGTTCCAAAAACCAACTATGGAATAGACAAGACCTACACCTTCCTCAGTGAAAGGGACTCAAAACCCCATATTTCCCGCAGAGGAATATATCTGACTAGTAAGAATCTTAAACCTATGTATAGATATGTCTCCGTAAGGGAATCAAGTGTGTCTAGACTGGGATAAATATGGCAGCGAGAATCAGCTCAAACCCACTATAAAAAGGAATTTCAAAAATAAAACAAAAAAACTGGGAAATTCTTTACAATTCCTTCAGGGTCTCTGATGAAACCTGAAATGACCCTATCTACAATGACAGCTGGATGTGGCATAAGGCTGGACACTTGGGACTGAGAGGATTGGTGAGATTGGGTGAGCAAATGCAGACCCTTTAAAGCAATAATGCATGGCACACATTCCATGGGTCCCAACTCTCCAGGTTGAAGGGAATATTACTACAGATATAACATGTACGGGAATCCTAGAGAACGGACACACTGTGAATACGAAAGGTTTCTAAAACTCAACGAATAGTCCCTCTCCTGGTGCTCCGGTTTGACTTTCCATCTGCTTTATTGTCAACCTCCCAACTTGGAGAGACAGCCCCTTTAACCTCCTGGTTCGCACAGGTTGCCAATTTGGCAGAGGATGAAAGGGAAGAGGGAGAACCAATGAGAGAGTAGCTGTTAGGCATTTGGATGGGCACATATCACTGTAATTTCCCGGCAGGAAGAAGAATTAACCAAAGTCTCAGCCACCCACCGGGAATCAGTATAGATCCTGAACCAAAATTTTGGACTTGCGGTCAGCTCACCAAAAACGAGTTGAAAAATGGAGCTCAGGGGCACAGCAATTCACAAACTGGCCGAGTAATAAAGGACAACTATCGTCCAAAAATCTGTTGAGGGAAGGCAACGAGGCGGACTTGAAAGCGAGGCAGAATAGCAGGAAACAGATTTCAAGAGGTACGTTGGAATCGCCTTTAAAGCACAGGAAGAGGGGCACAACTTCGACAATGATGCACTTGGCCAAAAAGGGCGTATGCGTTTTCTCCTGAATATATTCAGGAGAAAATGCATACGCCCTTTTTGGCCAAGCAAGCAAGTGGGCAATGCAAATCTGCACTACAAAGAAGTATCACTTCCCACCGGTCAAAAGGGACATCCACAAAATGTGTAAAAACCGGAAAGGCAAGACAGGCCCTGGAGAACAGGGAGCCTTGTTATGCTGATGGGCGGGATGTAAATTGCCAACTGCCTCTCTGGAGGAGTGCATTGTGTTCCCTAAAACAAGTAAACAACAGAGCTACAGAGCCAAGGGCACTTCCAGTCTAGGGAATATACCTGGGAAAAACTGAAAATCAATAAGACAGAGCCACCCCAAAATTTAGGGCTGCACTGCTTACAAGGACCTCAACTTGGGTACACCTTAAATATCCCAGGAAATATAAAATTGGTTCAAAAAATTGTGGTACTTACATACGATGGAATATCCCTCAGCCATGAAATCAATGTCATAAGACCAGTAGCAGCAAAATGGGTGGATTCAGGTACGAAGATTTTAAGTGAAATATGTCACACAGAAAAAGAAACTTATCATAAGTTATCACTTATGAAGATCCTGTAAACATGGCTACACTTGAACTGAGTTAGGAAAGAGAACAGTGTCTCACATTTAGAAAACACTCTTATGCCTGCTTAAGGGGGAACGAGAGGTGGGGTGATGCATAAAACCAGAGTTTGATATAAGCACAGGTACCGTTCCAAAAACCAACTATGGAATAGACAAGACCTACACCTTCCTCAGTGAAAGGGTCTCAAAACCCCATATTTCCAGGAGAAGAATATATCTGACTAGTAAGAATCTTAAAACCTATGTATTGATATGTCTCCGTAAGGGAATCAAGTGTGTCTAGACTGGCACAAACATGGCAGCGAGAATCAGCTCAAACCCACTATAAAAAGGAATTTCAAAAACAAAACAAAAAAAAACTGGGAAATTATTTACAATTCCTTCAGGGTCTCTGATGAAACCTGAAATGACCCTATCTACAATGACAGCTGGATGTGGCATAAGGCTGGACACTTGGGACTGAGAGGATTGGTGAGATTGGGTGAGCAAATGCAGACCCTTTAAAGCAATAATGCATGGCACACATTCCATGGGTCCCAACTCTCCAGGTTGAAGGGAATATTACTACAGATATAACATGTACGGGAATCCTAGAGAACGGACACACTGTGAATACGAAAGGTTTCTAAAACTCAACGAATAGTCCCTCTCCTGGTGCTCCAGTTTGACTTTCCATCTGCTTTATTATCAACCTCCCAACTTGGAGAGACAGCCCCTTTACCCTCCTGGTTCGCACAGGTTGCCAATTTGGCAGAGGATGAAAGGGAAGAGGGAGAACCAATGAGAGAGTAGCTGTTAGGCATTTGGACGGGCACATATCACTGTAATTTCCCGGCAGGAAGAAGAATTAACCAAAGTCTCAGCCACCCACCGGGAATCAGTATAGATCCTGAACCAAAATTTTGGACTTGCGGTCAGCTCACCAAAAACGAGTTGAAAAATGGAGCTCAGGGGCACAGCAATTCACAAACTGGCCGAGTAATAAAGGACAACTATCGTCCAAAAATCTGTTGAGGGAAGGCAACGAGGCAGACTTGAAAGCGTGGCACAATAGCAGGAAACAGATTTCAAGAGGTACGTTGGAATCGCCTTTAAAGCACAGGAAGAGGGGCACAACTTTGACAATGATGCACTTGGCCAAAAAGGGCGTATGCGTTTTCTCCTGAATATATTCAGGAGAAAACGCATACGCCCTTTTTGGCCAAGCAAGCAAGCGGGCAATGCAAATCTGCACTACAAAGAAGTATCACTTCCCACCGGTCAAAAGGGACATCCACAAAATGTGTAAAAACCAGAAAGGCAAGACAGGCCCTGGAGAACAGGGTGCCTTGTTATGCTGATGGGCGGGATGTAAATTGCCAACTGCCTCTCTGGAGGAGTGCATTGTGTTCCCTAAAACAAGTAAACAACAGAGCTACAGAGCCAAGGGCACTTCCAGTCTAGGGAATATACCTTGGGAAAACTGAAAATCAAAAAGACACAGCCACCCCAAAATTTAGGGCTGCACTGCTTACAAGGACCTCAACTTGGGTACACCTTAAATATCCCAGGAAATATAAAAATGGTTCAAAAAATTGTGGTACTTACGTACGATGGAATATCCCTCAGCCATGAAATCAATGTCATAAGACCAGTAGCAGCAAAATGGGTGGATTCAGGTACGATGATTCTAAGTGAAATAAGTCACACAGAAAAAGAAACTTATCATAAGATATCACTTATGAAGATCCTGTAAACATGGCTACACTTGAACTGAGTTAGGAAAGAGAACAGTGTCTCACATTTAGAAAACACTCTTATGCCTGCTTAAGGGGGAAGGAGAGGTGGGGTGATGCATAAAACCAGAGTTTGATATAAGCACAGGTACCGTTCCAAAAACCAACTATGGAATAGACAAGACCTACACCTTCCTCAGTGAAAGGGACTCAAAACCCCATATTTCCCGCAGAGGAATATATCTGACTAGTAAGAATCTTAAAACCTATGTATTGAGATGTCTCCGTAAGGGAATCAAGTGTGTCTAGACTGGGATAAATATGGCAGCGAGAATCAGCTCAAACCCACTATAAAAAGGAATTTCAAAAATAAAACAAAAAAACTGGGAAATTCTTTACAATTCCTTCAGGGTCTCTGATGAAACCTGAAATGACCCTATCTACAATGACAGCTGGATGTGGCATAAGGCTGGACACTTGGGACTGAGAGGATTGGTGAGATTGGGTGAGCAAATGCAGACCCTTTAAAGCAATAATGCATGGCACACATTCCATGGGTCCCAACTCTCCAGGTTGAAGGGAATATTACTACAGATATAACATGTACGGGAATCCTAGAGAACGGACACACTGTGAATACGAAAGGTTTCTAAAACTCAACGAATAGTCCCTCTCCTGGTGCTCCGGTTTGACTTTCCATCTGCTTTATTATCAACCTCCCAACTTGGAGAGACAGCCCCTTTAACCTCCTGGTTCGCACAGGTTGCCAATTTGGCAGAGGATGAAAGGGAAGAGGGAGAACCAATGAGAGAGTAGCTGTTAGGCATTTGGACGGGCACATATCACTGTAATTTCCCGGCAGGAAGAAGAATTAACCAAAGTCTCAGCCACCCACCGGGAATCAGTATAGATCCTGAACCAAAATTTTGGACTTGCGGTCAGCTCACCAAAAACGAGTTGAAAAATGGAGCTCAGGGGCACAGCAATTCACAAACTGGCCGAGTAATAAAGGACAACTATCGTCCAAAAATCTGTTGAGGGAAGGCAACGAGGAGGACTTGAAAGCGTGGCAGAATAGCAGGAAACAGATTTCAAGAGGTACGTTGGAATCGCCTTTAAAGCACAGGAAGAGGGGCACAACTTCGACAATGATGCACTTGGCCAAAAAGGGCGTATGCGTTTTCTCCTGAATATATTCAGGAGAAAACGCATACGCCCTTTTTGGCCAAGCAAGCAAGCGAGCAATGCAAATCTGCACTACAAAGAAGTATCACTTCCCACCGGTCAAAAGGGACATCCACAAAATGTGTAAAAACCAGAAAGGCAAGACAGGCCCTGGAGAACAGGGTGCCTTGTTATGCTGATGGGCGGGATGTAAATTGACAACTGCCTCTCTGGAGGAGTGCATTGTGTTCCCTAAAACAAGTAAACAACAGAGCTACAGAGCCAAGGGCACTTCCAGTCTAGGGAATATACCTTGGGAAAACTGAAAATCAAAAAGACACAGCCACCCCAAAATTTAGGGCTGCACTGCTTACAAGGACCTCAACTTGGGTACACCTTAAATATCCCAGGAAATATAAAAATGGTTCAAAAAATTGTGGTACTTACGTACGATGGAATATCCCTCAGCCATGAAATCAATGTCATAAGACCAGTAGCAGCAAAATGGGTGGATTCAGGTACGATGATTCTAAGTGAAATAAGTCACACAGAAAAAGAAACTTATCATAAGATATCACTTATGAAGATCCTGTAAACATGGCTACACTTGAACTGAGTTAGGAAAGAGAACAGTGTCTCACATTTAGAAAACACTCTTATGCCTGCTTAAGGGGGAAGGAGAGGTGGGGTGATGCATAAAACCAGAGTTTGATATAAGCACAGGTACCGTTCCAAAAACCAACTATGGAATAGACAAGACCTACACCTTCCTCAGTGAAAGGGACTCAAAACCCCATATTTCCCGCAGAGGAATATATCTGACTAGTAAGAATCTTAAAACCTATGTATAGATATGTCTCCGTAAGGGAATCAAGTGTGTCTAGACTGGGATAAATATGGCAGCGAGAATCAGCTCAAACCCACTATAAAAAGGAATTTCAAAAATAAAACAAAAAAACTGGGAAATTCTTTACAATTCCTTCAGGGTCTCTGATGAAACCTGAAATGACCCTATCTACAATGACAGCTGGATGTGGCATAAGGCTGGACACTTGGGACTGAGAGGATTGGTGAGATTGGGTGAGCAAATGCAGACCCTTTAAAGCAATAATGCATGGCACACATTCCATGGGTCCCAACTCTCCAGGTTGAAGGGAATATTACTACAGATATAACATGTACGGGAATCCTAGAGAACGGACACACTGTGAATACGAAAGGTTTCTAAAACTCAACGAATAGTCCCTCTCCTGGTGCTCCGGTTTGACTTTCCATCTGCTTTATTATCAACCTCCCAACTTGGAGAGACAGCCCCTTTAACCTCCTGGTTCGCACAGGTTGCCAATTTGGCAGAGGATGAAAGGGAAGAGGGAGAACCAATGAGAGAGTAGCTGTTAGGCATTTGGACGGGCACATATCACTGTAATTTCCCGGCAGGAAGAAGAATTAACCAAAGTCTCAGCCACCCACCGGGAATCAGTATAGATCCTGAACCAAAATTTTGGACTTGCGGTCAGCTCACCAAAAACGAGTTGAAAAATGGAGCTCAGGGGCACAGCAATTCACAAACTGGCCGAGTAATAAAGGACAACTATCGTCCAAAAATCTGTTGAGGGAAGGCAACGAGGCGGACTTGAAAGCGAGGCAGAATAGCAGGAAACAGATTTCAAGAGGTACGTTGGAATCGCCTTTAAAGCACAGGAAGAGGGGCACAACTTCGACAATGATGCACTTGGCCAAAAAGGGCGTATGCGTTTTCTCCTGAATATATTCAGGAGAAAACACATACGCCCTTTTTGGCCAAGCAAGCAAGCGGGCAATGCAAATCTGCACTACAAAGAAGTATCACTTCCCACCGGTCAAAAGGGACATCCACAAAATGTGTAAAAACCAGAAAGGCAAGACAGGCCCTGGAGAACAGGGAGCCTTGTTATGCTGATGGGCGGGATGTAAATTGCCAACTGCCTCTCTGGAGGAGTGCATTGTGTTCCCTAAAACAAGTAAACAACAGAGCTACAGAGCCAAGGGCACTTCCAGTCTAGGGAATATACCTTGGGAAAACTGAAAATCAAAAAGACACAGCCACCCCAAAATTTAGGGCTGCACTGCTTACAAGGACCTCAACTTGGGTACACCTTAAATATCCCAGGAAATATAAAAATGGTTCAAAAAATTGTGGTACTTACGTACGATGGAATATCCCTCAGCCATGAAATCAATGTCATAAGACCAGTAGCAGCAAAATGGGTGGATTCAGGTACGATGATTCTAAGTGAAATAAGTCACACAGAAAAAGAAACTTATCATAAGATATCACTTATGAAGATCCTGTAAACATGGCTACACTTGAACTGAGTTAGGAAAGAGAACAGTGTCTCACATTTAGAAAACACTCTTATGCCTGCTTAAGGGGGAAGGAGAGGTGGGGTGATGCATAAAACCAGAGTTTGATATAAGCACAGGTACCGTTCCAAAAACCAACTATGGAATAGACAAGACCTACACCTTCCTCAGTGAAAGGGACTCAAAACCCCATATTTCCCGCAGAGGAATATATCTGACTAGTAAGAATCTTAAAACCTATGTATTGATATGTCTCCGTAAGGGAATCAAGTGTGTCTAGACTGGGATAAATATGGCAGCGAGAATCAGCTCAAACCCACTATAAAAAGGAATTTCAAAAATAAAACAAAAAAACTGGGAAATTCTTTACAATTCCTTCAGGGTCTCTGATGAAACCTGAAATGACCCTATCTACAAGGACAGCTGGATGTGGCATAAGGCTGGACACTTGGGACTGAGAGGATTGGTGAGATTGGGTGAGCAAATGCAGACCCTTTAAAGCAATAATGCATGGCACACATTCCATGGGTCCCTGCTCTCCAGGTTGAAGGGAATATTACTACAGATATAACATGTACGGGAATCCTAGAGAACGGACACACTGTGAATACGAAAGGTTTCTAAAACTCAACGAATAGTCCCTCTCCTGGTGCTCCGGTTTGACTTTCCATCTGCTTTATTATCAACCTCCCAACTTGGAGAGACAGCCCCTTTAACCTCCTGGTTCGCACAGGTTGCCAATTTGGCAGAGGATGAAAGGGAAGAGGGAGAACCAATGAGAGAGTAGCTGTTAGGCATTTGGACGGGCACATATCACTGTAATTTCCCGGCAGGAAGAAGAATTAACCAAAGTCTCAGCCACCCACCGGGAATCAGTATAGATCCTGAACCAAAATTTTGGACTTGCGGTCAGCTCACCAAAAACGAGTTGAAAAATGGAGCTCAGGGGCACAGCAATTCACAAACTGGCCGAGTAATAAAGGACAACTATCGTCCAAAAATCTGTTGAGGGAAGGCAACGAGGCGGACTTGAAAGCGAGGCAGAATAGCAGGAAACAGATTTCAAGAGGTACGTTGGAATCGCCTTTAAAGCACAGGAAGAGGGGCACAACTTCGACAATGATGCACTTGGCCAAAAAGGGCGTATGCGTTTTCTCCTGAATATATTCAGGAGAAAACGCATACGCCCTTTTTGGCCAAGCAAGCAAGCGGGCAATGCAAATCTGCACTACAAAGAAGTATCACTTCCCACCGGTCAAAAGGGACATCCACAAAATGTGTAAAAACCAGAAAGGCAAGACAGGCCCTGGAGAACAGGGAGCCTTGTTATGCTGATGGGCGGGATGTAAATTGCCAACTGCCTCTCTGGAGGAGTGCATTGTGTTCCCTAAAACAAGTAAACAACAGAGCTACAGAGCCAAGGGCACTTCCAGTCTAGGGAATATACCTTGGGAAAACTGAAAATCAAAAAGACACAGCCACCCCAAAATTTAGGGCTGCACTGCTTACAAGGACCTCAACTTGGGTACACCTTAAATATCCCAGGAAATATAAAAATGGTTCAAAAAATTGTGGTACTTACGTACGATGGAATATCCCTCAGCCATGAAATCAATGTCATAAGACCAGTAGCAGCAAAATGGGTGGATTCAGGTACGATGATTCTAAGTGAAATAAGTCACACAGAAGAAGAAACTTATCATAAGATATCACTTATGAAGATCCTGTAAACATGGCTACACTTGAACTGAGTTAGGAAAGAGAACAGTGTCTCACATTTAGAAAACACTCTTATGCCTGCTTAAGGGGGAAGGAGAGGTGGGGTGATGCATAAAACCAGAGTTTGATATAAGCACAGGTACCGTTCCAAAAACCAACTATGGAATAGACAAGACCTACACCTTCCTCAGTGAAAGGGACTCAAAACCCCATATTTCCCGCAGAGGAATATATCTGACTAGTAAGAATCTTAAAACCTATGTATTGATATGTCTCCGTAAGGGAATCAAGTGTGTCTAGACTGGGATAAATATGGCAGCGAGAATCAGCTCAAACCCACTATAAAAAGGAATTTCAAAAATAAAACAAAAAAACTGGGAAATTCTTTACAATTCCTTCAGGGTCTCTGATGAAACCTGAAATGACCCTATCTACAATGACAGCTGGATGTGGCATAAGGCTGGACACTTGGGACTGAGAGGATTGGTGAGATTGGGTGAGCAAATGCAGACCCTTTAAAGCAATAATGCATGGCACACATTCCATGGGTCCCAACTCTCCAGGTTGAAGGGAATATTACTACAGATATAACATGTACGGGAATCCTAGAGAACGGACACACTGTGAATACGAAAGGTTTCTAAAACTCAACGAATAGTCCCTCTCCTGGTGCTCCGGTTTGACTTTCCATCTGCTTTATTATCAACCTCCCAACTTGGAGAGACAGCCCCTTTAACCTCCTGGTTCGCACAGGTTGCCAATTTGGCAGAGGATGAAAGGGAAGAGGGAGAACCAATGAGAGAGTAGCTGTTAGGCATTTGGACGGGCACATATCACTGTAATTTCCCGGCAGGAAGAAGAATTAACCAAAGTCTCAGCCACCCACCGGGAATCAGTATAGATCCTGAACCAAAATTTTGGACTTGCGGTCAGCTCACCAAAAACGAGTTGAAAAATGGAGCTCAGGGGCACAGCAATTCACAAACTGGCCGAGTAATAAAGGACAACTATCGTCCAAAAATCTGTTGAGGGAAGGCAACGAGGCGGACTTGAAAGCGAGGCAGAATAGCAGGAAACAGATTTCAAGAGGTACGTTGGAATCGCCTTTAAAGCACAGGAAGAGGGGCACAACTTCGACAATGATGCACTTGGCCAAAAAGGGCGTATGCGTTTTCTCCTGAATATATTCAGGAGAAAACGCATACGCCCTTTTTGGCCAAGCAAGCAAGCGGGCAATGCAAATGTGCACTACAAAGAAGTATCACTTCCCACCGGTCAAAAGGGACATCCACAAAATGTGTAAAAACCAGAAAGGCAAGACAGGCCCTGGAGAACAGGGAGCCTTGTTATGCTGATGGGCGGGATGTAAATTGCCAACTGCCTCTCTGGAGGAGTGCATTGTGTTCCCTAAAACAAGTAAACAACAGAGCTACAGAGCCAAGGGCACTTCCAGTCTAGGGAATATACCTTGGGAAAACTGAAAATCAAAAAGACACAGCCACCCCAAAATTTAGGGCTGCACTGCTTACAAGGACCTCAACTTGGGTACACCTTAAATATCCCAGGAAATATAAAAATGGTTCAAAAAATTGTGGTACTTACGTACGATGGAATATCCCTCAGCCATGAAATCAATGTCATAAGACCAGTAGCAGCAAAATGGGTGGATTCAGGTACGATGATTCTAAGTGAAATAAGTCACACAGAAAAAGAAACTTATCATAAGATATCACTTATGAAGATCCTGTAAACATGGCTACACTTGAACTGAGTTAGGAAAGAGAACAGTGTCTCACATTTAGAAAACACTCTTATGCCTGCTTAAGGGGGAAGGAGAGGTGGGGTGATGCATAAAACCAGAGTTTGATATAAGCACAGGTACCGTTCCAAAAACCAACTATGGAATAGACAAGACCTACACCTTCCTCAGTGAAAGGGACTCAAAACCCCATATTTCCCGCAGAGGAATATATCTGACTAGTAAGAATCTTAAAACCTATGTATTGATATGTCTCCGTAAGGGAATCAAGTGTGTCTAGACTGGGATAAATATGGCAGCGAGAATCAGCTCAAACCCACTATAAAAAGGAATTTCAAAAATAAAACAAAAAAACTGGGAAATTCTTTACAATTCCTTCAGGGTCTCTGATGAAACCTGAAATGACCCTATCTACAATGACAGCTGGATGTGGCATAAGGCTGGACACTTGGGACTGAGAGGATTGGTGAGATTGGGTGAGCAAATGCAGACCCTTTAAAGCAATAATGCATGGCACACATTCCATGGGTCCCAACTCTCCAGGTTGAAGGGAATATTACTACAGATATAACATGTACGGGAATCCTAGAGAACGGACACACTGTGAATACGAAAGGTTTCTAAAACTCAACGAATAGTCCCTCTCCTGGTGCTCCGGTTTGACTTTCCATCTGCTTTATTATCAACCTCCCAACTTGGAGAGACAGCCCCTTTAACCTCCTGGTTCGCACAGGTTGCCAATTTGGCAGAGGATGAAAGGGAAGAGGGAGAACCAATGAGAGAGTAGCTGTTAGGCATTTGGACGGGCACATATCACTGTAATTTCCCGGCAGGAAGAAGAATTAACCAAAGTCTCAGCCACCCACCGGGAATCAGTATAGATCCTGAACCAAAATTTTGGACTTGCGGTCAGCTCACCAAAAACGAGTTGAAAAATGGAGCTCAGGGGCACAGCAATTCACAAACTGGCCGAGTAATAAAGGACAACTATCGTCCAAAAATCTGTTGAGGGAAGGCAACGAGGCGGACTTGAAAGCGTGGCAGAATAGCAGGAAACAGATTTCAAGAGGTACGTTGGAATCGCCTTTAAAGCCCAGGAAGAGGGGCACAACTTCGACAATGATGCACTTGGCCAAAAAGGGCGTATGCGTTTTCTCCTGAATATATTCAGGAGAAAATGCATACGCCCTTTTTGGCCAAGCAAGCAAGTGGGCAATGCAAATCTGCACTACAAAGAAGTATCACTTCCCACCGGTCAAAAGGGACATCCACAAAATGTGTAAAAACCAGAAAGGCAAGACAGGCCCTGGAGAACAGGGAGCCTTGTTATGCTGATGGGCGGGATGTAAATTGCCAACTGCCTCTCTGGAGGAGTGCATTGTGTTCCCTAAAACAAGTAAACAACAGAGCTACAGAGCCAAGGGCACTTCCAGTCTAGGGAATATACCTGGGAAAAACTGAAAATCAATAAGACACAGGCACCCCAAAATTTAGGGCTGCACTGCTTACAAGGACCTCAACTTGGGTACACCTTAAATATCCCAGGAAATATAAAATTGGTTCAAAAAATTGTGGTACTTACGTACGATGGAATATCCCTCAGCCATGAAATCAATGTCATAAGACCAGTAGCAGCAAAATGGGTGGATTCAGGTACGAATATTTTAAGTGAAATAAGTCACACAGAAAAAGAAACTTATCATAAGTTATCACTTATGAAGATCCTGTAAACATGGCTACACTTGAACTGAGTTAGGAAAGAGAACAGTGTCTCACATTTAGAAAACACTCTTATGCCTGCTTAAGGGGGAAGGAGAGGTGGGGTGATGCATAAAACCAGAGTTTGATATAAGCACAGGTACCGTTCCAAAAACCAACTATGGAATAGACAAGACCTACACCTTCCTCAGTGAAAGGGACTCAAAACCCCATATTTCCAGGAGAAGAATATATCTGACTAGTAAGAATCTTAAAACCTATGTATTTATATGTCTCCGTAAGGGAATCAAGTGTGTCTAGACTGGCACAAACATGGCAGCGAGAATCAGCTCAAACCCACTATAAAAAGGAATTTCAAAAACAAAACAAAAAAAACTGGGAAATTCTTTACAATTCCTTCAGGGTCTCTGATGAAACCTGAAATGACCCTATCTACAAGGACAGCTGGATGTGGCATAAGGCTGGACACTTGGGACTGAGAGGATTGGTGAGATTGGGTGAGCAAATGCAGACCCTTTAAAGCAATAATGCATGGCACACATTCCATGGGTCCCAACTCTCCAGGTGGAAGGGAATATTACTACAGATATAACATGTACGGGAATCCTAGAGAACGGACACACTGTGAATACGAAAGGTTTCTAAAACTCAACGAATAGTCCCTCTCCTGGTGCTCCGGTTTGACTTTCCATCTGCTTTATTATCAACCTCCCAACTTGGAGAGACAGCCCCTTTAACCTCCTGGTTCGCACAGGTTGCCAATTTGGCAGAGGATGAAAGGGAAGAGGGAGAACCAATGAGAGAGTAGCTGTTAGGCATTTGGACGGGCACATATCACTGTAATTTCCCGGCAGGAAGAAGAATTAACCAAAGTCTCAGCCACCCACCGGGAATCAGTATAGATCCTGAACCAAAATTTTGGACTTGCGGTCAGCTCACCATAAACGAGTTGAAAAATGGAGCTCAGGGGCACAGCAATTCACAAACTGGCCGAGTAATAAAGGACAACTATCGTCCAAAAATCTGTTGAGGGAAGGCAACGAGGCGGACTTGAAAGCGTGGCAGAATAGCAGGAAACAGATTTCAAGAGGTACGTTGGAATCGCCTTTAAAGCCCAGGAAGAGGGGCACAACTTCGACAATGATGCACTTGGCCAAAAAGGGCGTATGCGTTTTCTCCTGAATATATTCAGGAGAAAATGCATACGCCCTTTTTGGCCAAGCAAGCAAGCGGGCAATGCAAATCTGCACTACAAAGAAGTATCACTTCCCACCGGTCAAAAGGGACATCCACAAAATGTGTAAAAACCGGAAAGGCAAGAAAGGCCCTGGAGAACAGGGTGCCTTGTTATGCTGATGGGCGGGATGTAAATTGCCAACTGCCTCTCTGGAGGAGTGCATTGTGTTCCCTAAAACAAGTAAACAACAGAGCTACAGAGCCAAGGGCACTTCCAGTCTAGGGAATATACCTGGGAAAAACTGAAAATCAACAAGACAGAGCCACCCCAAAATTTAGGGCTGCACTGCTTACAAGGACCTCAACTTGGGTACACCTTAAATATCCCAGGAAATATAAAATTGGTTCAAAAAATTGTGGTACTTACGTACGATGGAATATCCCTCAGCCATGAAATCAATGTCATAAGACCAGTAGCAGCAAAATGGGTGGATTCAGGTACGAAGATTTTAAGTGAAATAAGTCACACAGAAAAAGAAACTTATCATAAGATATCACTTATGAAGATCCTGTAAACATGGCTACACTTGAACTGAGTTAGGAAAGAGAACAGTGTCTCACATTTAGAAAACACTCTTATGCCTGCTTAAGGGGGAAGGAGAGGTGGGGTGATGCATAAAACCAGAGTTTGATATAAGCACAGGTACCGTTCCAAAAACCAACTATGGAATAGACAAGACCTACACCTTCCTCAGTGAAAGGGACTCAAAACCCCATATTTCCAGGAGAAGAATATATCTGACTAGTAAGAATCTTAAAACCTATGTATTGATATGTCTCCGTAAGGGAATCAAGTGTGTCTAGACTGGCACAAACATGGCAGCGAGAATCAGCTCAAACCCACTATAAAAAGGAATTTCAAAAACAAAACAAAAAAAACTGGGAAATTCTTTACAATTCCTTCAGGGTCTCTGATGAAACCTGAAATGACCCTATCTACAATGACAGCTGGATGTGGCATAAGGCTGGACACTTGGGACTGAGAGGATTGGTGAGATTGGGTGAGCAAATGCAGACCCTTTAAAGCAATAATGCATGGCACACATTCCATGGGTCCCAACTCTCCAGGTTGAAGGGAATATTACTACAGATATAACATGTACGGGAATCCTAGAGAACGGACACACTGTGAATACGAAAGGTTTCTAAAACTCAACGAATAGTCCCTCTCCTGGTGCTCCGGTTTGACTTTCCATCTGCTTTATTATCAACCTCCCAACTTGGAGAGACAGCCCCTTTAACCTCCTGGTTCGCACAGGTTGCCAATTTGGCAGAGGATGAAAGGGAAGAGGGAGAACCAATGAGAGAGTAGCTGTTAGGCATTTGGACGGGCACATATCACTGTAATTTCCCGGCAGGAAGAAGAATTAACCAAAGTCTCAGCCACCCACCGGGAATCAGTATAGATCCTGAACCAAAATTTTGGACTTGCGGTCAGCTCACCAAAAACGAGTTGAAAAATGGAGCTCAGGGGCACAGCAATTCACAAACTGGCCGAGTAATAAAGGACAACTATCGTCCAAAAATCTGTTGAGGGAAGGCAACGAGGAGGACTTGAAAGCGTGGCAGAATAGCAGGAAACAGATTTCAAGAGGTACGTTGGAATCGCCTTTAAAGCACAGGAAGAGGGGCACAACTTCGACAATGATGCACTTGGCCAAAAAGGGCGTATGCGTTTTCTCCTGAATATATTCAGGAGAAAACGCATACGCCCTTTTTGGCCAAGCAAGCAAGCGAGCAATGCAAATCTGCACTACAAAGAAGTATCACTTCCCACCGGTCAAAAGGGACATCCACAAAATGTGTAAAAACCAGAAAGGCAAGACAGGCCCTGGAGAACAGGGTGCCTTGTTATGCTGATGGGCGGGATGTAAATTGCCAACTGCCTCTCTGGAGGAGTGCATTGTGTTCCCTAAAACAAGTAAACAACAGAGCTACAGAGCCAAGGGCACTTCCAGTCTAGGGAATATACCTTGGGAAAACTGAAAATCAAAAAGACACAGCCACCCCAAAATTTAGGGCTGCACTGCTTACAAGGACCTCAACTTGGGTACACCTTAAATATCCCAGGAAATATAAAAATGTTTCAAAAAATTGTGGTACTTACGTACGATGGAATATCCCTCAGCCATGAAATCAATGTCATAAGACCAGTAGCAGCAAAATGGGTGGATTCAGGTACGATGATTCTAAGTGAAATAAGTCACAGAGAAAAAGAAACTTATCATAAGATATCACTTATGAAGATCCTGTAAACATGGCTACACTTGAACTGAGTTAGGAAAGAGAACAGTGTCTCACATTTAGAAAACACTCTTATGCCTGCTTAAGGGGGAAGGAGAGGTGGGGTGATGCATAAAACCAGAGTTTGATATAAGCACAGGTACCGTTCCAAAAACCAACTATGGAATAGACAAGACCTACACCTTCCTCAGTGAAAGGGACTCAAAACCCCATATTTCCCGCAGAGGAATATATCTGACTAGTAAGAATCTTAAAACCTATGTATAGATATGTCTCCGTAAGGGAATCAAGTGTGTCTAGACTGGGATAAATATGGCAGCGAGAATCAGCTCAAACCCACTATAAAAAGGAATTTCAAAAATAAAACAAAAAAACTGGGAAATTCTTTACAATTCCTTCAGGGTCTCTGATGAAACCTGAAATGACCCTATCTACAATGACAGCTGGATGTGGCATAAGGCTGGACACTTGGGACTGAGAGGATTGGTGAGATTGGGTGAGCAAATGCAGACCCTTTAAAGCAATAATGCATGGCACAGATTCCATGGGTCCCAACTCTCCAGGTTGAAGGGAATATTACTACAGATATAACATGTACGGGAATCCTAGAGAACGGACACACTGTGAATACGAAAGGTTTCTAAAACTCAACGAATAGTCCCTCTCCTGGTGCTCCAGTTTGACTTTCCATCTGCTTTATTATCAACCTCCCAACTTGGAGAGACAGCCCCTTTAACCTCCTGGTTCGCACAGGTTGCCAATTTGGCAGAGGATGAAAGGGAAGAGGGAGAACCAATGAGAGAGTAGCTGTTAGGCATTTGGACGGGCACATATCACTGTAATTTCCCGGCAGGAAGAAGAATTAACCAAAGTCTCAGCCACCCAGCGGGAATCAGTATAGATCCTGAACCAAAATTTTGGACTTGCGGTCAGCTCACCAAAAACGAGTTGAAAAATGGAGCTCAGGGGCACAGCAATTCACAAACTGGCCGAGTAATAAAGGACAACTATCGTCCAAAAATCTGTTGAGGGAAGGCAACGAGGCGGACTTGAAAGCGAGGCAGAATAGCAGGAAACAGATTTCAAGAGGTACGTTGGAATCGCCTTTAAAGCACAGGAAGAGGGGCACAACTTCGACAATGATGCACTTGGCCAAAAAGGGCGTATGCGTTTTCTCCTGAATATATTCAGGAGAAAACACATACGCCCTTTTTGGCCAAGCAAGCAAGCGGGCAATGCAAATCTGCACTACAAAGAAGTATCACTTCCCACCGGTCAAAAGGGACATCCACAAAATGTGTAAAAACCAGAAAGGCAAGACAGGCCCTGGAGAACAGGGAGCCTTGTTATGCTGATGGGCGGGATGTAAATTGCCAACTGCCTCTCTGGAGGAGTGCATTGTGTTCCCTAAAACAAGTAAACAACAGAGCTACAGAGCCAAGGGCACTTCCAGTCTAGGGAATATACCTTGGGAAAACTGAAAATCAAAAAGACACAGCCACCCCAAAATTTAGGGCTGCACTGCTTACAAGGACCTCAACTTGGGTACACCTTAAATATCCCAGGAAATATAAAAATGGTTCAAAAAATTGTGGTACTTACGTACGATGGAATATCCCTCAGCCATGAAATCAATGTCATAAGACCAGTAGCAGCAAAATGGGTGGATTCAGGTACGATGATTCTAAGTGAAATAAGTCACACAGAAAAAGAAACTTATCATAAGATATCACTTATGAAGATCCTGTAAACATGGCTACACTTGAACTGAGTTAGGAAAGAGAACAGTGTCTCACATTTAGAAAACACTCTTATGCCTGCTTAAGGGGGAAGGAGAGGTGGGGTGATGCATAAAACCAGAGTTTGATATAAGCACAGGTACCGTTCCAAAAACCAACTATGGAATAGACAAGACCTACACCTTCCTCAGTGAAAGGGACTCAAAACCCCATATTTCCCGCAGAGGAATATATCTGACTAGTAAGAATCTTAAAACCTATGTATTGATATGTCTCCGTAAGGGAATCAAGTGTGTCTAGACTGGGATAAATATGGCAGCGAGAATCAGCTCAAACCCACTATAAAAAGGAATTTCAAAAATAAAACAAAAAAACTGGGAAATTCTTTACAATTCCTTCAGGGTCTCTGATGAAACCTGAAATGACCCTATCTACAAGGACAGCTGGATGTGGCATAAGGCTGGACACTTGGGACTGAGAGGATTGGTGAGATTGGGTGAGCAAATGCAGACCCTTTAAAGCAATAATGCATGGCACACATTCCATGGGTCCCTGCTCTCCAGGTTGAAGGGAATATTACTACAGATATAACATGTACGGGAATCCTAGAGAACGGACACACTGTGAATACGAAAGGTTTCTAAAACTCAACGAATAGTCCCTCTCCTGGTGCTCCGGTTTGACTTTCCATCTGCTTTATTATCAACCTCCCAACTTGGAGAGACAGCCCCTTTAACCTCCTGGTTCGCACAGGTTGCCAATTTGGCAGAGGATGAAAGGGAAGAGGGAGAACCAATGAGAGAGTAGCTGTTAGGCATTTGGACGGGCACATATCACTGTAATTTCCCGGCAGGAAGAAGAATTAACCAAAGTCTCAGCCACCCAGCGGGAATCAGTATAGATCCTGAACCAAAATTTTGGACTTGCGGTCAGCTCACCAAAAACGAGTTGAAAAATGGAGCTCAGGGGCACAGCAATTCAGAAACTGGCCGAGTAATAAAGGACAACTATCGTCCAAAAATCTGTTGAGGGAAGGCAACGAGGCGGACTTGAAAGCGAGGCAGAATAGCAGGAAACAGATTTCAAGAGGTACGTTGGAATCGCCTTTAAAGCACAGGAAGAGGGGCACAACTTCGACAATGATGCACTTGGCCAAAAAGGGCGTATGCGTTTTCTCCTGAATATATTCAGGAGAAAACGCATACGCCCTTTTTGGCCAAGCAAGCAAGCGGGCAATGCAAATCTGCACTACAAAGAAGTATCACTTCCCACCGGTCAAAAGGGACATCCACAAAATGTGTAAAAACCAGAAAGGCAAGACAGGCCCTGGAGAACAGGGAGCCTTGTTATGCTGATGGGCGGGATGTAAATTGCCAACTGCCTCTCTGGAGGAGTGCATTGTGTTCCCTAAAACAAGTAAACAACAGAGCTACAGAGCCAAGGGCACTTCCAGTCTAGGGAATATACCTTGGGAAAACTGAAAATCAAAAAGACACAGCCACCCCAAAATTTAGGGCTGCACTGCTTACAAGGACCTCAACTTGGGTACACCTTAAATATCCCAGGAAATATAAAAATGGTTCAAAAAATTGTGGTACTTACGTACGATGGAATATCCCTCAGCCATGAAATCAATGTCATAAGACCAGTAGCAGCAAAATGGGTGGATTCAGGTACGATGATTCTAAGTGAAATAAGTCACACAGAAGAAGAAACTTATCATAAGATATCACTTATGAAGATCCTGTAAACATGGCTACACTTGAACTGAGTTAGGAAAGAGAACATTGTCTCACATTTAGAAAACACTCTTATGCCTGCTTAAGGGGGAAGGAGAGGTGGGGTGATGCATAAAACCAGAGTTTGATATAAGCACAGGTACCGTTCCAAAAACCAACTATGGAATAGACAAGACCTACACCTTCCTCAGTGAAAGGGACTCAAAACCCCATATTTCCCGCAGAGGAATATATCTGACTAGTAAGAATCTTAAAACCTATGTATTGATATGTCTCCGTAAGGGAATCAAGTGTGTCTAGACTGGGATAAATATGGCAGCGAGAATCAGCTCAAACCCACTATAAAAAGGAATTTCAAAAATAAAACAAAAAAACTGGGAAATTCTTTACAATTCCTTCAGGGTCTCTGATGAAACCTGAAATGACCCTATCTACAATGACAGCTGGATGTGGCATAAGGCTGGACACTTGGGACTGAGAGGATTGGTGAGATTGGGTGAGCAAATGCAGACCCTTTAAAGCAATAATGCATGGCACACATTCCATGGGTCCCAACTCTCCAGGTTGAAGGGAATATTACTACAGATATAACATGTACGGGAATCCTAGAGAACGGACACACTGTGAATACGAAAGGTTTCTAAAACTCAACGAATAGTCCCTCTCCTGGTGCTCCGGTTTGACTTTCCATCTGCTTTATTATCAACCTCCCAACTTGGAGAGACAGCCCCTTTAACCTCCTGGTTCGCACAGGTTGCCAATTTGGCAGAGGATGAAAGGGAAGAGGGAGAACCAATGAGAGAGTAGCTGTTAGGCATTTGGACGGGCACATATCACTGTAATTTCCCGGCAGGAAGAAGAATTAACCAAAGTCTCAGCCACCCACCGGGAATCAGTATAGATCCTGAACCAAAATTTTGGACTTGCGGTCAGCTCACCAAAAACGAGTTGAAAAATGGAGCTCAGGGGCACAGCAATTCACAAACTGGCCGAGTAATAAAGGACAACTATCGTCCAAAAATCTGTTGAGGGAAGGCAACGAGGCGGACTTGAAAGCGAGGCAGAATAGCAGGAAACAGATTTCAAGAGGTACGTTGGAATCGCCTTTAAAGCACAGGAAGAGGGGCACAACTTCGACAATGATGCACTTGGCCAAAAAGGGCGTATGCGTTTTCTCCTGAATATATTCAGGAGAAAACGCATACGCCCTTTTTGGCCAAGCAAGCAAGCGGGCAATGCAAATGTGCACTACAAAGAAGTATCACTTCCCACCGGTCAAAAGGGACATCCACAAAATGTGTAAAAACCAGAAAGGCAAGACAGGCCCTGGAGAACAGGGAGCCTTGTTATGCTGATGGGCGGGATGTAAATTGCCAACTGCCTCTCTGGAGGAGTGCATTGTGTTCCCTAAAACAAGTAAACAACAGAGCTACAGAGCCAAGGGCACTTCCAGTCTAGGGAATATACCTTGGGAAAACTGAAAATCAAAAAGACACAGCCACCCCAAAATTTAGGGCTGCACTGCTTACAAGGACCTCAACTTGGGTACACCTTAAATATCCCAGGAAATATAAAAATGGTTCAAAAAATTGTGGTACTTACGTACGATGGAATATCCCTCAGCCATGAAATCAATGTCATAAGACCAGTAGCAGCAAAATGGGTGGATTCAGGTACGATGATTCTAAGTGAAATAAGTCACACAGAAAAAGAAACTTATCATAAGATATCACTTATGAAGATCCTGTAAACATGGCTACACTTGAACTGAGTTAGGAAAGAGAACAGTGTCTCACATTTAGAAAACACTCTTATGCCTGCTTAAGGGGGAAGGAGAGGTGGGGTGATGCATAAAACCAGAGTTTGATATAAGCACAGGTACCGTTCCAAAAACCAACTATGGAATAGACAAGACCTACACCTTCCTCAGTGAAAGGGACTCAAAACCCCATATTTCCCGCAGAGGAATATATCTGACTAGTAAGAATCTTAAAACCTATGTATTGATATGTCTCCGTAAGGGAATCAAGTGTGTCTAGACTGGGATAAATATGGCAGCGAGAATCAGCTCAAACCCACTATAAAAAGGAATTTCAAAAATAAAACAAAAAAACTGGGAAATTCTTTACAATTCCTTCAGGGTCTCTGATGAAACCTGAAATGACCCTATCTACAATGACAGCTGGATGTGGCATAAGGCTGGACACTTGGGACTGAGAGGATTGGTGAGATTGGGTGAGCAAATGCAGACCCTTTAAAGCAATAATGCATGGCACACATTCCATGGGTCCCAACTCTCCAGGTTGAAGGGAATATTACTACAGATATAACATGTACGGGAATCCTAGAGAACGGACACACTGTGAATACGAAAGGTTTCTAAAACTCAACGAATAGTCCCTCTCCTGGTGCTCCGGTTTGACTTTCCATCTGCTTTATTATCAACCTCCCAACTTGGAGAGACAGCCCCTTTAACCTCCTGGTTCGCACAGGTTGCCAATTTGGCAGAGGATGAAAGGGAAGAGGGAGAACCAATGAGAGAGTAGCTGTTAGGCATTTGGACGGGCACATATCACTGTAATTTCCCGGCAGGAAGAAGAATTAACCAAAGTCTCAGCCACCCACCGGGAATCAGTATAGATCCTGAACCAAAATTTTGGACTTGCGGTCAGCTCACCAAAAACGAGTTGAAAAATGGAGCTCAGGGGCACAGCAATTCACAAACTGGCCGAGTAATAAAGGACAACTATCGTCCAAAAATCTGTTGAGGGAAGGCAACGAGGCGGACTTGAAAGCGTGGCAGAATAGCAGGAAACAGATTTCAAGAGGTACGTTGGAATCGCCTTTAAAGCCCAGGAAGAGGGGCACAACTTCGACAATGATGCACTTGGCCAAAAAGGGCGTATGCGTTTTCTCCTGAATATATTCAGGAGAAAATGCATACGCCCTTTTTGGCCAAGCAAGCAAGTGGGCAATGCAAATCTGCACTACAAAGAAGTATCACTTCCCACCGGTCAAAAGGGACATCCACAAAATGTGTAAAAACCAGAAAGGCAAGACAGGCCCTGGAGAACAGGGAGCCTTGTTATGCTGATGGGCGGGATGTAAATTGCCAACTGCCTCTCTGGAGGAGTGCATTGTGTTCCCTAAAACAAGTAAACAACAGAGCTACAGAGCCAAGGGCACTTCCAGTCTAGGGAATATACCTGGGAAAAACTGAAAATCAATAAGACACAGGCACCCCAAAATTTAGGGCTGCACTGCTTACAAGGACCTCAACTTGGGTACACCTTAAATATCCCAGGAAATATAAAATTGGTTCAAAAAATTGTGGTACTTACGTACGATGGAATATCCCTCAGCCATGAAATCAATGTCATAAGACCAGTAGCAGCAAAATGGGTGGATTCAGGTACGAATATTTTAAGTGAAATAAGTCACACAGAAAAAGAAACTTATCATAAGTTATCACTTATGAAGATCCTGTAAACATGGCTACACTTGAACTGAGTTAGGAAAGAGAACAGTGTCTCACATTTAGAAAACACTCTTATGCCTGCTTAAGGGGGAAGGAGAGGTGGGGTGATGCATAAAACCAGAGTTTGATATAAGCACAGGTACCGTTCCAAAAACCAACTATGGAATAGACAAGACCTACACCTTCCTCAGTGAAAGGGACTCAAAACCCCATATTTCCAGGAGAAGAATATATCTGACTAGTAAGAATCTTAAAACCTATGTATTTATATGTCTCCGTAAGGGAATCAAGTGTGTCTAGACTGGCACAAACATGGCAGCGAGAATCAGCTCAAACCCACTATAAAAAGGAATTTCAAAAACAAAACAAAAAAAACTGGGAAATTCTTTACAATTCCTTCAGGGTCTCTGATGAAACCTGAAATGACCCTATCTACAAGGACAGCTGGATGTGGCATAAGGCTGGACACTTGGGACTGAGAGGATTGGTGAGATTGGGTGAGCAAATGCAGACCCTTTAAAGCAATAATGCATGGCACACATTCCATGGGTCCCAACTCTCCAGGTGGAAGGGAATATTACTACAGATATAACATGTACGGGAATCCTAGAGAACGGACACACTGTGAATACGAAAGGTTTCTAAAACTCAACGAATAGTCCCTCTCCTGGTGCTCCGGTTTGACTTTCCATCTGCTTTATTATCAACCTCCCAACTTGGAGAGACAGCCCCTTTAACCTCCTGGTTCGCACAGGTTGCCAATTTGGCAGAGGATGAAAGGGAAGAGGGAGAACCAATGAGAGAGTAGCTGTTAGGCATTTGGACGGGCACATATCACTGTAATTTCCCGGCAGGAAGAAGAATTAACCAAAGTCTCAGCCACCCACCGGGAATCAGTATAGATCCTGAACCAAAATTTTGGACTTGCGGTCAGCTCACCATAAACGAGTTGAAAAATGGAGCTCAGGGGCACAGCAATTCACAAACTGGCCGAGTAATAAAGGACAACTATCGTCCAAAAATCTGTTGAGGGAAGGCAACGAGGCGGACTTGAAAGCGTGGCAGAATAGCAGGAAACAGATTTCAAGAGGTACGTTGGAATCGCCTTTAAAGCCCAGGAAGAGGGGCACAACTTCGACAATGATGCACTTGGCCAAAAAGGGCGTATGCGTTTTCTCCTGAATATATTCAGGAGAAAATGCATACGCCCTTTTTGGCCAAGCAAGCAAGCGGGCAATGCAAATCTGCACTACAAAGAAGTATCACTTCCCACCGGTCAAAAGGGACATCCACAAAATGTGTAAAAACCGGAAAGGCAAGAAAGGCCCTGGAGAACAGGGTGCCTTGTTATGCTGATGGGCGGGATGTAAATTGCCAACTGCCTCTCTGGAGGAGTGCATTGTGTTCCCTAAAACAAGTAAACAACAGAGCTACAGAGCCAAGGGCACTTCCAGTCTAGGGAATATACCTGGGAAAAACTGAAAATCAATAAGACAGAGCCACCCCAAAATTTAGGGCTGCACTGCTTACAAGGACCTCAACTTGGGTACACCTTAAATATCCCAGGAAATATAAAATTGGTTCAAAAAATTGTGGTACTTACGTACGATGGAATATCCCTCAGCCATGAAATCAATGTCATAAGACCAGTAGCAGCAAAATGGGTGGATTCAGGTACGAAGATTTTAAGTGAAATAAGTCACACAGAAAAAGAAACTTATCATAAGATATCACTTATGAAGATCCTGTAAACATGGCTACACTTGAACTGAGTTAGGAAAGAGAACAGTGTCTCACATTTAGAAAACACTCTTATGCCTGCTTAAGGGGGAAGGAGAGGTGGGGTGATGCATAAAACCAGAGTTTGATATAAGCACAGGTACCGTTCCAAAAACCAACTATGGAATAGACAAGACCTACACCTTCCTCAGTGAAAGGGACTCAAAACCCCATATTTCCAGGAGAAGAATATATCTGACTAGTAAGAATCTTAAAACCTATGTATTGATATGTCTCCGTAAGGGAATCAAGTGTGTCTAGACTGGCACAAACATGGCAGCGAGAATCAGCTCAAACCCACTATAAAAAGGAATTTCAAAAACAAAACAAAAAAAACTGGGAAATTCTTTACAATTCCTTCAGGGTCTCTGATGAAACCTGAAATGACCCTATCTACAATGACAGCTGGATGTGGCATAAGGCTGGACACTTGGGACTGAGAGGATTGGTGAGATTGGGTGAGCAAATGCAGACCCTTTAAAGCAATAATGCATGGCACAGATTCCATGGGTCCCAACTCTCCAGGTTGAAGGGAATATTACTACAGATATAACATGTACGGGAATCCTAGAGAACGGACACACTGTGAATACGAAAGGTTTCTAAAACTCAACGAATAGTCCCTCTCCTGGTGCTCCAGTTTGACTTTCCATCTGCTTTATTATCAACCTCCCAACTTGGAGAGACAGCCCCTTTAACCTCCTGGTTCGCACAGGTTGCCAATTTGGCAGAGGATGAAAGGGAAGAGGGAGAACCAATGACAGAGTAGCTGTTAGGCATTTGGACGGGCACATATCACTGTAATTTCCCGGCAGGAAGAAGAATTAACCAAAGTCTCAGCCACCCAGCGGGAATCAGTATAGATCCTGAACCAAAATTTTGGACTTGCGGTCAGCTCACCAAAAACGAGTTGAAAAATGGAGCTCAGGGGCACAGCAATTCACAAACTGGCCGAGTAATAAAGGACAACTATCGTCCAAAAATCTGTTGAGGGAAGGCAACGAGGCGGACTTGAAAGCGAGGCAGAATAGCAGGAAACAGATTTCAAGAGGTACGTTGGAATCGCCTTTAAAGCACAGGAAGAGGGGCACAACTTCGACAATGATGCACTTGGCCAAAAAGGGCGTATGCGTTTTCTCCTGAATATATTCAGGAGAAAACACATACGCCCTTTTTGGCCAAGCAAGCAAGCGGGCAATGCAAATCTGCACTACAAAGAAGTATCACTTCCCACCGGTCAAAAGGGACATCCACAAAATGTGTAAAAACCAGAAAGGCAAGACAGGCCCTGGAGAACAGGGAGCCTTGTTATGCTGATGGGCGGGATGTAAATTGACAACTGCCTCTCTGGAGGAGTGCATTGTGTTCCCTAAAACAAGTAAACAACAGAGCTACAGAGCCAAGGGCACTTCCAGTCTAGGGAATATACCTTGGGAAAACTGAAAATCAAAAAGACACAGCCACCACAAAATTTAGGGCTGCACTGCTTACAAGGACCTCAACTTGGGTACACCTTAAATATCCCAGGAAATATAAAAATGGTTCAAAAAATTGTGGTACTTACGTACGATGGAATATCCCTCAGCCATGAAATCAATGTCATAAGACCAGTAGCAGCAAAATGGGTGGATTCAGGTACGATGATTCTAAGTGAAATAAGTCACACAGAAAAAGAAACTTATCATAAGATATCACTTATGAAGATCCTGTAAACATGGCTACACTTGAACTGAGTTAGGAAAGAGAACAGTGTCTCACATTTAGAAAACACTCTTATGCCTGCTTAAGGGAGAAGGAGAGGTGGGGTGATGCATAAAACCAGAGTTTGATATAAGCACAGGTACCATTCCAAAAACCAACTATGGAATAGACAAGACCTACACCTTCCTTAGTGAAAGGGACTCAAAACCCCATATTTCCCGCAGAGGAATATATCTGACTAGTAAGAATCTTAAAACCTATGTATTGATATGTCTCCGTAAGGGAATCAAGTGTGTCTAGACTGGGATAAATATGGCAGCGAGAATCAGCTCAAACCCACTATAAAAAGGAATTTCAAAAATAAAACAAAAAAACTGGGAAATTCTTTACAATTCCTTCAGGGTCTGATGAAACCTGAAATGACCCTATCTACAATGACAGCTGGATGTGGCATAAGGCTGGACACTTGGGACTGAGAGGATTGGTGAGATTGGGTGAGCAAATGCAGACCCTTTAAAGCAATAATGCATGGCACACATTCCATGGGTCCCAACTCTCCAGGTTGAAGGGAATATTACTACAGATATAACATGTACGGGAATCCTAGAGAACGGACACACTGTGAATACAAAAGGTTTCTAAAACTCAACGAATAGTCCCTCTCCTGGTGCTCCGGTTTGACTTTCCATCTGCTTTATTATCAACCTCCCAACTTGGAGAGACAGCCCCTTTAACCTCCTGGTTCGCACAGGTTGCCAATTTGGCAGAGGATGAAAGGGAAGAGGGAGAACCAATGAGAGAGTAGCTGTTAGGCATTTGGACGGGCACATATCACTGTAATTTCCCGGCAGGAAGAAGAATTAACCAAAGTCTCAGCCACCCAGCGGGAATCAGTATAGATCCTGAACCAAAATTTTGGACTTGCGGTCAGCTCACCAAAAACGAGTTGAAAAATGGAGCTCAGGGGCACAGCAATTCAGAAACTGGCCGAGTAATAAAGGACAACTATCGTCCAAAAATCTGTTGAGGGAAGGCAACGAGGCGGACTTGAAAGCGAGGCAGAATAGCAGGAAACAGATTTCAAGAGGTACGTTGGAATCGCCTTTAAAGCACAGGAAGAGGGGCACAACTTCGACAATGATGCACTTGGCCAAAAAGGGCGTATGCGTTTTCTCCTGAATATATTCAGGAGAAAACGCATACGCCCTTTTTGGCCAAGCAAGCAAGCGGGCAATGCAAATCTGCACTACAAAGAAGTGTCACTTCCCACCGGTCAAAAGGGACATCCACAAAATGTGTAAAAAACAGAAAGGCAAGACAGGCCCTGGAGAACAGGGAGCCTTGTTATGCTGATGGGCGGGATGTAAATTGCCAACTGCCTCTCTGGAGGAGTGCATTGTGTTCCCTAAAACAAGTAAACAACAGAGCTACAGAGCCAAGGGCATTTCCAGTCTAGGGAATATACCTTGGGAAAACTGAAAATCAAAAAGACACAGCCACCCCAAAATTTAGGGCTGCACTGCTTACAAGGACCTCAACTTGGGTACACCTTAAATATCCCAGGAAATATAAAAATGGTTCAAAAAATTGTGGTACTTACGTACGATGGAATATCCCTCAGCCATGAAATCAATGTCATAAGACCAGTAGCAGCAAAATGGGTGGATTCAGGTACGATGATTCTAATTGAAATAAGTCACAGAGAAAAAGAAACTTATCATAAGATATCACTTATGAAGATCCTGTAAACATGGCTACACTTGAACTGAGTTAGGAAAGAGAACAGTGTCTCACATTTAGAAAACACTCTTATGCCTGCTTAAGGGGGAAGGAGAGGTGGGGTGATGCATAAAACCAGAGTTTGATATAAGCACAGGTACCGTTCCAAAAACCAACTATGGAATAGACAAGACTTACACCTTCCTCAGTGAAAGGGACTCAAAACCCCATATTTCCCGCAGAGGAATATATCTGACTAGTAAGAATCTTAAAACATATGTATTGATATGTCTCCGTAAGGGAATCAAGTGTGTCTAGACTGGGATAAATATGGCAGCGAGAATCAGCTCAAACCCACTATAAAAAGGAATTTCAAAAATAAAACAAAAAAACTGGGAAATTCTTTACAATTCCTTCAGGGTCTCTGATGAAACCTGAAATGACCCTATCTACAAGGACAGCTGGATGTGGCATAAGGCTGGACACTTGGGACTGAGAGGATTGGTGAGATTGGGTGAGCAAATGCAGACCCTTTAAAGCAATAATGCATGGCACACATTCCATGGGTCCCAACTCTCCAGGTTGAAGGGAATATTACTACAGATATAACATGTACGGGAATCCTAGAGAACGACACACTGTGAATACGAAAGGTTTCTAAAACTCAACGAATAGTCCCTCTCCTGGTGCTCCGGTTTGACTTTCCATCTGCTTTATTATCAACCTCCCAACTTGGAGAGACAGCCCCTGTAACCTCCTGGTTCGCACAGGTTGCCAATTTGGCAGAGGATGAAAGGGAAGAGGGAGAACCAATGAGAGAGTAGCTGTTAGGCATTTGGACGGGCACATATCACTGTAATTTCCCGGCAGGAAGAAGAATTAACCAAAGTCTCAGCCACCCACCGGGAATCAGTATAGATCCTGAACCAAAATTTTGGACTTGCGGTCAGCTCACCAAAAACGAGTTGAAAAATGGAGCTCAGGGGCACAGCAATTCACAAACTGGCCGAGTAATAAAGGACAACTATCGTCCAAAAATCTGTTGAGGGAAGGCAACGAGGCGGACTTGAAAGCGAGGCAGAATAGCAGGAAACAGATTTCAAGAGGTACGTTGGAATCGCCTTTAAAGCACAGGAAGAGGGGCACAACTTCGACAATGATGCACTTGGCCAAAAAGGGCGTATGCGTTTTCTCCTGAATATATTCAGGAGAAAACGCATACGCCCTTTTTGGCCAAGCAAGCAAGCGGGCAATGCAAATCTGCACTACAAAGAAGTATCACTTCCCACCGGTCAAAAGGGACATCCACAAAATGTGTAAAAACCAGAAAGGCAAGACAGGCCCTGGAGAACAGGGAGCCTTGTTATGCTGATGGGCGGGATGTAAATTGCCAACTGCCTCTCTGGAGGAGTGCATTGTGTTCCCTAAAACAAGTAAACAACAGAGCTACAGAGCCAAGGGCACTTCCAGTCTAGGGAATATACCTTGGGAAAACTGAAAATCAAAAAGACACAGCCACCCCAAAATTTAGGGCTGCACTGCTTACAAGGACCTCAACTTGGGTACACCTTAAATATCCCAGGAAATATAAAAATGGTTCAAAAAATTGTGGTACTTACGTACGATGGAATATCCCTCAGCCATGAAATCAATGTCATAAGACCAGTAGCAGCAAAATGGGTGGATTCAGGTACGATGATTCTAAGTGAAATAAGTCACACAGAAAAAGAAACTTATCATAAGATATCACTTATGAAGATCCTGTAAACATGGCTACACTTGAACTGAGTTAGGAAAGAGAACAGTGTCTCACATTTAGAAAACACTCTTATGCCTGCTTAAGGGGGAAGGAGAGGTGGGGTGATGAATAAAACCAGAGTTTGATATAAGCACAGGTACCGTTCCAAAAACCAACTATGGAATAGACAAGACCTACACCTTCCTCAGTGAAAGGGACTCAAAACCCCATATTTCCCGCAGAGGAATATATCTGACTAGTAAGAATCTTAAAACCTATGTATTGATATGTCTCCGTAAGGGAATCAAGTGTGTCTAGACTGGGATAAATATGGCAGCGAGAATCAGCTCAAACCCACTATAAAAAGGAATTTCAAAAATAAAACAAAAAAACTGGGAAATTCTTTACAATTCCTTCAGGGTCTCTGATGAAACCTGAAATGACCCTATCTACAATGACAGCTGGATGTGTCATAAGGCTGGACACTTGGGACTGAGAGGATTGGTGAGATTGGGTGAGCAAATGCAGACCCTTTAAAGCAATAATGCATGGCACACATTCCATGGGTCCCAACTCTCCAGGTTGAAGGGAATATTACTACAGATATAACATGTACGGGAATCCTAGAGAACGGACACACTGTGAATACGAAAGGTTTCTAAAACTCAACGAATAGTCCCTCTCCTGGTGCTCTGGTTTGACTTTCCATCTGCTTTATTATCAACCTCCCAACTTGGAGAGACAGCCCCTTTAACCTCCTGGTTCGCACAGGTTGCCAATTTGGCAGAGGATGAAAGGGAAGAGGGAGAACCAATGAGAGAGTAGCTGTTAGGCATTTGGACGGGCACATATCACTGTAATTTCCCGGCAGGAAGAAGAATTAACCAAAGTCTCAGCCACCCACCGGGAATCAGTATAGATCCTGAACCAAAATTTTGGACTTGCGGTCAGCTCACCAAAAACGAGTTGAAAAATGGAGCTCAGGGGCACAGCAATTCACAAACTGGCCGAGTAATAAAGGACAACTATCGTCCAAAAATCTGTTGAGGGAAGGCAACGAGGCGGACTTGAAAGCGAGGCAGAATAGCAGGAAACAGATTTCAAGAGGTACGTTGGAATCGCCTTTAAAGCACAGGAAGAGGGGCACAACTTCGACAATGATGCACTTGGCCGAAAAGGGCATATGTGTTTTCTCCTGAATATATTCAGGAGAAAACGCATATGCCCTTTTTGGCCAAGCAAGCAAGCGGGCAATGCAAATGTGCACTACAAAGAAGTATCACTTCCCACCGGTCAAAAGGGACATCCACAAAATGTGTAAAAACCAGAAAGGCAAGACAGGCCCTGGAGAACAGGGAGCCTTGTTATGCTGATGGGCGGGATGTAAATTGCCAACTGCCTCTCTGGAGGAGTGCATTGTGTTCCCTAAAACAAGTAAACAACAGAGCTACAGAGCCAAGGGCACTTCCAGTCTAGGGAATATACCTTGGGAAAACTGAAAATCAAAAAGACACAGCCACCCCAAAATTTAGGGCTGCACTGCTTACAAGGACCTCAACTTGGGTACACCTTAAATATCCCAGGAAATATAAAAATGGTTCAAAAAATTGTGGTACTTACGTACGATGGAATATCCCTCAGCCATGAAATCAATGTCATAAGACCAGTAGCAGCAAAATGGGTGGATTCAGGTACGATGATTCTAAGTGAAATAAGTCACAGAGAAAAAGAAACTTATCATAAGTTATCACTTATGAAGATCCTGTAAACATGGCTACACTTGAACTGAGTTAGGAAAGAGAACAGTGTCTCACATTTAGAAAACACTCTTATGCCTGCTTAAGGGGGAAGGAGAGGTGGGGTGATGCATAAAACCAGAGTTTGATATAAGCACAGGTACCGTTCCAAAAACCAACTATGGAATGGACAAGACCTACACCTTCCTCAGTGAAAAGGACTCAAAACCCCATATTTCCCGCAGAGGAATATATCTGACTAGTAAGAATCTTAAAACATATGTATTGATATGTCTCCGTAAGGGAATCAAGTGTGTCTAGACTGGGATAAATATGGCAGCGAGAATCAGCTCAAACCCACTATAAAAAGGAATTTCAAAAATAAAACAAAAAAACTGGGAAATTCTTTACAATTCCTTCAGGGTCTCTGATGAAACCTGAAATGACCCTATCTACAATGACAGCTGGATGTGGCATAAGGCTGGACACTTGGGACTGAGAGGATTGGTGAGATTGGGTGAGCAAATGCAGACCCTTTAAAGCAATAATGCATGGCACACATTCCATGGGTCCCAACTCTCCAGGTTGAAGGGAATATTACTACAGATATAACATGTACGGGAATCCTAGAGAACGGACACACTGTGAATACGAAAGGTTTCTAAAACTCAACGAATAGTCCCTCTCCTGGTGCTCCGGTTTGACTTTCCATCTGCTTTATTATCAACCTCCCAACTTGGAGAGACAGACCCTTTAACCTCCTGGTTCGCACAGGTTGCCAATTTGGCAGAGGATGAAAGGGAAGAGGGAGAACCAATGAGAGAGTAGCTGTTAGGCATTTGGACGGGCACATATCACTGTAATTTCCCGGCAGGAAGAAGAATTAACCAAAGTCTCAGCCACCCACCGGGAATCAGTATAGATCCTGAACCAAAATTTTGGACTTGCGGTCAGCTCACCAAAAACGAGTTGAAAAATGGAGCTCAGGGGCACAGCAATTCACAAACTGGCCGAGTAATAAAGGACAACTATCGTCCAAAAATCTGTTGAGGGAAGGCAACGAGGCGGACTTGAAAGCGAGGCAGAATAGCAGGAAACAGATTTCAAGAGGTACGTTGGAATCGCCTTTAAAGCACAGGAAGAGGGGCACAACTTCGACAATGATGCACTTGGCCCAAAAGGGCGTATGTGTTTTCTCCTGAATATATTCAGGAGAAAACGCATACACCCTTTTTGGCCAAGCAAGCAAGCGGGCAATGCAAATCTGCACTACAAAGAAGTATCACTTCCCACCGGTCAAAAGGGACATCCACAAAATGTGTAAAAACCAGAAAGGCAAGACAGGCCCTGGAGAACAGGGAGCCTTGTTATGCTGATGGGCGGGATGTAAATTGCCAACTGCCTCTCTGGAGGAGTGCATTGTGTTCCCTAAAACAAGTAAACAACAGAGCTACAGAGCCAAGGGCACTTCCTGTCTAGGGAATATACCTTGGGAAAACTGAAAATCAAAAAGACACAGCCACAACAAAATTTAGGGCTGCACTGCTTACAAGGACCTCAACTTGGGTACACCTTAAATATCCCAGGAAATATAAAAATGGTTCAAAAAATTGTGGTACTTACGTACGATGGAATATCCCTCAGCCATGAAATCAATGTCATAAGACCAGTAGCAGCAAAATGGGTGGATTCAGGTACGATGATTCTAAGTGAAATAAGTCACACAGAAAAAGAAACTTATCATAAGATATCACTTATGAAGATCCTGTAAACATGGCTACACTTGAACTGAGTTAGGAAAGAGAACAGTGTCTCACATTTAGAAAACACTCTTATGCCTGCTTAAGGGGGAAGGAGAGGTGGGGTGATGCATAAAACCAGAATTTGATATAAGCACAGGTACCGTTCCAAAAACCAACTATGGAATAGACAAGACCTACACCTTCCTCAGTGAAAGGGACTCAAAACCCCATATTTCCCTCAGAGGAAAAATCTGACTTGTAAGAATCTTAAAACCTATGTATTGATATGTATCCGTAAGGGAATCAAGTGTGTCTAGACTGGCATAAACATGGCAGTGAGAATCAGCTCAAACCCACTATAAAAAGGAATTTCAAAAACAAAACAAAAAAACTGGGAAATTCTTTACAATTCCTTCAGGGTCTCTGATGAAACCTGAAATGACCCTATCTACAATGACAGCTGGATGTGGCATAAGGCTGGACACTTGGGACTGAGAGGATTGGTGAGATTGGGTGAGCAAATGCAGACCCTTTAAAGCAATAATGCATGGCACAATTCCATGGGTCCCAACTCTCCAGGTTGAAGGGAATATTACTACAGATATAACATGTACGGGAATCCTAGAGAACGGACACACTGTGAATACGAAAGGTTTCTAAAACTCAACGAATAGTCCCTCTCCTGGTGCTCCGGTTTGACTTTCCATCTGCTTTATTATCAACCTCCCAACTTGGAGAGACAGCCCCTTTAACCTCCTGGTTCGCACAGGTTGCCAATTTGGCAGAGGATGAAAGGGAAGAGGGAGAACCAATGAGAGAGTAGCTGTTAGGCATTTGGACGGGCACATATCACTGTAATTTCCCGGTAGGAAGAAGAATTAACCAAAGTCTCAGCCACCCACCGGGAATCAGTATAGATCCTGAACCAAAATTTTGGACTTGCGGTCAGCTCACCAAAAACGAGTTGAAAAATGGAGCTCAGGGGCACAGCAATTCACAAACTGGCCGAGTAATAAAGGACAACTATCGTCCAAAAATCTGTTGAGGGAAGGCAACGAGGCGGACTTGAAAGCGAGGCAGAATAGCAGGAAACAGATTTCAAGAGGTACGTTGGAATCGCCTTTAAAGCACAGGAAGAGGGGCACAACTTCGACAATGATGCACTTGGCCGAAAAGGGCATATGTGTTTTCTCCTGAATATATTCAGGAGAAAACGCATACACCCTTTTTGGCCAAGCAAGCAAGCGGGCAATGCAAATCTGCACTACAAAGAAGTATCACTTCCCACCGGTCAAAAGGGACATCCACAAAATGTGTAAAAACCAGAAAGGCAAGACAGGCCCTGGAGAACAGGGAGCCTTGTTATGCTGATGGGCGGGATGTAAATTGCCAACTGCCTCTCTGGAGGAGTGCATTGTGTTCCCTAAAACAAGTAAACAACAGAGCTACAGAGCCAAGGGCACTTCCAGTCTAGGGAATATACCTTGGGAAAACTGAAAATCAAAAAGACACAGCCACCACAAAATTTAGGGCTGCACTGCTTACAAGGACCTCAACTTGGGTACACCTTAAATATCCCAGGAAATATAAAAATGGTTCAAAAAATTGTGGTACTTACGTACGATGGAATATCCCTCAGCCATGAAATCAATGTCATAAGACCAGTAGCAGCAAAATGGGTGGATTCAGGTACGATGATTCTAAGTGAAATAAGTCACACAGAAAAAGAAACTTATCATAAGATATCACTTATGAAGATCCTGTAAACATGGCTACACTTGAACTGAGTTAGGAAAGAGAACAGTGTCTCACATTTAGAAAACACTCTTATGCCTGCTTAAGGGGGAAGGAGAGGTGGGGTGATGCATAAAACCAGAATTTGATATAAGCACAGGTACCGTTCCAAAAACCAACTATGGAATAGACAAGACCTACACCTTCCTCAGTGAAAGTGACTCAAAACCCCATATTTCCCTCAGAGGAATATATCTGACTTGTAAGAATCTTAAAACCTATGTATTGATATGTCTCCGTAAGGGAATCAAGTGTGTCTAGACTGGGATAAATATGGCAGCGAGAATCAGCTCAAACCCACTATAAAAAGGAATTTCAAAAAGAAAACAAAAAAACTGGGAAATTCTTTACAATTCCTTCAGGGTCTCTGATGAAACCTGAAATGACCCTATCTACAATGACAGCTGGATGTGGCATAAGGCTGGACACTTGGGACTGAGAGGATTGGTGAGATTGGGTGAGCAAATGCAGACCCTTTAAAGCAATAATGCATGGCACAGATTCCATGGGTCCCAACTCTCCAGGTTGAAGGGAATATTACTACAGATATAACATGTACGGGAATCCTAGAGAACGGACACACTGTGAATACGAAAGGTTTCTAAAACTCAACGAATAGTCCCTCTCCTGGTGCTCCGGTTTGACTTTCCATCTGCTTTATTATCAACCTCCCAACTTGGAGAGACAGCCCCTTTAACCTCCTGGTTCGCACAGGTTGCCAATTTGGCAGAGGATGAAAGGGAAGAGGGAGAACCAATGAGAGAGTAGCTGATAGGCATTTGGACGGGCACATATCACTGTAATTTCCCGGCAGGAAGAAGAATTAACCAAAGTCTCAGCCACCCACCGGGAATCAGTATAGATCCTGAACCAAAATTTTGGACTTGCGGTCAGCTCACCAAAAACGAGTTGAAAAATGGAGCTCAGGGGCACAGCAATTCACAAACTGGCCGAGTAATAAAGGACAAGTATCGTCCAAAAATCTGTTGAGGGAAGGCAACGAGGCGGACTTGAAAGCGAGGCAGAATAGCAGGAAACAGATTTCAAGAGGTACGTTGGAATCGCCTTTAAAGCACAGGAAGAGGGGCACAACTTCGACAATGATGCACTTGGCCAAAAAGGGCGTATGCGTTTTCTCCTGAATATATTCAGGAGAAAACGCATACGCCCTTTTTGGCCAAGCAAGCAAGCGGGCAATGCAAATCTGCACTACAAAGAAGTATCACTTCCCACCGGTCAAAAGGGACATCCACAAAATGTGTAAAAACCAGAAAGGCAAGACAGGCCCTGGAGAACAGGGAGCCTTGTTATGCTGATGGGCGGGATGTAAATTGCCAACTGCCTCTCTGGAGGAGTGCATTGTGTTCCCTAAAACAAGTAAACAACAGAGCTACAGAGCCAAGGGCACTTCCAGTCTAGGGAATATACCTTGGGAAAACTGAAAATCAAAAAGACACAGCCACCCCAAAATTTAGGGCTGCACTGCTTACAAGGACCTCAACTTGGGTACACCTTAAATATCCCAGGAAATATAAAAATGGTTCAAAAAATTGTGGTACTTACGTACGATGGAATATCCCTCAGCCATGAAATCAATGTCATAAGACCAGTAGCAGCAAAATGGGTGGATTCAGGTACGATGATTCTAAGTGAAATAAGTCACACAGAAAATGAAACTTATCATAAGATATCACTTATGAAGATCCTGTAAACATAGCTACACTTGAACTGAGTTAGGAAAGAGAACAGAGTCTCACATTTAGAAAACACTCTTATGCCTGCTTAAGGGGGAAGGAGAGGTGGGGTGATGCATAAAACCAGAGTTTGATATAAGCACAGGTACCGTTCCAAAAACCAACTATGGAATAGACAAGACCTACACCTTCCTCAGTGAAAGGGACTCAAAATCCCATATTTCCCGCAGAGGAATATATCTGACTAGTAAGAATCTTAAAACCTATGTATTGATATGTCTCCGTAAGGGAATCAAGTGTGTCTAGACTGGGATAAATATGGCAGCGAGAATCAGCTCAAACCCACTATAAAAAGGAATTTCAAAAATAAAACAAAAAAACTGGGAAATTCTTTACAATTCCTTCAGGGTCTCTGATGAAACCTGAAATGACCCTATCTACAAGGACAGCTGGATGTGGCATAAGGCTGGACACTTGGGACTGAGAGGATTGGTGAGATTGGGTGAGCAAATGCACACCCTTTAAAGCAATAATGCATGGCACACATTCCATGGGTCCCAACTCTCCAGGTTGAAGGGAATATTACTACAGATATAACATGTACGGGAATCCTAGAGAACGGACACACTGTGAATACGAAAGGTTTCTAAAACTCAACGAATAGTCCCTCTCCTGGTGCTCCGGTTTGACTTTCCATCTGCTTTATTATCAACCTCCCAACTTGGAGAGACAGCCCCTTTAACCTCCTGGTTCGCACAGGTTGCCAATTTGGCAGAGGATGAAAGGGAAGAGGGAGAACCAATGAGAGAGTAGCTGTTAGGCATTTGGACGGGCACATATCACTGTAATTTCCCGGCAGGAAGAAGAATTAACCAAAGTCTCAGCCACCCACCGGGAATCAGTATAGATCCTGAACCAAAATTTTGGACTTGCGGTCAGCTCACCAAAAACGAGTTGAAAAATGGAGCTCAGGGGCACAGCAATTCACAAATTGGCCGAGTAATAAAGGACAACTATCGTCCAAAAATCTGTTGAGGGAAGGCAACGAGGCGGACTTGAATGCGTGGCAGAATAGCAGGAAACAGATTTCAAGAGGTACGTTGGAATCGCCTTTAAAGCACAGGAAGAGGGGCACAACTTCGACAATGATGCACTTGGCCAAAAAGGGCGTATGCGTTTTCTCCTGAATATATTCAGGAGAAAACGCATACGCCCTTTTTGGCCAAGCAAGCAAGCGGGCAATGCAAATCTGCACTACAAAGAAGTATCACTTCCCACCGGTCAAAAGGGACATCCACAAAATGTGTAAAAACCAGAAAGGCAAGACAGGCCCTGGAGAACAGGGAGCCTTGTTATGCTGATGGGCGGGATGTAAATTGCCAACTGCCTCTCTGGAGGAGTGCATTGTGTTCCCTAAAACAAGTAAACAACAGAGCTACAGAGCCAAGGGCACTTCCAGTCTAGGGAATATACCTTGGGAAAACTGAAAATCAAAAAGACACAGCCACCCCAAAATTTAGGGCTGCACTGCTTACAAGGACCTCAACTTGGGTACACCTTAAATATCCCAGGAAATATAAAAATGGTTCAAAAAATTGTGGTACTTACGTACGATGGAATATCCCTCAGCCATGAAATCAATGTCATAAGACCAGTAGCAGCAAAATGGGTGGATTCAGGTACGATGATTCTAAGTGAAATAAGTCACACAGAAAAAGAAACTTATCATAAGATATCACTTATGAAGATCCTGTAAACATGGCTACACTTGAACTGAGTTAGGAAAGAGAACAGAGTCTCACATTTAGAAAACACTCTTATGCCTGCTTAAGGGGGAAGGAGAGGTGGGGTGATGCATAAAACCAGAGTTTGATATAAGCACAGGTACCGTTCCAAAAACCAACTATGGAATAGACAAGACCTACACCTTCCTCAGTGAAAGGGACTCAAAATCCCATATTTCCCGCAGAGGAATATATCTGACTAGTAAGAATCTTAAAACCTATGTATTGATATGTCTCCGTAAGGGAATCAAGTGTGTCTAGACTGGGATAAATATGGCAGCGAGAATCAGCTCAAACCCACTATAAAAAGGAATTTCAAAAATAAAACAAAAAAACTGGGAAATTCTTTACAATTCCTTCAGGGTCTCTGATGAAACCTGAAATGACCCTATCTACAAGGACAGCTGGATGTGGCATAAGGCTGGACACTTGGGACTGAGAGGATTGGTGAGATTGGGTGAGCAAATGCAGACCCTTTAAAGCAATAATGCATGGCACACATTCCATGGGTCCCAACTCTCCAGGTTGAAGGGAATATTACTACAGATATAACATGTACGGGAATCCTAGAGAACGGACACACTGTGAATACGAAAGGTTTCTAAAACTCAACGAATAGTCCCTCTCCTGGTGCTCCGGTTTGACTTTCCATCTGCTTTATTATCAACCTCCCAACTTGGAGAGACAGCCCCTTTAACCTCCTGGTTCGCACAGGTTGCCAATTTGGCAGAGGATGAAAGGGAAGAGGGAGAACCAATGAGAGAGTAGCTGTTAGGCATTTGGACGGGCACATATCACTGTAATTTCCCGGCAGGAAGAAGAATTAACCAAAGTCTCAGCCACCCACCGGGAATCAGTATAGATCCTGAACCAAAATTTTGGACTTGCGGTCAGCTCACCAAAAACGAGTTGAAAAATGGAGCTCAGGGGCACAGCAATTCACAAACTGGCCGAGTAATAAAGGACAACTATCGTCCAAAAATCTGTTGAGGGAAGGCAACGAGGTGGACTTGAAAGCGAGGCAGAATAGCAGGAAACAGATTTCAAGAGGTACGTTGGAATCGCCTTTAAAGCACAGGAAGAGGGGCACAACTTCGACAATGATGCACTTGGCCAAAAAGGGCGTATGCGTTTTCTCCTGAATATATTCAGGAGAAAACGCATACGCCCTTTTTGGCCAAGCAAGCAAGCGGGCAATGCAAATCTGCACTGCAAAGAAGTATCACTTCCCACCGGTCAAAAGGGACATCCACAAAATGTGTAAAAACCAGAAAGGCAAGACAGGCCCTGGAGAACAGGGAGCCTTGTTATGCTGATGGGCGGGATGTAAATTGCCAACTGCCTCTCTGGAGGAGTGCATTGTGTTCCCTAAAACAAGTAAACAACAGAGCTACAGAGCCAAGGGCACTTCCAGTCTAGGGAATATACCTTGGGAAAACTGAAAATCAAAAAGACACAGCCACCCCAAAATTTAGGGCTGCACTGCTTACAAGGACCTCAACTTGGGTACACCTTAAATATCCCAGGAAATATAAAAATGGTTCAAAAAATTATGGTACTTACGTACAATGGAATATCCCTCAGCCATGAAATCAATGTCATAAGACCAGTAGCAGCAAAATGGGTGGATTCAGGTACGATGATTCTAAGTGAAATAAGTCACACAGAAAAAGAAACTTATCATAAGATATCACTTATGAAGATCCTGTAAACATGGCTACACTTGAACTGAGTTAGGAAAGAGAACAGTGTCTCACATTTAGAAAACACTCTTATGCCTGCTTAAGGGGGAAGGAGAGGTGGGGTGATGCATAAAACCAGAGTTTGATATAAGCACAGGTACCGTTCCAAAAACCAACTATGGAATAGACAAGACCTACACCTTCCTCAGTGAAAGGGACTCAAAACCCCATATTTCCCGCAGAGGAATATATCTGACTAGTAAGAATCTTAAAACCTATGTATTGATATGTCTCCGTAAGGGAATCAAGTGTGTCTAGACTGGGATAAATATGGCAGCGAGAATCAGCTCAAACCCACTATAAAAAGGAATTTCAAAAATAAAACAAAAAAACTGGGAAATTCTTTACAATTCCTTCAGGGTCTCTGATGAAACCTGAAATGACCCTATCTACAATGACAGCTGGATGTGGCATAAGGCTGGACACTTGGGACTGAGAGGATTGGTGAGATTGGGTGAGCAAATGCAGACCCTTTAAAGCAATAATGCATGGCACACATTCCATGGGTCCCAACTCTCCAGGTTGAAGGGAATATTACTACAGATATAACATGTACGGGAATCCTAGAGAACGGACACACTGTGAATACGAAAGGTTTCTAAAACTCAACGAATAGTCCCTCTCCTGGTGCTCCAGTTTGACTTTCCATCTGCTTTATTATCAACCTCCCAACTTGGAGAGACAGCCCCTTTAACCTCCTGGTTCGCACAGGTTGCCAATTTGGCAGAGGATGAAAGGGAAGAGGGAGAACCAATGAGAGAGTAGCTGTTAGGCATTTGGACGGGCACATATCACTGTAATTTCCCGGCAGGAAGAAGAATTAACCAAAGTCTCAGCCACCCACCGGGAATCAGTATAGATCCTGAACCAAAATTTTGGACTTGCGGTCAGCTCACCAAAAACGAGTTGAAAAATGGAGCTCAGGGGCACAGCAATTCACAAACTGGCCGAGTAATAAAGGACAACTATCGTCCAAAAATCTGTTGAGGGAAGGCAACGAGGCGGACTTGAAAGCATGGCAGAATAGCAGGAAACAGATTTCAAGAGGTACGTTGGAATCGCCTTTAAAGCACAGGAAGAGGGGCACAACTTCGACAATGATGCACTTGGCCAAAAAGGGTGTATGCGTTTTCTCCTGAATATATTCAGGAGAAAATGCATACGCCCTTTTTGGCCAAGCAAGCAAGTGGGCAATGCAAATCTGCACTACAAAGAAGTATCACTTCCCACCGGTCAAAAGGGACATCCACAAAATGTGTAAAAACCGGAAAGGCAAGACAGGCCCTGGAGAACAGGGAGCCTTGTTATGCTGATGGGCGGGATGTAAATTGCCAACTGCCTCTCTGGAGGAGTGCATTGTGTTCCCTAAAACAAGTAAACAACAGAGCTACAGAGCCAAGGGCACTTCCAGTCTAGGGAATATACCTGGGAAAAACTGAAAATCAATAAGACAGAGCCACCCCAAAATTTAGGGCTGCACTGCTTACAAGGACCTCAACTTGGGTACACCTTAAATATCCCAGGAAATATAAAATTGGTTCAAAAAATTGTGGTACTTACATACGATGGAATATCCCTCAGCCATGAAATCAATGTCATAAGACCAGTAGCAGCAAAATGGGTGGATTCAGGTACGAAGATTTTAAGTGAAATATGTCACACAGAAAAAGAAACTTATCATAAGTTATCACTTATGAAGATCCTGTAAACATGGCTACACTTGAACTGAGTTAGGAAAGAGAACAGTGTCTCACATTTAGAAAACACTCTTATGCCTGCTTAAGGGGGAACGAGAGGTGGGGTGATGCATAAAACCAGAGTTTGATATAAGCACAGGTACCGTTCCAAAAACCAACTATGGAATAGACAAGACCTACACCTTCCTCAGTGAAAGGGACTCAAAACCCCATATTTCCAGGAGAAGAATATATCTGACTAGTAAGAATCTTAAAACCTATGTATTGATATGTCTCCGTAAGGGAATCAAGTGTGTCTAGACTGGCACAAACATGGCAGCGAGAATCAGCTCAAACCCACTATAAAAAGGAATTTCAAAAACAAAACAAAAAAAAACTGGGAAATTCTTTACAATTCCTTCAGGGTCTCTGATGAAACCTGAAATGACCCTATCTACAATGACAGCTGGATGTGGCATAAGGCTGGACACTTGGGACTGAGAGGATTGGTGAGATTGGGTGAGCAAATGCAGACCCTTTAAAGCAATAATGCATGGCACACATTCCATGGGTCCCAACTCTCCAGGTTGAAGGGAATATTACTACAGATATAACATGTACGGGAATCCTAGAGAACGGACACACTGTGAATACGAAAGGTTTCTAAAACTCAACGAATAGTCCCTCTCCTGGTGCTCCGGTTTGACTTTCCATCTGCTTTATTATCAACCTCCCAACTTGGAGAGACAGCCCCTTTAACCTCCTGGTTCGCACAGGTTGCCAATTTGGCAGAGGATGAAAGGGAAGAGGGAGAACCAATGAGAGAGTAGCTGTTAGGCATTTGGACGGGCACATATCACTGTAATTTCCCGGCAGGAAGAAGAATTAACCAAAGTCTCAGCCACCCACCGGGAATCAGTATAGATCCTGAACCAAAATTTTGGACTTGCGGTCAGCTCACCAAAAACGAGTTGAAAAATGGAGCTCAGGGGCACAGCAATTCACAAACTGGCCGAGTAATAAAGGACAACTATCGTCCAAAAATCTGTTGAGGGAAGGCAACGAGGCAGACTTGAAAGCGTGGCACAATAGCAGGAAACAGATTTCAAGAGGTACGTTGGAATCGCCTTTAAAGCACAGGAAGAGGGGCACAACTTCGACAATGATGCACTTGGCCAAAAAGGGCGTATGCGTTTTCTCCTGAATATATTCAGGAGAAAACGCATACGCCCTTTTTGGCCAAGCAAGCAAGCGGGCAATGCAAATCTGCAGTACAAAGAAGTATCACTTCCCACCGGTCCAAAGGGACATCCACAAAATGTGTAAAAACCAGAAAGGCAAGACAGGCCCTGGAGAACAGGGTGCCTTGTTATGCTGATGGGCGGGATGTAAATTGCCAACTGCCTCTCTGGAGGAGTGCATTGTGTTCCCTAAAACAAGTAAACAACAGAGCTACAGAGCCAAGGGCACTTCCAGTCTAGGGAATATACCTTGGGAAAACTGAAAATCAAAAAGACACAGCCACCCCAAAATTTAGGGCTGCACTGCTTACAAGGACCTCAACTTGGGTACACCTTAAATATCCCAGGAAATATAAAAATGGTTCAAAAAATTGTGGTACTTACGTACGATGGAATATCCCTCAGCCATGAAATCAATGTCATAAGACCAGTAGCAGCAAAATGGGTGGATTCAGGTACGATGATTCTAAGTGAAATAAGTCACACAGAAAAAGAAACTTATCATAAGATATCACTTATGAAGATCCTGTAAACATGGCTACACTTGAACTGAGTTAGGAAAGAGAACAGTGTCTCACATTTAGAAAACACTCTTATGCCTGCTTAAGGGGGAAGGAGAGGTGGGGTGATGCATAAAACCAGAGTTTGATATAAGCACAGGTACCGTTCCAAAAACCAACTATGGAATAGACAAGACCTACACCTTCCTCAGTGAAAGGGACTCAAAACCCCATATTTCCCGCAGAGGAATATATCTGACTAGTAAGAATCTTAAAACCTATGTATTGATATGTCTCCGTAAGGGAATCAAGTGTGTCTAGACTGGGATAAATATGGCAGCGAGAATCAGCTCAAACCCACTATAAAAAGGAATTTCAAAAATAAAACAAAAAAACTGGGAAATTCTTTACAATTCCTTCAGGGTCTCTGATGAAACCTGAAATGACCCTATCTACAATGACAGCTGGATGTGGCATAAGGCTGGACACTTGGGACTGAGAGGATTGGTGAGATTGGGTGAGCAAATGCAGACCCTTTAAAGCAATAATGCATGGCACACATTCCATGGGTCCCAACTCTCCAGGTTGAAGGGAATATTACTACAGATATAACATGTACGGGAATCCTAGAGAACGGACACACTGTGAATACGAAAGGTTTCTAAAACTCAACGAATAGTCCCTCTCCTGGTGCTCCGGTTTGACTTTCCATCTGCTTTATTATCAACCTCCCAACTTGGAGAGACAGCCCCTTTAACCTCCTGGTTCGCACAGGTTGCCAATTTGGCAGAGGATGAAAGGGAAGAGGGAGAACCAATGAGAGAGTAGCTGTTAGGCATTTGGACGGGCACATATCACTGTAATTTCCCGGCAGGAAGAAGAATTAACCAAAGTCTCAGCCACCCACCGGGAATCAGTATAGATCCTGAACCAAAATTTTGGACTTGCGGTCAGCTCACCAAAAACGAGTTGAAAAATGGAGCTCAGGGGCACAGCAATTCACAAACTGGCCGAGTAATAAAGGACAACTATCGTCCAAAAATCTGTTGAGGGAAGGCAACGAGGAGGACTTGAAAGCGTGGCAGAATAGCAGGAAATAGATTTCAAGAGGTACGTTGGAATCGCCTTTAAAGCACAGGAAGAGGGGCACAACTTCGACAATGATGCACTTGGCCAAAAAGGGCGTATGCGTTTTCTCCTGAATATATTCAGGAGAAAACGCATACGCCCTTTTTGGCCAAGCAAGCAAGCGAGCAATGCAAATCTGCACTACAAAGAAGTATCACTTCCCACCGGTCAAAAGGGACATCCACAAAATGTGTAAAAACCAGAAAGGCAAGACAGGCCCTGGAGAACAGGGTGCCTTGTTATGCTGATGGGCGGGATGTAAATTGACAACTGCCTCTCTGGAGGAGTGCATTGTGTTCCCTAAAACAAGTAAACAACAGAGCTACAGAGCCAAGGGCACTTCCAGTCTAGGGAATATACCTTGGGAAAACTGAAAATCAAAAAGACACAGCCACCCCAAAATTTAGGGCTGCACTGCTTACAAGGACCTCAACTTGGGTACACCTTAAATATCCCAGGAAATATAAAAATGGTTCAAAAAATTGTGGTACTTACGTACGATGGAATATCCCTCAGCCATGAAATCAATGTCATAAGACCAGTAGCAGCAAAATGGGTGGATTCAGGTACGATGATTCTAAGTGAAATAAGTCACACAGAAAAAGAAACTTATCATAAGATATCACTTATGAAGATCCTGTAAACATGGCTACACTTGAACTGAGTTAGGAAAGAGAACAGTGTCTCACATTTAGAAAACACTCTTATGCCTGCTTAAGGGGGAAGGAGAGGTGGGGTGATGCATAAAACCAGAGTTTGATATAAGCACAGGTACCGTTCCAAAAACCAACTATGGAATAGACAAGACCTACACCTTCCTCAGTGAAAGGGACTCAAAACCCCATATTTCCCGCAGAGGAATATATCTGACTAGTAAGAATCTTAAAACCTATGTATTGATATGTCTCCGTAAGGGAATCAAGTGTGTCTAGACTGGGATAAATATGGCAGCGAGAATCAGCTCAAACCCACTATAAAAAGGAATTTCAAAAATAAAACAAAAAAACTGGGAAATTCTTTACAATTCCTTCAGGGTCTCTGATGAAACCTGAAATGACCCTATCTACAATGACAGCTGGATGTGGCATAAGGCTGGACACTTGGGACTGAGAGGATTGGTGAGATTGGGTGAGCAAATGCAGACCCTTTAAAGCAATAATGCATGGCACACATTCCATGGGTCCCAACTCTCCAGGTTGAAGGGAATATTACTACAGATATAACATGTACGGGAATCCTAGAGAACGGACACACTGTGAATACGAAAGGTTTCTAAAACTCAACGAATAGTCCCTCTCCTGGTGCTCCGGTTTGACTTTCCATCTGCTTTATTATCAACCTCCCAACTTGGAGAGACAGCCCCTTTAACCTCCTGGTTCGCACAGGTTGCCAATTTGGCAGAGGATGAAAGGGAAGAGGGAGAACCAATGAGAGAGTAGCTGTTAGGCATTTGGACGGGCACATATCACTGTAATTTCCCGGCAGGAAGAAGAATTAACCAAAGTCTCAGCCACCCACCGGGAATCAGTATAGATCCTGAACCAAAATTTTGGACTTGCGGTCAGCTCACCAAAAACGAGTTGAAAAATGGAGCTCAGGGGCACAGCAATTCACAAACTGGCCGAGTAATAAAGGACAACTATCGTCCAAAAATCTGTTGAGGGAAGGCAACGAGGAGGACTTGAAAGCGTGGCAGAATAGCAGGAAATAGATTTCAAGAGGTACGTTGGAATCGCCTTTAAAGCACAGGAAGAGGGGCACAACTTCGACAATGATGCACTTGGCCAAAAAGGGCGTATGCGTTTTCTCCTGAATATATTCAGGAGAAAACGCATACGCCCTTTTTGGCCAAGCAAGCAAGCGAGCAATGCAAATCTGCACTACAAAGAAGTATCACTTCCCACCGGTCAAAAGGGACATCCACAAAATGTGTAAAAACCAGAAAGGCAAGACAGGCCCTGGAGAACAGGGTGCCTTGTTATGCTGATGGGCGGGATGTAAATTGACAACTGCCTCTCTGGAGGAGTGCATTGTGTTCCCTAAAACAAGTAAACAACAGAGCTACAGAGCCAAGGGCACTTCCAGTCTAGGGAATATACCTTGGGAAAACTGAAAATCAAAAAGACACAGCCACCCCAAAATTTAGGGCTGCACTGCTTACAAGGACCTCAACTTGGGTACACCTTAAATATCCCAGGAAATATAAAAATGGTTCAAAAAATTGTGGTACTTACGTACGATGGAATATCCCTCAGCCATGAAATCAATGTCATAAGACCAGTAGCAGCAAAATGGGTGGATTCAGGTACGATGATTCTAAGTGAAATAAGTCACACAGAAAAAGAAACTTATCATAAGATATCACTTATGAAGATCCTGTAAACATGGCTACACTTGAACTGAGTTAGGAAAGAGAACAGTGTCTCACATTTAGAAAACACTCTTATGCCTGCTTAAGGGGGAAGGAGAGGTGGGGTGATGCATAAAACCAGAGTTTGATATAAGCACAGGTACCGTTCCAAAAACCAACTATGGAATAGACAAGACCTACACCTTCCTCAGTGAAAGGGACTCAAAACCCCATATTTCCCGCAGAGGAATATATCTGACTAGTAAGAATCTTAAAACCTATGTATAGATATGTCTCCGTAAGGGAATCAAGTGTGTCTAGACTGGGATAAATATGGCAGCGAGAATCAGCTCAAACCCACTATAAAAAGGAATTTCAAAAATAAAACAAAAAAACTGGGAAATTCTTTACAATTCCTTCAGGGTCTCTGATGAAACCTGAAATGACCCTATCTACAATGACAGCTGGATGTGGCATAAGGCTGGACACTTGGGACTGAGAGGATTGGTGAGATTGGGTGAGCAAATGCAGACCCTTTAAAGCAATAATGCATGGCACACATTCCATGGGTCCCAACTCTCCAGGTTGAAGGGAATATTACTACAGATATAACATGTACGGGAATCCTAGAGAACGGACACACTGTGAATACGAAAGGTTTCTAAAACTCAACGAATAGTCCCTCTCCTGGTGCTCCGGTTTGACTTTCCATCTGCTTTATTATCAACCTCCCAACTTGGAGAGACAGCCCCTTTAACCTCCTGGTTCGCACAGGTTGCCAATTTGGCAGAGGATGAAAGGGAAGAGGGAGAACCAATGAGAGAGTAGCTGTTAGGCATTTGGACGGGCACATATCACTGTAATTTCCCGGCAGGAAGAAGAATTAACCAAAGTCTCAGCCACCCACCGGGAATCAGTATAGATCCTGAACCAAAATTTTGGACTTGCGGTCAGCTCACCAAAAACGAGTTGAAAAATGGAGCTCAGGGGCACAGCAATTCACAAACTGGCCGAGTAATAAAGGACAACTATCGTCCAAAAATCTGTTGAGGGAAGGCAACGAGGCGGACTTGAAAGCGAGGCAGAATAGCAGGAAACAGATTTCAAGAGGTACGTTGGAATCGCCTTTAAAGCACAGGAAGAGGGGCACAACTTCGACAATGATGCACTTGGCCAAAAAGGGCGTATGCGTTTTCTCCTGAATATATTCAGGAGAAAACACATACGCCCTTTTTGGCCAAGCAAGCAAGCGGGCAATGCAAATCTGCACTACAAAGAAGTATCACTTCCCACCGGTCAAAAGGGACATCCACAAAATGTGTAAAAACCAGAAAGGCAAGACAGGCCCTGGAGAACAGGGAGCCTTGTTATGCTGATGGGCGGGATGTAAATTGCCAACTGCCTCTCTGGAGGAGTGCATTGTGTTCCCTAAAACAAGTAAACAACAGAGCTACAGAGCCAAGGGCACTTCCAGTCTAGGGAATATACCTTGGGAAAACTGAAAATCAAAAAGACACAGCCACCCCAAAATTTAGGGCTGCACTGCTTACAAGGACCTCAACTTGGGTACACCTTAAATATCCCAGGAAATATAAAAATGGTTCAAAAAATTGTGGTACTTACGTACGATGGAATATCCCTCAGCCATGAAATCAATGTCATAAGACCAGTAGCAGCAAAATGGGTGGATTCAGGTACGATGATTCTAAGTGAAATAAGTCACACAGAAAAAGAAACTTATCATAAGATATCACTTATGAAGATCCTGTAAACATGGCTACACTTGAACTGAGTTAGGAAAGAGAACAGTGTCTCACATTTAGAAAACACTCTTATGCCTGCTTAAGGGGGAAGGAGAGGTGGGGTGATGCATAAAACCAGAGTTTGATATAAGCACAGGTACCGTTCCAAAAACCAACTATGGAATAGACAAGACCTACACCTTCCTCAGTGAAAGGGACTCAAAACCCCATATTTCCCGCAGAGGAATATATCTGACTAGTAAGAATCTTAAAACCTATGTATTGATATGTCTCCGTAAGGGAATCAAGTGTGTCTAGACTGGGATAAATATGGCAGCGAGAATCAGCTCAAACCCACTATAAAAAGGAATTTCAAAAATAAAACAAAAAAACTGGGAAATTCTTTACAATTCCTTCAGGGTCTCTGATGAAACCTGAAATGACCCTATCTACAAGGACAGCTGGATGTGGCATAAGGCTGGACACTTGGGACTGAGAGGATTGGTGAGATTGGGTGAGCAAATGCAGACCCTTTAAAGCAATAATGCATGGCACACATTCCATGGGTCCCTGCTCTCCAGGTTGAAGGGAATATTACTACAGATATAACATGTACGGGAATCCTAGAGAACGGACACACTGTGAATACGAAAGGTTTCTAAAACTCAACGAATAGTCCCTCTCCTGGTGCTCCGGTTTGACTTTCCATCTGCTTTATTATCAACCTCCCAACTTGGAGAGACAGCCCCTTTAACCTCCTGGTTCGCACAGGTTGCCAATTTGGCAGAGGATGAAAGGGAAGAGGGAGAACCAATGAGAGAGTAGCTGTTAGGCATTTGGACGGGCACATATCACTGTAATTTCCCGGCAGGAAGAAGAATTAACCAAAGTCTCAGCCACCCACCGGGAATCAGTATAGATCCTGAACCAAAATTTTGGACTTGCGGTCAGCTCACCAAAAACGAGTTGAAAAATGGAGCTCAGGGGCACAGCAATTCACAAACTGGCCGAGTAATAAAGGACAACTATCGTCCAAAAATCTGTTGAGGGAAGGCAACGAGGCGGACTTGAAAGCGAGGCAGAATAGCAGGAAACAGATTTCAAGAGGTACGTTGGAATCGCCTTTAAAGCACAGGAAGAGGGGCACAACTTCGACAATGATGCACTTGGCCAAAAAGGGCGTATGCGTTTTCTCCTGAATATATTCAGGAGAAAACGCATACGCCCTTTTTGGCCAAGCAAGCAAGCGGGCAATGCAAATCTGCACTACAAAGAAGTATCACTTCCCACCGGTCAAAAGGGACATCCACAAAATGTGTAAAAACCAGAAAGGCAAGACAGGCCCTGGAGAACAGGGAGCCTTGTTATGCTGATGGGCGGGATGTAAATTGCCAACTGCCTCTCTGGAGGAGTGCATTGTGTTCCCTAAAACAAGTAAACAACAGAGCTACAGAGCCAAGGGCACTTCCAGTCTAGGGAATATACCTTGGGAAAACTGAAAATCAAAAAGACACAGCCACCCCAAAATTTAGGGCTGCACTGCTTACAAGGACCTCAACTTGGGTACACCTTAAATATCCCAGGAAATATAAAAATGGTTCAAAAAATTGTGGTACTTACGTACGATGGAATATCCCTCAGCCATGAAATCAATGTCATAAGACCAGTAGCAGCAAAATGGGTGGATTCAGGTACGATGATTCTAAGTGAAATAAGTCACAGAGAAAAAGAAACTTATCATAAGATATCACTTATGAAGATCCTGTAAACATGGCTACACTTGAACTGAGTTAGGAAAGAGAACAGTGTCTCACATTTAGAAAACACTCTTATGCCTGCTTAAGGGGGAAGGAGAGGTGGGGTGATGCATAAAACCAGAGTTTGATATAAGCACAGGTACCGTTCCAAAAACCAACTATGGAATAGACAAGACCTACACCTTCCTCAGTGAAAGGGACTCAAAACCCCATATTTCCCGCAGAGGAATATATCTGACTAGTAAGAATCTTAAAACCTATGTATTGATATGTCTCCGTAAGGGAATCAAGTGTGTCTAGACTGGGATAAATATGGCAGCGAGAATCAGCTCAAACCCACTATAAAAAGGAATTTCAAAAATAAAACAAAAAAACTGGGAAATTCTTTACAATTCCTTCAGGGTCTCTGATGAAACCTGAAATGACCCTATCTACAATGACAGCTGGATGTGGCATAAGGCTGGACACTTGGGACTGAGAGGATTGGTGAGATTGGGTGAGCAAATGCAGACCCTTTAAAGCAATAATGCATGGCACACATTCCATGGGTCCCAACTCTCCAGGTTGAAGGGAATATTACTACAGATATAACATGTACGGGAATCCTAGAGAACGGACACACTGTGAATACGAAAGGTTTCTAAAACTCAACGAATAGTCCCTCTCCTGGTGCTCCGGTTTGACTTTCCATCTGCTTTATTATCAACCTCCCAACTTGGAGAGACAGCCCCTTTAACCTCCTGGTTCGCACAGGTTGCCAATTTGGCAGAGGATGAAAGGGAAGAGGGAGAACCAATGAGAGAGTAGCTGTTAGGCATTTGGACGGGCACATATCACTGTAATTTCCCGGCAGGAAGAAGAATTAACCAAAGTCTCAGCCACCCACCGGGAATCAGTATAGATCCTGAACCAAAATTTTGGACTTGCGGTCAGCTCACCAAAAACGAGTTGAAAAATGGAGCTCAGGGGCACAGCAATTCACAAACTGGCCGAGTAATAAAGGACAACTATCGTCCAAAAATCTGTTGAGGGAAGGCAACGAGGCGGACTTGAAAGCGAGGCAGAATAGCAGGAAACAGATTTCAAGAGGTACGTTGGAATCGCCTTTAAAGCACAGGAAGAGGGGCACAACTTCGACAATGATGCACTTGGCCAAAAAGGGCGTATGCGTTTTCTCCTGAATATATTCAGGAGAAAACGCATACGCCCTTTTTGGCCAAGCAAGCAAGCGGGCAATGCAAATGTGCACTACAAAGAAGTATCACTTCCCACCGGTCAAAAGGGACATCCACAAAATGTGTAAAAACCAGAAAGGCAAGACAGGCCCTGGAGAACAGGGAGCCTTGTTATGCTGATGGGCGGGATGTAAATTGCCAACTGCCTCTCTGGAGGAGTGCATTGTGTTCCCTAAAACAAGTAAACAACAGAGCTACAGAGCCAAGGGCACTTCCAGTCTAGGGAATATACCTTGGGAAAACTGAAAATCAAAAAGACACAGCCACCCCAAAATTTAGGGCTGCACTTCTTACAAGGACCTCAACTTGGGTACACCTTAAATATCCCAGGAAATATAAAAATGGTTCAAAAAATTGTGGTACTTACGTACGATGGAATATCCCTCAGCCATGAAATCAATGTCATAAGACCAGTAGCAGCAAAATGGGTGGATTCAGGTACGATGATTCTAAGTGAAATAAGTCACACAGAAAAAGAAACTTATCATAAGATATCACTTATGAAGATCCTGTAAACATGGCTACACTTGAACTGAGTTAGGAAAGAGAACAGTGTCTCACATTTAGAAAACACTCTTATGCCTGCTTAAGGGGGAAGGAGAGGTGGGGTGATGCATAAAACCAGAGTTTGATATAAGCACAGGTACCGTTCCAAAAACCAACTATGGAATAGACAAGACCTACACCTTCCTCAGTGAAAGGGACTCAAAACCCCATATTTCCCGCAGAGGAATATATCTGACTAGTAAGAATCTTAAAACCTATGTATTGATATGTCTCCGTAAGGGAATCAAGTGTGTCTAGACTGGGATAAATATGGCAGCGAGAATCAGCTCAAACCCACTATAAAAAGGAATTTCAAAAATAAAACAAAAAAACTGGGAAATTCTTTACAATTCCTTCAGGGTCTCTGATGAAACCTGAAATGACCCTATCTACAATGACAGCTGGATGTGGCATAAGGCTGGACACTTGGGACTGAGAGGATTGGTGAGATTGGGTGAGCAAATGCAGACCCTTTAAAGCAATAATGCATGGCACACATTCCATGGGTCCCAACTCTCCAGGTTGAAGGGAATATTACTACAGATATAACATGTACGGGAATCCTAGAGAACGGACACACTGTGAATACGAAAGGTTTCTAAAACTCAACGAATAGTCCCTCTCCTGGTGCTCCGGTTTGACTTTCCATCTGCTTTATTATCAACCTCCCAACTTGGAGAGACAGCACCTTTAACCTCCTGGTTCGCAGAGGTTGCCAATATGGCAGAGGATGAAAGGGAAGAGGGAGAACCAATGAGAGAGTAGCTGTTAGGCATTTGGACGGGCACATATCACTGTAATTTCCCGGCAGGAAGAAGAATTAACCAAAGTCTCAGCCACCCACCGGGAATCAGTATAGATCCTGAACCAAAATTTTGGACTTGCGGTCAGCTCACCAAAAACGAGTTGAAAAATGGAGCTCAGGGGCACAGCAATTCACAAACTGGCTGAGTAATAAAGGACAACTATCGTCCAAAAATCTGTTGAGGGAAGGCAACGAGGCGGACTTGAAAGCGTGGCAGAATACCAGGAAACAGATTTCAAGAGGTACGTTGGAATCGCCTTTAAAGCACAGGAAGAGGGGCACAACTTCGACAATGATGCACTTGGCCAAAAAGGGCGTATGCGTTTTCTCCTGAATATATTCAGGAGAAAACGCATACGCCCTTTTTGGCCAAGCAAGCAAGCTGGCAATGCAAATCTGCACTACAAAGAAGTATCACTTCCCACCGGTCAAAAGGGACATCCACAAAATGTGTAAAAACCAGAAAGGCAAGACAGGCCCTGGAGAACAGGGTGCCTTGTTATGCTGATGGGCGGGATGTAAATTGCCAACTGCCTCTCTGGAGGAGTGCATTGTGTTCCCTAAAACAAGTAAACAACAGAGCTACAGAGCCAAGGGCACTTCCAGTCTAGGGAATATACCTTGGGAAAACTGAAAATCAAAAAGACACAGCCACCCCAAAATTTAGGGCTGCACTGCTTACAAGGACCTCAACTTGGGTACACCTTAAATATCCCAGGAAATATAAAAATGGTTCAAAAAATTGTGGTACTTACGTACGATGGAATATCCCTCAGCCATGAAATCAATGTCATAAGACCAGTAGCAGCAAAATGGGTGGATTCAGGTACGATGATTCTAAGTGAAATAAGTCACACAGAAAAAGAAACTTATCATAAGATATCACTTATGAAGATCCTGTAAACATGGCTACACTTGAACTGAGTTAGGAAAGAGAACAGAGTCTCACATTTAGAAAACACTCTTATGCCTGCTTAAGGGGGAAGGAGAGGTGGGGTGATGCATAAAACCAGAGTTTGATATAAGCACAGGTACCGTTCCAAAAACCAACTATGGAATAGACAAGACCTACACCTTCCTCAGTGAAAGGGACTCAAAATCCCATATTTCCCACAGAGGAATATATCTGACTAGTAAGAATCTTAAAACCTATGTATTGATATGTCTCCGTAAGGGAATCAAGTGTGTCTAGACTGGGATAAATATGGCAGCGAGAATCAGCTCAAACCCACTATAAAAAGGAATTTCAAAAATAAAACAAAAAAACTGGGAAATTCTTTACAATTCCTTCAGGGTCTCTGATGAAACCTGAAATGACCCTATCTACAAGGACAGCTGGATGTGGCATAAGGCTGGACACTTGGGACTGAGAGGATTGGTGAGATTGGGTGAGCAAATGCAGACCCTTTAAAGCAATAATGCATGGCACACATTCCATGGGTCCCAACTCTCCAGGTTGAAGGGAATATTACTACAGATATAACATGTACGGGAATCCTAGAGAACGGACACACTGTGAATACGAAAGGTTTCTAAAACTCAACGAATAGTCCCTCTCCTGGTGCTCCGGTTTGACTTTCCATCTGCTTTATTATCAACCTCCCAACTTGGAGAGACAGCCCCTTTAACCTCCTGGTTCGCACAGGTTGCCAATATGGCAGAGGATGAAAGGGAAGAGGGAGAACCAATGAGAGAGTAGCTGTTAGGCATTTGGACGGGCACATATCACTGTAATTTCCCGGCAGGAAGAAGAATTAACCAAAGTCTCAGCCACCCACCGGGAATCAGTATAGATCCTGAACCAAAATTTTGGACTTGCGGTCAGCTCACCAAAAACGAGTTGAAAAATGGAGCTCAGGGGCACAGCAATTCACAAATTGGCCGAGTAATAAAGGACAACTATCGTCCAAAAATCTGTTGAGGGAAGGCAACGAGGCGGACTTGAAAGCGTGGCAGAATAGCAGGAAACAGATTTCAAGAGGTACGTTGGAATCGCCTTTAAAGCACAGGAAGAGGGGCACAACTTCGACAATGATGCACTTGGCCCAAAAGGGCGTATGTGTTTTCTCCTGAATATATTCAGGAGAAAACGCATACACCCTTTTCGGCCAAGCAAGCAAGCGGGCAATGCAAATCTGCACTACAAAGAAGTATCACTTCCCACCGGTCAAAAGGGACATCCACAAAATGTGTAAAAACCAGAAAGGCAAGACAGGCCCTGGAGAACAGGGAGCCTTGTTATGCTGATGGGCGGGATGTAAATTGCCAACTGCCTCTCTGGAGGAGTGCATTGTGTTCCCTAAAACAAGTAAACAACAGAGCTACAGAGCCAAGGGCACTTCCTGTCTAGGGAATATACCTTGGGAAAACTGAAAATCAAAAAGACACAGCCACCACAAAATTTAGGGCTGCACTGCTTACAAGGACCTCAACTTGGGTACACCTTAAATATCCCTGGAAATATAAAAATGGTTCAAAAAATTGTGGTACTTACGTACGATGGAATATCCCTCAGCCATGAAATCAATGTCATAAGACCAGTAGCAGCAAAATGGGTGGATTCAGGTACGATGATTCTAAGTGAAATAAGTCACACAGAAAAAGAAACTTATCATAAGATATCACTTATGAAGATCCTGTAAACATGGCTACACTTGAACTGAGTTAGGAAAGAGAACAGTGTCTCACATTTAGAAAACACTCTTATGCCTGCTTAAGGGGGAAGGAGAGGTGGGGTGATGCATAAAACCAGAATTTGATATAAGCACAGGTACCGTTCCAAAAACCAACTATGGAATAGACAAGACCTACACCTTCCTCAGTGAAAGGGACTCAAAACCCCATATTTCCCTCAGAGGAATATATCTGACTTGTAAGAATCTTAAAACCTATGTATTGATATGTCTCCGTAAGGGAATCAAGTGTGTCTAGACAGGCATAAACATGGCAGTGAGAATCAGCTCAAACCCACTATAAAAAGGAATTTCAAAAACAAAACAAAAAAACTGGGAAATTCTTTACAATTCCTTCAGGGTCTCTGATGAAACCTGAAATGACCCTATCTACAATGACAGCTGGATGTGGCATAAGGCTGGACACTTGGGACTGAGAGGATTGGTGAGATTGGGTGAGCAAATGCAGACCCTTTAAAGCAATAATGCATGGCACACATTCCATGGGTCCCAACTCTCCAGGTTGAAGGGAATATTACTACAGATATAACATGTACGGGAATCCTAGAGAACGGACACACTGTGAATACGAAAGGTTTCTAAAACTCAACGAATAGTCCCTCTCCTGGTGCTCCGGTTTGACTTTCCATCTGCTTTATTATCAACCTCCCAACTTGGAGAGACAGCCCCTTTAACCTCCTGGTTCGCACAGGTTGCCAATTTGGCAGAGGATGAAAGGGAAGAGGGAGAACCAATGAGAGAGTAGCTGTTAGGCATTTGGACGGGCACATATCACTGTAATTTCCCGGCAGGAAGAAGAATTAACCAAAGTCTCAGCCACCCACCGGGAATCAGTATAGATCCTGAACCAAAATTTTGGACTTGCGGTCAGCTCACCAAAAACGAGTTGAAAAATGGAGCTCAGGGGCACAGCAATTCACAAACTGGCCGAGTAATAAAGGACAACTATCGTCCAAAAATCTGTTGAGGGAAGGCAACGAGGCGGACTTGAAAGCGAGGCAGAATAGCAGGAAACAGATTTCAAGAGGTACGTTGGAATCGCCTTTAAAGCACAGGAAGAGGGGCACAACTTCGACAATGATGCACTTGGCCAAAAAGGGCGTATGCGTTTTCTCCTGAATATATTCAGGAGAAAACGCATACGCCCTTTTTGGCCAAGCAAGCAAGCGGGCAATGCAAATCTGCACTACAAAGAAGTATCACTTCCCACCGGTCAAAAGGGACATCCACAAAATGTGTAAAAACCAGAAAGGCAAGACAGGCCCTGGAGAACAGGGAGCCTTGTTATGCTGATGGGCGGGATGTAAATTGCCAACTGCCTCTCTGGAGGAGTGCATTGTGTTCCCTAAAACAAGTAAACAACAGAGCTACAGAGCCAAGGGCACTTCCAGTCTAGGGAATATACCTTGGGAAAACTGAAAATCAAAAAGACACAGCCACCCCAAAATTTAGGGCTGCACTGCTTACAAGGACCTCAACTTGGGTACACCTTAAATATCCCAGGAAATATAAAAATGGTTCAAAAAATTGTGGTACTTACGTACGATGGAATATCCCTCAGCCATGAAATCAATGTCATAAGACCAGTAGCAGCAAAATGGGTGGATTCAGGTACGATGATTCTAAGTGAAATAAGTCACACAGAAAAAGAAACTTATCATAAGATATCACTTATGAAGATCCTGTAAACATGGCTACACTTGAACTGAGTTAGGAAAGAGAACAGTGTCTCACATTTAGAAAACACTCTTATGCCTGCTTAAGGGGGAAGGAGAGGTGGGGTGATGCATAAAACCAGAATTTGATATAAGCACAGGTACCGTTCCAAAAACCAACTATGGAATAGACAAGACCTACACCTTCCTCAGTGAAAGGGACTCAAAACCCCATATTTCCCTCAGAGGAATATATCTGACTTGTAAGAATCTTAAAACCTATGTATTGATATGTCTCCGTAAGGGAATCAAGTGTGTCTAGACAGGCATAAACATGGCAGTGAGAATCAGCTCAAACCCACTATAAAAAGGAATTTCAAAAACAAAACAAAAAAACTGGGAAATTCTTTACAATTCCTTCAGGGTCTCTGATGAAACCTGAAATGACCCTATCTACAATGACAGCTGGATGTGGCATAAGGCTGGACACTTGGGACTGAGAGGATTGGTGAGATTGGGTGAGCAAATGCAGACCCTTTAAAGCAATAATGCATGGCACACATTCCATGGGTCCCAACTCTCCAGGTTGAAGGGAATATTACTACAGATATAACATGTACGGGAATCCTAGAGAACGGACACACTGTGAATACGAAAGGTTTCTAAAACTCAACGAATAGTCCCTCTCCTGGTGCTCCGGTTTGACTTTCCATCTGCTTTATTATCAACCTCCCAACTTGGAGAGACAGCCCCTTTAACCTCCTGGTTCGCACAGGTTGCCAATTTGGCAGAGGATGAAAGGGAAGAGGGAGAACCAATGAGAGAGTAGCTGTTAGGCATTTGGACGGGCACATATCACTGTAATTTCCCGGCAGGAAGAAGAATTAACCAAAGTCTCAGCCACCCACCGGGAATCAGTATAGATCCTGAACCAAAATTTTGGACTTGCGGTCAGCTCACCAAAAACGAGTTGAAAAATGGAGCTCAGGGGCACAGCAATTCACAAACTGGCCGAGTAATAAAGGACAACTATCGTCCAAAAATCTGTTGAGGGAAGGCAACGAGGCGGACTTGAAAGCGAGGCAGAATAGCAGGAAACAGATTTCAAGAGGTACGTTGGAATCGCCTTTAAAGCACAGGAAGAGGGGCACAACTTCGACAATGATGCACTTGGCCAAAAAGGGCGTATGCGTTTTCTCCTGAATATATTCAGGAGAAAACGCATACGCCCTTTTTGGCCAAGCAAGCAAGCGGGCAATGCAAATCTGCACTACAAAGAAGTATCACTTCCCACCGGTCAAAAGGGACATCCACAAAATGTGTAAAAACCAGAAAGGCAAGACAGGCCCTGGAGAACAGGGAGCCTTGTTATGCTGATGGGCGGGATGTAAATTGCCAACTGCCTCTCTGGAGGAGTGCATTGTGTTCCCTAAAACAAGTAAACAACAGAGCTACAGAGCCAAGGGCACTTCCAGTCTAGGGAATATACCTTGGGAAAACTGAAAATCAAAAAGACACAGCCACCCCAAAATTTAGGGCTGCACTGCTTACAAGGACCTCAACTTGGGTACACCTTAAATATCCCAGGAAATATAAAAATGGTTCAAAAAATTGTGGTACTTACGTACGATGGAATATCCCTCAGCCATGAAATCAATGTCATAAGACCAGTAGCAGCAAAATGGGTGGATTCAGGTACGATGATTCTAAGTGAAATAAGTCACACAGAAAAAGAAACTTATCATAAGATATCACTTAAGAAGATCCTGTAAACATGGCTACACTTGAACTGAGTTAGGAAAGAGAACAGTGTCTCACATTTAGAAAATACTCTTATGCCTGCTTAAGGGGGAAGGAGAGGTGGGGTGATGCATAAAACCAGAGTTTGATATAAGCACAGGTACCGTTCCAAAAACCAACTATGGAATAGACAAGACCTACACCTTCCTCAGTGAAAGGGACTCAAAACCCCATATTTCCTGCAGAGGAATATATCTGACTAGTAAGAATCTTAAAACCTATGTATTGATATGTCTCCGTAAGGGAATCAAGTGTGTCTAGACTGGGATAAATATGGCAGCGAGAATCAGCTCAAACCCACTATAAAAAGGAATTTCAAAAATAAAACAAAAAAACTGGGAAATTCTTTACAATTCCTTCAGGGTCTCTGATGAAACCTGAAATGACCCTATCTACAATGACAGCTGGATGTGGCATAAGGCTGGACACTTGGGACTGAGAGGATTGGTGAGATTGGGTGAGCAAATGCAGACCCTTTAAAGCAATAATGCATGGCACACATTCCATGGGTCCCAACTCTCCAGGTTGAAGGGAATATTACTACAGATATAACATGTACGGGAATCCTAGAGAACGGACACACTGTGAATACGAAAGGTTTCTAAAACTCAACGAATAGTCCCTCTCCTGGTGCTCCGGTTTGACTTTCCATCTGCTTTATTATCAACCTCCCAACTTGGAGAGACAGCCCCTTTAACCTCCTGGTTCGCACAGGTTGCCAATTTGGCAGAGGATGAAAGGGAAGAGGGAGAACCAATGAGAGAGTAGCTGTTAGGCATTTGGACGGGCACATATCACTGTAATTTCCCGGCAGGAAGAAGAATTAACCAAAGTCTCAGCCACCCACCGGGAATCAGTATAGATCCTGAACCAAAATTTTGGACTTGCGGTCAGCTCACCAAAAACGAGTTGAAAAATGGAGCTCAGGGGCACAGCAATTCACAAACTGGCCGAGTAATAAAGGACAACTATCGTCCAAAAATCTGTTGAGGGAAGGCAACGAGGCGGACTTGAAAGCGAGGCAGAATAGCAGGAAACAGATTTCAAGAGGTACGTTGGAATCGCCTTTAAAGCACAGGAAGAGGGGCACAACTTCGACAATGATGCACTTGGCCAAAAAGGGCGTATGCGTTTTCTCCTGAATATATTCAGGAGAAAACGCATACGCCCTTTTTGGCCAAGCAAGCAAGCGGGCAATGCAAATCTGCACTACAAAGAAGTATCACTTCCCACCGGTCAAAAGGGACATCCACAAAATGTGTAAAAACCAGAAAGGCAAGACAGGCCCTGGAGAACAGGGAGCCTTGTTATGCTGATGGGCGGGATGTAAATTGCCAACTGCCTCTCTGGAGGAGTGCATTGTGTTCCCTAAAACAAGTAAACAACAGAGCTACAGAGCCAAGGGCACTTCCAGTCTAGGGAATATACCTTGGGAAAACTGAAAATCAAAAAGACACAGCCACCCCAAAATTTAGGGCTGCACTGCTTACAAGGACCTCAACTTGGGTACACCTTAAATATCCCAGGAAATATAAAAATGGTTCAAAAAATTGTGGTACTTACGTACGATGGAATATCCCTCAGCCATGAAATCAATGTCATAAGACCAGTAGCAGCAAAATGGGTGGATTCAGGTACGATGATTCTAAGTGAAATAAGTCACACAGAAAAAGAAACTTATCATAAGATATCACTTAAGAAGATCCTGTAAACATGGCTACACTTGAACTGAGTTAGGAAAGAGAACAGTGTCTCACATTTAGAAAATACTCTTATGCCTGCTTAAGGGGGAAGGAGAGGTGGGGTGATGCATAAAACCAGAGTTTGATATAAGCACAGGTACCGTTCCAAAAACCAACTATGGAATAGACAAGACCTACACCTTCCTCAGTGAAAGGGACTCAAAACCCCATATTTCCCGCAGAGGAATATATCTGACTAGTAAGAATCTTAAAACCTATGTATTGATATGTCTCCGTAAGGGAATCAAGTGTGTCTAGACGGGGATAAATATGGCAGCGAGAATCAGCTCAAACCCACTATAAAAAGGAATTTCAAAAATAAAACAAAAAAACTGGGAAATTCTTTACAATTCCTTCAGGGTCTCTGATGAAACCTGAAATGACCCTATCTACAATGACAGCTGGATGTGGCATAAGGCTGGACACTTGGGACTGAGAGGATTGGTGAGATTGGGTGAGCAAATGCAGACCCTTTAAAGCAATAATGCATGGCACACATTCCATGGGTCCCAACTCTCCAGGTTGAAGGGAATATTACTACAGATATAACATGTACGGGAATCCTAGAGAACGGACACACTGTGAATACGAAAGGTTTCTAAAACTCAACGAATAGTCCCTCTCCTGGTGCTCCGGTTTGACTTTCCATCTGCTTTATTATCAACCTCCCAACTTGGAGAGACAGCCCCTTTAACCTCCTGGTTCGCACAGGTTGCCAATTTGGCAGAGGATGAAAGGGAAGAGGGAGAACCAATGAGAGAGTAGCTGTTAGGCATTTGGACGGGCACATATCACTGTAATTTCCCGGCAGGAAGAAGAATTAACCAAAGTCTCAGCCACCCACCGGGAATCAGTATAGATCCTGAACCAAAATTTTGGACTTGTGGTCAGCTCACCAAAAACGAGTTGAAAAATGGAGCTCAGGGGCACAGCAATTCACAAACTGGCCGAGTAATAAATGACAACTATCGTCCAAAAATCTGTTGAGGGAAGGCAACGAAGCGGACTTGAAAGCGAGGCCGAATAGCAGTAAACAGATTTCCAGAGGTACGTTGGAATCGCCTTTAAAGCACAGGAAGAGGGGCACAACTTCGACAATGATGCACTTGGCCAAAAAGGGCGTATGCATTTTCTCCTGAATATATTCAGGAGAAAACGCATACGCCCTTTTTGGCCAAGCAAGCAAGCGGGCAATGCAAATCTGCACTACAAAGTAGTATCACTTCCCACCGGTCAAAAGGGACATCCACAAAATGTGTAAAAACCAGAAAGGCAAGACAGGCCCTGGAGAACAGGGAGCCTTGTTATGCTGATGGGCGGGATGTAAATTGCCAACTGCCTCTCTGGAGGAGTGCATTGTGTTCCCTAAAACAAGTAAACAACAGAGCTACAGAGCCAAGGGCACTTCCAGTCTAGGGAATATACCTTGGGAAAACTGAAAATCAAAAAGACAGAGCCACCCCAAAATTTAGGGCTGCACTGCTTACAAGGACCTCAACTTGGGTACACCTTAAATATCCCAGGAAATATAAAAATGGTTCAAAAAATTGTGGTACTTACGTACGATGGAATATCCCTCAGCCATGAAATCAATGTCATAAGACCAGTAGCAGCAAAATGGGTGGATTCAGGTACGATGATTCTAAGTGAAATAAGTCACACAGAAAAAGAAACTTATCATAAGATATCACTTATGAAGATCCTGTAAACATGGCTACACTTGAACTGAGTTAGGAAAGAGAACAGTGTCTCACATTTAGAAAACACTCTTATGCCTGCTTAAGGGGGAAGGAGAGGTGGGGTGATGCATAAAACCAGAGTTTGATATAAGCACAGGTACCATTCCAAAAACCAACTATGGAATAGACAAGACCTACACCTTCCTCAGTGAAAGGGACTCAAAACCCCATATTTCCCGCAGAGGAATATATCTGACTAGTAAGAATCTTAAAACCTATGTATTGGTATGTCTCCGTAAGGGAATCAAGTGTGTCTAGACTGGGATAAATATGGCAGCGAGAATCAGCTCAAAGCCACTATAAAAAGGAATTTCAAAAATAAAACAAAAAAACTGGGAAATTCTTTACAATTCCTTCAGGGTCTCTGATGAAACCTGAAATGACCCTATCTACAATGACAGCTGGATGTGGCATAAGGCTGGACACTTGGGACTGAGAGGATTGGTGAGATTGGGTGAGCAAATGCAGACCCTTTAAAGCAATAATGCATGGCACACATTCCATGGGTCCCAACTCTCCAGGTTGAAGGGAATATTACTACAGATATAACATGTACGGGAATCCTAGAGAACGGACACACTGTGAATACGAAAGGTTTCTAAAACTCAACGAATAGTCCCTCTCCTGGTGCTCCGGTTTGACTTTCCATCTGCTTTATTATCAACCTCCCAACTTGGAGAGACAGCCCCTTTAACCTCCTGGTTCGCACAGGTTGCCAATTTGGCAGAGGATGAAAGGGAAGAGGGAGAACCAATGAGAGAGTAGCTGTTAGGCATTTGGACGGGCACATATCACTGTAATTTCCCGGCAGGAAGAAGAATTAACCAAAGTCTCAGCCACCCACCGGGAATCAGTATAGATCCTGAACCAAAATTTTGGACTTGCGGTCAGCTCACCAAAAACGAGTTGAAAAATGGAGCTCAGGGGCACAGCAATTCACAAACTGGCCGAGTAATAAAGGACAACTATCGTCCAAAAATCTGTTGAGGGAAGGCAACGAGGCGGACTTGAAAGCGAGGCAGAATAGCAGGAAACAGATTTCCAGAGGTACGTTGGAATCGCCTTTAAAGCACAGGAAGAGGGGCACAACTTCGACAATGATGCACTTGGCCAAAAAGGGCGTATGCGTTTTCTCCTGAATATATTCAGGAGAAAACGCATACGCCCTTTTTGGCCAAGCAAGCAAGCGGGCAATGCAAATCTGCACTACAAAGAAGTATCACTTCCCACCGGTCAAAAGGGACATCCACAAAATGTGTAAAAACCAGAAAGGCAAGACAGGCCCTGGAGAACAGGGAACATTGTTATGCTGATGGGCGGGTGGTAAATTGACAGCTGCCTCTCTGGAGGAGTGCATTGTGTTCCCTAAAACCAGTAAACAACACAGCTACAGAGCCAAGGGCCCTTCCAGTCTAGGGAATATACCTTGGGAAAACTGAAAATCAAAAAGACACAGCCACCCCAAAATTTAGGGCTGCACTGCTTACAAGGACCTCAACTTGGGTACACCTTAAATATCCCAGGAAATATAAAAATGGTTCAAAAAATTGTGGTACTTACGTACGATGGAATATCCCTCAGCCATGAAATCAATGTCATAAGACCAGTAGCAGCAAAATGGGTGGATTCAGGTACGATGATTCTAAGTGAAATAAGTCACAGAGAAAAAGAAACTTATCATAAGATATCACTTATGAAGATCCTGTAAACATGGCTACACTTGAACTGAGTTAGGAAAGAGAACAGTGTCTCACATTTAGAAAACACTCTTATGCCTGCTTAAGGGGGAAGGAGAGGTGGGGTGATGCATAAAACCAGAGTTTGATATAAGCACAGGTACCGTTCCAAAAACCAACTATGGAATAGACAAGACCTACACCTTCCTCAGTGAAAGGGACTCAAAACCCCATATTTCCCGCAGAGGAATATATCTGACTAGTAAGAATCTTAAAACCTATGTATTGATATGTCTCCGTAAGGGAATCAAGTGTGTCTAGACTGGGATAAATATGGCAGCGAGAATCAGCTCAAACCCACTATAAAAAGGAATTTCAAAAATAAAACAAAAAAACTGGGAAATTCTTTACAATTCCTTCAGGGTCTCTGATGAAACCTGAAATGACCCTATCTACAATGACAGCTGGATGTGGCATAAGGCTGGACACTTGGGACTGAGAGGATTGGTGAGATTGGGTGAGCAAATGCAGACCCTTTAAAGCAATAATGCATGGCACACATTCCATGGGTCCCAACTCTCCAGGTTGAAGGGAATATTACTACAGATATAACATGTACGGGAATCCTAGAGAACGGACACACTGTGAATACGAAAGGTTTCTAAAACTCAACGAATAGTCCCTCTCCTGGTGCTCCGGTTTGACTTTCCATCTGCTTTATTATCAACCTCCCAACTTGGAGAGACAGCCCCTTTAACCTCCTGGTTCGCACAGGTTGCCAATTTGGCAGAGGATGAAAGGGAAGAGGGAGAACCAATGAGAGAGTAGCTGTTAGGCATTTGGACGGGCACATATCACTGTAATTTCCCGGCAGGAAGAAGAATTAACCAAAGTCTCAGCCACCCACCAGGAATCAGTATAGATCCTGAACCAAAATTTTGGACTTGCGGTCAGCTCACCAAAAACGAGTTGAAAAATGGAGCTCAGGGGCACAGCAATTCACAAACTGGCCGAGTAATAAAGGACAACTATCGTCCAAAAATCTGTTGAGGGAAGGCAACGAGGCGGACTTGAAAGCGAGGCAGAATAGTAGGAAACAGATTTCCAGAGGTACGTTGGAATCGCCTTTAAAGCACAGGAAGAGGGGCACAACTTCGACAATGATGCACTTGGCCAAAAAGGGCGTATGCGTTTTCTCCTGAATATATTAAGGAGAAAACGCATACGCCCTTTTTGGCCAAGCAAGCAAGCGGGCAATGCAAATCTGCACTACAAAGAAGTATCACTTCCCACCGGTCAAAAGGGACATCCACAAAATGTGTAAAAACCAGAAAGGCAAGACAGGCCCTGGAGAACAGGGAACCTTGTTATGCTGATGGGCGGGATGTAAATTGCCAGCTGCCTCTCTGGAGGAGTGCATTGTGTTCCCTAAAACCAGTAAACAACAGAGCTACAGAGCCAAGGGCACTTCCAGTCTAGGGAATATACCTTGGGAAAACTGAAAATCAAAAAGACACAGCCACCCCAAAATTTAGGGCTGCACTGCTTACAAGGACCTCAACTTGGGTACACCTTAAATATCCCAGGAAATATAAAAATGGTTCAAAAAATTGTGGTACTTACGTACGATGGAATATCCCTCAGCCATGAAATCAATGTCATAAGACCAGTAGCAGCAAAATGGGTGGATTCAGGTACGATGATTCTAAGTGAAATAAGTCACACAGAAAAAGAAACTTATCATAAGATATCACTTATGAAGATCCTGTAAACATGGCTACACTTGAACTGAGTTAGGAAAGAGAACAGTGTCTCACATTTAGAAAACACTCTTATGCCTGCTTAAGGGGGAAGGAGAGGTGGGGTGATGCATAAAACCAGAGTTTGATATAAGCAGAGGTACCGTTCCAAAAACCAACTATGGAATAGACAAGACCTACACCTTCCTCAGTGAAAGGGACTCAAAACCCCATATTTCCCGCAGAGGAATATATCTGACTAGTAAGAATCTTAAAACCTATGTATTGATATGTCTCCGTAAGGGAATCAAGTGTGTCTAGACTGGGATAAATATGGCAGCGAGAATCAGCTCAAACCCACTATAAAAAGGAATTTCAAAAATAAAACAAAAAAACTGGGAAATTCTTTACAATTCCTTCAGGGTCTCTGATGAAACCTGAAATGACCCTATCTACAATGACAGCTGGATGTGGCATAAGGCTGGACACTTGGGACTGAGAGGATTCGTGAGATTGGGTGAGCAAATGCAGACCCTTTAAAGCAATAATGCATGGCACACATTCCATGGGTCCCAACTCTCCAGGTTGAAGGGAATATTACTACAGATATAACATGTACGGGAATCCTAGAGAACGGACACACTGTGAATACAAAAGGTTTCTAAAACTCAACGAATAGTCCCTCTCCTGGTGCTCCGGTTTGACTTTCCATCTGCTTTATTATCAACCTCCCAACTTGGAGAGACAGCCCCTTTAACCTCCTGGTTCGCACAGGTTGCCAATTTGGCAGAGGATGAAAGGGAAGAGGGAGAACCAATGAGAGAGTAGCTGTTAGGCATTTGGACGGGCACATATCACTGTAATTTCCCGGCAGGAAGAAGAATTAACCAAAGTCTCAGCCACCCACCGGGAATCAGTATAGATCCTGAACCAAAATTTTGGACTTGCGGTCAGCTCACCAAAAACGAGTTGAAAAATGGAGCTCAGGGGCACAGCAATTCACAAACTGGCCGAGTAATAAAGGACAACTATCGTCCAAAAAATCTGTTGAGGGAAGGCAACGAGGCGGACTTGAAAGCGAGGCAGAATAGCAGGAAACAGATTTTCAGAGGTACGTTGGAATCGCCTTTAAAGCACAGGAAGAGGGGCACAACTTCGACAATGATGCACTTGGCCCAAAAGGGCGTATGTGTTTTCTCCTGAATATATTCAGAAGAAAACGCATACACCCTTTTTGGCCAAGCAAGCAAGCGGGCAATGCAAATCTGCACTACAAAGAAGTATCACTTCCCACCGGTCCAAAGGGACATCCACAAAATGTGTAAAAACCAGAAAGGCAAGACAGGCCCTGGAGAACAGGGAGCCTTGTTATGCTGATGGGCGGGATGTAAATTGCCAACTGCCTCTCTGGAGGAGTGCATTGTGTTCCCTAAAACAAGTAAACAACAGAGCTACAGAGCCAAGGGCACTTCCTGTCTGGGGAATATACCTTGGGAAAATTGAAAATCAAAAAGACACAGCCACCCCAAAATTTAGGGCTGCACTGCTTACAAGGACCTCAACTTGGGTACACCTTAAATATCCCAGGAAATATAAAAATGGTTCAAAAAATTGTGGTACTTACGTACGATGGAATATCCCTCAGCCATGAAATCAATGTCATAAGACCAGTAGCAGCAAAATGGGTGGATTCAGGTACGATGATTCTAAGTGAAATAAGTCACACAGAAAAAGAAACTTATCATAAGATATCACTTATGAAGATCCTGTAAACATGGCTACACTTGAACTGAGTTAGGAAAGAGAACAGTGTCTCACATTTAGAAAACACTCTTATGCCTGCTTAAGGGGGAAGGAGAGGTGGGGTGATGCATAAAACCAGAGTTTGATATAAGCACAGGTACCGTTCCAAAAACCAACTATGGAATAGACAAGACCTACACCTTCCTCAGTGAAAGGGACTCAAAACCCCATATTTCCCTCAGAGGAATATATCTGACTTGTAAGAATCTTAAAACCTATGTATTGATATGTCTCCGTAAGGGAATCAAGTGTGTCTAGACAGGCATAAACATGGCAGTGAGAATCAGCTCAAACCCACTATAAAAAGGAATTTCAAAAACAAAACAAAAAAACTGGGAAATTCTTTACAATTCCTTCAGGGTCTCTGATGAAACCTGAAATGACCCTATCTACAATGACAGCTGGATGTGGCATAAGGCTGGACACTTGGGACTGAGAGGATTGGTGAGATTGGGTGAGCAAATGCAGACCCTTTAAAGCAATAATGCATGGCACACATTCCATGGGTCCCAACTCTCCAGGTTGAAGGGAATATTACTACAGATATAACATGTACGGGAATCCTAGAGAACGGACACACTGTGAATACGAAAGGTTTCTAAAACTCAACGAATAGTCCCTCTCCTGGTGCTCCGGTTTGACTTTCCATCTGCTTTATTATCAACCTCCCAACTTGGAGAGACAGCCCCTTTAACCTCCTGGTTCGCACAGGTTGCCAATTTGGCAGAGGATGAAAGGGAAGAGGGAGAACCAATGAGAGAGTAGCTGTTAGGCATTGGACGGGCACATATCACTGTAATTTCCCGGCAGGAAGAAGAATTAACCAAAGTCTCAGCCACCCACCGGGAATCAGTATAGATCCTGAACCAAAATTTTGGACTTGCGGTCAGCTCACCAAAAACGAGTTGAAAAATGGAGCTCAGGGGCACAGCAATTCACAAACTGGCCGAGTAATAAAGGACAACTATCATCCAAAAATCTGTTGAGGGAAGGCAACGAGGCGGACTTGAAAGCGAGGCAGAATAGCAGGAAACAGATTTCAAGAGGTACGTTGGAATCGCCTTTAAAGCACAGGAAGAGGGGCACAACTTCGACAATGATGCACTTGGCCAAAAAGGGCGTATGCGTTTTCTCCTGAATATATTCAGGAGAAAACGCATACGCCCTTTTTGGCCAAGCAAGCAAGCGGGCAATGCAAATCTGCACTACAAAGAAGTATCACTTCCCACCGGTCAAAAGGGACATCCACAAAATGTGTAAAAACCAGAAAGGCAAGACAGGCCCTGGAGAACAGGGAGCCTTGTTATGCTGATGGGCGGGATGTAAATTGCCAACTGCCTCTCTGGAGGAGTGCATTGTGTTCCCTAAAACAAGTAAACAACAGAGCTACAGAGCCAAGGGCACTTCCAGTCTAGGGAATATACCTTGGGAAAACTGAAAATCAAAAAGACACAGCCACCCCAAAATTTAGGGCTGCACTGATTACAAGGACCTCAACTTGGGTACACCTTAAATATCCCAGGAAATATAAAAATGGTTCAAAAAATTGTGGCACTTACGTACGATGGAATATCCCTCAGCCATGAAATCAATGTCATAAGACCAGTAGCAGCAAAATGGGTGGATTCAGGTACGATGATTCTAAGTGAAATAAGTCACACAGAAAAAGAAACTTATCATAAGATATCACTTAAGAAGATCCTGTAAACATGGCTACACTTGAACTGAGTTAGGAAAGAGAACAGTGTCTCACATTTAGAAAATACTCTTATGCCTGCTTAAGGGGGAAGGAGAGGTGGGGTGATGCATAAAACCAGAGTTTGATATAAGCACAGGTACCGTTCCAAAAACCAACTATGGAATAGACAAGACCTACACCTTCCTCAGTGAAAGGGACTCAAAACCCCATATTTCCTGCAGAGGAATATATCTGACTAGTAAGAATCTTAAAACCTATGTATTGATATGTCTCCGTAAGGGAATCAAGTGTGTCTAGACTGGGATAAATATGGCAGCGAGAATCAGCTCAAACCCACTATAAAAAGGAATTTCAAAAATAAAACAAAAAAACTGGGAAATTCTTTACAATTCCTTCAGGGTCTCTGATGAAACCTGAAATGACCCTATCTACAATGACAGCTGGATGTGGCATAAGGCTGGACACTTGGGACTGAGAGGATTGGTGAGATTGGGTGAGCAAATGCAGACCCTTTAAAGCAATAATGCATGGCACACATTCCATGGGTCCCAACTCTCCAGGTTGAAGGGAATATTACTACAGATATAACATGTACGGGAATCCTAGAGAACGGACACACTGTGAATACGAAAGGTTTCTAAAACTCAACGAATAGTCCCTCTCCTGGTGCTCCGGTTTGACTTTCCATCTGCTTTATTATCAACCTCCCAACTTGGAGAGACAGCCCCTTTAACCTCCTGGTTCGCACAGGTTGCCAATTTGGCAGAGGATGAAAGGGAAGAGGGAGAACCAATGAGAGAGTAGCTGTTAGGCATTTGGACGGGCACATATCACTGTAATTTCCCGGCAGGAAGAAGAATTAACCAAAGTCTCAGCCACCCACCGGGAATCAGTATAGATCCTGAACCAAAATTTTGGACTTGTGGTCAGCTCACCAAAAACGAGTTGAAAAATGGAGCTCAGGGGCACAGCAATTCACAAACTGGCCGAGTAATAAAGGACAACTATCGTCCAAAAATCTGTTGAGGGAAGGCAACGAAGCGGACTTGAAAGCGAGGCAGAATAGCAGGAAACAGATTTCCAGAGGTACGTTGGAATCGCCTTTAAAGCACAGGAAGAGGGGCACAACTTCGACAATGATGCACTTGGCCAAAAAGGGCGTATGCGTTTTCTCCTGAATATATTCAGGAGAAAACGCATACGCCCTTTTTGGCCAAGCAAGCAAGCGGGCAATGCAAATCTGCACTACAAAGTAGTATCACTTCCCACCGGTCAAAAGGGACATCCACAAAATGTGTAAAAACCAGAAAGGCAAGACAGGCCCTGGAGAACAGGGAGCCTTGTTATGCTGATGGGCGGGATGTAAATTGCCAACTGCCTCTCTGGAGGAGTGCATTGTGTTCCCTAAAACAAGTAAAGAACAGAGCTACAGAGCCAAGGGCACTTCCAGTCTAGGGAATATACCTTGGGAAAACTGAAAATCAAAAAGACACAGCCACCCCAAAATTTAGGGCTGCACTGCTTACAAGGACCTCAACTTGGGTACACCTTAAATATCCCAGGAAATATAAAAATGGTTCAAAAAATTGTGGTACTTACGTACGATGGAATATCCCTCAGCCATGAAATCAATGTCATAAGACCAGTAGCAGCAAAATGGGTGGATTCAGGTACGATGATTCTAAGTGAAATAAGTCACACAGAAAAAGAAACTTATCATAAGATATCACTTATGAAGATCCTGTAAACATGGCTACACTTGAACTGAGTTAGGAAAGAGAACAGTGTCTCACATTTAGAAAACACTCTTATGCCTGCTTAAGGGGGAAGGAGAGGTGGGGTGATGCATAAAACCAGAGTTTGATATAAGCAGAGGTACCGTTCCAAAAACCAACTATGGAATAGACAAGACCTACACCTTCCTCAGTGAAAGGGACTCAAAACCCCATATTTCCCGCAGAGGAATATATCTGACTAGTAAGAATCTTAAAACCTATGTATTGGTATGTCTCCGTAAGGGAATCAAGTGTGTCTAGACTGGGATAAATATGGCAGCGAGAATCAGCTCAAAGCCACTATAAAAAGGAATTTCAAAAATAAAACAAAAAAACTGGGAAATTCTTTACAATTCCTTCAGGGCCTCTGATGAAACCTGAAATGACCCTATCTACAATGACAGCTGGATGTGGCATAAGGCTGGACACTTGGGACTGAGAGGATTGGTGAGATTGGGTGAGCAAATGCAGACCCTTTAAAGCAATAATGCATGGCACACATTCCATGGGTCCCAACTCTCCAGGTTGAAGGGAATATTACTACAGATATAACATGTACGGGAATCCTAGAGAACGGACACACTGTGAATACGAAAGGTTTCTAAAACTCAACGAATAGTCCCTCTCCTGGTGCTCCGGTTTGACTTTCCATCTGCTTTATTATCAACCTCCCAACTTGGAGAGACAGCCCCTTTAACCTCCTGGTTCGCACAGGTTGCCAATTTGGCAGAGGATGAAAGGGAAGAGGGAGAACCAATGAGAGAGTAGCTGTTAGGCATTTGGACGGGCACATATCACTGTAATTTCCCGGCAGGAAGAAGAATTAACCAAAGTCTCAGCCACCCACCGGGAATCAGTATAGATCCTGAACCAAAATTTTGGACTTGCGGTCAGCTCACCAAAAACGAGTTGAAAAATGGAGCTCAGGGGCACAGCAATTCACAAACTGGCCGAGTAATAAAGGACAACTATCGTCCAAAAATCTGTTGAGGGAAGGCAACGAGGCAGACTTGAAAGCGAGGCAGAATAGCAGGAAACAGATTTCCAGAGGTACGTTGGAATCGCCTTTAAAGCACAGGAAGAGGGGCACAACTTCGACAATGATGCACTTGGCCAAAAAGGGCGTATGCGTTTTCTCCTGAATATATTCAGGAGAAAACGCATACGCCCTTTTTGGCCAAGCAAGCAAGCGGGCAATGCAAATCTGCACTACAAAGAAGTATCACTTCCCACCGGTCAAAAGGGACATCCACAAAATGTGTAAAAACCAGAAAGGCAAGACAGGCCCTGGAGAACAGGGAACATTGTTATGCTGATGGGCGGGTTGTAAATTGACAGCTGCCTCTCTGGAGGAGTGCATTGTGTTCCCTAAAACCAGTAAACAACACAGCTACAGAGCCAAGGGCCCTTCCAGTCTAGGGAATATACCTTGGGAAAACTGAAAATCAAAAAGACACAGCCACCCCAAAATTTAGGGCTGCACTGCTTACAAGGACCTCAACTTGGGTACACCTTAAATATCCCAGGAAATATAAAAATGGTTCAAAAAATTGTGGTACTTACGTACGATGGAATATCCCTCAGCCATGAAATCAATGTCATAAGACCAGTAGCAGCAAAATGGGTGGATTCAGGTACGATGATTCTAAGTGAAATAAGTCACAGAGAAAAAGAAACTTATCATAAGATATCACTTATGAAGATCCTGTAAACATGGCTACACTTGAACTGAGTTAGGAAAGAGAACAGTGTCTCACATTTAGAAAACACTCTTATGCCTGCTTAAGGGGGAAGGAGAGGTGGGGTGATGCATAAAACCAGAGTTTGATATAAGCACAGGTACCGTTCCAAAAACCAACTATGGAATAGACAAGACCTACACCTTCCTCAGTGAAAGGGACTCAAAACCCCATATTTCCCGCAGAGGAATATATCTGACTAGTAAGAATCTTAAAACCTATGTATTGATATGTCTCCGTAAGGGAATCAAGTGTGTCTAGACTGGGATAAATATGGCAGCGAGAATCAGCTCAAACCCACTATAAAAAGGAATTTCAAAAATAAAACAAAAAAACTGGGAAATTCTTTACAATTCCTTCAGGGTCTCTGATGAAACCTGAAATGACCCTATCTACAATGACAGCTAGATGTGGCATAAGGCTGGACACTTGGGACTGAGAGGATTGGTGAGATTGGGTGAGCAAATGCAGACCCTTTAAAGCAATAATGCATGGCACACATTCCATGGGTCCCAACTCTCCAGGTTGAAGGGAATATTACTACAGATATAACATGTACGGGAATCCTAGAGAACGGACACACTGTGAATACGAAAGGTTTCTAAAACTCAACGAATAGTCCCTCTCCTGGTGCTCCAGTTTGACTTTCCATCTGCTTTATTATCAACCTCCCAACTTGGAGAGACAGCCCCTTTAACCTCCTGGTTCGCACAGGTTGCCAATTTGGCAGAGGATGAAAGGGAAGAGGGAGAACCAATGAGAGAGTAGCTGTTAGGCATTTGGACGGGCACATATCACTGTAATTTCCCGGCAGGAAGAAGAATTAACCAAAGTCTCAGCCACCCACCGGGAATCAGTATAGATCCTGAACCAAAATTTTGGACTTGCGGTCAGCTCACCAAAAACGAGTTGAAAAATGGAGCTCAGGGGCACAGCAATTCACAAACTGGCCGAGTAATAAAGGACAACTATCGTCCAAAAATCTGTTGAGGGAAGGCAACGAGGCGGACTTGAAAGCGAGGCAGAATAGCAGGAAACAGATTTCAAGAGGTACGTTGGAATCGCCTTTAAAGCACAGGAAGAGGGGCACAACTTCGACAATGATGCACTTGGCCAAAAAGGGCGTATGCGTTTTCTCCTGAATATATTCAGGAGAAAACGCATACGCCCTTTTTGGCCAAGCAAGCAAGCGGGCAATGCAAATCTGCACTACAAAGAAGTATCACTTCCCACCGGTCAAAAGGGACATCCACAAAATGTGTAAAAACCAGAAAGGCAAGACAGGCCCTGGAGAACAGGGAGCCTTGTTATGCTGATGGGCGGGATGTAAATTGCCAACTGCCTCTCTGGAGGAGTGCATTGTGTTCCCTAAAACAAGTAAAGAACAGAGCTACAGAGCCAAGGGCACTTCCAGTCTAGGGAATATACCTTGGGAAAACTGAAAATCAAAAAGACAGAGCCACCCCAAAATTTAGGGCTGCACTGCTTACAAGGACCTCAACTTGGGTACACCTTAAATATCCCAGGAAATATAAAAATGGTTCAAAAAATTGTGGTACTTACGTACGATGGAATATCCCTCAGCCATGAAATCAATGTCATAAGACCAGTAGCAGCAAAATGGGTGGATTCAGGTACGATGATTCTAAGTGAAATAAGTCACACAGAAAAAGAAACTTATCATAAGATATCACTTATGAAGATCCTGTAAACATGGCTACACTTGAACTGAGTTAGGAAAGAGAACAGTGTCTCACATTTAGAAAACACTCTTATGCCTGCTTAAGGGGGAAGGAGAGGTGGGGTGATGCATAAAACCAGAGTTTGATATAAGCACAGGTACCGTTCCAAAAACCAACTATGGAATAGACAAGACCTACACCTTCCTCAGTGAAAGGGACTCAAAATCCCATATTTCCCGCAGAGGAATATATCTGACTAGTAAGAATCTTAAAACCTATGTATTGATATGTCTCCGTAAGGGAATCAAGTGTGTCTAGACTGGGATAAATATGGCAGCGAGAATCAGCTCAAACCCACTATAAAAAGGAATTTCAAAAATAAAACAAAAAAACTGGGAAATTCTTTACAATTCCTTCAGGGTCTCTGATGAAACCTGAAATGACCCTATCTACAAGGACAGCTGGATGTGGCATAAGGCTGGACACTTGGGACTGAGAGGATTGGTGAGATTGGGTGAGCAAATGCAGACCCTTTAAAGCAATAATGCATGGCACACATTCCATGGGTCCCAACTCTCCAGGTTGAAGGGAATATTACTACAGATATAACATGTACGGGAATCCTAGAGAACGGACACACTGTGAATACGAAAGGTTTCTAAAACTCAACGAATAGTCCCTCTCCTGGTGCTCCGGTTTGACTTTCCATCTGCTTTATTATCAACCTCCCAACTTGGAGAGACAGCCCCTTTAACCTCCTGGTTCGCACAGGTTGCCAATTTGGCAGAGGATGAAAGGGAAGAGGGAGAACCAATGAGAGAGTAGCTGTTAGGCATTTGGACGGGCACATATCACTGTAATTTCCCGGCAGGAAGAAGAATTAACCAAAGTCTCAGCCACCCACCGGGAATCAGTATAGATCCTGAACCAAAATTTTGGACTTGCGGTCAGCTCACCAAAAACGAGTTGAAAAATGGAGCTCAGGGGCACAGCAATTCACAAACTGGCCGAGTAATAAAGGACAACTATCGTCCAAAAATCTGTTGAGGGAAGGCAACGAGGCGGACTTGAAAGCGAGGCAGAATAGCAGGAAACAGATTTCAAGAGGTACGTTGGAATCGCCTTTAAAGCACAGGAAGAGGGGCACAACTTCGACAATGATGCACTTGGCCAAAAAGGGCGTATGCGTTTTCTCCTGAATATATTCAGGAGAAAACGCATACGCCCTTTTTGGCCAAGCAAGCAAGCGGGCAATGCAAATCTGCACTACAAAGAAGTATCACTTCCCACCGGTCAAAAGGGACATCCACAAAATGTGTAAAAACCAGAAAGGCAAGACAGGCCCTGGAGAACAGGGAGCCTTGTTATGCTGATGGGCGGGATGTAAATTGCCAACTGCCTCTCTGGAGGAGTGCATTGTGTTCCCTAAAACAAGTAAACAACAGAGCTACAGAGCCAAGGGCACTTCCAGTCTAGGGAATATACCTTGGGAAAACTGAAAATCAAAAAGACACAGCCACCCCAAAATTTAGGGCTGCACTGCTTACAAGGACCTCAACTTGGGTACACCTTAAATATCCCAGGAAATATAAAAATGGTTCAAAAAATTGTGGTACTTACGTACGATGGAATATCCCTCAGCCATGAAATCAATGTCATAAGACCAGTAGCAGCAAAATGGGTGGATTCAGGTACGATGATTCTAAGTGAAATAAGTCACACAGAAAAAGAAACTTATCATAAGATATCACTTATGAAGATCCTGTAAACATGGCTACACTTGAACTGAGTTAGGAAAGAGAACAGTGTCTCACATTTAGAAAACACTCTTATGCCTGCTTAAGGGGGAAGGAGAGGTGGGGTGATGCATAAAACCAGAGTTTGATATAAGCACAGGTACCGTTCCAAAAACCAACTATGGAATAGACAAGACCTACACCTTCCTCAGTGAAAGGGACTCAAAACCCCATATTTCCAGGAGAAGAATATATCTGACTAGTAAGAATCTTAAAACCTATGTATTGATATGTCTCCGTAAGGGAATCAAGTGTGTCTAGACTGGCACAAACATGGCAGCGAGAATCAGCTCAAACCCACTATAAAAAGGAATTTCAAAAACAAAACAAAAAAAACTGGGAAATTCTTTACAATTCCTTCAGGGTCCCTGATGAAACCTGAAATGACCCTATCTACAATGACAGCTGGATGTGGCATAAGGCTGGACACTTGGGACTGAGAGGATTGGTGAGATTGGGTGAGCAAATGCAGACCCTTTAAAGCAATAATGCATGGCACACATTCCATGGGTCCCAACTCTCCAGGTTGAAGGGAATATTACTACAGATATAACATGTACGGGAATCCTAGAGAACGGACACACTGTGAATACGAAAGGTTTCTAAAACTCAACGAATAGTCCCTCTCCTGGTGCTCCAGTTTGACTTTCCATCTGCTTTATTATCAACCTCCCAACTTGGAGAGACAGCCCCTTTAACCTCCTGGTTCGCACAGGTTGTCAATTTGGCAGAGGATGAAAGGGAAGAGGGAGAACCAATGAGAGAGTAGCTGTTAGGCATTTGGACGGGCACATATCACTGTAATTTCCCGGCAGGAAGAAGAATTAACCAAAGTCTCAGCCACCCACCGGGAATCAGTATAGATCCTGAACCAAAATTTTGGACTTGCGGTCAGCTCACCAAAAACGAGTTGAAAAATGGAGCTCAGGGGCACAGCAATTCACAAACTGGCCAAGTAATAAAGGACAACTATCGTCCAAAAATCTGTTGAGGGAAGGCAACGAGGCAGACTTGAAAGCGTGGCAGAATAGCAGGAAACAGATTTCAAGAGGTACGTTGGAATCGCCTTTAAAGCACAGGAAGAGGGGCACAACTTCGACAATGAGGCACTTGGCCAAAAAGGGCGTATGCGTTTTCTCCTGAATATATTCAGGAGAAAACGCATACGCCCTTTTTGGCCAAGCAAGCAAGCGGGCAATGCAAATCTGCACTACAAAGAAGTATCACTTCCCACCGGTCAAAAGGGACATCCACAAAATGTGTAAAAACCAGAAAGGCAAGACAGGCCCTGGAGAACAGGGAGCCTTGTTATGCTGATGGGCGGGATGTAAATTGCCAACTGCCTCTCTGAAGGAGTGCATTGTGTTCCCTAAAACAAGTAAACAACAGAGCTACAGAGCCAAGGGCACTTCCAGTCTAGGGAATATACCCTGGGAAAACTGAAAATCAAAAAGATACAGCCACCCCAAAATTTAGGGCTGCACTGCTTACAAGGACCTCAACTTGGGTACACCTTAAATATCCCAGGAAATATAAAAATGGTTCAAAAAATTGTGGTACTTACGTACGATGGAATATCCCTCAGCCATGAAATCAATGTCATAAGACCAGTAGCAGCAAAATGGGTGGATTCAGGTACGATGATTCTAAGTGAAATAAGTCACACAGAAAAAGAAACTTATCATAAGATATCACTTATGAAGATCCTGTAAACATGGCTACACTTGAACTGAGTTAGGAAAGAGAACAGTGTCTCACATTTAGAAAACACTCTTATGCCTGCTTAAGGGGGAAGGAGAGGTGGGGTGATGCATTAAACCAGAGTTTGATATAAGCACAGGTACCGTTCCAAAAACCAACTATGGAATAGACAAGACCTACACCTTCCTCAGTGAAAGGGACTCAAAATCCCATATTTCCCGCAGAGGAATATATCTGACTAGTAAGAATCTTAAAACCTATGTATTGATATGTCTCCGTAAGGGAATCAAGTGTGTCTAGACTGGGATAAATATGGCAGCGAGAATCAGCTCAAACCCACTATAAAAAGGAATTTCAAAAATAAAACAAAAAAACTGGGAAATTCTTTACAATTCCTTCAGGGTCTCTGATGAAACCTGAAATGACCCTATCTACAAGGACAGCTGGATGTGGCATAAGGCTGGACACTTGGGACTGAGAGGATTGGTGAGATTGGGTGAGCAAATGCAGACCCTTTAAAGCAATAATGCATGGCACACATTCCATGGGTCCCAACTCTCCAGGTTGAAGGGAATATTACTACAGATATAACATGTACGGGAATCCTAGAGAACGGACACACTGTGAATACGAAAGGTTTCTAAAACTCAACGAATAGTCCCTCTCCTGGTGCTCCGGTTTGACTTTCCATCTGCTTTATTATCAACCTCCCAACTTGGAGAGACAGCCCCTTTAACCTCCTGGTTCGCACAGGTTGCCAATTTGGCAGAGGATGAAAGGGAAGAGGGAGAACCAATGAGAGAGTAGCTGTTAGGCATTTGGACGGGCACATATCACTGTAATTTCCCGGCAGGAAGAAGAATTAACCAAAGTCTCAGCCACCCACCGGGAATCAGTATAGATCCTGAACCAAAATTTTGGACTTGCGGTCAGCTCACCAAAAACGAGTTGAAAAATGGAGCTCAGGGGCACAGCAATTCACAAACTGGCCGAGTAATAAAGGACAACTATCGTCCAAAAATCTGTTGAGGGAAGGCAACGAGGCGGACTTGAAAGCGAGGCAGAATAGCAGGAAACAGATTTCAAGAGGTACGTTGGAATCGCCTTTAAAGCACAGGAAGAGGGGCACAACTTCGACAATGATGCACTTGGCCAAAAAGGGCGTATGCGTTTTCTCCTGAATATATTCAGGAGAAAACGCATACGCCCTTTTTGGCCAAGCAAGCAAGCGGGCAATGCAAATCTGCACTACAAAGAAGTATCACTTCCCACCGGTCAAAAGGGACATCCACAAAATGTGTAAAAACCAGAAAGGCAAGACAGGCCCTGGAGAACAGGGAGCCTTGTTATGCTGATGGGCGGGATGTAAATTGCCAACTGCCTCTCTGGAGGAGTGCATTGTGTTCCCTAAAACAAGTAAACAACAGAGCTACAGAGTCAAGGGCACTTCCAGTCTAGGGAATATACCTTGGGAAAACTGAAAATCAAAAAGACACAGCCACCCCAAAATTTAGGGCTGCACTGCTTACAAGGACCTCAACTTGGGTACACCTTAAATATCCCAGGAAATATAAAAATGGTTCAAAAAATTGTGGTACTTACGTACGATGGAATATCCCTCAGCCATGAAATCAATGTCATAAGACCAGTAGCAGCAAAATGGGTGGATTCAGGTACGATGATTCTAAGTGAAATAAGTCACACAGAAAAAGAAACTTATCATAAGATATCACTTATGAAGATCCTGTAAACATGGCTACACTTGAACTGAGTTAGGAAAGAGAACAGTGTCTCACATTTAGAAAACACTCTTATGCCTGCTTAAGGGGGAAGGAGAGGTGGGGTGATGCATAAAACCAGAGTTTGATATAAGCACAGGTACCGTTCCAAAAACCAACTATGGAATAGACAAGACCTACACCTTCCTCAGTGAAAGGGACTCAAAACCCCATATTTCCCGCAGAGGAATATATCTGACTAGTAAGAATCTTAAAACCTATGTATTGATATGTTTCCGTAAGGGAATCAAGTGTGTCTAGACTGGGATAAATATGGCAGCGAGAATCAGCTCAAACCCACTATAAAAAGGAATTTCAAAAATAAAACAAAAAAACTGGGAAATTCTTTACAATTCCTTCAGGGTCTCTGATGAAACCTGAAATGACCCTATCTACAATGACAGCTGGATGTGGCATAAGGCTGGACACTTGGGACTGAGAGGATTGGTGAGATTGGGTGAGCAAATGCAGACCCTTTAAAGCAATAATGCATGGCACACATTCCATGGGTCCCAACTCTCCAGGTTGAAGGGAATATTACTACAGATATAACATGTACGGGAATCCTAGAGAACGGACACACTGTGAATACGAAAGGTTTCTAAAACTCAACGAATAGTCCCTCTCCTGGTGCTCCGGTTTGACTTTCCATCTGCTTTATTATCAACCTCCCAACTTGGAGAGACAGCCCCTTTAACCTCCTGGTTCGCACAGGTTGCCAATTTGGCAGAGGATGAAAGGGAAGAGGGAGAACCAATGAGAGAGTAGCTGTTAGGCATTTGGACGGGCACATATCACTGTAATTTCCCGGCAGGAAGAAGAATTAACCAAAGTCTCAGCCACCCACCGGGAATCAGTATAGATCCTGAACCAAAATTTTGGACTTGCGGTCAGCTCACCAAAAACGAGTTGAAAAATGGAGCTCAGGGGCACAGCAATTCACAAACTGGCCGAGTAATAAAGGACAACTATCGTCCAAAAATCTGTTGAGGGAAGGCAACGAGGCGGACTTGAAAGCGAGGCAGAATAGCAGGAAACAGATTTCAAGAGGTACGTTGGAATCGCCTTTAAAGCACAGGAAGAGGGGCACAACTTCGACAATGATGCACTTGGCCAAAAAGGGCGTATGCGTTTTCTCCTGAATATATTCAGGAGAAAACGCATACGCCCTTTTTGGCCAAGCAAGCAAGCGGGCAATGCAAATCTGCACTACAAAGAAGTATCACTTCCCACCGGTCAAAAGGGACATCCACAAAATGTATAAAAACCAGAAAGGCAAGACAGGCCCTGGAGAACAGGGAGCCTTGTTATGCTGATGGGCGGGATGTAAATTGCCAACTGCCTCTCTGGAGGAGTGCATTGTGTTCCCTAAAACAAGTAAACAACAGAGCTACAGAGCCAAGGGCACTTCCAGTCTAGGGAATATACCTTGGGAAAACTGAAAATCAAAAAGACACAGCCACCCCAAAATTTAGGGCTGCACTGCTTACAAGGACCTCAACTTGGGTACACCTTAAATATCCCAGGAAATATAAAAATGGTTCAAAAAATTGTGGTACTTACGTACGATGGAATATCCCTCAGCCATGAAATCAATGTCATAAGACCAGTAGCAGCAAAATGGGTGGATTCAGGTACGATGATTCTAAGTGAAATAAGTCACACAGAAAAAGAAACTTATCATAAGATATCACTTATGAATATCCTGTAAACATGGCTACACTTGAACTGAGTTAGGAATGAGAACAGTGTCTCACATTTAGAAAACACTCTTATGCCTGCTTAAGGGGGAAGGAGAGGTGGTGTGATGCATAAAACCAGAGTTTGATATAAGCACAGGTACCGTTCCAAAAACCAACTATGGAATAGACAAGACTTACACCTTCCTCAGTGAAAGGGACTCAAAAACCCATATTTCCCGCAGAGGAATATATCTGACTAGTAAGAATCTTAAAACCTATGTATTGATATGTCTCCGTAAGGGAATCAAGTGTGTTTAGACTGGGATAAATATGGCAGCGAGAATCAGCTCAAACCCACTATAAAAAGGAATTTCAAAAATAAAACAAAAAAACTGGGAAATTCTTTACAATTCCTTCAGGGTCTCTGATGAAACCTGAAATGACCCTATCTACAATGACAGCTGGATGTGGCATAAGGCTGGACACTTGGGACTGAGAGGATTGGTGAGATTGGGTGAGCAAATGCAGACCCTTTAAAGCAATAATGCATGGCACACATTCCATGGGTCCCAAATCTCCAGGTTGAAGGGAATATTACTACAGATATAACATGTACGGGAATCCTAGAGAACGGACACACTGTGAATACGAAAGGTTTCTAAAACTCAACGAATAGTCCCTCTCCTGGTGCTCCGGTTTGACTTTCCATCTGCTTTATTATCAACCTCCCAACTTGGAGAGACAGCCCCTTTAACCTCCTGGTTCGCACAGGTTGCCAATTTGGCAGAGGATGAAAGGGAAGAGGGAGAACCAATGAGAGAGTAGCTGTTAGGCATTTGGACGGGCACATATCACTGTAATTTCCCGGCAGGAAGAAGAATTAACCAAAGTCTCAGCCACCCACTGGGAATCAGTATAGATCCTGAACCAAAATTTTGGACTTGCGGTCAGCTCACCAAAAACGAGTTGAAAAATGGAGCTCAGGGGCACAGCAATTCACAAACTGGCCGAGTAATAAAGGACAACTATCGTCCAAAAATCTGTTGAGGGAAGGCAAAGAGGCGGACTTGAAAGCGAGGCAGAATAGCAGGAAACAGATTTCAAGAGGTACGTTGGAATCGCCTTTAAAGCACAGGAAGAGGGGCACAACTCCGACAATGATGCACTTGGCCAAAAAGGGCGTATGTGTTTTCTCCTGAATATATTCAGGAGAAAACACATACGCCCTTTTTGGCCAAGCAAGCAAGCGGGCAATGCAAATCTGCACTACAAAGAAGTATCACTTCCCACCGGTCAAAAGGGACATCCACAAAATGTGTAAAAACCAGAAAGGCAAGACAGGCCTTGGAGAACAGGGAGCCTTGTTATGCTGATGGGCGGGATGTAAATTGCCAACTGCCTCTCTGGAGGAGTGCATTGTGTTCCCTAAAACAAGTAAACAACAGAGCTACAGAGCCAAGGGCACTTCCAGTCTAGGGAATATACCTTGGGAAAACTGAAAATCAAAAAGACAAAGCCACCCCAAAATTTAGGGCTGCACTGCTTACAAGGACCTCAACTTGGGTACACCTTAAATATCCCAGGAAATATAAAAATGGTTCAAAATATTGTGGTACTTACGTACGATGGAATATCCCTCAGCCATGAAATCAATGTCATAAGACCAGTAGCAGCAAAATGGGTGGATTCAGGTACGATGATTCTAAGTGAAATAAGTCACACAGAAAAAGAAACTTATCATAAGATATCACTTATGAAGATCCTGTAAACATGGCTACACTTGAACTGAGTTAGGAAAGAGAACAGTGTCTCACATTTAGAAAACACTCTTATGCCTGCTTAAGGGGGAAGGAGAGGTGGGGTGATACATAAAACCAGAGTTTGATATAAGCACAGGTACCGTTCCAAAAACCAACTATGGAATAGACAAGACCTACACCTTCCTCAGTGAAAGGGACTCAAAACCCCATATTTCCCGCAGAGGAATATATCTGACTAGTAAGAATCTTAAAACCTATGTATTGATATGTCTCCATAAGGGAATCAAGTGTGTCTAGACTGGGATAAATATGGCAGCGAGAATCAGCTCAAACCCACTATAAAATGGAATTTCAAAAATAAAACAAAAAAACTGGGAAATTCTTTACAATTCCTTCAGGGTCTCTGATGAAACCTGAAATGACCCTATCTACAATGACAGCTGGATGTGGCATAAGGCTGGACACTTGGGACTGAGAGGATTGGTGAGATTGGGTGAGCAAATGCAGACCCTTTAAAGCAATAATGCATGGCACACATTCCATGGTTCCCAACTCTCCAGGTTGAAGGGAATATTACTACAGATATAACATGTACGGGAATCCTAGAGAACGGACACACTGTGAATACGAAAGGTTTCTAAAACTCAACGAATAGTCCCTCTCCTGGTGCTCCGGTTTGACTTTCCATCTGCTTTATTATCAACCTCCCAACTTGGAGAGACAGCCCCTTTAACCTCCTGGTTCGCACAGGTTGCCAATTTGGCAGAGGATGAAAGGGAAGAGGGAGAACCAATGAGAGAGTAGCTGTTAGGCATTTGGACGGGCACATATCACTGTAATTTCCCGGCAGGAAGAAGAATTAACCAAAGTCTCAGCCACCCACCGGGAATCAGTATAGATCCGGAACCAAAATTTTGGACTTGCGGTCAGCTCACCAAAAACGAGTTGAAAAATGGAGCTCAGGGGCACAGCAATTCACAAACTGGCCGAGTAATAAAGGACAACTATCGTCCAAAAATCTGTTGAGGGAAGGCAACGAGGCGGACTTGAAAGCGAGGCAGAATAGCAGGAAACAGATTTCAAGAGGTACGTTGGAATCGCCTTTAAAGCACAGGAAGAGGGGCACAACTTCGACAATGATGCACTTGGCCAAAAAGGGCGTATGCGTTTTCTCCTGAATATATTCAGGAGAAAACGCATACGCCCTTTTTGGCCAAGCAAGCAAGCGGGCAATGCAAATCTGCACTACAAAGAAGTATCACTTCCCACCGGTCAAAAGGGACATCCACAAAATGTGTAAAAACCAGAAAGGCAAGACAGGCCCTGGAGAACAGGGAGCCTTGTTATGCTGATGGGCGGGATGTAAATTGCCAACTGCCTCTCTGGAGGAGTGCATTGTGTTCCCTAAAACAAGTAAAGAACAGAGCTACAGAGCCAAGGGCACTTCCAGTCTAGGGAATATACCTTGGGAAAACTGAAAATCAAAAAGACACAGCCACCCCAAAATTTAGGGCTGCACTGCTTACAAGGACCTCAACTTGGGTACACCTTAAATATCCCAGGAAATATAAAAATGGTTCAAAAAATTGTGGTACTTACGTACGATGGAATATCCCTCAGCCATGAAATCAATGTCATAAGACCAGTAGCAGCAAAATGGGTGGATTCAGGTACGATGATTCTAAGTGAAATAAGTCACACAGAAAAAGAAACTTATCATAAGATATCACTTATGAAGATCCTGTAAACATGGCTACACTTGAACTGAGTTAGGAAAGAGAACAGTGTCTCACATTTAGAAAACACTCTTATGCCTGCTTAAGGGGGAAGGAGAGGTGGGGTGATGCATAAAACCAGAGTTTGATATAAGCACAGGTACCGTTCCAAAAACCAACTATGGAATAGACAAGACCTACACCTTCCTCAGTGAAAGGGACTCAAAACCCCATATTTCCCGCAGAGGAATATATCTGACTAGTAAGAATCTTAAAACCTATGTATTGATATGTCTCCGTAAGGGAATCAAGTGTGTCTAGACTGGGATAAATATGGCAGCGAGAATCAGCTCAAACCCACTATAAAAAGGAATTTCAAAAATAAAACAAAAAAACTGGGAAATTCTTTACAATTCCTTCAGGGTCTCTGATGAAACCTGAAATGACCCTATCTACAATGACAGCTGGATGTGGCATAAGGCTGGACACTTGGGACTGAGAGGATTGGTGAGATTGGGTGAGCAAATGCAGACCCTTTAAAGCAATAATGCATGGCACACATTCCATGGGTCCCAACTCTCCAGGTTGAAGGGAATATTACTACAGATATAACATGTACGGGAATCCTAGAGAACGGACACACTGTGAATACGAAAGGTTTCTAAAACTCAACGAATAGTCCCTCTCCTGGTGCTCCGGTTTGACTTTCCATCTGCTTTATTATCAACCTCCCAACTTGGAGAGACAGCCCCTTTAACCTCCTGGTTCGCACAGGTTGCCAATTTGGCAGAGGATGAAAGGGAAGAGGGAGAACCAATGAGAGAGTAGCTGTTAGGCATTTGGACGGGCACATATCACTGTAATTTCCCGGCAGGAAGAAGAATTAACCAAAGTCTCAGCCACCCACCGGGAATCAGTATAGATCCTGAACCAAAATTTTGGACTTGTGGTCAGCTCACCAAAAACGAGTTGAAAAATGGAGCTCAGGGGCACAGCAATTCACAAACTGGCCGAGTAATAAAGGACAACTATCGTCCAAAAATCTGTTGAGGGAAGGCAACGAGGCGGACTTGAAAGCGAGGCAGAATAGCAGGAAACAGATTTCAAGAGGTACGTTGGAATCGCCTTTAAAGCACAGGAAGAGGGGCACAACTTCGACAATGATGCACTTGGCCAAAAAGGGCGTATGCGTTTTCTCCTGAATATATTCAGGAGAAAACGCATACGCCCTTTTTGGCCAAGCAAGCAAGCGGGCAATGCAAATCTGCACTACAAAGAAGTATCACTTCCCACCGGTCAAAAGGGACATCCACAAAATGTGTAAAAACCAGAAAGGCAAGACAGGCCCTGGAGAACAGGGAGCCTTGTTATGCTGAAGGGCGGGATGTAAATTGCCAACTGCCTCTCTGGAGGAGTGCATTGTGTTCCCTAAAACAAGTAAACAACAGAGCTACAGAGCCAAGGGCACTTCCAGTCTAGGGAATATACCTTGGGAAAACTGAAAATCAAAAAGACACAGCCACCCCAAAATTTCGGGCTGCACTGCTTACAAGGACCTCAACTTGAGTACACCTTAAATATCCCAGGAAATATAAAAATGGTTCAAAAAATTGTGGTACTTACGTACGATGGAATATCCCTCAGCCATGAAATCAATGTCATAAGACCAGTAGCAGCAAAATGGGTGGATTCAGGTACGATGATTCTAAGTGAAATAAGTCACACAGAAAAAGAAACTTATCATAAGATATCACTTATGAAGATCCTGTAAACATGGCTACACTTGAACTGAGTTAGGAAAGAGAACAGTGTCTCACATTTAGAAAACACTCTTATGCCTGCTTAAGGGGGAAGGAGAGGTGGGGTGATGCATAAAAACAGAGTTTGATATAAGCACAGGTACCGTTCCAAAAACCAACTATGGAATAGACAAGACCTACACCTTCCTCAGTGAAAGGGACTCAAAACCCCATATTTCCCGCAGAGGAATATATCTGACTAGTAAGAATCTTAAAACCTATGTATTGATATGTCTCCGTAAGGGAATCAAGTGTGTCTAGACTGGGATAAATATGGCAGCGAGAATCAGCTCAAACCCACTATAAAAAGGAATTTCAAAAATAAAACAAAAAAACTGGGAAATTCTTTACAATTCCTTCAGGGTCTCTGATGAAACCTGAAATGACCCTATCTACAATGACAGCTGGATGTGGCATAAGGCTGGACACTTGGGACTGAGAGGATTGGTGAGATTGGGTGAGCAAATGCAGACCCTTTAAAGCAATAATGCATGGCACACATTCCATTGGTCCCAACTCTCCAGGTTGAAGGGAATATTACTACAGATATAACATGTACGGGAATCCTAGAGAACGGACACACTGTGAATACGAAAGGTTTCTAAAACTCAACGAATAGTCCCTCTCCTGGTGCTCCGGTTTGACTTTCCATCTGCTTTATTATCAACCTCCCAACTTGGAGAGACAGCCCCTTTAACCTCCTGGTTCGCACAGGTTGCCAATTTGGCAGAGGATGTAAGGGAAGAGGGAGAACCAATGAGAGAGTAGCTGTTAGGCATTTGGACGGGCACATATCACTGTAATTTCCCGGCAGGAAGAAGAATTAACCAAAGTCTCAGCCACCCACCGGGAATCAGTATAGATCCTGAACCAAAATTTTGGACTTGCAGTCAGCTCACCAAAAACGAGTTGAAAAATGGAGCTCAGGGGCACAGCAATTCACAAACTGGCCGAGTAATAAAGGACAACTATCGTCCAAAAATCTGTTGAGGGAAGGCAACGAGGCGGACTTGAAAGCGAGGCAGAATAGCAGGAAACAGATTTCAAGAGGTACGTTGGAATCGCCTTTAAAGCACAGGAAGAGGGGCACAACTTCGACAATGATGCACTTGGCCAAAAAGGGCGTATGCGTTTTCTCCTGAATATATTCAGGAGAAAACGCATACGCCCTTTTTGGCCAAGCAAGCAAGTGGGCAATGCAAATCTGCACTACAAAGAAGTATCACTTCCCACCGGTCAAAAGGGACATCCACAGAATGTGTAAAAACCGGAAAGGCAAGACAGGCCCTGGAGAACAGGGAGCCTTGTTATGCTGATGGGCGGGATGTAAATTGCCAACTGCCTCTCTGGAGGAGTGCATTGTGTTCCCTAAAACAAGTAAACAACAGAGCTACAGAGCCAAGGGCACTTCCAGTCTAGGGAATATACCTGGGAAAAACTGAAAATCAATAAGACAGAGCCACCCCAAAATTTAGGGCTGCACTGCTTACAAGGACCTCAACTTGGGTACACCTTAAATATCCCAGGAAATATAAAATTGGTTCAAAAAATTGTGGTACTTACGTACGATGGAATATCCCTCAGCCATGAAATCAATGTCATAAGACCAGTAGCAGCAAAATGGGTGGATTCAGGTACGATGATTTTAAGTGAAATAAGTCACACAGAAAAAGAAACTTATCATAAGTTATCACTTATGAAGATCCTGTAAACATGGCTACACTTGAACTGAGTTAGGAAAGAGAACAGTGTCTCACATTTAGAAAACACTCTTATGCCTGCTTAAGGGGGAAGGAGAGGTGGGGTGATGCATAAAACCAGAGTTTGATATAAGCACAGGTACCGTTCCAAAAACCAACTATGGAATAGACAAGACCTACACCTTCCTCAGTGAAAGGGACTCAAAACCCCATATTTCCAGGAGAAGAATATATCTGACTAGTAAGAATCTTAAAACCTATGTATTGATATGTCTCCGTAAGGGAATCAAGTGTGTCTAGACTGGCACAAACATGGCAGCGAGAATCAGCTCAAACCCACTATAAAAAGGAATTTCAAAAACAAAACAAAAAAAACTGGGAAATTCTTTACAATTCCTTCAGGGTCTCTGATGAAACCTGAAATGACCCTATCTACAATGACAGCTGGATGTGGCATAAGGCTGGACACTTGGGACTGAGAGGATTGGTGAGATTGGGTGAGCAAATGCAGACCCTTTAAAGCAATAATGCATGGCACACATTCCATGGGTCCCAACTCTCCAGGTTGAAGGGAATATTACTACAGATATAACATGTACGGGAATCCTAGAGAACGGACACACTGTGAATACGAAAGGTTTCTAAAACTCAACGAATAGTCCCTCTCCTGGTGCTCCAGTTTGACTTTCCATCTGCTTTATTATCAACCTCCCAACTTGGAGAGACAGCCCCTTTAACCTCCTGGTTCGCACAGGTTGCCAATTTGGCAGAGGATGAAAGGGAAGAGGGAGAACCAATGAGAGAGTAGCTGTTAGGCATTTGGACGGGCACATATCACTGTAATTTCCCGGCAGGAAGAAGAATTAACCAAAGTCTCAGCCACCCACCGGGAATCAGTATAGATCCTGAACCAAAATTTTGGACTTGCGGTCAGCTCACCAAAAACGAGTTGAAAAATGGAGCTCAGGGGCACAGCAATTCACAAACTGGCCAAGTAATAAAGGACAACTATCGTCCAAAAATCTGTTGAGGGAAGGCAACGAGGCAGACTTGAAAGCGTGGCAGAATAGCAGGAAACAGATTTCAAGAGGTACGTTGGAATCGCCTTTAAAGCACAGGAAGAGGGGCACAACTTCGACAATGATGCACTTGGCCAAAAAGGGCGTATGCGTTTTCTCCTGAATATATTCAGGAGAAAACGCATACGCCCTTTTTGGCCAAGCAAGCAAGCGGGCAATGCAAATCTGCACTACAAAGAAGTATCACTTCCCACCGGTCCAAAGGGACACCCACAAAATGTGTAAAAACCAGAAAGGCAAGACAGTCCCTGGAGAACAGGGTGCCTTGTTATGCTGATGGGCGGGATGTAAATTGCCAACTGCCTCTCTGAAGGAGTGCATTGTGTTCCCTAAAACAAGTAAACAACAGAGCTACAGAGCCAAGGGCACTTCCAGTCTAGGGAATATACCTTGGGAAAACTGAAAATCAAAAAGATACAGCCACCCCAAAATTTAGGGCTGCACTGCTTACAAGGACCTCAACTTGGGTACACCTTAAATATCCCAGGAAATATAAAAATGGTTCAAAAAATTGTGGTACTTACGTACGATGGAATATCCCTCAGCCATGAAATCAATGTCATAAGACCAGTAGCAGCAAAATGGGTGGATTCAGGTACGATGATTCTAAGTGAAATAAGTCACACAGAAAAAGAAACTTATCATAAGATATCACTTATGAAGATCCTGTAAACATGGCTACACTTGAACTGAGTTAGGAAAGAGAACAGTGTCTCACATTTAGAAAACACTCTTATGCCTGCTTAAGGGGGAAGGAGAGGTGGGGTGATGCATAAAACCAGAGTTTGATATAAGCACAGGTACCGTTCCAAAAACCAACTATGGAATAGACAAGACCTACACCTTCCTCAGTGAAAGGGACTCAAAACCCCATATTTCCCGCAGAGGAATATATCTGACTAGTAAGAATCTTAAAACCTATGTATTGATATGTCTCCGTAAGGGAATCAAGTGTGTCTAGACTGGGATAAATATGGCAGCGAGAATCAGCTCAAACCCACTATAAAAAGGAATTTCAAAAATAAAACAAAAAAACTGGGAAATTCTTTACAATTCCTTCAGGGTCTCTGATGAAACCTGAAATGACCCTATCTACAATGACAGCTGGATGTGGCATAAGGCTGGACACTTGGGACTGAGAGGATTGGTGAGATTGGGTGAGCAAATGCAGACCCTTTAAAGCAATAATGCATGGCACACATTCCATGGGTCCCAACTCTCCAGGTTGAAGGGAATATTACTACAGATATAACATGTACGGGAATCCTAGAGAACGGACACACTGTGAATATGAAAGGTTTCTAAAACTCAACGAATAGTCCCTCTCCTGGTGCTCCGGTTTGACTTTCCATCTGCTTTATTATCAACCTCCCAACTTGGAGAGACAGCCCCTTTAACCTCCTGGTTCGCACAGGTTGCCAATTTGGCAGAGGATGAAAGGGAAGAGGGAGAACCAATGAGAGAGTAGCTGTTAGGCATTTGGACGGGCACATATCACTGTAATTTCCCGGCAGGAAGAAGAATTAACCAAAGTCTCAGCCACCCACCGGGAATCAGTATAGATCCTGAACCAAAATTTTGGACTTGCGGTCAGCTCACCAAAAACGAGTTGAAAAATGGAGCTCAGGGCCACAGCAATTCACAAACTGGCCGAGTAATAAAGGACAACTATCGTCCAAAAATCTGTTGAGGGAAGGCAACGAGGCGGACTTGAAAGCGAGGCAGAATAGCAGGAAACAGATTTCAAGAGGTACGTTGGAATCGCCTTTAAAGCACAGGAAGAGGGGCACAACTTCGACAATGATGCACTTGGCCAAAAAGGGCGTATGCGTTTTCTCCTGAATATATTCAGGAGAAAACGCATACGCCCTTTTTGGCCAAGCAAGCAAGCGGGCAATGCAAATCTGCACTACAAAGAAGTATCACTTCCCACCGGTCAAAAGGGACATCCACAAAATGTGTAAAAACCAGAAAGGCAAGACAGGCCCTGGAGAACAGGGAGCCTTGTTATGCTGATGGGCGGGATGTAAATTGCCAACTGCCTCTCTGGAGGAGTGCATTGTGTTCCCTAAAACAAGTAAACAACAGAGCTACAGAGCCAAGGGCACTTCCAGTCTAGGGAATATACCTTGGGAAAACTGAAAATCAAAAAGACACAGCCACCCCAAAATTTAGGGCTGCACTGCTTACAAGGACCTCAACTTGGGTACACCTTAAATATCCCAGGAAATATAAAAATGGTTCAAAAAATTGTGGTACTTACGTACGATGGAATATCCCTCAGCCATGAAATCAATGTCATAAGACCAGTAGCAGCAAAATGGGTGGATTCAGGTACGATGATTCTAAGTGAAATAAGTCACACAGAAAAAGAAACTTATCATAAGATATCACTTATGAAGATCCTGTAAACATGGCTACACTTGAACTGAGTTAGGAAAGAGAACAGTGTCTCACATTTAGAAAACACTCTTATGCCTGCTTAAGGGGGAAGGAGAGGTGGGGTGATGCATAAAACCAGAGTTTGATATAAGCACAGGTACCGTTCCAAAAACCAACTATGGAATAGACAAGACCTACACCTTCCTCAGTGAAAGGGACTCAAAATCCCATATTTCCCGCAGAGGAATATATCTGACTAGTAAGAATCTTAAAACCTATGTATTGATATGTCTCCGTAAGGGAATCAAGTGTGTCTAGACTGGGATAAATATGGCAGCGAGAATCAGCTCAAACCCACTATAAAAAGGAATTTCAAAAATAAAACAAAAAAACTGGGAAATTCTTTACAATTCCTTCAGGGTCTCTGATGAAACCTGAAATGACCCTATCTACAAGGACAGCTGGATGTTGCATAAGGCTGGACACTTGGGACTGAGAGGATTGGTGAGATTGGGTGAGGAAATGCAGACCCTTTAAAGCAATAATGCATGGCACACATTCCATGGGTCCCAACTCTCCAGGTTGAAGGGAATATTACTACAGATATAACATGTACAGGAATCCTAGAGAACGGACACACTGTGAATACGAAATGTTTCTAAAACTCAACAAATAGTCCCTCTCCTGGTGCTCCGGTTTGACTTTCCATCTGCTTTATTATCAACCTCCCAACTTGGAGAGACAGCCCCTTTAACCTCCTGGTTCGCACAGGTTGCCAATTTGGCAGAGGATGAAAGGGAAGAGGGAGAACCAATGAGAGAGTAGCTGTTAGGCATTTGGACGGGCACATATCACTGTAATTTCCCGGCAGGAAGAAGAATTAACCAAAGTCTCAGCCACCCACCGGGAATCAGTATAGATCCTGAACCAAAATTTTGGACTTGCGGTCAGCTCACCAAAAACGAGTTGAAAAATGGAGCTCAGGGGCACAGCAATTCACAAACTGGCCGAGTAATAAAGGACAACTATCGTCCAAAAATCTGTTGAGGGAAGGCAACGAGGCGGACTTGAAAGCGAGGCAGAATAGCAGGAAACAGATTTCAAGAGGTACGTTGGAATCGCCTTTAAAGCACAGGAAGAGGGGCACAACTTCGACAATGATGCACTTGGCCAAAAAGGGCGTATGCGTTTTCTCCTGAATATATTCAGGAGAAAACGCATACGCCCTTTTTGGCCAAGCAAGCAAGCGGGCAATGCAAATCTGCACTACAAAGAAGTATCACTTCCCACCGGTCAAAAGGGACATCCACAAAATGTATAAAAACCAGAAAGGCAAGACAGGCCCTGGAGAACAGGGAGCCTTGTTATGCTGATGGGCGGGATGTAAATTGCCAACTGCCTCTCTGGAGGAGTGCATTGTGTTCCCTAAAACAAGTAAACAACAGAGCTACAGAGCCAAGGGCACTTCCAGTCTAGGGAATATACCTTGGGAAAACTGAAAATCAAAAAGACACAGCCACCCCAAAATTTAGGGCTGCACTGCTTACAAGGACCTCAACTTGGGTACACCTTAAATATCCCAGGAAATATAAAAATGGTTCAAAAAATTGTGGTACTTACGTACGATGGAATATCCCTCAGCCATGAAATCAATGTCATAAGACCAGTAGCAGCAAAATGGGTGGATTCAGGTACGATGATTCTAAGTGAAATAAGTCACACAGAAAAAGAAACTTATCATAAGATATCACTTATGAATATCCTGTAAACATGGCTACACTTGAACTGAGTTAGGAAAGAGAACAGTGTCTCACATTTAGAAAACACTCTTATGCCTGCTTAAGGGGGAAGGAGAGGTGGTGTGATGCATAAAACCAGAGTTTGATATAAGCACAGGTACCGTTCCAAAAACCAACTATGGAATAGACAAGACCTACACCTTCCTCAGTGAAAGGGACTCAAAACCCCATATTTCCAGCAGAGGAATATATCTGACTAGTAAGAATCTTAAAACCTATGTATTGATATGTCTCCGTAAGGGAATCAAGTGTGTTTAGACTGGGATAAATATGGCAGCGAGAATCAGCTCAAACCCACTATAAAAAGGAATTTCAAAAATAAAACAAAAAAACTGGGAAATTCTTTACAATTCCTTCAGGGTCTCTGATGAAACCTGAAATGACCCTATCTACAATGACAGCTGGATGTGGCATAAGGCTGGACACTTGGGACTGAGAGGATTGGTGAGATTGGGTGAGCAAATGCAGACCCTTTAAAGCAATAATGCATGGCACACATTCCATGGGTCCCAAATCTCCAGGTTGAAGGGAATATTACTACAGATATAACATGTACGGGAATCCTAGAGAACGGACACACTGTGAATACGAAAGGTTTCTAAAACTCAACGAATAGTCCCTCTCCTGGTGCTCCGGTTTGACTTTCCATCTGCTTTATTATCAACCTCCCAACTTGGAGAGACAGCCCCTTTAACCTCCTGGTTCGCACAGGTTGCCAATTTGGCAGAGGATGAAAGGGAAGAGGGAGAACCAATGAGAGAGTAGCTGTTAGGCATTTGGACGGGCACATATCACTGTAATTTCCCGGCAGGAAGAAGAATTAACCAAAGTCTCAGCCACCCACTGGGAATCAGTATAGATCCTGAACCAAAATTTTGGACTTGCGGTCAGCTCACCAAAAACGAGTTGAAAAATGGAGCTCAGGGGCACAGCAATTCACAAACTGGCCGAGTAATAAAGGACAACTATCGTCCAAAAATCTGTTGAGGGAAGGCAAAGAGGCGGACTTGAAAGCGAGGCAGAATAGCAGGAAACAGATTTCAAGAGGTACGTTGGAATCGCCTTTAAAGCACAGGAAGAGGGGCACAACTCCGACAATGATGCACTTGGCCAAAAAGGGCGTATGTGTTTTCTCCTGAATATATTCAGGAGAAAACACATACGCCCTTTTTGGCCAAGCAAGCAAGCGGGCAATGCAAATCTGCACTACAAAGAAGTATCACTTCCCACCGGTCAAAAGGGACATCCACAAAATGTGTAAAAACCAGAAAGGCAAGACAGGCCTTGGAGAACAGGGAGCCTTGGGAGCCTTGTTATGCTGATGGGCGGGATGTAAATTGCCAACTGCCTCTCTGGAGGAGTGCATTGTGTTCCCTAAAACAAGTAAACAACAGAGCTACAGAGCCAAGGGCACTTCCAGTCTAGGGAATATACCTTGGGAAAACTGAAAATCAAAAAGACAAAGCCAACCCAAAATTTAGGGCTGCACTGCTTACAAGGACCTCAACTTGGGTACACCTTAAATATCCCAGGAAATATAAAAATGGTTCAAAAAATTGTGGTACTTACGTACGATGGAATATCCCTCAGCCATGAAATCAATGTCATAAGACCAGTAGCAGCAAAATGGGTGGATTCAGGTACGATGATTCTAAGTGAAATAAGTCACACAGAAAAAGAAACTTATCATAAGATATCACTTATGAAGATCCTGTAAACATGGCTACACTTGAACTGAGTTAGGAAAGAGAACAGTGTCTCACATTTAGAAAACACTCTTATGCCTGCTTAAGGGGGAAGGAGAGGTGGGGTGATACATAAAACCAGAGTTTGATATAAGCACAGGTACCGTTCCAAAAACCAACTATGGAATAGACAAGACCTACACCTTCCTCAGTGAAAGGGACTCAAAACCCCATATTTCCCGCAGAGGAATATATCTGACTAGTAAGAATCTTAAAACCTATGTATTTATATGTCTCCATAAGGGAATCAAGTGTGTCTAGACTGGGATAAATATGGCAGCGAGAATCAGCTCAAACCCACTATAAAAAGGAATTTCAAAAATAAAACAAAAAAACTGGGAAATTCTTTACAATTCCTTCAGGGTCTCTGATGAAACCTGAAATGACCCTATCTACAATGACAGCTGGATGTGGCATAAGGCTGGACACTTGGGACTGAGAGGATTGGTGAGATTGGGTGAGCAAATGCAGACCCTTTAAAGCAATAATGCATGGCACACATTCCATGGGTCCCAACTCTCCAGGTTGAAGGGAATATTACTACAGATATAACATGTACGGGAATCCTAGAGAACGGACACACTGTGAATACGAAAGGTTTCTAAAACTCAACGAATAGTCCCTCTCCTGGTGCTCTGGTTTGACTTTCCATCTGCTTTATTATCAACCTCCCAACTTGGAGAGACAGCCCCTTTAACCTCCTGGTTCGCACAGGTTGCCAATTTGGCAGAGGATGAAAGGGAAGAGGGAGAACCAATGAGAGAGTAGCTGTTAGGCATTTGGACGGGCACATATCACTGTAATTTCCCGGCAGGAAGAAAATTAACCAAAGTCTCAGCCACCCACCGGGAATCAGTATAGATCCGGAACCAAAATTTTGGACTTGCGGTCAGCTCACCAAAAACGAGTTGAAAAATGGAGCTCAGGGGCACAGCAATTCACAAACTGGCCGAGTAATAAAGGACAACTATCGTCCAAAAATCTGTTGAGGGAAGGCAACGAGGCGGACTTGAAAGCGAGGCAGAATAGCAGGAAACAGATTTCAAGAGGTACGTTGGAATCGCCTTTAAAGCACAGGAAGAGGGGCACAACTTCGACAATGATGCACTTGGCCAAAAAGGGCGTATGCGTTTTCTCCTGAATATATTCAGGAGAAAACGCATACGCCCTTTTTGGCCAAGCAAGCAAGCGGGCAATGCAAATCTGCACTACAAAGAAGTATCACTTCCCACCGGTCAAAAGGGACATCCACAAAATGTGTAAAAACCAGAAAGGCAAGACAGGCCCTGGAGAACAGGGAGCCTTGTTATGCTGATGGGCGGGATGTAAATTGCCAACTGCCTCTCTGGAGGAGTGCATTGTGTTCCCTAAAACAAGTAAAGAACAGAGCTACAGAGCCAAGGGCACTTCCAGTCTAGGGAATATACCTTGGGAAAACTGAAAATCAAAAAGACACAGCCACCCCAAAATTTAGGGCTGCACTGCTTACAAGGACCTCAACTTGGGTACACCTTAAATATCCCAGGAAATATAAAAATGGTTCAAAAAATTGTGGTACTTACGTACGATGGAATATCCCTCAGCCATGAAATCAATGTCATAAGACCAGTAGCAGCAAAATGGGTGGATTCAGGTACGATGATTCTAAGTGAAATAAGTCACACAGAAAAAGAAACTTATCATAAGATATCACTTATGAAGATCCTGTAAACATGGCTACACTTGAACTGAGTTAGGAAAGAGAACAGTGTCTCACATTTAGAAAACACTCTTATGCCTGCTTAAGGGGGAAGGAGAGATGGGGTGATGCATAAAACCAGAGTTTGATATAAGCACAGGTACCGTTCCAAAAACCAACTATGGAATAGACAAGACCTACACCTTCCTCAGTGAAAGGGACTCAAAACCCCATATTTCCAGCAGAGGAATATATCTGACTAGTAAGAATCTTAAAACCTATGTATTGATATGTCTCCGTAAGGGAATCAAGTGTGTCTAGACTGGGATAAATATGGCAGCGAGAATCAGCTCAAACCCACTATAAAAAGGAATTTCAAAAATAAAACAAAAAAACTGGGAAATTCTTTACAATTCCTTCAGGGTCTCTGATGAAACCTGAAATGACCCTATCTACAATGACAGCTGGATGTGGCATAAGGCTGGACACTTGGGACTGAGAGGATTGGTGAGATTGGGTGAGCAAATGCAGACCCTTTAAAGCAATAATGCATGGCACACATTCCATGGGTCCCAACTCTCCAGGTTGAAGGGAATATTACTACAGATATAACATGTACGGGAATCCTAGAGAACGGACACACTGTGAATACGAAAGGTTTCTAAAACTCAACGAATAGTCCCTCTCCTGGTGCTCCGGTTTGACTTTCCATCTGCTTTATTATCAACCTCCCAACTTGGAGAGACAGCCCCTTTAACCTCCTGGTTCGCACAGGTTGCCAATTTGGCAGAGGATGAAAGGGAAGAGGGAGAACCAATGAGAGAGTAGCTGTTAGGCATTTGGACGGGCACATATCACTGTAATTTCCCGGCAGGAAGAAGAATTAACCAAAGTCTCAGCCACCCACCGGGAATCAGTATAGATCCTGAACCAAAATTTTGGACTTGTGGTCAGCTCACCAAAAACGAGTTGAAAAATGGAGCTCAGGGGCACAGCAATTCACAAACTGGCCAAGTAATAAAGGACAACTATCGTCCAAAAATCTGTTGAGGGAAGGCAACGAGGCGGACTTGAAAGCGAGGCAGAATAGCAGGAAACAGATTTCAAGAGGTACGTTGGAATCGCCTTTAAAGCACAGGAAGAGGGGCACAACTTCGACAATGATGCACTTGGCCAAAAAGGGCGTATGCGTTTTCTCCTGAATATATTCAGGAGAAAACGCATACGCCCTTTTTGGCCAAGCAAGCAAGCGGGCAATGCAAATCTGCACTACAAAGAAGTATCACTTCCCACCGGTCAAAAGGGACATCCACAAAATGTGTAAAAACCAGAAAGGCAAGACAGGCCCTGGAGAACAGGGAGCCTTGTTATGCTGAAGGGCGGGATGTAAATTGCCAACTGCCTCTCTGGAGGAGTGCATTGTGTTCCCTAAAACAAGTAAACAACAGAGCTACAGAGCCAAGGGCACTTCCAGTCTAGGGAATATACCTTGGGAAAACTGAAAATCAAAAAGACACAGCCACCCCAAAATTTCGGGCTGCACTGCTTACAAGGACCTCAACTTGGGTACACCTTAAATATCCCAGGAAATATAAAAATGGTTCAAAAAATTGTGGTACTTACGTACGATGGAATATCCCTCAGCCATGAAATCAATGTCATAAGACCAGTAGCAGCAAAATGGGTGGATTCAGGTACGATGATTCTAAGTGAAATAAGTCACACAGAAAAAGAAACTTATCATAAGATATCACTTATGAAGATCCTGTAAACATGGCTACACTTGAACTGAGTTAGGAAAGAGAACAGTGTCTCACATTTAGAAAACACTCTTATGCCTGCTTAAGGGGGAAGGAGAGGTGGGGTGATGCATAAAACCAGAGTTTGATATAAGCACAGGTACCGTTCCAAAAACCAACTATGCAATAGACAAGACCTACACCTTCCTCAGTGAAAGGGACTCAAAACCCCATATTTCCCGCAGAGGAATATATCTGACTAGTAAGAATCTTAAAACCTATGTATTGATATGTCTCCGTAAGGGAATCAAGTGTGTCTAGACTGGGATAAATATGGCAGCGAGAATCAGCTCAAACCCACTATAAAAAGGAATTTCAAAAATAAAACAAAAAAACTGGGAAATTCTTTACAATTCCTTCAGGGTCTCTGATGAAACCTGAAATGACCCTATCTACAATGACAGCTGGATGTGGCATAAGGCTGGACACTTGGGACTGAGAGGATTGGTGAGATTGGGTGAGCAAATGCAGACCCTTTAAAGCAATAATGCATGGCACACATTCCATGGGTCCCAACTCTCCAGGTTGAAGGGAATATTACTACAGATATAACATGTACGGGAATCCTAGAGAACGGACACACTGTGAATACGAAAGGTTTCTAAAACTCAACGAATAGTCCCTCTCCTGGTGCTCCGGTTTGACTTTCCATCTGCTTTATTATCAACCTCCCAACTTGGAGAGACAGCCCCTTTAACCTCCTGGTTCGCACAGGTTGCCAATTTGGCAGAGGATGTAAGGGAAGAGGGAGAACCAATGAGAGAGTAGCTGTTAGGCATTTGGACGGGCACATATCACTGTAATTTCCCGGCAGGAAGAAGAATTAACCAAAGTCTCAGCCACCCACCGGGAATCAGTATAGATCCTGAACCAAAATTTTGGACTTGCAGTCAGCTCACCAAAAACGAGTTGAAAAATGGAGCTCAGGGGCACAGCAATTCACAAACTGGCCGAGTAATAAAGGACAACTATCGTCCAAAAATCTGTTGAGGGAAGGCAACGAGGCGGACTTGAAAGCGAGGCAGAATAGCAGGAAACAGATTTCAAGAGGTACGTTGGAATCGCCTTTAAAGCACAGGAAGAGGGGCACAACTTCGACAATGATGCACTTGGCCAAAAAGGGCGTATGCGTTTTCTCCTGAATATATTCAGGAGAAAACGCATACGCCCTTTTTGGCCAAGCAAGCAAGTGGGCAATGCAAATCTGCACTACAAAGAAGTATCACTTCCCACCGGTCAAAAGGGACATCCACAAAATGTGTAAAAACCAGAAAGGCAAGACAGGCCCTGGAGAACAGGGAGCCTTGTTATGCTGATGGGCGGGATGTAAATTGCCAACTGCCTCTCTGGAGGAGTGCATTGTGTTCCCTAAAACAAGTAAACAACAGAGCTACAGAGCCAAGGGCACTTCCAGTCTAGGGAATATACCTGGGAATAACTGAAAATCAATAAGACAGAGCCACCCCAAAATTTAGGGCTGCACTGCTTACAAGGACCTCAACTTGGGTACACCTTAAATATCCCAGGAAATACAAAATTGGTTCAAAAAATTGTGGTACTTACGTACGATGGAATATCCCTCAGCCATGAAATCAATGTCATAAGACCAGTAGCAGCAAAATGGGTGGATTCAGGTACGATGATTTTAAGTGAAATAAGTCACACAGAAAAAGAAACTTATCATAAGTTATCACTTATGAAGATCCTGTAAACATGGCTACACTTGAACTGAGTTAGGAAAGAGAACAGTGTCTCACATTTAGAAAACACTCTTATGCCTGCTTAAGGGGGAAGGAGAGGTGGGGTGATGCATAAAACCAGAGTTTGATATAAGCACAGGTACCGTTCCAAAAACCAACTATGGAATAGACAAGACCTACACCTTCCTCAGTGAAAGGGACTCAAAACCCCATATTTCCAGGAGAAGAATATATCTGACTAGTAAGAATCTTAAAACCTATGTATTGATATATCTCCGTAAGGGAATCAAGTGTGTCTAGACTGGCACAAACATGGCAGCGAGAATCAGCTCAAACCCACTATAAAAAGGAATTTCAAAAACAAAACGAAAAAAACTGGGAAATTCTTTACAATTCCTTCAGGGTCTCTGATGAAACCTGAAATGACCCTATCTACAATGACAGCTGGATGTGGCATAAGGCTGGACACTTGGGACTGAGAGGATTGGTGAGATTGGGTGAGCAAATGCAGACCCTTTAAAGCAATAATGCATGGCACACATTCCATGGGTCCCAACTCTCCAGGTTGAAGGGAATATTACTACAGATATAACATGTACGGGAATCCTAGAGAACGGACACATTGTGAATACGAAAGGTTTCTAAAACTCAACGAATAGTCCCTCTCCTGGTGCTCCAGTTTGACTTTCCATCTGCTTTATTATCAACCTCCCAACTTGGAGAGACAGCCCCTTTAACCTCCTGGTTCGCACAGGTTGCCAATTTGGCAGAGGATGAAAGGGAAGAGGGAGAACCAATGAGAGAGTAGCTGTTAGGCATTTGGACGGGCACATATCACTGTAATTTCCCGGCAGGAAGAAGAATTAACCAAAGTCTCAGCCACCCACCGGGAATCAGTATAGATCCTGAACCAAAATTTTGGACTTGCGGTCAGCTCACCAAAAACGAGTTGAAAAATGGAGCTCAGGGGCACAGCAATTCACAAACTGGCCGAGTAATAAAGGACAACTATCGTCCAAAAATCTGTTGAGGGAAGGCAACGAGGAGGACTTGAAAGCGTGGCAGAATAGCAGGAAACAGATTTCAAGAGGTACGTTGGAATCGCCTTTAAAGCACAGGAAGAGGGGCACAACTTCGACAATGATGCACTTGGCCAAAAAGGGCGTATGCGTTTTCTCCTGAATATATTCAGGAGAAAACGCATACGCCCTTTTTGGCCAAGCAAGCAAGCGGGCAATGCAAATCTGCACTACAAAGAAGTATCACTTCCCACCGGTCAAAAGGGACATCCACAAAATGTGTAAAAACCAGAAAGGCAAGACAGGCCCTGGAGAACAGGGTGCCTTGTTATGCTGATGGGCTGGATGTAAATTGCCAACTGCCTCTCTGGAGGAGTGCATTGTGTTCCCTAAAACAAGTAAACAACAGAGCTACAGAGCCAAGGGCACTTCCATTCTAGGGAATATACCTGAGAAAAACTGAAAATCAATAAGACAGAGCCACCCCAAAACTTAGGGCTGCACTGCTTACAAGGACCTCAACTTGGGTACACCTTAAATATCCCAGGAAATATAAAATTGGTTCAAAAAATTGTGGTACTTACGTACGATGGAATATCCCTCAGCCATGAAATCAATGTCATAAGACCAGTAGCAGCAAAATGGGTGGATTCAGGTATGATGATTTTAAGTGAAATAAGTCACAGAGAAAAAGAAACTTATCATAAGTTATCACTTATGTAGATCCTGTAAACATGGCTACACTTGAACTGAGTTAGGAAAGAGAACAGTGTCTCACATTTAGAAAACACTCTTATGCCTGCTTAAGGGGGAAGGAGAGGTGGGGTGATGCATAAAACCAGAGTTTGATATAAGCACAGGTACCGTTCCAGAAACCAACTATGGAATAGACAAGACCTACACCTTCCTCAGTGAAAGGGACTCAAAACCCCATATTTCCAGGAGAAGAATATATCTGACTAGTAAGAATCTTAAATCCTATGTATTGATATGTCTCCGTAAGGGAATCAAGTGTGTCTAGACTGGCACAAACATGGCAGCGAGCATCAGCTCAAACCCACTATAAAAAGGAATTTCAAAAACAAAACAAAAAAAACTGGGAAATTCTTTACAATTCCTTCAGGGTCTCTGATGAAACCTGAAATGCCCCTATCTACAATGACAGCTGGATGTGGCATAAGGCTGGACACTTGGGACTGAGAGGATTCGTGAGATTGGGTGAGCAAATGCAGACCCTTTAAAGCAATAATGCATGACACACATTCCATGGGTCCCAACTCTCCAGGTTGAAGGGAATATTACTACAGATATAACATGTACGGGAATCCTAGAGAATGGACACACTGTGAATACGAAAGGTTTCTAAAACTCAACGAATAGTCCCTCTCCTGGTGCTCCAGTTTGACTTTCCATCTGCTTTATTATCAACCTCCCAACTTGGAGAGACAGCCCCTTTAACCTCCTGGTTCGCGCAGGTTGCCAATTTGGCAGAGGATGAAAGGGAAGAGGGAGAACCAATGAGAGAGTAGCTGTTAGGCATTTGGACGGGCACATATCACTGTAATTTCCCGGCAGGAAGAAGAATTAACCAAAGTCTCAGCCACCCACCGGGAATCAGTATAGATCCTGAACCAAAATTTTGGACTTGCGGTCAGCTCACCAAAAACGAGTTGAAAAATGGAGCTCAGGGGCACAGCAATTCACAAACTGGCCGAGTAATAAAGGACAACTATCGTCCAAAAATCTGTTGAGGGAAGGCAACGAGGCGGACTTGAAAGCGAGGCAGAATAGCAGGAAACAGATTTCAAGAGGTACGTTGGAATCGCCTTTAAAGCACAGGAAGAGGGGCACAACTTCGACAATGATGCACTTGGCCAAAAAGAGCGTATGCGTTTTCTCCTGAATATATTCAGGAGAAAACGCATACGCCCTTTTTGGCCAAGCAAGCAAGTGGGCAATGCAAATCTGCACTACAAAGAAGTATCACTTCCCACCGGTCAAAAGGGACATCCACAAAATGTGTAAAAACCAGAAAGGCAAGACAGGCCCTGGAGAACAGGGTGCCTTGTTATGCTGATGGGCGGGATGTAAATTGCCAACTGCCTCTCTGGAGGAGTGCATTGTGTTCCCTAAAACAAGTAAACAACAGAGCTACAGAGCCAAGGGCACTTCCATTCTAGGGAATATACCTGAGAAAAACTGAAAATCAATAAGACAGAGCCACCCCAAAACTTAGGGCTGCACTGCTTACAAGGACCTCAACTTGGGTACACCTTAAATATCCCAGGAAATATAAAATTGGTTCAAAAAATTGTGGTACTTACGTACGATGGAATATCCCTCAGCCATGAAATCAATGTCATAAGACCAGTAGCAGCAAAATGGGTGGATTCAGGTACGATGATTTTAAGTGAAATAAGTCACAGAGAAAAAGAAACTTATCATAAGTTATCACTTATGTAGATCCTGTAAACATGGCTACACTTGAACTGAGTTAGGAAAGAGAACAGTGTCTCACATTTAGAAAACACTCTTATGCCTGCTTAAGGGGGAAGGAGAGGTGGGGTGATGCATAAAACCAGAGTTTGATATAAGCACAGGTACCGTTCCAGAAACCAACTATGGAATAGACAAGACCTACACCTTCCTCAGTGAAAGGGACTCAAAACCCCATATTTCCAGGAGAAGAATATATCTGACTAGTAAGAATCTTAAATCCTATGTATTGATATGTCTCCGTAAGGGAATCAAGTGTGTCTAGACTGGCACAAACATGGCAGCGAGCATCAGCTCAAACCCACTATAAAAAGGAATTTCAAAAACAAAACAAAAAAAACTGGGAAATTCTTTACAATTCCTTCAGGGTCTCTGATGAAACCTGAAATGCCCCTATCTACAATGACAGCTGGATGTGGCATAAGGCTGGACACTTGGGACTGAGAGGATTCGTGAGATTGGGTGAGCAAATGCAGACCCTTTAAAGCAATAATGCATGACACACATTCCATGGGTCCCAACTCTCCAGGTTGAAGGGAATATTACTACAGATATAACATGTACGGGAATCCTAGAGAATGGACACACTGTGAATACGAAAGGTTTCTAAAACTCAACGAATAGTCCCTCTCCTGGTGCTCCAGTTTGACTTTCCATCTGCTTTATTATCAACCTCCCAACTTGGAGAGACAGCCCCTTTAACCTCCTGGTTCGCACAGGTTGCCAATTTGGCAGAGGATGAAAGGGAAGAGGGAGAACCAATGAGAGAGTAGCTGTTAGGCATTTGGACGGGCACATATCACTGTAATTTCCCGGCAGGAAGAAGAATTAACCAAAGTCTCAGCCACCCACCGGGAATCAGTATAGATCCTGAACCAAAATTTTGGACTTGCGGTCAGCTCACCAAAAACGAGTTGAAAAATGGAGCTCAGGGGCACAGCAATTCACAAACTGGCCGAGTAATAAAGGACAACTATCGTCCAAAAATCTGTTGAGGGAAGGCAACGAGGCGGACTTGAAAGCGAGGCAGAATAGCAGGAAACAGATTTCAAGAGGTACGTTGGAATCGCCTTTAAAGCACAGGAAGAGGGGCACAACTTCGACAATGATGCACTTGGCCAAAAAGGGCGTATGCGTTTTCTCCTGAATATATTCAGGAGAAAACGCATACGCCCTTTTTGGCCAAGCAAGCAAGCGGGCAATGCAAATCTGCACTACAAAGAAGTATCACTTCCCACCGGTCAAAAGGGACATCCACAAAATGTGTAAAAACCAGAAAGGCAAGACAGGCCCTGGAGAACAGGGAGCCTTGTTATGCTGATGGGCGGGATGTAAATTGCCAACTGCCTCTCTGGAGGAGTGCATTGTGTTCCCTAAAACAAGTAAACAACAGAGCTACAGAGCCAAGGGCACTTCCATTCTAGGGAATATACCTGAGAAAAAACTGAAAATCAATAAGACAGAGCCACCCCAAAATTTAGGGCTGCACTGCTTACAAGGACCTCAACTTGGGTACACCTTAAATATCCCAGGAAATAAAAAATTGGTTCAAAAAATTGTGGTACTTACGTACGATGGAATATCCCTCAGCCATGAAATCAATGTCATAAGACCAGTAGCAGCAAAATGGGTGGATTCAGGTACGATGATTTTAAGTGAAATAAGTCACAGAGAAAAAGAAACTTATCATAAGTTATCACTTATGAAGATCCTGTAAACATGGCTACACTTGAACTGAGTTAGGAAAGAGAACAGTGTCTCACATTTAGAAAACACTCTTATGCCTGCTTAAGGGGGAAGGAGAGGTGGGGTGATGCATAAAACCAGAGTTTGATATAAGCACAGGTACCGTTCCAAAAACCAACTATGGAATAGACAAGACCTACACCTTCCTCAGTGAAAGGGACTCAAAACCCCATATTTCCCGCAGAGGAATATATCTGACTAGTAAGAATCTTAAAACCTATGTATTGATATGTCTCCGTAAGGGAATCAAGTGTGTCTAGACTGGCACAAACATGGCAGCGAGAATCAGCTCAAACCCACTATAAAAAGGAATTTCAAAAACAAAACAAAAAAAACTGGGAAATTCTTTACAATTCCTTCAGGGTCTCTGATGAAACCTGAAATGACCCTATCTACAATGACAGCTGGATGTGGCATAAGGCTGGACACTTGGGACTGAGAGGATTGGTGAGATTGGGTGAGCAAATGCAGACCCTTTAAAGCAATAATGCATGGCACACATTCCATGGGTCCCAACTCTCCAGGTTGAAGGGAATATTACTACAGATATAACATGTACGGGAATCCTAGAGAACGGACACACTGTGAATACGAAAGGTTTCTAAAACTCAACGAATATTCCCTCTCCTGGTGCTCCAGTTTGACTTTCCATCTGCTTTGTTATCAACCTCCCAACTTGGAGAGACAGCCCCTTTAACCTCCTGGTTCGCACAGGTTTCCAATTTGGCAGAGGATGAAAGGGAAGAGGGAGAACCAATGAGAGAGTAGCTGTTAGGCATTTGGACGGGCACATATCACTGTAATTTCCCGGCAGGAAGAAGAATTAACCAAAGTCTCAGCCACCCACCGGGAATCAGTATAGATCCTGAACCAAAATTTTGGACTTGCGGTCAGCTCACCAAAAACGAGTTGAAAAATGGAGCTCAGGGGCACAGCAATTCACAAACTGGCCGAGTAATAAAGGACAACTATCGTCCAAAAATCTGTTGAGGGAAGGCAATGAGGCGGACTTGAAAGCGTGGCAGAATAGCAGGAAACAGATTTCAAGAGGTACGTTGGAATCGCCTTTAAAGCACAGGAAGAGGGGCACAACTTCGACAATGATGCACTTGGCCAAAAAGGGCGTATGCGTTTTCTCCTGAATATATTCAGGAGAAAACGCATACGCCCTTTTTGGCCAAGCAAGCAATTGGGCAATGCAAATCTGCACTACAAAGAAGTATCACTTCCCACCGGTCAAAAGGGACATCCACAAAATGTGTAAAAACCAGAAAGGCAAGACAGGCCCTGGAGAACAGGGAGCCTTGTTATGCTGATGGGCGGGATGTAAATTGCCAACTGCCTCTCTGGAGGAGTGCATTGTGTTCCCTAAAACAAGTAAACAACAGAGCTACAGAGCCAAGGGCACTTCCAGTCTAGGGAATATACCTGGGAAAAACTGAAAATCAATAAGACAGAGCCACCCCAAAATTTAGGGCTGCACTGCTTACAAGGACCTCAACTTGGGTACACCTTAAATATCCCAGGAAATACAAAATTGGTTCAAAAAATTGTCGTACTTACGTACGATGGAATATCCCTCAGCCATGAAATCAATGTCATAAGACCAGTAGCAGCAAAATGGGTGGATTCAGGTACGATGATTTTAAGTGAAATAAGTCACACAGAAAAAGAAACTTATCATAAGTTATCACTTATGAAGATCCTGTAAACATGGCTACACTTGAACTGAGTTAGGAAAGAGAACAGTGTCTCACATTTAGAAAACACTCTTATGCCTGCTTAAGGGGGAAGGAGAGGTGGGGTGATGCATAAAACCAGAGTTTGATATAAGCACAGGTACCGTTCCAAAAACCAACTATGGAATAGACAAGACCTACACCTTCCTCAGTGAAAGGGACTCAAAACCCCATATTTCCAGGAGAAGAATATATCTGACTAGTAAGAATCTTAAAACCTATGTATTGATATGTCTCCGTAAGGGAATCAAGTGTGTCTAGACTGGCACAAACATGGCAGCGAGAATCAGCTCAAACCCACTATAAAAAGGAATTTCAAAAACAAAACAAAAAAAACTGGGAAATTCTTTACAATTCCTTCAGGGTCTCTGATGAAACCTGAAATGCCCCTATCTACAATGACAGCTGGATGTGGCATAAGGCTGGACACTTGGGACTGAGAGGATTGGTGAGATTGGGTGAGCAAATGCAGACCCTTTAAAGCAATAATGCATGGCACACATTCCATGGGTCCCAACTCTCCAGGTTGAAGGGAATATTACTACAGATATAACATGTACGGGAATCCTAGAGAACGGACACACTGTGAATACGAAAGGTTTCTAAAACTCAACGAATAGTCCCTCTCCTGGTGCTCCAGTTTGACTTTCCATCTGCTTTATTATCAACCTCCCAACTTGGAGAGACAGCCCCTTTAACCTCCTGGTTCGCACAGGTTGCCAATTTGGCAGAGGATGAAAGGGAAGAGGGAGAACCAATGAGAGAGTAGCTGTTAGGCATTTGGACGGGCACATATCACTGTAATTTCCCGGCAGGAAGAAGAATTAACCAAAGTCTCAGCCACCCACCGGGAATCAGTATAGATCCTGAACCAAAATTTTGGACTTGCGGTCAGCTCACCAAAAACGAGTTGAAAAATGGAGCTCAGGGGCACAGCAATTCACAAACTGGCCAAGTAGTAAAGGACAACTATCGTCCAAAAATCTGTTGAGGGAAGGCAACGAGGCAGACTTGAAAGCGTGGCAGAATAGCAGGAAACAGATTTCAAGAGGTACGTTGGAATCGCCTTTAAAGCACAGGAAGAGGGGCACAACTTCGACAATGATGCACTTGGCCAAAAAGGGCGTATGCGTTTTCTCCTGAATATATTCAGGAGAAAACGCATACGCCCTTTTTGGCCAAGCAAGCAAGCGGGCAATGCAAATCTGCACTACAAAGAAGTATCACTTCCCACCGGTCCAAAGGGACACCCACAAAATGTGTAAAAACCAGAAAGGCAAGACAGTCCCTGGAGAACAGGGTGCCTTGTTATGCTGATGGGCGGGATGTAAATTGCCAACTGCCTCTCTGAAGGAGTGCATTGTGTTCCCTAAAACAAGTAAACAACAGAGCTACAGAGCCAAGGGCACTTCCAGTCTAGGGAATATACCTTGGGAAAACTGAAAATCAAAAAGATACAGCCACCCCAAAATTTAGGGCTGCACTGCTTACAAGGACCTCAACTTGGGTACACCTTAAATATCCCAGGAAATATAAAAATGGTTCAAAAAATTGTGGTACTTACGTACGATGGAATATCCCTCAGCCATGAAATCAATGTCATAAGACCAGTAGCAGCAAAATGGGTGGATTCAGGTACGATGATTCTAAGTGAAATAAGTCACACAGAAAAAGAAACTTATCATAAGATATCACTTATGAAGATCCTGTAAACATGGTTACACTTGAACTGAGTTAGGAAAGAGAACAGTGTCTCACATTTAGAAAACACTCTTATGCCTGCTTAAGGGGGAAGGAGAGGTGGGGTGATGCATAAAACCAGGGTTTGATATAAGCACAGGTACCGTTCCAAAAACCAACTATGGAATAGACAAGACCTACACCTTCCTCAGTGAAAGGGACTCAAAACCCCATATTTCCCGCAGAGGAATATATCTGACTAGTAAGAATCTTAAAACCTATGTATTGATATGTCTCCGTAAGGGAATCAAGTGTGTCTAGACTGGCACAAACATGGCAGCGAGAATCAGCTCAAACCCACTATAAAAAGGAATTTCAAAAACAAAACAAAAAAAACTGGGAAATTCTTTACAATTCCTTCAGGGTCTCTGATGAAACCTGAAATGACCCTATCTACAATGACAGCTGGATGTGGCATAAGGCTGGACACTTGGGACTGAGAGGATTGGTGAGATTGGGTGAGCAAATGCAGACCCTTTAAAGCAATAATGCATGGCACACATTCCATGGGTCCCAACTCTCCAGGTTGAAGGGAATATTACTACAGATATAACATGTACGGGAATCCTAGAGAACGGACACACTGTGAATACGAAAGGTTTCTAAAACTCATCGAATAGTCCCTCTCCTGGTGCTCCAGTTTGACTTTCCATCTGCTTTATTATCAACCTCCCAACTTGGAGAGACAGCCCTTTTAACCTCCTGGTTCGCACAGGTTGCCAATTTGGCAGAGGATGAAAGGGATTAGGGAGAACCAATGAGAGAGTAGCTGTTAGGCATTTGGACGGGCACATATCACTGTAATTTCCCGGCAGGAAGAAGAATTAACCAAAGTCTCAGCCACCCACCGGGAATCAGTATAGATCCTGAACCAAAATTTTGGACTTGCGGTCAGCTCACCAAAAACGAGTTGAAAAATGGAGCTCAGGGGCACAGCAATCCACAAACTGGCCGAGTAATAAAGGACAACTATCGTCCAAAAATCTGTTGAGGGAAGGCAACGAGGCGGAATTGAAAGCGAGGCAGAATAGCAGGAAACAGATTTCCAGAGGTACGTTGGAATCACCTTTAAAGCACAGGAAGAGGGGCACAACTTCGACAATGATGCACTTGGCCAAAAAGGGCGTATGCGTTTTCTCCTGAATATATTCAGGAGAAAACGCATACGCCCTTTTTGGCCAAGCAAGCAAGCGGGCAATGCAAATCTGCACTACAAAGAAGTATCACTTCCCACCGGTCAAAAGGGACATCCACAAAATGTGTAAAAACCAGAAAGGCAAGACAGGCCCTGGAGAACAGGGAGCCTTGTTATGCTGATGGGCGGGATGTAAATTGCCAACTGCCTATCTGGAGGAGTGCATTGTGTTCCCTAAAACAAGTAAACAACAGAGCTACAGAGCCAAGGGCACTTCCAGTCTAGGGAATATACCTGAGAAAAACTGAAAATCAATAAGACACAGCCACCCCAAAATTTAGGGCTGCACTGCTTACAAGGACCTCAACTTGGGTACACCTTAAATATCCCAGGAAATATGAAAATGGTTCAAAAAATTGTGGTACTTACGTACGATGGAATATCCCTCAGCCATGAAATCAATGTCATAAGACCAGTAGCAGCAAAATGGGTGGATTCAGGTACGATGATTCTAAGTGAAATAAGTCACACAGAAAAAGAAACTTATCATAAGATATCACTTATGAAGATCCTGTAAACATGGCTACACTTGAACTGAGTTAGGAAAGAGAACAGTGTCTCACATTTAGAAAACACTCTTATGCCTGCTTAAGGGGGAAGGAGAGGTGGGGTGATGCATAAAACCAGAGTTTGATATAAGCACAGGTACCGTTCCAAAAACCAACTATGGAATAGACAAGACCTACACCTTCCTCAGTGAAAGGGACTCAAAACCCCATATTTCCCGCAGAGGAATATATCTGACTAGTAAGAATCTTAAAACCTATGTATTGATATGTCTCCGTAAGGGAATCAAGTGTGTCTAGACTGGGATAAATATGGCAGCGAGAATCAGCTCAAACCCACTATAAAAAGGAATTTCAAAAATAAAACAAAAAAACTGGGAAATTCTTTACAATTCCTTCAGGGTCTCTGATGAAACCTGAAATGACCCTATCTACAATGACAGCTGGATGTGGCATAAGGCTGGACACTTGGGACTGAGAGGATTGGTGAGATTGGGTGAGCAAATGCAGACCCTTTAAAGCAATAATGCATGGCACACATTCCATGGGTCCCAACTCTCCAGGTTGAAGGGAATATTACTACAGATATAACATGTACGGGAATCCTAGAGAACGGACACACTGTGAATACGAAAGGTTTCTAAAACTCAACGAATAGTCCCTCTCCTGGTGCTCCGGTTTGACTTTCCATCTGCTTTATTATCAACCTCCCAACTTGGAGAGACAGCCCCTTTAACCTCCTGGTTCGCACAGGTTGCCAATTTGGCAGAGGATGAAAGGGAAGAGGGAGAACCAATGAGAGAGTAGCTGTTAGGCATTTGGACGGGCACATATCACTGTAATTTCCCGGCAGGAAGAAGAATTAACCAAAGTCTCAGCCACCCACCCGGAATCAGTATAGATCCTGAACCAAAATTTTGGACATGCGGTCAGCTCACCAAAAACGAGTTGAAAAATGGAGCTCAGGGGCACAGCAATTCACAAACTGGCCGAGTAATAAAGGACAACTATCGTCCAAAAATCTGTTGAGGGAAGGCAACTAGGCGGACTTGAAAGCGTGGCAGAATAGCAGGAAACAGATTTCAAGAGGTATGTTGGAATCGCCTTTAAAGCACAGGAAGAGGGGCACAACTTCGACAATGATGCACTTGGCCAAAAAGGGCGTATGCGTTTTCTCCTGAATATATTCAGGAGAAAACGCATACGCCCTTTTTGGCCAAGCAAGCAAGTGGGCAATGCAAATCTGCACTACAAAGAAGTATCACTTCCCACCGGTCAAAAGGGACATCCACAAAATGTGTAAAAACCAGAAAGGCAAGACAGGCCCTGGAGAACAGGGAGCCTTGTTATGCTGATGGGCGGGATGTAAATTGCCAACTGCCTCTCTGGAGGAGTGCATTGTGTTCCCTAAAACAAGTAAACAACAGAGCTACAGAGCCAAGGGCTCTTCCAGTCTAGGGAATATACCTGGGAAAAACTGAAAATCAATAAGACAGAGCCACCCCAAAATTTAGGGCTGCACTGCTTACAAGGACCTCAACTTGGGTACACCTTAAATATCCCAGGAAATATAAAATTGGTTCAAAAAATTGTGGTACTTACGTACGATGGAATATCCCTCAGCCATGAAATCAATGTCATAAGACCAGTAGCAGCAAAATGGGTGGATTCAGGTACGATGATTCTAAGTGAAATAAGTCACACAGAAAAAGAAACTTATCATAAGATATCACTTATGAAGATCCTGTAAACATGGCTACACTTGAACTGAGTTAGGAAAGAGAACAGTGTCTCACATTTAGAAAACACTCTTATGCCTGCTTAAGGGGGAAGGAGAGGTGGGGTGATGCATAAAACCAGAGTTTGATATAAGCACAGGTACCGTTCCAAAAACCAACTATGGAATAGACAAGACCTACACCTTCCTCAGTGAAAGGGACTCAAAACCCCATATTTCCCGCAGAGGAATATATCTGACTAGTAAGAATCTTAAAACCTATGTATTGATATGTCTCCGTAAGGGAATCAAGTGTGTCTAGACTGGGATAAGTATGGCAGCGAGAATCAGCTCAAACCCACTATAAAAAGGAATTTCAAAAATAAAACAAAAAAACTGGGAAATTCTTTACAATTCCTTCAGGGTCTCTGATGAAACCTGAAATGACCCTATCTACAATGACAGCTGGATGTGGCATAAGGCTGGACACTTGGGACTGAGAGGATTGGTGAGATTGGGTGAGCAAATGCAGACCCTTTAAAGCAATAATGCATGGCACACATTCCATGGGTCCCAACTCTCCAGGTTGAAGGGAATATTACTACAGATATAACATGTACGGGAATCCTAGAGAACGGACACACTGTGAATACGAAAGGTTTCTAAAACTCAACGAATAGTCCCTCTCCTGGTGCTCCGGTTTGACTTTCCATCTGCTTTATTATCAACCTCCCAACTTGGAGAGACAGCCCCTTTAACCTCCTGGTTCGCACAGGTTGCCAATTTGGCAGAGGATGAAAGGGAAGAGGGAGAACCAATGAGAGAGTAGCTGTTAGGCATTTGGACGGGCACATATCACTGTAATTTCCCGGCAGGAAGAAGAATTAACCAAAGTCTCAGCCACCCACCGGGAATCAGTATAGATCCTGAACCAAAATTTTGGACTTGCGGTCAGCTCACCAAAAACGAGTTGAAAAATGGAGCTCAGGGGCACAGCAATTCACAAACTGGCCGAGTAATAAAGGACAACTATCGTCCAAAAATCTGTTGAGGGAAGGCAACGAGGCGGACTTGAAAGCGAGGCAGAATAGCAGGAAACAGATTTCAAGAGGTACGTTGGAATCGCCTTTAAAGCACAGGAAGAGGGGCACAACTTCGACAATGATGCACTTGGCCAAAAAGGGCGTATGCGTTTTCTCCTGAATATATTCAGGAGAAAACACATACGCCCTTTTTGGCCAAGCAAGCAAGCGGGCAATGCAAATCTGCACTACAAAGAAGTATCACTTCCCACCGGTCAAAAGGGACATCCACAAAATGTGTAAAAACCAGAAAGGCAAGACAGGCCTTGGAGAACAGGGAGCCTTTTTATGCTGATGGGCGGGATGTAAATTGCCAACTGCCTCTCTGGAGGAGTGCATTGTGTTCCCTAAAACAAGTAAACAACAGAGCTACAGAGCCAAGGGCACTTCCAGTCTAGGGAATATACCTTGGGAAAACTGAAAATCAAAAAGACACAGCCACCCCAAAATTTAGGGCTGCACTGCTTACAAGGACTTCAACTTGGGTACACCTTAAATATCCCAGGAAATATAAAAATGGTTCAAAAAATTGTGGTACTTACGTACGATGGAATATCCCTCAGCCATGAAATCAATGTCATAAGACCAGTAGCAGCAAAATGGGTGGATTCAGGTACGATGATTCTAAGTGAAATAAGTCACACAGAAAAAGAAACTTATCATAAGATATCACTTATGAAGATCCTGTAAACATGGCTACACTTGAACTGAGTTAGGAAAGAGAACAGTGTCTCACATTTAGAAAACACTCTTATGCCTGCTTAAGGGGGAAGGAGAGGTGGGGTGATGCATAAAACCAGAGTTTGATATAAGCACAGGTACCGTTCCAAAAACCAACTATGGAATAGACAAGACCTACACCTTCCTCAGTGAAAGGGACTCAAAACCCCATATTTCCCGCAGAGGAATATATCTGACTAGTAAGAATCTTAAAACCTATGTATTGATATGTCTCCATAAGGGAATCAAGTGTGTCTAGACTGGGATAAATATGGCAGCGAGAATCAGCTCAAACCCACTATAAAAAGGAATTTAAAAAACAAAACAAAAAAAAACTGGGAAATTCTTTACAATTCCTTCAGGGTCTCTGATAAAACGTATAATGGCCCATATCTACAACGACAGTGGATGTGGCATAAGGCTGGACACTTGGGACTGAGATGATTGGTGAGATTGGGTGAGCAAATGCAGACCCTTTAAAGCAATAATGCATGGAACCCATTCCATGGGTCCCAACTCTCAAGGTTGAAGGGAATATTACTACAGATATAACATGTACGGGAAACCTAGGGAATGGACACACTGTGAATATGAAAGGCTTCTAAACCTCAACGAATAGTCCCTCTCCTGGTGCTCCGGTTTGACTTTCCATCTGCTTTACTATCAATCTCCCAACTTGGAGAGACAGCCCCTTTAACCTCCTGGTTCGCACAAGTTGCCAATTTGGCAGAGGATGAAAGGGAAGAGGGAGAACCAATGAGAGAGTAGCTGTTAGGCATTTGGACGGGCACATATCACTCTAACTTCCCGGCAGGATGAAGAATTAACCAAAGTCTCAGCCCCCCACCGGGAACCAGCATAGGTTCTGAAGCAAAATTTTGGACTTGCGGTCAGCTCACCAAAAACGAGTTGAAAAATGGACCTCAGGGCCACAGCAATTCAGAAACTGGCCGAGTAATAAAGGACAACTATCGTCCAAAAGTCTGTTGAGGGAAGGCAACGAGGCGGACTTGAAAGCGTGGCAGAATAGCAGGAAACAGATTTCAAGAGGTACGTTGGAATCGCCTTTAAAGCACAGGAAGAGGGGCACAACTGCGACAATGATGCACTTGGCCAAAAAGGGCGTATGCGTTTTCTACTGAATATATTCAGGAGAAAACGCATACGCCCTTTTTGGCCAAGCAAGCAAGCGGGCAATACAAATCTGCACTACAGAGAAGTATCACTTCCCACCGGTCAAAAGGGACATCCACAAAATGTGTAAAAAGCAGAAAGGCAAGACAGGCCCGGGAGAACAGGGAGCCATGTTATGCTGATGGGCGGGATGTAAATTGCCAACTGCCTCTCTGGAGGAGTGCATTGTGTTCCCTAAAACAAGTAAAGAACAGAGCTACAGAGCCAAGGGCACTTCCAGTCTAGGGAATATACCTTGGGAAAACTGAAACTCAATAAGACAGAGCCACCCCAAAATTTAGGGCTGCACTGCTTAAAAGAACCTAATCTTGGGTACACCCTAAATATCCCAGGAAATATAAAAATGGTTCAAAATATTGTGGTACTTACGTACGATGGAATATCCCTCAGCCATGAAATCAATGTCATAAGACCAGTAGCAGCAAAATGGGTGGATTCAGGTACGATGATTCTAAGTGAAATGAGTCACACAGAAAAAGAAACTTATCATAAGATATCACTTATGAAGATCCTGTAAACATGGCTACACTTGAACTGAGTTAGGAAAGAGAACAGAGTCTCACATTTAGAAAACACTCTTATGCCTGCTTAAGGGGGAAGGAGAGGTGGGGTGATGCATAAAACCAGAGTTTGATATAAGCACAGGTACCGTTCCAAAAACCAACTATGGAATAGACAAGACATACACCTTCCTCAGTGAAAGGGACTCAAAACCCCATATTTCCCGCAGAGGAATATATCTGACTAGTAAGAATCTTAAAACCTATGTATTGATATGTCTCCGTAAGGGAATCAAGTGTGTCTAGACTGGCATAAACATGGCAGCGAGAATCAGCTCAAACCCACTATAAAAAGGAATTTCAAAAACAAAACAAAAAAACTGGGAAATTCTTTACAATTCCTTCAGGGTCTCTGATGAAACCTGGAATGACCCTATCTACAATGACAGCTGGATATGGCATAAGGAGGGACACTTGGGACTGAGACGATTGGTGAGATTGGGTGAGCAAATGCAGACCCTTTAAAGCACAAATGCCTGGCACCCATTCCATGGGTCCCAACTCTCCAGGTTGAAGGGAATATTACTACAGCTATAACATGTACGGGAAACCTAGAGAACGGACACACTGTGAATACGAAAGGTTTCTAAAACTCAACGAATAGTCCCTCTCCTGGTGCTCCAGTTTGACTTTCCATCTGCTTTACTATCAACCTCCCAACTTGGAGAGACAGCCTCTTTAACCTCCTGGTTCGCACAGGTTTCCAATTTGGCAGAGGATGAAAAGGAAGAGGGAGAACCAATGAGAGAGTAGCTGTTAGGCATTTGGACGGGCACATATCACTCTAACTTCCCGGCAGGAAGAAGAATTAACCAAAGTCTCAGCCCCCCAACAGGAGCCAGCATAGGTCCTGAAGCAAAATGTTGGACTTGAGGTCAGCTCACCAAAAACGAGTTGAAAAATGGAGCTCAGGGGCAAGGCAATTCACAAACGGGCCGAGTAATAAAGGACAACTATCATCCAAAAATCTGTTGAGGGAAGGCAAGGAGGCGGACTTGAAAGTGAGGCAGAAGAGCAGGAAACAGATTTCAAGAGGTACGTTGGAATCGCGTTTAAAGCACAGGAAGAGGGGCACAGCTTCGACAATGATGCACTTGGCCAAAAAGGGCGTATGCGTTTTCTGCAGAATATATTCAGGAGAAAACGCATACGCCCTTTTTGGCCAAGCAAGCAAGCAGGCAATGCAAATCTGCACTACAAAGAAGTATCACTTCCCACCGGTCAAAAGGGACATCAACAAAATGTGTAAAAACCAGAAAGGCAAGACAGACCCTGGAGAACAGGGAGCCTTGTTATGCTGATGGGCGGGATGTAAATTGCCAACTGCCTCTCTGGAGGAGTACATTGTGTTCCCTAAAACAAGTAAACAACAGAGCTACAGAGCCAAGGGCACTTCCAGTCTAGGGAATATACCTTGGGAAAACTGAAAATCAATAAGACAGAGCCACCCCAAAATTTAGGGCTGCACTGCTTACAAGAACCTCAACTTGGGTACACCTTAAATATCCCAGGAAATATAAAAATGGTTCAAAAAATTGTGGTACTTATGTACGATGGAATATCCCTCAGCCATGAAATCAATGTCATAAGACCAGTAGCAGCAAAATGGGTGGATTCAGGTACGATGATTCTAAGTGAAATGAGTCACACAGAAAAAGAAACTTATCATAAGATATCACTTATGAAGATCCTGTAAACATGGCTACACTTGAACTGAGTTAGGAAAGAGAACAGTGTCTCACATTTAGAAAACACTCTTATGCCTGCTTAAGGGGGAAGGAGAGGTGGGGTGATGCATAAAACCAGAGTTTGATATAAGCACAGGTACCGTTCCAAAAACCAACTATGGAATAGACAAGACCTACACCTTCCTCAGTGAAAGGGACTCAAAACCCCATATTTCCCGCAGAGGAATATATCTGACTAGTAAGAATCTTAAAACCTATGTATTGATATGTCTCCGTAAGGGAATCAAGTGTGTCTATACTGGCATAAACATGGCAGCGAGAATCAGCTCAAACCCACTATAAAAAGGAATTTCAAAAACAAAACAAAAAAAACAGGGAAATTCTTTACAATTCCTTCAGGGTCTCTGATGAAACCTGGAATGACCCTATCTACAATGACAGCTGGATGTGGCATAAGGAGGGACACTTGGGACTGAGACGATTGGTAAGATTGGGTGAGCAAATGCAGACCCTTTAAAGCACAAATGCCTGGCACCCATTCCATGAGTCCCAACTCTCCAGGTTGAAGGCAATATTACTACAGCTATAACATGTACGGAAACCTAGAGAACGGACACACTGTGAATACGAAAGGTTTCTAAAACTCAACGAATAGTCCCTCTCATGGTGCTCCGGTTTGTCTTTCCATCTGCTTTATTATCAACGTCCCAACTTGGAGAGACAGCCCCTTTAACATCCTGGTTCGCACAGGTTTCAAATTTGGCAGAGGATGAAAGGGAAGAGGGAGAACCAATGAGAGAGTAGCTGTTAGGCATTTGGACGGGCACATATCACTGTAATTTACCGGCAGGAAGAAAAATTAACCAAAGTCTCAGCCCCCCACCGGGAACCAGCAAAGTTCCTGAACCAAAATGTTGGACTTGCGGTCAGCTCACCAAAAACGAGTTGAAAAATGGAGCTCAGGGGCACAGCAATTCACAAACTGGCCGAGTAATAAAGGACAACTATCGGCCAAAAATCTGTTGAGGGAAGGCAACAAGGCGGACTTGAAAGCGAGGCAGAATAGCAGGAAACAGATTTCAAGAGGTACGTTGGAATCGCCTTTAAAGCACAGGAAGAGTGGCACAACTTCGACAATGATGCACTTGGACAAAAAGGGCGTATGCGTTTTCTCCTGAATATATTCAGGAGAAAATGCATATGCCATTTTTGCCAAAGCAAGCAAGCGGGCAATGCAAATCTGCACTACAAAGAAGTATAACTTCCCACTGGTCAAAAGGGACATCCACAAAATGTGTAAAAACCAGAAAGGCAAGACAGGTCCGGGAGAACAGGGAGCCTTGTTATGCTGATGGGAGGTATGTAAATTGCCAACTGCCTCTCTGGAGGAGTACATTGTGTTCCCTAAAACAAGTAAAGAACAGAGCTACAGAGCCAAGGGCACTTCCAGTCTAGGGAATATACTTTGGGAAAACTGAAATTCAATAAGACAGAGCCACCCCAAAATTTAGGGCTGCACTGCTTACAAGAACCTCAACTTGGGTACACCTTAAATATCCCAGGAAATATAAAAATGGTTCAAAAAATTTTGGTATTTACCTACGACCGAATATCCCTCAGCCATGAAATCAATGTCATAAGACCAGTAGCAGCAAAATGGGTGGATTCAGGTACGATGATTCTAAGTGAAATAAGTCACACAGAAAAAGAAACTTATCATAAGATATCACTTATGAAGATCCTGTAAACATGGCTACACTTGAACTGAGTTAGGAAAGAGAACAGTGTCTCACATTTAGAAAACACTCTTATGCCTGCTTAAGGGGGAAGGAGAGGTGGGGTGATGCATAAAACCAGAGTTTGATATAAGCACAGGTACCGTTCCAAAAACCAACTATGGAATAGACAAGACCTACACCTTCCTCAGTGAAAGGGACTCAAAACCCCATATTTCCCGCAGAGGAATATATCTGACTAGTAAGAATCTTAAAACCTATGTATTCATATGTCTCCGTAAGGGAATCAAGTGTGTCTATACTGGCATAAACATGGCAGCGAGAATCAGCTCAAACCCACTATAAAAAGGAATTTCAAAAACAAAACAAAAAAACTGGGAAATTCTTTACAATTCTTTCAGTGTCTCTGATGAAACCTGGAATGACCCAATCTACAATGACAGCTGGATGTGGCATAAGGAGGGACACTTGGGACTGAGACGATTGGTGAGATTGGGTGAGCAAATGTAGACCCTTTAAAGCACAAATGCCTGGCACCCATTCCATGGGTCCCAACTCTCCAGGTTGAAGGGAATATTACTACAGCTATAACATGTACGGGAAACCTAGAGAACGGACACACTGTGAATACGAAAGGTTTCTAAAACTCAACGAATAGTCCCTCTCCTGGTGCTCCGCTTTGACTTTCCATCTGCTTTATTATCAACATCCCAACTTGGAGAGACAGCCCCTTTAACCTCCTGGTTCTCACAGGTCACCAATTTGGCAGAGGATGAAAGGGAAGAGGGAGAACCAATGAGAGGGTAGCTGTTAGGCATTTGGACGGGCACATATCACTCTAACTTCCCGGCAGGAAGAAGAATTAACCAAAGACTCAGCCCCCCACCGGGAACCAGCATAGGTCCTGAACCAAAATGTTGGACTTGCAGTCAGCTCACCAAAAACGAGTTGAAAAATGGAGCACAGGGGCACAGCAATTCACAAACTGGCCGAGTAATAAAGGACAACTATCGTCCAAAAATCTGTTGAGGGAAGGCAACGAGACGGACTTGAAAGCGAGGCAGAATAGCAGGAAACAGATTTCAAGAGGTACGTTGGAATCGCCTTTAAAGCACAGGAAGAGGGGCACAACTTCCAAAATGATGCACTTGGCCAAAAAGGGCGTATGCGTTTTCTCCTGAATATATTCAGGAGAAAACGCATACGCCCTTTTTGGCCAAGCAAGCAAGCGGGCAATGCAAATCTGCACTACAAAGACGTATCACTTCCCACCGGAAAAAATGGACATCCACATAATGTGTAAAAAGCAGAAAGGCAAGACAGGCCCTGGAGAACAGGGAGCCTTGTTATGCTGATGGGCGGGATGTAAATTGCCAACTGCCTCTCCGGAGGAGTACATTGTGTTCCCTAAAACAAGTAAAGAACAGAGCTACAGAGCCAAGGGCACTTCCAGTCTAGGGAATATACCTTGGGAAAACTGAATATCAATAAGACAGAGCCACCCCACAATTTAGGGCTGCACTGCTTACAAGGTCCTCAACTTGGGTACACCTTAAATATCCCAGGAAATATAAAAATGGTTCAAAAAATTGTGGTACTTATGTACGATGGAATATCCCTCAGCCTTTAAATCAATGTCATAAGACCAGTAGCAGCAAAATGGGTGGATTCAGGTACGATGATTCTAAGTGAAATGAGTCACACAGAAAAAGAAACTTATCATAAGATATCACTTATGAAGATCCTGTAAACATGGCTACACTTGAACTGAGTTAGGAAAGAGAACAGTGTCTCACATTTAGAAAACACTCTTATGCCTGCTTAAGGGGGAAGGAGAGGTGGGGTGATGCATAAAACCAGAGTTTGATATAAGCACAGGTACCGTTCCAAAAACCAACTATGGAATAGACAAGACCTACACCTTCCTCAGTGAAAGGGACTCAAAACACCATATTTCCCGCAGAGGAATATATCTGACTAGTAAGAATCTTAAAACCTATGTATTGATATGTCTCCGTAAGGGAATCAAGTGTGTCTAGACTGGCATAAACATGGCAGCGAGAATCAGCTCAAACCGACTATATAAAGGAATATCAAAAACAAAACCAAAAAATTGGGAAATTCTTTACAATTCCTTCAGGGTCTCTGATGAAACCTGGAATGACCCTATCTACAATGACAGCTGGATGTGGCATAAGGAGGGACACTTGGGACTGAGACGATTGGTGAGATTGGGTGAGCAAATGCAGACCCTTTAAGGCACAAATGCCTGGCACCCATTCCATGGGTCCCAACTCTCCAGGTTGAAGGGAATATTACTACAGCTATAACATGTACGGGAAACCTAGAGAACGGACACACTGTGAATACGAAAGGTTTCTAAAACTCAACGAATAGTCCCTCTCCTGGTGCTCCGGTTTGTCTTTCCATCTGCTTTACTATCAATCTGCCAACTTGGAGAGACAGCCCCTTTAACCTCCTGGTTCCCACAGGTTGCCAATTTGGCAGAGCATGAAAGGGAAGAGGGAGAACGAATGAGAGGGTAGCTGTTAGGCATTTGGACGGGCACATATCACTCTAACTTCCCGGCAGGAAGAAGAATTAACCAAAGTCTCAGCCCACCACTGGGAACCAGCATAGTTTCTGAACCAAAATGTTGGACTTGCGGTCAGCTCACCAAAAACGAGTTGAAAAATGGAGCTCAGGGGCACAGCAATTCACAAACTGGCCGAGTAATAAAGGACATCTATCCTCCAAAAATCTGTTGAGGGAAGGCAACGAGGCGGAGTTGAAAGCGAGGCAGAATAGCAGGAAACAGATTTCAAAAGGTACGTTGGAATCGCCTTTAAAGCACAGGAAGAGGGGCACAACTTCGACAATGATGCACTTGGCCAAAAAGGGCGTATGCGTTTTCTCCTGAATATATTCAGGAGAAAATGCATACGCCCTTTTTGGCCAAGCAAGCAAGCGGGCAATGCAAATCTGCACTACAGAGAAGTATCACTTCCCACGGGTTGAAAGGGACATCCACAAAATGTGTAAAAACCAGAAAGGCAAGACAGGCCCTGGAGAACAGGGAGCCTTGTTATGCTGATGGGCGGGATGTAAATTGCCAACTGCCTCTCTGGAGGAGTGCACTGTGTTCCCTAAATCAAGTAAACAACAGAGCTACAGAGCCAAGAGCACTTCCAGTCTAGGGAATATACCTTGGGAAAACTGAAAGTCAATAAGAGAGAGCCACCCCAAAATTTAGGGCTGCACTGCTTACAAGGACCTCAACGTGGGTCCACCATAAATATCCCAGGAAATATAAAAATGGTTCAAAAAATTGTGGTACTTACGTACGATGGAATATCCCTCAGCCATGAAATCAATGTCATAAGACCAGTAGCAGCAAAATGGGTGGATTCAGGTATGATGATTCTAAGTGAAATAAGTCACACAGAAAAAGATTCTTATCATAAGATATCACTTATGAAGATCCTGTAAACATGGCTACACTTGAACTGAGTTAGGAAAGAGAGCAGTGTCTCACATTTAGAAAACACTCTTATGCCTGCTTAAGGGGGAAGGAGAGGTGGGGTGATGCATAAAACCAGAGTTTGATATAAGCACAGGTACCGTTCCAAAAACCAACTATGGAATAGACAAGACCTACACCTTCCTCAGTGAAAGGGACTCAAAACCCCATATTTCCCGCAGAGGAATATATCTGACTAGTAAGAATCTTAAAACCTATGTATTGATATGTCTCCATAAGGAATCAAGTGTGTCTAGACTGGCATAAACATGGCAGCGAGAATCAGCTCAAACCCACTATAAAAAGGAATTTCAAAAACAAAACAAAAAACTTGGAAATTCTTTACAATTCCTTCATGGTCTCTGATGAAACCTGGAATGACCCTATCTACAACGACAGCTGTATGTGGCATAAGGCTGGACACTTGGGACTGAGAGGATTGGTGAGATTGGGTGAGCAAATGCAGACCCTTTAAATCAAAAATGCCTGGCACACATTCCATGGGTCCCAACTCTCCAGGTTGAAGGGAATTTTACTACAGCTATAACATGTACTGGAAACCTAGACAACGGACACACTGTGAATACGAAAGGTTTCTAAAACTCAACGAAAAGTCCCTCTCCTGGTGCTCCAGTTTGACTTTCCATCTGATTTACTATCAATCTCCCAAATTGGAGAGACAGCCCCTTTAACCTCCTGGTTCGCACAGGTTGCGAATTTCGCAGAGGATGAAAGGGAAGAGGGAGAACCAATGAGAGAGTAGCTGTTAGGCATTTGGACGGGCAAATATCACTCTATTTTCCCGGCAGGAAGAAGAATTAACCAAAATCTCAGCCCCCCACTGGAAACCAGCATAGGTCCTGAACCAAAATTTTGGACTTGCGGTCAGCTCACAAAAAACGAGTTGAAAAATGGAGCTCAGGGTCACAGCAATTCACAAACTGGCAAAGTAATAAACGACAACTATCCTCCAAAAATCTGTTAAGGGAAGGCAACATGGTGGACTTGAAAGCGAGGCAGAATAGCAGGAAACAGATTTCAAGAGGTACGTTGCAATCGCCTTTAAAGCACAGGAAGAGGGGCACAACTTCGACAATGATGCACTTGGCCACAAAGGGCGTATGCGTTTTCTCCTGAATATATTCAGGAGAAAACACATACGCCCTTTATGGCCAAACAAGCAAGCGGGCAATGCAAATCTGCACTACAAAGAAGTATCACTTCCCACCGGTCAAAAGGGACATCCACAAAATGTGTAAATACCAGAAAGGCAAGTCAGGCCCTGGAGAACAGGGAGCCTTGTTATGCTGATGGGCGGGATGTAAACTGCCAACTGCCTCTCTGGAGGAGTGCATTGTGTTCCCTAAAACAAGTAAACAACAGAGCTACAGAGCCAAGGGCACTTCCAGTCTAGGGAATATACCTTGGGAAAACTGAAAATCAATAAGACAGAGCCACCCCAAAGTTTAGGGCTGCTCTGCATACAAGAACCTCAACTTTGGTACACCTAAAATATCCCAGGAAAAAGAGAAATGCATAAAGAACTTGTGGTAATTTTGTACAACGGAATATCACTCAGACGTGAAATCAATGTATATAAGGCCAGTAGCAGCATAATGAGTGGATTTAGGTATGATGATTTTAAGGGAAATTAGTCACACAGGAAAAGAATCTTATCATAAGATATGACTTATAGAGGGAATGTCAATATCACAACACATGAACTGAATTAGGAAAGAGAACAGAGTCTCACATTTAGCAAAAATCTCTTATGCCTGCTTCAGGGGAAAGGAGAGGTGGGGTGATGCATAAAACCAGAGTTTGATATTAGCACAGGTACCATTCCATAAACCAAATACAGAATAGACAAGACCTACACCTTCCTCAGTGAACGGGACTCAACACCCCTATGCCCCACAGAGGAATATATCTGACTACTAAGAATCTTAAAACCTATGTATTGATATGTCTCCGTAAGGGAATCAATTGTGTCTAGACTGGCATAAACACGTCAGTGAAAATCAGCTCAACCCCATTATAAAAATGAATTTCAAAAAAACCCAAAAAACAGCGAAATTCTTACACAATTCCTTCAGGGGTTCTGATGAAACCTGGAATAACCCTATCTGCAAAGACAGCTGGATGAGACATAAGGCTGGACACTTGGGACTGAGAGGACTGGTGAGATTGGGAGAGAAAATGCAGACCTTTTAAAGTAGTAATGCATGCCACCATTCCATGTGTCCCAAATCTCCAGGTAGAAGGGAATATCACTACAGTTATAACATGTATGGGAAACCTAGAAAATGGACACCCTGTGATGGCGAAAGGTTTCTAAAACTCTCCTAATTTTTCCTCTCCTTGTGCTCCACTTTGGCATTCCAACTGCTTTACTATCAATCTCCCAACTTAGGAGAGTCAGCCCCTATAACCTCCTGGTTCGCACAGTTTGCTAATTGTGCAGAGGATGAAAGGGAAGAGGGAGAACCAATCAGAGAGTAGATGTAGGCATTTGGACGGGCACATGTCACTCTAATTTCCTGGCAGGAAGAAGAATTAACCAAAGCCTCAGCCACCCACAGGGAACCAATATAGCCACCCCTGGAACCAGTATAGGTCCTGAAGCAAAACTGTGGATTTGCGGCCAGCTCACAAAGATGGGATTTGAAAATTGGAGCTCAGGGGCACAGGAATTCACAAACATGCAGACTTATAAAGGACTACTCTCTTCCAAAAATCTGTTGAGGGAAGGCAATGAAGCGGCCTTGAAAATGAGGCAGAATTGCACAAATCATATTTCAAGAGGTAAATTGGAATCGCCTTTAAAGCACAGGAAAAGCATCCCAACTTGGACAGAGATGCACTTGGCCAAAAAGGGCGTATGCCTTTTCTCCTGAATATACTCAGAAGAAAACGCATACACCCTTTTTGGCTAATCAAGCAAGCGCGCAATACAAATCCACACTACAAAGGATTGTCACTTACCACCGGTCAAAAGGGACATCCGAATATCTGTAAAAACCAGAAAGGCAAGAGAGAGATGGCAAGGGCATGAAGCAATGTGATCCCAATGGTCATGGAGGATTGTGATGACAAGCGCATGGAGAATTGTGATGAGAAGATTATGTACCATTCTGTTGACAAAGGCAAGGAGCATTATGATGACAAGGTTCATGGAGCACTGTGATGACAAGCATCACGGAGCATAGTGATTACAGGGGTCATGGAGCATTGGGATGACAAGCGCATGGATCATTGTGATGACAATGGTCATGGAGCATTTTAATGACAAGAGTCCCGGATCATTGTGTTGTCAGGGTTCATGGAGCGTTGTGATGACAGTGGTCATGGAGCATTGTGATGACAGGGGTCATGGCGCATTGTGATGAGAAGGTCATGGAGCATTGGGCTGAAAATGTCCATGGAGTACTGTGATGACAGGGGTCATGGAGCATTGTGATGACAAGGTACTGGAGCACTGTGATGAGAAGACCATGGAGCCTTGTGATGACAAGTCTCATGGAGCATTCTGATGAAAAGTGCCATGGAGCATTGTGATTACAGGGGTCTTGGAGCATTGTGATGACAAGGGCATGGAGCATTGGGATGACAAGGCCATGGAGCGTTCTGATGACATGCATCATGGAGCTTTGTGATGACAAGGGCATGGAGCATTGTGATTACAGCGGTCTTGGAGCACTGTGATGAAAAGGGCATGGATCATTGTGATGAAAAAGGCATGGAGCCTTGTCATGACAGGGTTCAAGGAGCAAACTGACAACAAGTGTCAGGGAGCATTGTGATGACAAGGGTATTGAGTATTGTGATGACAAAGGTCATGGAGCATTGTGATGAGAAGACCATGGATAATGGTGATGACGAGCATCATGGGGCGTTGTGATGATAAGTGTTATGGAACATATTGATCTCAAGGATTTGGAGCATTGTGATGACAGAGGTCATGGAGCATTTTGGTTTTATTGTGATGACAATAGCCTGAAGCATTATGATGATGGGCATGGTGCATTGTGATGACAGGGTTCATGGAGCATTGAGATGAAAAGGGGCATGGAGCATTGCGATTACAGGAGTCTTGGAGCATTGTGATGACAAAGGCATGGAACATCGTGAATGAGAAGGCCATGGAGCATTCTGTTGACATGCATCATGGAGCTTTGTGATGACAAGGGCATGGAGCATTGTGATTACAGGGGTCTTGGAGCATTGTGATGACAAGGGTCATGGAGCCTTGTGATGACAAGGCTGTGGAACATTGTGATGGCTGGGGTCATGGAGCATTGTTATGACAGGGGTAATGGAGCATTGTGATGACAAGGGCATGGAGCATTGGTCTGAAAAATTTCATGGATTATTGTGATGAGAGGGGCCAAGGAGCATTGTGATGACAAGGGCATGGAACACTGTGATACATGGCTCATGGAGGATTGTAATGACAAGCGCATGGAGCATTGTGATAAGAATGGCATCGAGCATTGTGATGAAAAGCATCATGGAGCCTGTGATGACAAGGGCATGGAACAATGTGATGAGAGGGTTCATGGAGCATTGTGATGACAATGGCATGCAGCATTCTGATGACAAGAGTCATTGAGCTTTGTGATGACAAAGGTCATGGAGCATTTTGATGACAAGGGTGTGTTGCATTCTGTTGTGAAGGGCAGGGAGCATTGTGATGACATGGGTTATGGAACATTGTGATGTCAGGGGAATGGAGCATTGTGATGATAAAGGCATGTAGCATTGTTGTGACAAGGGTCATGGAATATTGTGATGACAGGGGTGAGGGAGTATTGTGTTGACTAGTGATGGAACATTGTGATATCAGTGGTGAGAGAGCATTTTGATGAGAAGTGCATGGAGCAGTGTGATGAAAAGGTTTATGGAGCATTGTGATGACAAAGATGTTTAGCATTGTGATGACAATTGCATGGCACATTGTGATGCCATGGGTCATGGAGTATTGTGCTAACAAAGGCATTGAGCATTGGGAGGTCAAGGGTCACCGAGCATTGTGATGAAATGTTCATGGAGCGCTGTGGTGACTAAGGTCACAGAGCCTTGTGATGACGAGGGCATGGACCATTGTGATGACAAAGGTCATGAAGCATTGTGATGACTGGAGTCACGGAGCATTGTGATGACAGGGGTCATAGAGCATTGTGATGAAAGGGCATGGAGCATTGTGATGACAGGGGCATGTTGCATTGGTTTGACAAGTTTTAGGGATTATTGTGATGACAGTGGGCATGGCGCATTGTGATGACAAGGGCATGGATCATTGTGATGAGAAGGTCATGGAGTACTGTGAAGAAGTGTGTCAGGGAGCATTGTGATGACATATGTCGTGGTCCATTGCGATGACAATGGAATGGAGCATTGTGATGCCAAGTGTCATGGAGGATTGTGATGACAAAGGTAATGGAGCATTTTGATGACAAGCGCTTGGGGCATTGTGATGACAAGGGTCATGGAGCATTGTGATAACAAGGGCCATTGAGAATTTTGATGACATGTTCATGAAGCATTGTGATGACAATCACATGGAGCTTGCTGTGACAGGGATCATGGAGCACTGCGATGACAAGTGCATAGAGAATTGTGATGACAAAGCATGTAACACTGTGATGAAAAGCATCATGGAGCACAGTGCTGCCAAGAACGTGGAGAATTGTGATGACAGGGGACATGGAGCATTGTGATGACCAGGGCATGGAGTATTGTGATGGCAAGACGGTGGAGCATTGTGTTGAGAACACCATGGATAATTGTGATGATGAGCGTCATGGAGCACTGTAATGACAAGGGGTATGGAGCATTGTGATGACAGGGGTCATGGAGCATTGTGATGACAAGGTTCATGGAGCATTCTGATGACAAGCTTGTGGAGTATTTTGATGACAATGACATTGAGCATTTTGATGAAAATGGCATGGGGCATTGTGATGAAAAAGACATGGAGCCTTTTCATGACAGTTTTCAGGGAGCATTCTGACGACAAGTTTCAGGGAGCATTGTGATGACAAAGGTCATGGAGAATTGTGACGACAAGGGCATGGAGTATTGTGATGACAAGCACATGGAGCTTGCTATGACGGCGTCATGGAGCATTGCAATGACAAGTGCATAGAGAATTGTGATGACAAAGCATGTAACACTGTGATGAGAAGTGTCATAGAGCATAGTGATGCCAAGATCGTGGAGAATTGTGATGACAGGGGACATGGAGCATTGTGATGACCAGGGCATGGAGCATTGCGATGGCAAGATCGTGGAGCATTGTGATGAGAAGACCATGGATAATTGTGATGACGAGGGTCATGGAGCACTGTAATGACAAGGGGTATAGCGCATTGTGATGACAGTGGTCATGGAGCATTGTGATGACCGGGGACATGGAGCATTGTGATGCCCAAGGCATGGAGCACAGTGATGGCAAGACCGTGGAGCATTGTGATGAGAAGACCATGGATAATTGTGATGAGGAGCGTCATGGAGCACTGTAATGACAAGTGGTATGGAGCCTTGTGATGACAGGGGTCATGGAGCATTGTTATGACAGTGGTCATGGAGCATTGTGAAGACAAGTGCCATGGAGCATTTTGATGACAAGGGCGTTGAGCATTGTGATGAGAAGACCATGGACAATTGTGATTACGAGTGTCATGGAGCACTGTAATGACAAGCAGTATGGAGCATTGTGATGACAGGGGTCATGGAGCATTGTGATGACTGGGGACATGGAGCATTGTGATGACCAGGGCATGGAGCATTGTGATGGCAAGACCGAGGAGCACTGTGATGAGAAGACCATGGATAATTGGATGACGAACATCATGGAGCACTGTAAGGACAAGGGGCATGGATCATTGTGATGGCAGGTGTCATGGAGCATTGTGATGACAGGGGTCATGGATCATTGAGATGACAAGGGTCACGGAGCATTCTGATGACAAGCTTGTGGAGTATTGTGATGACAATGGCATGAAGCATTGTGATGAAAAGGGCATGGATCATTGTGATGAAAAAGGCATGGAGACTTGTCATGACAGGGTTCAATGAGCATACTGATGACAAGTGTCAGGGAGCATTGTGATGACAAGTGTATTGAGAATTGTGATGACAAAGGTCATGGAGCATTGTGATGAGAAGTCCATGGATAATTGTGATGACCAGCGTCATGGGGCGTTGTGATGACAAGTGTTATGGAATATTGTGATCACAAGGGTTTGGAGCATAGTGATGAGAGAGGTCATGGAGAATTTTGATTTCATTGTGATGACAATAGCATGAAGCATTATGATGATGGGCGTGGTGCATTGTGATGACAGGGTTCATGGAGCATTGAGATGAAAAGAGGTAAGGAACATGGTAATAACAAGGGTCTTGGAGCATTGTGATGACAAGGGCATGGAGTATTGTGATGAGAAGGCCATGGAGCATTCTGATGACATGCGTCAGGGAGCTTTGTGATGACATGGGCATGGAGCATTGTGATTACAGGGGTCTTGGAGCATTGTGATGACAGGGGTCATAAAGCATTGTGATGAAAGGGCATGGAGCATTGTGATGACAGGGGCATGTTGCATTGGTTTGACAAGTTTCAGGGATTATTGTGATGACAGTGGGCATGGCACATTGTGATGACAAGGGCATGGAGCATTGTGATGAGAAGGTCATGGAGTATTGTGAAGAAGGGTGTCAGGGAGCATTGTGATGACATATGTCATGGTCTATTGCAATGACAATGGAATGTAGCATTGTGATGCCAAGTGTCATGGAGGATTGTGATGACAAAGGTAATGGAGCATTTTGATCACAAGGGCTTGGAGCATTGTGATGACAAGGGTCATGGAGCATTGTGATAACAAGGGCCATTGAGAATTTTGATGACATGTTCATGAAGCATTGTGATGACAATCACATGGAGCTTGCTATGACAGGGGTCATGGAGCATTACAATGACAAGTGCATAGAGAATTGTGATGAGAAAACATGTAACACTGTGATGAGAAGTATCATGGAGCATAGTGATGCCAAGAATGTGGAGAATTGTGATGACAGGGGACATGGAGCATTGTGATGACCAGGGCATAGAGCATTGTGATGGCAAGACCGTGGAGCATTGTGATGAGAAGACCATGGATAATTGTGATGACGAGCATCATGGAGCACTGTAATGACAAGGGGTATGGAGCATTGTGATGACAGGGGTCATGGAGCATTGTGATGACTGAGGACATGGAGCATCGTGATGACCAACGCATGGAGCATTGTGATGGCAAGACCGTGGAGCATTGTGATGAGAAGACCATGGATAATTGTGATGACGAGCGTCATGGAACACTGTAATGACAAGGGGTATGGAGCATTTTGATGACAGGGGTCATGGAGCATTCTGAAGACAATGATCAGGGAGCATTCTGATGACAAGCTTGTGGAGTATTGTGATGACAATGACATGGAGCGTTGTGATGAAAAGGGCATGGAGCATTCTTATGAAAAAGGCATGGAGCCTTTTCATGACAGTGTTCAAGGAGTATTCTGACGACAAGTGTCAGGGAGCATTGTGATGACAAGTGTATTGAGAATTGTGATGACAAAGCTCATGGAGCATTGTGACGACAAGTGCATGGAGTATTGTCATGACAGTCATCATGGAGTGTTGTGATGACAAGTGTTATGGAACATTGTGAAAACAAGGGGTTGGAGCATTGTGATGACAGAGGTCATGGACCATTTTGATTTCAAGGAGCATGGAGCATTGTGATGACAAGGGCATGGAGCAATGTGATCCCAAGGTTCATGGAGGATTGTGATGAAAATGGTAATGGAGTATTGTGATGACAAGCTCATGGAGCATTGTGATGACAAGGTCATGTAGGATTTTGATGACACAGGCATGGAGAATTGTGATGATAAGGGTCATGGAGCACTGTGATGATAAGCGTCACGGAGCATTGTGATTACAGGGGTCATGGAGCATTGGGATGACAAGGGCATGGATCATTGTGATGACAAGTGTCATGGAGCATTGGGCTGAAAATGTTCATGGAGCATTGTGATGACAAGGGAATGGAGCATTGTGATGACAAGAGTCCCGGATCATTGTGTTGTCAGGGGTCATGGAGTGTTGTGATGACAGTGGTCATGGAGGATTGTGATGATATGGGTCATGGAGCATTGTGATGAGAAGGTCATGAAGCATTGGGCTGAAAATGTTCATGGAGTATTGTGATGACAGGGGTCATGGAGCATTGTAATGAGAAGGGAATTGAGCACTGTGATGACAAGGTCCTGGAGCATTGTGAATGGACGTCCATGGAGACTTGTGATGACAATTCTCATGGAACATTCTGATGAAAAGGGGAATGGAGCATTGTGATTACAGGGGTTTTGGAGCATTGTGATGACAAGGGCATGGAGTATTGTGATGAGAAGGCCATGGAGCATTCTGATGACATGCGTCATGGAGCTTTGTGCTGACAAGGGCATGGAGTATTGTGATGAAAATGGCATGGATCATTGTTATGAAAAAGGCATGGAGCCTTGTCATGACAGGGTTCAAGGAGCATACTGACGACAAGTGTCACGGAGCATTGCGATGACAAGTGTATTGAGCATTGTGATGACAAAGTTCATGGAGCATTGTGATGAGAAGACCATGGATAATTTTGATGATGAGCGTCATGGGGTGTTGTGATGATAAGTTTTATGGAACATTGTGATCACAAGGGTTTGGAGCATTGTGATGACAGAGGTCATGGAGCATTTTGATTTCATTGTGATGACAATAGCCTGAAACATTATGGTGATGGGCATGGTGCATTGTGATGACAGCGTTCATGGAGCATTGAGATGAAAAGGGGCATGGAGCATTGTGATTACAGGTGTCTTGGAGCATTGTGATGACAAGGGTCATGGAGCCTTGTGATGACAATGGTGTGGAACATTGTGATGGCAGTGGTCATGGAGCATTGTTATGACAGGGGTAATGGAGCATTGGTCTGAAAAGTTTCATGGATTATTGTGATGAGAGTGGGCATGGAGCATTGTGATGACAAGGTCACGGAACACTGTGATCCATGGGTCATGGAGGATTTTAATGACAAGGGCATGGAGCACTGTGATGAGAAGGGCATCGAACATTGTTTTGACAAGCGTCATGGAGCTTTGTGATGACAAGGGCATGGAACAATGTGATGAGAGGGTTCATGGAACATTGTGATTCCAAGGGTTATGGAGCTTTGTGATGAGAAAAGTCATGGAGCATTTTGATGTCAAGGGCGTGGTGTATTGTGATGAGAAGGGCAGGGAGCATTTTGATGACAGGGTCATGCAGCAATTTGATGAAAAGTGTAATGGAACATTTTGATGACAGGGGTTATAGAACATTGTGATGTCAGGGGTCATGGAGCTTTGGGATGAAAAGGGTCATGGAGCATTTTGATGACAGGGGTTATGGAACATTGTGATGTCAGGGGTCATGGAACATTGTGATGATAAGGGGATGTAGCATTGTGATGACAGGGGTCATGGAACATTGTGATTTCAGGGGTGAGGGAGTATTGTGATGACTAGTGATGGAACATTGTGATATCTCTGTTGAGAGAGCATTTTGATGAGAAGTGCATGGAGCATTGTGATTACAAGGTTTATGGAGCATTACGATGACAAGGTTGTGGACCGTTGTGATGAAAATCACGTGGCACATTGTGATGACAAGGGTCATGGAGCATTGTTCTGACAAAGGCATGGAGCATTGTGATGACAAGGGTCACGGAGCATTGTGATGAAAAGTTCATGGAGTATTGTGGTTACAAAGGTCACAGAGCCTTGTGATGATGTGGGCATGGACCACTGTGATGACAAATGTTATGAAGCATTGTGATGACTGGAGTCACAGAGCATTGTGATGACAGGGGTCATGGAGCATTGTGATGACAAGGGCATGGAGCATTGTGATGACAGGGGCATGGAGCATTGGTCTGACAAGTTTAATAGATTATTGTGATGACAGTGGGCATGGGGCATTGTGATGACAAGGGCATGGGGCATTGTGATGAGAAGGTCATGGAGTATAGTGAAGACAGGTGTCAGGGAGCATTGTGATGACATATGTCATGGTCCATTGCGATGACAATGGCATGGAGCATTGTGATGCCAAATGTAATGGAGGATTGTGATGACAAATATAATGGAGCATTGTGATGACTAGGGCTTGGAGCATTATGATGACAAGGGCCATTGAAAATTTTCATGACAAGGTCGTGAAGCATTGTGATGACAAGGTGCTGGAGCATTGTGATGAGAAAACCATGGAGCCTTGTGAGACAAGTCTCATGGAGCATACTGATGAAAAGGGGCATGGAGCATTGTGATTAGAGTGTCTTGGAAAATTGTGATGACAAGGGCATGGAGCATTGTGATGAGAAGGCCAAGGAGCAGTCTGATGACATGCGTCATTGAGCTTTGTGATGACAAGGGCATGGAGCATTGTAATTACAGGCGTCTTGGAGCATTGTGATGAAAAAGGCATGGATCATTGTGATGAAAAAGGCATGGAGCCTTGTCATGACAGGGTTCAAGGAGCATACAGAGAACAAGTGTCAGGGAGCATTTTGATGACAAGTGTATTGAGCATTGTGATGACAAAGGTCATGGAGCATTGTGAAGAGAAGACCATAGATAATTGTGATGACGAGCGTCATGGGGCATTGTGATGACAAGTGTTATGGAATATTGTGATCACAAGGGTTTGGAGCAGTGTTATGACAGAGGTCATGGAGCATTTTGATTTCATTGTGATGACAATAGCCTGAAGCATTATGATGATGGGCATGGTGCATTGTGATGACAGGGTTCATGGATCATTGAGATAAAAAGGGACATGGAGCATTGTGATTACAGGTGTCTTGGAGCATTGTGATGAGAAGGGTCATGGAGCCTTGTGATGACAAGGCCATGGAACATCGTGATGACAGGGGTCAAGGAGCATTGTTATCACAGGGGTAATGGAGCATTGTGATGGCAAGGGCATGGAGCATTCTGATGACATGCATCATGGAGCTTTGTGATGACAAGGGCATGTAGCACTGTGATTACAGGGGTCTTGGAGCATTGTGATGACAAGGGTCATGGAGCCTTGTGATGACAAGGCCGTGGAACGTTGTGATGGCAGGGGTCATGGAGCATTGTTATGACAGGGGTAATGGAGCATTGTGATGACAAGGGCATGGAACATTTGTCTGAAAAGTTTCATGGATTATTGTGATGAGAGTGGGCATGGAGCATTGTGATGACAAGGGCACAGAACACAGTGATACATGTGTCATGGAGGATTGTAATGACAAGGACATGGAGCATTGTGATGAGAAGGGCATCGAGCAGTGTGATGACAAGCACCATGGTGCTTTTTGATGACAATTGCATGGAACAATGTGATGAGAGGTTTCATGGAGTATTGTGATGACAATGGCATGGAGCATTGTGATGCCAAGGGTCATGGAGCATTTTGATGACAAGGGCGTGGTGCATTGTGATGAGAAGGGCAGGGAGCATTGTGATGACATTGTCATGGACCAATTTGATGAAAAGTGTCATGGAACATTTTGATGAGAGGCGTTATGTAACATTGTGATGTTAGGGGTCATGGAGCATTTTGATGAAAAGGGTCATGGAGCATTTTGATGACAGGGGTTATGGAACATTGTGATGTCAGGGATCATCAAACATTGTGATGATAAGTGCATGTAGCATTGTGATGACAGGAGTCATGGAACATTGTGATGACAGGGTTGAGGGAGTATTGTGATGAATAGTGATGTAACATTGTGATATCAGTGGTGAGAGAGCATTTTGATTTGAAGTGCATGGAGCATTGTGATGACAAGGTTTATGGAGCATTGTGTTGACAAGATTGTGGAGCACTGTGACGACAAGCGCATGGTGCATTGTGATGACATGGGTCATGGAGCATTGTGCTGACAAGCGCATGGAGCATTGTGATGACAAGTGTCATGGAGCATTGTGCTGAGAAAGGCATAGAGCATTGTGATGACAAGGGTCAAAGAGCATTGTGATGAAAAGTTCATGAAGCATTGTGGTTAAAAAGGTCACAGAGACTGTTGATGACAAGGGGATAGACCACTGTGATGACAAAGGTCATGAAGCCTTGTGATGACTGGAGTCACGGAGCATTGTGATGACAGGGGTCATGGAGCATTGTGATAACAAGGGCATGGGGCATTGTGATGACAAGGGCATGGAGCATTGGTCTAATAAGTTTCATGGCTTATTGCGATGACAGTTGGAATGGCGCATTGTGATGACAAGGGCATGGAGCATTGTGATGACCAGGTCATTCATTTTTGTGAAGACAGGTGTCAGGGAACATTGTGATGACATATGTAATGGCCCATTGTGATGACAATGCCATGGAGCATTGTGATGCCAAGTGTCATGGAGGATTCTGATGACAAAGGTAATGGAGCATTGTGATGACAATGGCTTGGAGCATTGTGATGACAAGGGTCAGGGAGCATTGTGCTGACAAGTGCATGGAAAATTGTGATGACAAGGGACATGGAGCATTCTGATGACAAGCTTGTGGAGTATTTTGATGACAATGGCATGGAGCATTGTGATGAAAATGGCATGGTGCATTTTGATGAAAAAGGCATGGAGCCTTTTTGTGACAGGGTTCAAGGAACATTCTGACGACAAGTGTCAGGGAGAATTGTGATGACAAGTGTATCGAGAATTGTGATGACAAAGGTCATGGAGCATTGTGATGAAAAGGGCATGGAGTATTGTGATGACAGGCATCATGGAGCATTGTGATGACAAGTGTTATGGAACATTGTGATCACAAGGGTTTGGAGCATTGTGATGACAGAGGTCATGGATCATTTTGATTTCAAGGAGCATGGAGCATTGTGATGACAAGGGCATGGAGCAATGTGATCCCAAGGTTCATGGAGGATTGTGATGGCAATGGTAATGGAGTATTGGGATGACAAGTGCATAGAACCTTGTAATGAAAAGGTCATGTAGCATTTTGCTGACAAAGGCATGGAGCATTGTGATGACAGGTGTCATGGAGCACTGTGATGACAAGCGTCATGGAGCATTGTGATTACAGGGGTCATGGAGCATTGGGATGACAAGGGCATGCATCATTGTGATGACAAGTGTCATGGAGCATTGGGCTGAAAATGTTCATGGAGTATTGTGATGACAGGGGTCATGGAGCATTGTGATGACTAGGGAATGGAGCATTGTAATGACAAGAGTCCCGGATCATTGTGTTGTCAGGTGATATTGAGCGTTGTGATGACTGTGGTCATGGAGAATTGTGATGATATTGGTCATGGTGCATTGTGATGAGAAGGTCATGGAGCATTGGGCTGAAAATGTTCATGGAGTATTGTGATGACAGGGGTCATGGAGCATTGTGATGACAGAGGTCATGGAGCATTTTGATTTCATTGTGATGACAAGAGCATGAAGCATTATGATGATGGGCATGGTGCATTGTGATGACAGGGTTCATGGAGCATTGTGATGAAAGGTGGCATGGAGCTTTGGTCTGACAAGTTTCATGGATTATTTTGATGACAGTGGGCATGGCACATTGTGATGACAAGGGCATGGAGCATTGTGATGACAAGGTCATGGAGTATTGTGAAGACAGGTGTCAGGGAGCATTGTGATGACATATGTCATGTTCCATTGTGATGACAATAGCACGGAGCATTGTGATGCCAAGTGTCATGGAGGATTGTTGTGACAAAGGTAAAGGAGCATTGTGATGAAAAGTGCCATTGAGAATTTTGATGATAAAGTCGTGAAGCATTGTGATGACAAACACTTGGAGCTTGCTATGACAGGGGTCATGGAACATTGCAATGACAAGTGCATGGAGAATTGTGATGAAACGAGCATGTAACTTTGTGATGAGAAGTGTCATGTAGCATTGTGATGACAAGTACGTGGAGAATTGTTATGACAAGGGACATGGAGCATTGTGATAACCAGGGAATGGAGCATTGTTATGACAGGGGTCATGGAGCATTATTATGACAAGGGCCATGGTGCATTCTGATATAAGATATCACTTATGAATGGAATGTAAACCTGGCTACATATGAACTGAATTAGGAAAGAGAACAGAGTCTCAGATTTAGAAAACACGCTTATGCTTGCTTAAGGGGGAAGGAGAGGTGGGGAGACACACAAAACCAGAGTTTGATATTAACACAGGTACCGTTCCATAATCCAAATACAGAAGAGACAAGCCCGACTCCTTCTTCAGTGAATGGGACACAACACCCCTATTCCCCACAGAGAAATATATCTGACTAGTAAGGATCTTAAAACCTATGTATTGATATATCTCCATAAGGGAACCAAGTGTGTCTAGAATGACATAAACACGGCAGTGAGAATCAGCTCAAACCCACTATAAAAAGGAATTTCAAAACAAAACAAAGAAACAGTGAAATTCTTACACAATGCCTTCAGGGGTTCTGATGAAACTTGGAATGACCCTATCTACAACAACAGCTGGATGTGGCATAAGGCTGTTCACTTGGGACTGAGAGGATTGGTGAGATTGGGTGTGAAAATGCAGATGCTTTAAAGCAATAATGCCTGCCACTGATTCCATGGTTCCCAACTCTCCAGGTAGAAGGGAATATCACTACAGTTATAACATGTATGGGAAACCTAGAGAATGGACACCCTCTGATGGTGAAAGGTTTCTAAAACTCTACTAATTTTTTTCTCTCCATGTGCTCCAGCTTGACATTCCAACTGCTTTAATATCAATCTCCCAACTTGGAGAGTCAGCCCCTATAACCTCATGGTTCGCACAGTTGGCACATTGTGCAGAGGATATAAGGGAAGAGGGAGAACCAATGAGAGAGTAGCTGTAGGCATTTGGATGGCCACATGTCACTCTAATTTCCCGTCACGAAGAAGAATTAACCAAACTCTCATCCTGCCCCACCCCAATAACTAGTGTAGGTCCTGAAGCAAAATTGTGGGTTTGCGGTCAGCTCACAAAAACACAAGTTGAAAAATGGAGCTCAGGGGCACAGCAATTCACTAACTTGCAGAGTTATACAGGACTACTCTCTTCCAAAAATCTGTTGAGGAAAAGCCATGAGGCAGACTTGAAAATGAGGGAGATTTGCACGAAACAGATTTCCAGAAGTACATTGGAATCGCCTTTAAACACAGGAAAAGCATCACAACTTCGACAATTATGGAATTGTCCATAAAGGGCGCAAGCGTTTTCTCCTGAATATATTCAGGAGAAAACGCATAAACCCATTTTGGCCGACCAAGCAACAGCACAATGCAAATCTGCACAACAAAGAAGTATCACTTCCCACCAGTCAAAAGGAATATCCGTAAAATGTGTAAAAACCAGAAAGGCAAGAGGGGCTCTGGAGAACAGGGAGCCTTGTTATGCTGATGGGTGGGATGTAGATTGCCAACAGCCACTCTGGAGGAGTGCATTGTGTTCCCTAAAAGAATTAAACAACAGAGCTTCACAACCTAAGGCACTTCCAGTCATGGGAATATACCTTGGGAAAATTGAAAATTAATAAGACACAGCCAACCCAAAATATAGGGCAGCACTGCTTACAAGAACATCGACTTCGGGACACCTTAAATATCCCAGAAAAGACAAAAATAGTAAAGAAATTGTGGTACATACGTACGATGGAATATCCCTCAGCCATGAAATCAATGTCATAAGGCCAGTAGCAGCATAATGAGTGGATTCAAGTGCGATGATTCTAACTGAAATAAGTCACACAGAAAAAGAGACTTATCATAAGATATCACTTATGAAGATCCTGTAAACATGGCTACACTTGAACTGAGTTAGGAAAGAGAACAGTGTCTCACATTGAGAAAACACTCTTATGCCTGCTTAAGGGGGAAGGAGAGGTGGGGTGATGCATAAAACGAGAGTTTGATATAAGCACAGGTACCGTTCCAAAAACCAACTATGGAATAGAAAAGACCTACACCTTCCTCAGTGAAAGGGACTCAAAACCCCATATTTCCCGCAGAGGAATATATCTGACTAGTAAGAATCTTAAAACCTATGTATTGATATGTCTCCGTAAGGGAATCAAGTGTGTCTAGACTGGCATAAACATGGCAGCGAGAATCAGCTCAAACCCACTATAAAAAGGAATTTCAAAAACAAAACAAAAAAACTGGGAAATTCTTTACAATTCCTTCAGGGTCTCTGATGAAACCTGGAATGACCCTATCTACAATGACAGCTGGATGAGGCATAAGGAGGGACACTTGGGACTGAGACGTTTGTGGAGATTGGGTGAGCAAATGCAGGTCCTTTAAAACACAAATGCTTGGCACCCATTCCATGGGTCCCAACTCTCCAGGTTGAAGGGAATATTACTACAGCTATAACATGTACGGGAAACCTAGAGAACGGACACACTGTGAATACGAAAGGTTTCTAAAACTCAACGAATAGTCCCTCTCCTGGTGCTCCGGTTTGAATTTCCGTCTGCTTTACTATCAACCTCCCAACTTGGAGAGACAGCCCCTTTAACCTACTGGTTCGCATAGGTTGCCAATTTGGCAGAGGATGAAAGGGAAGAGGGAGAACCAATGAGAGAGTAGCTGTTAGGCATTTGGACGGGCACATATCACAGTAATTTCCCGGCAGGAAGAATAATTAACCAAAGTCTCAGCCCCCCACCGGGAACCAGTATAGGTCCTGAACCAAAATTTTGGACTTGCAGTCAGCTCACCAAAAACGAGTTGAAAACTGGAGCTCAGGGGCACAGCAATTCACAAACTGGCCGAGTAATAAAGGACAACTATCATCCAAAAATCTGTTCAGGGAAGACAACGAGGCGGACTTGAAAGCGAGGCAGAATAGCAGGAAGCAGATTTCAAGAGGTATGTTGGAATCACCCTTAAAGCACAGGAAGAGGGGCGCAACTTCGACAATGATGCCCTTGGCCAAAAACGGTGTAGGCGTTTTCTCCTGAATATATTCAGGAGAAAACGCATACACCCTTTTTGGCAAAGCAAGCAATCGGGCAATGCAAATCTGCACTTCAGAGAAGTATCACTTCCCACCGGTCAAAAGGGACATCCACAAAATGTGTAAAAACCAGAAAGGCAAGACAGGCCCTGGAGAACAGGGAGCCTTGTTATGCTGATGGACGGGATGTAAATTGCCAACTGCCTCTCTGGAGGATGCATTGTGTTCCCTAAAACAAGTAAAGAACAGAGCTACAGAACCAAGGGCACTAACAGTCTAGGGAACATACCTTGGGAAAACTGAAAATCAATAAGACAGAGCCACCCCAAAATTTAGGGCTGCACTGCTTACAAGGACCTCAACTTGGGTACACCTTAAATATCCCAGGAAATATAAAAATGGTTCAAAAAATTGTGGTACTTACGTACGATGGAATATCCCTCAGCCATGAAATCAATGTCATAAGACCTGTAGCAGCAAAATGGGTGGATTCAGGTACGATGATTCTAAGTGAAATAAGTCACAGAGAAAAAGAAACTTATCATAAGATATCAGTTATGAAGATCCTGTAAACATGGCTACTCTTGAACTGAGTTAGGAAAGAGAACAGTGTCTCACATTTAGAAAACACTCTTATGCCTGCTTAAGGGGGAAGGAGAGGTGGGGTGATGCATAAAACCAGAGTTTGATATAAGCACAGGTACCGTTCCAAAAACCAACTATGGAATAGACAAGACCTACACCTTCCTCAGTGAAAGGGACTCAAAACCCCATATTTCCCGCAGAGGAATATATCTAACTAGTAAGAATCTTAAAACCTATGTACTGATGTGTCTACGTAAGGGAATCAAGTGTGTCTAGACTGGCATAAACATGGCAGCGAGAATCATCTCAAAACCAGTATAAAAAGGAATTTCAAAAACAAAACAAAAAAACTGGGAAATTCTTTACAATTCCTTCAGGGTCTCTGATGAAACCTGGAATGACCCTATCTACAACGACAGCTGGATGTGGCATAAGGCTGGACACATGGGAGTGAGACGATTGGTGAGATTGGGTGAGCAACTGCAGACCCTTTACAGCAATATTGCATGACACCCATTCCATGGGTCCCAACTCTCCAGGTTGAAGGGAATATTACTACAGCTATAACATGTACGGGAAACCTAGAGAATGGACACAGTGTGAATATGAAAGGTTTCTAAAACTCAACGGATAGTCCCTCTCCTGGTGCTCCGGTTTGACTGTCCATCTGCTTTACTATCAACCTCCCAACTTGGAGAGACTGCCCCTTTAACGTCCTGATTCGCACAGGTTGCCAATTTGGCAGAGGAAGAAAGGGAAGAGGGAGAACAATGAGACAGTAGCTGTTAGGCATATGGACGGGCACATATCACTGTAATTTCCCGGCAGGAAGAAGAATTAACCAAAGTCTCAGCCACCCACCGGGAACCAGTACAGGTCCTGAACCAAAATTTTGGACTTGCGTTCTGCTCACCAAAAACGAGGTGAAAAATGGAGCTCAGGGGCACAGCAATTCACACACTGGCCGAGTAATAAAGGACAACTATCGTCCAAAAATCTGTTGAGGGACGGCAACGAGGCAGACTTGAAAGCGAGGCAGAATAGCAGGAAACAGATTTCAAGAGGTACGTTGGAATCGCCTTTAAAGCACAGGAAGGGGGGCACAACTTCGACAATGATGCACTTGGCCAAAAAGGGCGTATGCGTTTTCTCCTGAATATATTCAGGAGAAAACGCATCTGCCCTTTTTGGCCAAGCAAGCAAGCGGGCAATGCAAATCTGCACTACAAAGAAGTATCACTTCCCACCGGTCAAAAGGGACATCCACAAAATGTGTAAAAACCAGAAAGGCAAGACAGGCCCTGGAGAGCAGGGAGCCTTGCTATGCTGATGGGCGGGATGTAAATTGCCAACTGCCTCTCTGGAGGAGTGCATTGTGTTCCCTAAAACAAGTAAACAACAGAGCTACAGAGCCAAGGGCACTTCCAGTCTAGGGAATATACCTTGGGAAAACTGAAAATCAATAAGACAGAGCCACCCCAAAATTTAGGGCTGCTCTGCTTACAAGGACCTCAACTTGGGTACACCTTAAATATCCCAGGAAATATAAAAATGGTTCAAAAAATTGTGGTACTTACGTACGATGGCATATCCCTCAGCCATGAAATCAATGTCATAAGACCAGTAGCAGCAAAATGGGTGGATTCAGGTACGATGTTTCTAAGTGAAATAAGTCACACAGAAAAAGAAACTTATCATAAGATATCACTTATGAAGATCCTGTAAACATGGCTACACTTGAACTGAGTTAGGAAAGAGAACAGTGTCTCACATTTAGAAAACACTCTTATGCCTGCTTAAGATGGAAGGAGAGGTGGGGTGATGCATAAAGCCAGAGTTTGATATAAGCACAGGTACCGTTCCAAAAACCAACTATGGAATAGACAAGACCTACACCTTCCTCAGTGAAAGGGACTCAAAACCCCATATTTACCGGAGAAGGAATATATCTGACTAGTAAGAATCTTAAAACCAATGTATTGATATGTCTCCGTAAGGAAATCAACTGTGTCTAGACTGGAATAAACATGGCAGCGAGAATCAGCTCAAACCCACTATAAAAAGGAATTTCAAAAACAAAACAAAAAAACTGGGAAATTCTTTACAATTCCTTCAGGGTCTCTGATGAAACCTGGAATGAACCTATCTACAACGACAGCTGGATGTGGCATAAGGCTGGACACTTGGGAGTGAGACGATTGGTGAGATTGGGTGAGCAAATGCAGACCCTTTACAGCAATAATGCATGACACCCATTCCATGGGTCCCAACTCTCCAGGTTGAAGGGAATATTACTACAGCTATAACATGTACGGGAAACCTAGAGAATGGACACACTGTGAATACGAAAGGTTTCTAAAACTCAACGAATAGTCCCTCTCCTGGTGCTCAGGTTTGACTGTCCATCTGCTTTACTATCAACCTCCCAACTTGGAGAGACAGCCCCTTTAACGTCCTGATTCGCACAGGTTGCTAATTTGGCAGAGGAAAAAGTGAAGAGGGAGAACAATGAGACAGTAGCTGTTAGGCATTTGGACGGGCAAATATCACTTTAATTTCCCGACAGGAAGAAGAATTAACCAAAGTCTCAGCCACCCACCGGGAACCAGCATAGGTCCTGATCTAAAATTTTGGACTTGCGGTCAGCTCACAAAAAGCGAGTTGCAAAATGGAGTTCAAGGGCACAGCAATTCACAAACTGGCCGAGTAATAAAGGAAAACTATCGTCCAAAAATCTTTTGAGGGAAGGCAACGAGGCGGACTTGAAAGCGAGACAGAATAGTAGGTAACAGATTTCAAGAGGTACGTTGGAATCTCCTTTAAAGCACAGGAAGAGGGGCACAACTTCCACAATGAGGCACTTGGCCAAAAAGGGCGTATGCGTTTTCTCCTGAATATAATCAGGAGAAAACGCATACGCCCTTTTTGGCCAAGCAAGCAAGCGGGCAATGCAAATCTGCACTACAAAGAAGTATCACTTCCCACCAGTCAAAAGGGACATCCACAAAATGTGTAAAAACCAGAAAGGCAAGACAGGCCCTGGAGAACAGGGAGCCTTGTTATGCTGATGTGCGGGATGTAAATTGCCAACTGCCTCTCTGGAGGAGTACATTGTGTTCCCTAAAACAAGTAAAGAACAGAGCTACAGAGCCAAGGGCACTTCCAGTCTATGGAATATACCTTGGGAAAACTGAAAATCAATAAGACACAGCCACCCCAAAATTTAGGGCTGCACTGCTTACAAGGACCTCAACTTGGGTACACCTTAAATATCCCAGGAAATATAAAAATGGTTCAAAAATTGTGGTACTTACGTACGATGGAATATCCCTCAGCCATGAAATCAATGTCATAAGAACAGTAGCAGCAAAATGGGTGGATTCAGGTACGATGTTTCTAAGTGAAATAAGTCACACAGAAAAAGAAACTTATCATAAGATATCACTTATGAAGATCCTGTAAACATGGTTACACTTGAACTGAGTTAGGAAAGAGAACAGTGTCTCACATTTAGAAAACACTCTTATGCCTGCTTAAGGGGGAAGGAGAGGTGGGGTGATGCATAAAACCAGAGTTTGATATAAGCACAAGTACCGTTCCAAAAACCAACTAGGGAATAGACAAGACCTACACCTTCCTCAGTGAAAGAGACTCAAAACCCCATATTTCCCGCAGAGGTATATATCTGACTAGTAAGAATCTTAAAACCTATGTATTGATATGTCTCCGTAAGGGAATCAAGTGTGTCTAGACTGGCGTAAACATGGCAGCGAGAATCAGCTCAAACCCACTATAAAAAGGAATTTCAAAAACAAAACAAAAAAACTGGGAAATTCTTTACAATTCCTTCAGGGTCTCTGATGAAACCTGGAATGACCCTATCTACAACGACAGCTGGATGTGGCATAAGGCTGGACACTTGGGACTGAGAGGATTGGTGAGATTGGGTGAGCAAATGCAGACCCTTTAAAGCACAAATACCTGGCACCCATTCCATGGGTCTCAACTCTCCAGGTTGAAGGGAATAATACTACAGCTATAACATGTACGGGAAACCTAGAGAACGGACCCACTGTGAATACAAAATGTTTCTAAAACTCAACGAATAATCCCTCTCCTGGTTCTCCAGTTAGACTTTCCATCTGCTTTACTATCAATCTCCCAACTTGGAGAGACAGCCCCTTTAACCTCCTGGTTCGCACAGGTTGCCAATTTGGCAGAGGATGAAAGGGAAGAGGGAGAACCAATGAGAGAGTAGCTGCTAGGCATTTGGACGGGCACATATCACTCTAACTTCCCATCAGGAAGAAGAATTAACCAAAGTCTCAGCCCCCCACCGGGAACCAGCATAGTTCCTGAACCAAAATTTTGGACTTGCGGTCAGCTCACCAAAAACGAGTTGAAAAATGGAGCTCAAGGGCACAGCAATTCACAAACTGGCCGAGTAATAAAGGACAACTGTCGTGCAAAAATCTGTTAAGGGAAGGCAACGAGGCGGACTTGAAAGTGAGGCAGAATAGCAGGAAACAGATTTCAAGAGGTATGTTGGAATCGCCTTTAAAGCACAAGAAGAGGGGCACAACTTCGACAATGATGCACTTGGCCAAAAAGGGTGTATGCATTTTCTCCTGTCAGGAGAAAACGCATACGCCCTTTTTGGCCAAGCAAGAAAGCGGGCAATGCTAATCTGCACTACAAAGAAGTATCACTTCCCAACGGTCAAAAGGGACATCCACAAAATGTGTAAAAACCAGAAAGGTAAGACAGGCCCTGGAGAACAGGGAGCCTTGTTATGCTGATGGGCGGGATGTACATTGCCACCTGCCTCTCTGGAGGAGTGCATTGTGTTCCTTAAAACAAGTAAATAACAGAGCTACAGAGCCAAGGGCACTTCCAGTCTAGGGAATATACCTTGGGAAAACTGAAAATCAATAAGACAGAACCACCCCAAAATTTAGGGCTGCACTGCTTACAAGGACCTCAACTTGGGTACACCTTAAATATCCCAGGAAATATAAAAATGCTTCTAAATATTGTGGTACTTACGTACGATGGAATATCTCTCAGGCATGAAATCAATGTCATAAGACCAGTAGCAGCAAAATGGATGGATTCAGGTACGATGATTCTAAGTGAAATAAGTCACAGAGAAACAGAAACTTATCATAAGATATGACTTATGAAGATCCTGTAAACATGGCTACACTTGAAATGAGTTAGGAAAGAGAACAGTGTCTCACATTTAGAAAACACTCTTATGCCTGCTTAAGGGGGAAGGAGAGGTGGGGTGATGCATAAAACCAGAGTTTGATATAAGCACAGGTACCATTCAAAAAACCAACTATGGAATAGACAAGGCCTACACCTTCCTCAGTGAAAGGGACTCAAAACCCCATATTTCCCGCAGAGGAATATATCTGACTAGTAAGAATCTTAAAACCTATGTATTGATATGTCTCCGTAAGGGAATCAAGTGTGTCTAGACTGGCATAAACATGGCAGCGAGAATCAGCTCAAACCCACTATAAAAAGGAATTTCAAAAACAAAACAAAAAAACTGGGAAATTCTTTACAATTCCTTCAGGGTCTCTGATGAAACCTGGAATGACCCTATCTACAATGACAGCTGGATGTGGCATAAGGCTGGACACTTGGGACTTAGAGGATTGGTGAGATTGGGTGAGCAAATGCAGACCCTTTAAAGCACAAATGCATGGCACACATTCCATGGGTCCCAACTCTCCAGGTTGAAGGGAATATTACTACAGCTATAACATGTACGGGAAACCTAGAGAACGGACCCACTGTGAATACAAATGGTTTCTAAAACTCAACGAATAGTCCCTCTCCTGGTTCTCCAGTTAGACTTTCCATCTGCTTTACTATCAACCTCCCAACGTGGAGAGACGGCCCCTTTAACCTCCTGGTTCGCAAGGTTGCCAATTTGGCAGAGGATGAAAGGGAAGAGGGAGAACCAATGAGAGAGTAGCTGTTAGGCATTTGGACGGGCACATATCACTGTAATTTCCCGGCAGGAAGAAGAATTAACCAAATTCTCAGCCACCCACCGGGAACCAGTATAGGTCCTGAACCAAAATTTTGGACTTGCGGTCAGCTCACCAAAAACGAGTTGAAAAATGGAGCTCAGGGGCACAGCAATTCACAAACTGGCCGAGTAATAAAGGAGAACTATCGTCCAAAAATCTGTTGAGGGAAGGCAAATAGGCGGACTTGAAAGCGAGGCAGAATAGCAGGAAACAGATTTCAAGAGGTACGTTGGAATCACCTTTAAAGCACAGGAAGAGGGGCACAACTTCGACAATGATGCACTTGGCCAAAAAGGGCGTATGCGTTTTCTCCTTAACATATTCAGGAGAAAACGCATACGCCCTTTTTGGCCAAGCAAGCAAGCGGGCAATGCAAATCTGCACTACAAAGAAGTATCACTTCCCACCGGTCAAAAGGGACATCCACAAAATGTGTAAAAACCACAAAGGCAAGACAGGCCCTGGAGAACAGGGAGCCTTGTTATGCTGATGTGTGGGATGTAAATTGCCAACTGCCTCTCTGGAGGAGTGCATTGTGTTCCCTAAAACAAGTAAAGAACAGAGCTACAGAGCCAAGGGCACTTCCAGTCTAGGGAATATACCTTGGGAAAACTGAAAATCAATAAGAGAGAGCCACCACAAAATTTAGGCTGCACTGCTTACAAGGACTTCAACTTGGATACACCTTAAGTATCCCAGGAAATATAAAAATGGTTCAAAAAATTGTGGTACTTATGTACGATGGAATATCCCTCAGCCATGAAATCAATGTCATAAGACCAGTAGCAGCAAAATGGGTGGATTCAGGTACGATGATTCTAAGTGAAATAAGTCACACAGAAAAAGAAACTTATCATAAGATATCACATATGAAGATCCTATAAACATGGCTACACTTGAACTGAGTTAGGAAAGAGAACAGTGTCTCACATTTAGAAAACACTCTTATGCCTGCTTAAGGGGGAAGGAGAGGTGGGGTGATGCATAAAACCAGAGTTTGATATAAGCACAGGTACCGTTCCAAAAACCAACTATGGAATAGACAATACCTACACGTTCCTCAGTGAAAGGGACTCAAAACCCCATATTTCCCGCAGAGGAATATATGTGACTAGTAACAATCTTAAAACCTATGTATTGATATGTCTCCGTAAGGGAATCAAGTGTGTCTAGACTGGCATAAACATGGCAGCGAGAATCAGCTCAAACCCACTATAAAAAGGAATTTCAAAAACAAAACAAAAAAACTGGGAAATTCTTTACAATTACTTCAGGGTCTCTGATGAAACCTGGAATGACCCTATCTACAACGACAGCTGGATGTGGCATAAGGCTGGACACTTGGGACTGAGCGGATTGGTGAGATTGGGTGAGCAAATGCAGACTCTTTAAAGCACAAATGCCTGGCACCCATTCAATGGGTCCCAACTCTCCAGGTTGAAGGGAATATTACTACAGCTATAACATGTACGGGAAACATAGAGAACGGACACACTGTGAATACGAAAGGTTTCTAAAACTCAACGAATAGTCCCTCTCCTGATGCTCCGGTTTGACTTTCCATCTGCTTTACTATCAACCTCCCAGCTTGGAGAGACAGCCCCTTTAACCTCCTGGTTCGCACAGGTTGCCAATTTGGCAGAGGATGAAAGGGAAGAGGGAGAACCAATGAGAGAGTAGCTGTTAGGCATTTGGATGGGCACATATCACTCTAACTTCCCAGCAGGATGAAGAATTAACCAAATTCTCAGCCCCCCACCGGGAACCAGCATAGGTCCTGAAGCAAAGTTTTGGACTTGCGGTCAGCTCACCAAAAACGAGTTGAAAAATGGAGCTCAGGGGCACAGCAATTCACAAACTGGCCGAGTAATAAAGGACAACTATCGTCCATAAATCTGTTGAGGGAAGGCAACGAGGTGGACTTGAAAGCGAGGCAGAATAGCAGGAAACAGATTTCAAGAGGTACGTTGGAATCGCCTTTAAAGCACAGGAAGAGGGGCACAACTTCGACAATGATGCACTTGGCCAAAAAGGGCGTATGCGTTTTCTCCTGAATATATTCAGGAGAAAACGCATACGCCCTTTTTGGCCAAGCAAGCAAGCGGGCAATGCAAATCTGCACTACAAAGAAGTATCACTTCCCACCGGTCAAAAGGGACATCCACAAAATGTGTAAAAACCAGAAAGGCAAGTCAGGCCCTGGAGAACAGGGAGCCTTGTTATGCTGATGTGTGGGGTGTAAATTGCCAACTGCCTCTCTGGAGGAGTGCATTGTGTTCCCTAAAACAAGTAAACAACAGAGCTACAGAGCCAAGGGCACTTCCAGTCTAGGGAATATACCTTGGGAAAACTGAAAATCAATAAGACAGAGCCACCCCAAAATTTAGGGCTGCACTGCTTACAAGGACCTCAACTTGGATACACATTAAGTATCCCAGGAAATATAAAAATGGTTTAAAAAATTGTGGTACTTACATACGATGGAATATCCCTGAACCATGAAATCAATATCATAAGACCAGTAGCAGCAAAATGGGTGGATTCAGGTACGCAGATTCTAAGTGAAATAAGTCACACAGAAAAAGAAACTTATCATAAGATATCACTTATGAAGATCCTATAAACATGGCTACACTTGAACTGAGTTAGGAAAGAGAACAGTGTCTCACATTTAGAAAACACTCTTATGCCTGCTTAAGGGGGAAGGAGAGGTGGGGTGATGCATAAAACCAGAGTTTGATATAAGCACAGGTACGGTTCCAAAAACCAACTATGGAATAGACAAGACATACCACTTCCTCAGTGAAAGGGACTGAAAACACCATATTTCCCGCAGAGGAATATATCTGACTATTAAGAATATTAAAACCTATGTTTTGATATGTCTCCGAAAGGGAAACAAGTGTGTCTAGACTGGCATAAACATGGCAGCGAGAATCAGCTCAAACCCACTATAAAAAGGAATTTCAAAAACAAAACAAAAAAACTGGGAAATTCTTTACATTTCCTTCAGGGTCTCTGATGAAACCTAAAATGACCCTATCTACAACGACAGCTGGATGTGGCATAAGGACGGACGCTTGGGACTGAGACGATTGGTGAGATTGGGTGAGCAAATGCAGACCCTTTAAAGCACAAATGCCTGGCACCCATTCCATGGGTCCCAACTCTCCAGGTTGAAGGGAATATTACTACAGCTATAACATGTACGGGAAACCTAGAAAACGGACACACTGTGAATACGAAAGGTTTCTAAAACTCAACGAATAGTCTCTCTCCTGGTGCTCCTCTTTGACTTTCCATCTGCTTTACTATCAACCTCCCAACTTGGAGAGACAGCCCCTTTAACCTCCTGGTTCACACAGTTTGCCAATTTGGCAGAGGATGAAAGGGAAGAGGAAGAACCAATGAGAGAGTAGCTGTAAGGCATTTGGACGGGCACATATCACTCTAACTTCCCCGCAGGTAGAAGAATTAACCAAAGTGTCAGCCACCCACCGGGAACCAGTATAGGTCCTGAACCAAAATTTTGGACTTGCGGTCAGCTCACCAAAAACGAGTTGAAAAATGGAGCTCAGTGGCACAGCAATTCACAAACTGGCCGAGTAATAAAGGACAACTATCGTCCAAAAATCTGTTGAGGAAAGGCAACGAGGCGGACTTGAAAGCGAGGCACAATAGCAGGAAACAGATTTCAAGAGGTACGTTGGAATCGCCTTTAAAGCACAGGAAGAGGGGCACAACTTCGACAATGATGCACTTGGGCAAAAAGGGTGTATGCGTTTTCTCCTGAATATATTCAGGAGAAAACGCATACGCCCTTTTTGGCCAAGCAAGCAAGCGGGCAATGCAAATCTGCACTACAAAGAAGTATCACTTCCCACCGGTCAAAAGGGACATCAACAAAATGTGTAAAAACCAGAAAGGCAAGACAGGCCCTGGAGAACAGGGAGCCTAGTTATGCTGATGGGCGGGATGTAAATTGCCAACTGCCTCTCTGGAGGAGTGCATTGTGTTCCCTAAAACAAGTAAAGAACAGAGCTACAGAGCCAAGGGCACTTCCAGTCTAGGGAATATACCTTGGGAAAACTGAAAATCAATAAGACAGAGCCACCCCAAAATTTAGGGCTGCACTGCTTACAAGACCTCAACTTGGGTACACCTTAAATATCCCAGGAAATATAAAAATGGTTCAAAAAATTGCGGTACTTACGTACGATGGGATATCCCTAGCCACGAAATCAATGTCATGAGACCAGTAGCAGCAAAATGGGTGGATTCAGGTACGATGATTTTAAGTGAAATAAGTCACACAGAAAAAGAAACTTATCATAAGATATCACTTATGAAGATCCTGTAAACATGGCTACACTTGAACTGAGTTAGGAAAGTGAACAGGGTCTCTCATTTAGAAAACAGTCTTATGCCTGCTTAAGGGGGAAGGAGAGGTGGGGTGATGCATAAAACCAGAGTTTGATATAAGCACAGGTACCGTTCCAAAAACCAACTATGGAATAGACAAGACCTACACCTTCCTCAGTGAAAGGGACTCAAAACACCATAGTTCCCGCAGAGGAATATATCTGACTAGTAAGAATCTTAAAACCTATGTATTGATATGTCTCCGTAAGGGAATCAAGTGTGTCTAGACTGGCATAAACATGGCAGCGAGAATCAGCTCAAACCCACTATAAAAAGGAATTTCAAAAACAAAACAAAAAAACTGGGAAATTCTTTACAATTCCTTCAGGGTCTCTGATGAAACCTGGAATGACCCTATCTACAATGACAGCTGTATGTGGCATAAGGCTGGACACTTGGGACTGAGATGATTGGTGAGATTGGGTGAGCAAATGCATACCCTTTAAAGCAATAATGCATGGCACCCCTTCCATGGGTCCCAACTTTCCAGGATAAAGGGAATATTACTACAGATATAACATATACGGGAAACCTAGAGAACGGACGCACTGTGAATAGGAAAGGTTTCTAAAACTCAACGAATAGTCCCTCTCCTGGTGCTCCTGTTTGATTTTCCATCTGCTTTACTATCAATCTCCCAACTTGGAGAGACAGCCCCTTTAACCTCCTGGTTCGCACAGGTTGCCAATTTGGCAGAGGATGAAAGGGAAGAGGGAGAGCCAATGAGAGAGTAGCTGTTAGGCATTTGGACGGGCACATATCACACTAAATTTCCTGCAGTAAGAAGAATTAACCAAAGTCTCAGCCCCCCACCGGGAGCCAGCATAGGTCCTGAACCAAAATTTTGGACTTGCGGTCAGCTCACAAAAAACGAGTTGAAAAATGGAGCTCAGGGGCACAGCAATTCACAAACTGGCCGAGTAATAAAGGACAAGTATCGTCCAAAAATCTGTTGAGGGAAGGCAACGAGACGGACTTGAAAGCGAGGCAGAATAGCAGGAAACAGATTTCAAGAGGTACGTTGGAATCGCCTTTAAAGCACAGGAAGAGGGGCACAACTTCGACAATGATGCACTTGGTCAAAAAGGGCGTATGGGTTTTCTCCTGAATATATTCAGGAGAAAACGCATACGCCCTTTTTGGCCAAGCAAGCAAGCGGGCAATGCAAATCTGCACTACAAAGAAGTATCACTTCCCACCGGTCAAAAGGGACATCCACAAAATGTGTAAAAACCAGAAAGGCAAGACAGGCCCTGGAGAACTGGGAGCCTTGTTATGCTGATGGGCGGGATGTAAATTGCCAACTGCCTCTCTGGAGAACTCCATTGTGTTCACTAAAACAAGTAAACAACAGAGCTACAGAGCCAAGGGCACTTCCAGTCTAGGGAATATACCTTGGGAAAACTGAAAATCAATAAGACAGAGCCACCCAAAAATTTAGGGCTGCACTGCTTACAAGGACCTCAACTTGGGTACACCTTAAATATCCCAGGAAATATAAAAATGGTTCAAAAATTTGTGGTACTTACGTACGATGGAATATCCCTCAGCCATGAAATCAATATCATAAGACCAGTAGCAGCAAAAAGGGTGGATTCAGGTACGATGATTCTAAGTGAAATATGTCACACAGAAAAAGAAACTTATCATAAGATATCAATTATGAAGATGCTGTAAACCTGGCTAAACTTGAACTGAGTTAGGAAAGAGAACAGAGTCTCACATTTAGAAAACACTCTTATGCCTGCTTAAGGGGGAAGGACAGGTGGGGTGATGCATAAAACCAGAGTTTGATATAAGCACAGGTACCGTTCCAAAAACCAACTATGGAATAGACAAGACCTACACCTTCCTCAGTGAAAGGGACTCAAAACCCCATATTACTCGCAGAGGAATATATCTGACTAGTAAGAATCTTAAAACCTATGTATTGATATGTCTCGTAAGGGAATCAAGTGTGTCTAGACTGGCATAAACATGGCAGCGAGAATCAGCTCAAACCCACTATAAACAGGAATTTCAAATACAAAACAAAAAAACTGGGAAATTCTTTACAATTCTCTCAGGGTCTCTGATGAAACCTGGAATGACCCTATCTACAATGACAGCTGGATGTGGCATAAGGCTGGACACTTGGGACAGAGAGGTTTGGTGAGATTGGGTGAGCAAATGCAGACCCTTTAAAGCAATAATGCATGGCACCCATTCCATGGGTCCCAACTCTCCAGGTTGAAGGGAATATTACTACAGTTATAATATGTATGGGAAACCTAGAGAACGGACACACTGTGAATACGAAAGGTTTCTAAAACTCAAAGAATAGACCTTCTCCTGGTGCTCTGGTTTGACTTTCCATCTGCTTTACTATCAATCTCCCAACTTGGAGAGACAGCCCCTTTAACCTCCTGGTTCGCACAGGTTGCCAATTTGGCAGAGGATTAAAAGGAAGAGGGAGAACCAATGAGAGACTAGCTGTTAGGCATTTGGACGGGCACATATCACTCTAAATTCGTGGCAGGAAGAAGAATTAACCAAAGTCTCAACACCCACCGGAAACCAGCATAGGTCCTGAACCAAAATTTTGGACTTGGGGTCAGCTCACAAAAAACGAGTTGAAAAATGGAGCTCAGGGGCAGAGCAATTCACAAACTGGCCGAGTAATAAAGGACAACTATCGTCCAAAAATCTGTTGAGGGCAGGCAACGACGCGGACTTGAAAGCGAGGCAGAATAGCTGGAAACAGATTTCAAGAGGTACATTGGAATCGCCTTTAAAGCACAGGAAGAGGGGCACAACTTCGACAATGATGCACTTGGCCAAAAAGGGCGTATGCATTTTCTCCTGAATATATTCAGGAGAAAACGCATACGCCCTTTTTGGCCAAGCAAGCAAGCGGGCAATGCAAATCTGCACTACAAAGAAGTATCACTTCCCACCGGTCAAAAGGGACATCCACAAAATGTGTAAAAACCAGAAAGGCAAGACAGGCCCTGGAGAACAGGGAGCCTTGTTATGCTGATGGGCGGGATGTAAATTGCCAACTGCCTCTCTGGAGGAGTGCATTGTGTTCCCTAAAACAAGTAAAGAACAGAGCTACAGAGCCAAGGACACTTCCAGTCTAGGGAATATACCTTGGGAAAACTGAAAATCAATAAGACAGAGACACCCCAAAATTTAGGGCTGCACTGCTTACAAGGACCTCAACTTGGGTACACCTTAAATATCCCAGGAAATATAAAAATGGTTCAAAAAATCGTGGTACTTGCGTACGATGGAATATCCCTCAGCCATGAAATCAATGTCATAAGACCAGTAGCAGCAAAATGGGTGGATTCAGGTACGATGATTCTAAGTGAAATAAGTCACACAGAAAAAGAAACTTATCATAAGATATGACTTATGAAGATCCTGTAAACACGGCTACTCTTGAACTGAGTTAGGAAAGAGAACAGTGTCTCACATTTAGAAAACACTCTTATGCCTGCTTAAGGGGGAAGGAGAGGTGGGGTGATGCATAAAACCAGAGTTTGATATAAGCACAGGTACCGTTCCAAAAACCAACTATGGAATAGACAAGACCTACACCTTCCTCAGTGAAAGGGACTCAAAACTCCATATTTCCCGCAGAGGAATATATCTGACTAGTAAGAATCTTAAATCCTATATATTGATATGTCTCCGTAAGGGAATCAAGTGTGTCTAGACTGGCATAAACATGGCAGCGAGAATCAGCTCAAACCCAATATAAAAAGGAATTTCAAAAACAAAACAAAAAAACTGGGAAATTATTTACAATTCCTTCAGGGTCTCTGATGAAACCTGGAATGACCCAATCTACAACGACAGCTGGATGTGGCATAAGGAGGGACACTTGGGACTGAGACGATTGGTGAGATTGGGTGAGCAAATGCAGACCCCTTAAAGCCCAAATGCCTGGCACCCATTCCATGGGTCCGAACTCTCCAGGTTGAAGGGAATATTACTACAGCTATAACATGTACGGGAACCCTACAGAACGGACACACTGTGAATACGAAAGGTTTCTAAAACTCAACGAATAGTCCCTCTCCTGGTGCTCCGGTTTGACTTTCCATCCGCTTTACTATCAATCTCCCAACTTGGAGAGATAGCCCCTTTAACCTCCTGGTTCGCACAGGTTGCCTATTTGGCAGAGGAATAAAGGGAAGAGGGAGAACCAATGAGAGAGTAGCTGTTAGGCATTTGGACGGGCACATATCACTCTATCTTCACGGCAGGAAGAAGAATTAACCAAAGCCTCAGCCACCCACCGGGAACCAGTATAGGTCCTGAGCCAAACTTTTGGACTTGCGGTCAGCTCACAAAAAAACAGTTGAATAATGGAGCTCAGGGGCACAGCAATTCACAAACTGGCAGAGTAATAAAAGACAACTATCATCCAAAAATTTGTTGAGGGAAGGCAACGAGGCGGACTTGAGAGCCAGGCAAAATAGCAGGAAACAGATTTTGAGAGGTGCGTTGGAATCGCCTTTAAAGCACAGGAAGACAGTCACAACTTCAACAATGGTCCACTTGGCCAAAAAGAAACGCATACTCCCTTTTTGACCAAGCAAGCAAGCGGGCAATGCAAATCTGCACTACAATAAGTATCACTTCCGAACATTCAAAAGGGACATCCACAAAATGTGTAAAATTCAAAAAGGCCAGACAGGCCCTGGAGAACAGAGAGGCTTCTTATGCTGATGGGCGGGATGTAAATTGCCATCTGTCTCTCAGGAGGAGTTCATTGTGTTCCCTAAAACCAGTAAACAACTGAGCTACAGAGCCAAGGGCACGTCCAGTCTAGGGAATATACCTTGGGAAAACAGAAAATCAATAAGACTCAGCCACCCCAATATTTAGGGCTGCACTGCTTACAAGAACCTCTACTTGGGTTCACCATAAATATCCCAGGAAAGATAAAAATGGTTCAAAATATTGTGGTACTTACATACGATGGAATATCCATCACCCATACAATCAATGTCACAAGAGCAGTAGCAGCAAAATGAGTGGATTCAGGTACGATGATTCTAAGTGAAATAAGTCACACATAAAAAGAAACTTATCATAAGATATCACTTATGAAGATCCTGTAAACATGGCTACACTTGAACTGAGTTAGGAAAGAGAACAGAGTCTCACATTTGGAAAACACTATTATGCCTGCTTAAGGGGGAAGGAGAGGTGGGGTGATGCATAAAACCAGAGTTTGATATAAGCACAGGTACCGTTCCAAAAACCAACTAAGGAATAGACAAGACCTACACCTTCCTCAGTGAAAGGGACTCAAAACCCCATATTTCCCGCAGAGGAATATATCTGACTAGTAAGAATCTTAAAACCTATGTATTGATACGTATCCGTAAGGGAATCAAGTGTGTCTAGACTTGCATAAACATGTCACCGAGAATGAGCTCAAACCCACTATGAAAAGGAATTTCAAAAACAAAACAAAAAAACAGGAAAATTCTTTACAATTCCTTCAGGTTCTCTGATGAAACCTGGAATGACCCTTTCTACAATGACAGCTGGATGTGGCATATGTCTAGACACTTGGGACTGAGAGGATTGGTGATATTGGGCGAGCAAATGCACACCCTTTAAAGCAATAATGCATGACACCCATTCCATGGGTCCCAACTCTCCAGGATGAAGGGAATATTACTATAGCTATAACATGTATGGGAAACCTAGAGAATGGACACACTCTGAATATGAAAGGTTTCTAAAACTCAACAAATAGTCCCTCTCATGGTGCTCTGGTTTGATTTTCCACTGCTTTAGTGTCAATCTCTCAACTTGGAGAGACAGCCCCTTTAACCTCCTGGTTCGCACAGTTGCCAATTTGGCAGAGGATGAAAGGGAAGAGTGAGAACTAATGAGAGAGTAGCTCTTAGGCATTTGGACGGGCACATGACACTCTAATTTCCCGGCAGGAAGAAGAATTAACCAAAGCCTCAGCCACACACCGGGAACCAGTATAGGTCCTGAACCAAACATTTGGACTTGCGGTCAGCTCACAAAAAACGAGTTGAATAATGGAGCTCAGGGGCACAGCAATTCACAAACTGGCAGAGTAATAAAAAACAACTATCATCCAAAAATCTGTTGAGGGAAGACAACGAGGCGGACTTGAAAGCCAGGCAAAATAGCAGGAAACAGATTTCGAGAGGTACGTTGGAATCGCCTTTAAAGCACAGGAAGAGGGGCACAACTTCAACAATGATCCACTTGGCCAAAAAGGGCGTATGCATTTTCTCCTGAATATATTCAGGAAAACACGCATAGGCCGTTTTTGACCAAGCAAGCAAGTGGGCAATGCAAATCTTCACTACAAAGAAGTATCATTTCCGACCATTCAAAAGGGACATCCACAAAATGTGTAAAATCCAAATAGGCAAGACAGGCCCTTGACAACAGGGAGCCTTGTTTTGCTGAACGGCGGGATGTAAATTGCCAACTGTCTCTCTGGAGGAGTTCATTGTGTTCCCTAAAACAAGTAAACAACAGAGCTACAGAGCCAAGGGCACTTCCAGTCTAGGGAATATACCTTGGGAAAACTGAAAATCAATAAGACACAGCCACCCCAATATTTAGTGCTGCACTGCTTACAAGAACCTCAAATTGGGTACACCATAAATATCCCAGGAAAGATAAAAATGGTTCAAAAAATTGTGGTACTTACATACGATTGAATATCCCTCAGCCATACAATCAATGTCACAAGACCAGTAGCAAAAAAATGAGTGGATTCAGGTACGATTATTCTAAGTGAAATAAGTCACAGAGAAAAAGAAACTTATCATAAGATATCACTTATGAAGATCCTGTAAACATGGCTACACTTGAACTGAGTTAGGAAAGAGAACAGAGTGTCACATTTGGAAAACACTCTTATGCCTGCTTAAGAGGGAAGGAGAGGTGGGGTGATGCATAAAACCAAAGTTTGAAATAAGCACAGGTACCGTTCCAAAAACCAACTAAGGAATAGACAAGACCTATACCTTCCTCAGAGAAAGGGACTCAAAACCCCGTATTTCCCACAGAGGAATATATCTGACTAGTAAGAATCTTAAAACCTATGTATTGATATTTCTCCGTAAGGGAATCAAGTGTGTCTAGACTGGCATAAACATGGCACCGAGAATCAGCTCAAACCCACTATGAAAAGGAATTACAAAAACAAAACAAAACAAAAAAGGAAATTCTTCACAATTCCTTCAAGGTCTCTGATGAAACCTGGAATGACCCTATCTACAGTGACAGCTGGATGTGGCATAAGGCTGGACACTTGGGAATGAGAAGATTGGTGAGATTGGGTGAGCAAATGCAGACCCTTTAAAGCAATAATGCATGGCACCCATTCCATGGGTCCCAATTCTACAGGTTGAAGGGAATATTACTACAGCTATAACATGTTCGGGAAACCTAGAGAATGCACACACTGTGAATACGAAAGGTTTCTAAAACTCAACGAATAGTCCCTCTCCTGGTGCTCCCGTTTGACTTTCCAACTGCTTTACTATCAATCTCCCAACTTGGAGAGCCAGCCCCTTTAACCTACTGGTTCGCACAGGATGCCAGTTTGGCTGAGGATGAAAGTGAAGAGTGAGAACCAATGAGAGAGTAGCTGTTAGGCATTTGGACGGGCAGATTTCTATCTAATTTCCCAGCAGGAAGAAGAATTAAACAAAGTCTCAGCCCCCCATCGGAAACCAGTATAGGTCCTGAACCAAAATTTTGGACTTGCGGTCAGCTCACAAAAAACGAGTAGAATAATGGAGCTCAGGGGCACAGCAATTCACAAACTGGCAGAGTAATAAAAGACAACTATCGTCCAAAAATCTGGTGAGGGAAGGCAACGAGGCGGACATGAAAGCGAGGCAGAATAGCAGGAAACAGATTTCAAGAGGTAAGTTGGAAGCGCGTTTAAAGCACAGAAAGAGGGGCAAAATTTCAAAAATGATGCACTTGGCCAAATAGAGTGTATGCCTTTTCTCATGAATATATTCAGGAGAAAACGCATACGCGCTTTTTGGCCAAGCAAGCAGGCGGGCAATGAAAATCTGCACTACAAAGAAGTATCACTTTCCACAGGTCTAAAAGGGACATCCACGAAATGTGTAAAAACCAGAAAGGCAAGACAGGCCCTGGAGAACAGGGAGCCTTGTTATGCTGATGGGCGGGATGTAAATTGCCACCTGGATCTCTGCAGGAGTGCATTGTGTTCCCAAAAACAAGTAAACAACAGAACAATGGAGCCAAGGGCACTTCCAGTCTAGGGAATATTCCTTGAGGGAACTGAAAATCAATAAGACAGAGCCACCCCAAAATTTAGGGCTGCACTGATTACAAGAACCTCAACTTGGGTAAACCTTAAATATTCCAGGAAATATGAAAATGGTTCAAAAAATTGTGGTACTTACGTACGATGGAATATCCCTCAGCCATGAAATCAATGTCATAAGACCAGTAGCAGCAAAATGGGTGGATTCAGGTACGATGATTCTAAGTGAAATAAGTCACACAGAAAAAGAAACTTATCATAAAATATCACTTATGAAGATCCTGTAAACCTGGCTACACTTGAACTGAGTTAGGAAAGAGAACAGTGTCTCACATTTAGAAAACACTCTTATGCCTGCTTAAGGGGGAAGGAGAGGTGGGGTGATGCATAAAACCAGAGTTTGATATAACCACAGGTACTGTTCCAAAAACTAACTATGGAATAGACAAGACCTACACCTTCCTCAGGGAAAGGGACTCAAAACCCCATATTTCCGGCAGAGGAATATATCTGACTAGTAAGAATCCTAAAACCTATGTATTGATATGTTTCCGTAAGGGAATCAAGTGTGTCTAGACTGGCATAAACATGGCAGCGAGAATCAGCGCAAACCCACTATAAAAAGGAATTTCAAAAACAAAACAAAAAAACTGGGAAATTCTTCACAATTCCTTCAGGGTCTCTGATGAAACCTGGAGTGACCAAATCTACAACGACAGCTGGATGTGGCATAAGGCTATACACTTGGGACTGAGAGGATTGGTGAGATTCGGTGAGCAAATGCAGACCTTTTAAAGCAATAATGAATGGCACGCATTCCATGGTTCCCAACTCTCCAGCTTGAAGGGACTATTACTACAGATATAACATGTAAGGGAAACATAGAGAATGGACACACTGTGAATATGAAAGGTTTCTAAAACTCAACGAATAGTCCCTCTCCTGGTGCTCCAGTTTGATTTTCCAACTGCTTTTCTATCAATCTCCCAACTTGGAGAAACAGCCCCTTTAACCTCCTGGTTCGCACAGGTTTCCAATTTGGCAGAGGATGAAAGAGAAGAGGGAGAACCAGTGAGAGAGTAGCTCTAAGGCATTTGGACGGGCACATGTCACTCTAATTTCCCGGCAGGAAGAAGAATTAACCAAAGTCTCAGCCCCCCACTGGGAAGCAGTATAGGTCCTGAACCACGATTTTGGACTTTCGGTCAGCTCACAAAAAAGAAGTTGAAAAATGGAGCTCAGGGGCACAGCAATTCACAAACTGGCAGAGTAATAAACACAACTATTGTCCAAAAATCTGTTGAGGGAAGGCAACGAGGTGGACTTGAAAGCTAGGCAGAATAGCAGGAAACAGATCTCAATTGGTACGTTGGAATTGATTTTAAAGCACAGGATGAGGTGCACAACTTCAACAATGATGCACTTGAGCCAAAAGGGCGTATGCGTTTTCTCCTGAATATATTCAGGAGAAAACGCATACGCCCTTTTGGCCAAGCAAGCAAGCGGGAAATGCAAATCTGCACTACAAAGAAGTATCACTTCCCACTGTTCAAAAGGGACATCCACAAAATGTGTAAAATCCAGAAATTCAAGACAGGCCCCGGAGAACAGGGAGGCTTGTTTTGCTGATGGGCGGGATGTAAACTGCCAACTGCATCTCTGGAGGAGTGCATTGTGTTCCCTAAAACAAGTAAAGAACAGAGCTACAGAGCCAAGGGCACTTGCAGTCTAAGGAATATACCTTGGGAAACCTGAAAATCAATAAGACAGAGCCACCCCAAAATTTAGGGCTGCACTGCTTACAAGAACCTCAACTTGGGTACACCTTAAATATCCCAGGAAATATAAAAATGGTTCAAAAAATTGTGGTACTTCCGTACAATGGAATATCCCTCAGCCATGTAATCAATGGCATAAGACCAGTAGCAGCAAAATGGGTGGATTCAGGTACGATGTTTCTAAGTGAAATAAGTCACAGAGAAAAAGAAACTTATATTAAGATATCACTTATGAAGATCCTGTAATCATGGCTACACTTGAACTCAGTTAAGAAAGAGAACAGAGTCTCACCTTTGGAAAACACTCTGATGCCTGCTTAAGGGGGAATGAGAGGTGGGGTGATGCATAAAACCAGAGTTTGATATAAGCACTGGTACCGTTCCAAACACAAACTATGGAATAGAAAAGACCTACACCTTTGTCAGTGAAAGGGACCCGAGGCATCTGTGAGTAACTGTGAGCTGAGCCCCAGGCCAGCTGCTGTTGAACTTTTCCCACCCTTCCCAGGTAAAACACCTGAATATGTACAAGGTCTTGAAAGCCTAGAGTAAGGGCCGTGGAGCCACTCCAGTGACAGCACGCAGACCAACTTGGTGCCTGCAGGCCAGCCAGGATGGTCCTGGCCCTGGGTGCTCTCTGAAAGCTTTCCATTGCCCTGCCTGAGATACCCCTCCTGTCCCGGCCCCCACTGCGTTTTTCCTTCCTCACCTCTGCCCGGAGAGAAATTCCAGCGGAAGGTATGGGTGACACATCCTCTTCTTTACAGGTGGAAGCCTGGCAACTCCGGCAGAAAGTCCAGCAGAGACCCACTCACACCGGGCCACCCACAAAGCCGTGGCCCCTCACTCCCTCCCACCAGCACAGCCCCGACACTGCTGACGGGGCAGAGAATATGGAGTCAGGCACAGCTTCAGGGGCTATTGCTGCCTGCAGCGCTGTTTATATTGACCTCAACCCAGGCACACCTGTGGAGGGCCGGCCGGCAGGGTCAGGCTACCCAGGTCAGCTAATCCTCAGCCCTCAGGGAATCACATTGTTGAAAATGGACCTCGCTAAAGCAGAATAGAAGCCAAGGAATAAAAGGACACAATGCCATTTGCAGCACCGTAGGTGTGTCTAGAGGTAATCACGTGACTTGTAGTAAGTCAGAAAGTGAAAGACACATATCATATCATATCTCTTATAGGTGTGACCGAAAAATGGATACCAGGGCAGATATTTCCACGGAGAAGGGCAATCACAGATTCATTAAACAAACTTATGGTTCACCAATGGAAAGGTGTGAGGATTGGTTTCCTTATGATATTGGGGTTAACAGACATATACAAACACAGGTGACATATATGATCACCAAAGACCTACAGAATACCAAGAGAAGACTACTCAACATTCTGTCATAAGGTACATGGGAAAAGGATCCCAGGAAGAACAGACATATGTGTATGTGTAAAAGAACCACATCTTCCACTCCTACAACAAGCCAAACATTGTAATCAAATTTGCTGTAATAAAAAATAAAAAAAATAAATTAAAAACACGAACAAGAAGTAGTGAGACAAACTTGAGGGGCTTTCTCCTGGCACATTCCATTCTAAATTCCAATCTAGAACACGACTTCCATTGAGGCTCTGTTGCCCCAGTAACCAGATTTGGTAAGGGAGAACTGCTGCCACCTTGTGGCCGTTTCACACAACAGCAGCTTTAATCCCAGCGCTAATGGTCAGTTAATATTCAAAATCATTGCAGGCCTGTAAATGACACCTGCCCTGAAAACAAATCCTGGGTTCATATATCGACCAATAAATTCAAAGGACGTCCATATTTCAAAACGACAGTTTCAAAAGGCATATTTTACACACATTAGTGTTCTGCTTCTTTTTCTTTCTTTCTTTCTTTGTTAAAAAAAACGGGAATGGCAAAAAGCATCCCTCAGAATGGGCGAAAATATTTGCAGACGAATCAATGGACAAAGGTTTAATCTCCAATATATATAAAGAGCTCATGCAGCTTAATATTAAAACAACAAACAACCCAATACAAAAATGGGCAGAATATCTAAAGAGACGTTTCTTCAAAGAAGACACAGAGATGGCCAAGACGTACATGAAAAGCTGCTCAACATCACTAATTATTAGAGAAATGCAAATCAAAACTACAATGAGGTATCACCTCACACCTGTTACAATTGGCATCATCAGAAAATCTACAAACAACGAATTCTGGGAAGGGTGTGGACAAAAGGATCCCTCTTCCACTAGTGGTGGAAATGTAAATTGATACAGTCACGATGGAGAAGAGTATGGAGTTTCCTTTAAAAAACTAGAAATAGAATTACCATATGATCCAGCAATCCCACTTCTGGGCATATACCCAGAGAAAACCATAAATCAAAAAGGCACATTCACCACAATGCTCATTTCAGCACTATTTACGATAGCCAGGTAATGGAAGCAACCTAAATACCCACAGACAGACGAATGGATAAAGATGTGGTACATATATAAAATGGAATATTACTCAGCCATAAGAAGGAATGAAACTGGGTCATTTGTAGAGACGTCGATGGATCTAGAGACTGTCATACAGAATGAAGTAAGTCAGAAAGAGAAAAACAAATATTGTATATTAATGAATATATGTGGAACCTAGAAAAATCGTACAGATGAACTGCTTTGCAGGGAAGAAATAGAGGCACAGAGGTAGAGAACACACGTATGGACACCAAGTGTGGGAAGCCATGGGGAGGTGGTGTTGGCATGAGTTGGGAGACTGGGATTGACCTGTATACATGTATATGCATAAAATACATAACTAATAACAACCTGCTGTATAAAAAAATAAATAAAATTAAATTTCAAAATTTTTAAAAATAAAATTTAAATATAAAACAGATAAAAGTTCTTCCCTTCACACAGATGTATTTATATGAATGAATTATTTCCATGCTTATATCTATAAATACAAAAAAGAGGAATAAAATCTAACTTGAACCAAAAAAGAAAAAAAAAAAAACCTGAACCCAAGAGTTAGACAGAGGAAAACCCTATCAGGGCACTTGCTCCAGCGGTAAACAATTCTGAAATTGGTCAGAGGTGGGGAATCATCTCCCATAGAGCCGGCAGCCCACTCCTATGCAAGGAGCGTCCTCATTGCAAAGCGGGGGGCCATGCCGAGGCATCTTTGAGTAACCGTGAGCTGAGCCCCAGGCCAGCTGCTGTTGAACTTTTCCCACCCTTCCCAGGTAAAACACCTGAATATGTACAAGGGCTTGAAAGCCTAGAGGAAGGGCCGTGGAGCCACACCAGCGACAGCACGCAGGCCAACTTGGTGCCTGCAGGCCAGCCAGGATGGTCCTGGCCCTGGGTGCTCTCTGAAAGCTTTCCATTGCCCTGCCTGAGATACCCCTCCTGTCCCGGCCCCCACTGCGTTTTTCCTTCCTCACCTCTGCCCGGAGAGAAATTCCAGCGGAAGGTATGGTTGACACATCTTCTTCTTTACAGGTGGAAGCCTGGCAACTCCTGCAGAAAGTCCAGCAGAGACCCACTCACACCGGGCCACCAACAAAGCCGTGGCCCCTCACTCCCTCCCACCAGCACAGCCCCGAGACTGCTGACGGGGGAGAGAATATGGAGTCAGGCACAGCTTCAGGGGCTATTGCTGCCTGCAGCGCTGTTTATATTGACCTCAACCCAGGCACACCTGTGGAGGGCCGGCCGGCAGGGTCAGGCTACCCAGGTCAGCTAATCCTCAGCCCTCAGGGAATCACATTGTTGAAAATGGACCTCGCTAAAGCAGAATAGAAGCCAAGGAATAAAAGGACACAATGCCATTTGCAGCACCGTAGGTGTGTCTAGAGGTAATCACGTGACTTGTAGTAAGTCAGAAAGTGAAAGACACATATCATATCATATCTCTTATAGGTGTGACCGAAAAATGAATACCAGGGCAGATATTTCCACGGAGAAGGGCAATCACAGATTCATTAAACAAACTTATGGTTCACCAATGGAAAGGTGTGAGGATTGGTTTCCTTATGATATTGGGGTTAACAGACATATACAAACACAGGTGACATATATGATCACCAAAGACCTACAGAATACCAAGAGAAGACTACTCAACATTCTGTCATAAGGTACATGGGAAAAGGATCCCAGGAAGAACAGACATATGTGTATGTGTAAAAGAACCACATCTTCCACTCCTACAACAAGCCAAACATTGTAATCAAATTTGCTGTAATAAAAAATAAAAAATTAAACTAAAACCACGAACAAGAAGTAGTGAGACAAACTTGAGGGGCTTTCTCCTGTCACATTCCATTCTAAATTCCAATCTAGAACACGACTTCCATTGAGGCTCTGTTGCCCCAGTAACCAGATTTGGTAAGGGAGAACTGCTGCCACCTTGTGGCCGTTTACACAACAGCAGCTTTAATCCCAGCGCTAATGGTCAATTGATATTCAAAATCATTGCAGGCCTGTAAATGACACCTGCCCTGAAAACAAATCCTGGGTTCATATATCGACCAAAAAATTCAAAGGACGTCCATATTTCAAAACGACAGTTTCAAAAGGCACATTTTACACACATTAGTGTTCTGCTTCTTTTTCTTTCTTTCTTTCTTTGTTAAAAAAAATGGGAATGGCAAAAAGCATCCCTCAGAATGGGCGAAAATATTTGCAGACGAATCAATGGACAAAGGTTTAATCTCCAATATATATAAAGAGCTCATGCAGCTTAATATTAAAACAACAAACAACCCAATACAAAAATGGGCAGAATATCTAAAGAGACGTTTCTTCAAAGAAGACACAGAGATGGCCAAGACGCACATGAAAAGCTGCTCAACATCACTAATTTTTAGAGAAATGCAAATCAAAACTACAGTGAGGTATCACCTCACACCTGTTAGAATCGGCATCATCAGAAAATCTACAAACAACGAATTCTGGGAAGGGTGTGGACAAAAGGATCCCTCTTCCACTAGTGGTGGAAATGTAAATTGATACAGTCACGATGGAGAAGAGTATGGAGTTTCCTTTAAAAAACTAGAAATAGAATTACCATATGATCCAGCAATCCCACTTCTGGGCATATACCCAGAGAAAACCATAAATCAAAAAGGCACATTCACCACAATGCTCATTTCAGCACTATTTACGATAGCCAGGTAATGGAAGCAACCTAAATACCCACAGACAGACGAATGGATAAAGATGTGGTACATATATAAAATGGAATATTACTCAGCCATAAGAAGGAATGAAACTGGGTCATTTGTAGAGACGTCGATGGATCTAGAGACTGTCATACAGAATGAAGTAAGTCAGAAAGAGAAAAACAAATATTGTATATTAATGAATATATGTGGAACCTAGAAAAATCGTACAGATGAACTGCTTTGCAGGGAAGAAATAGAGGCACAGAGGTAGAGAACACACGTATGGACACCAAGTGTGGGAAGCCATGGGGAGGTGGTGTTGGCATGAGTTGGGAGACTGGGATTGACCTGTATACATGTATATGCACAAAATACTTAACTAATAACAACCTGCTGTATAAAAAAATAAATAAAATTAAATTTCAAAATTTTTAAAAATAAAATTTAAAAATAAAACAGAAAAATGTTCTTCCCTTCACACAGATGTATTTATATGAATGAATTATTTCCATGCTTATATCTATAAATACATAAAAGAGGAATAAAATCTAACTTGAACCAAAAAAGAAAAAAAAAAAAACCTGAACCCACGAGTTACACAGAGGAAAACCCTATCAGGGCACTTGCTCCAGCGGTAAACAATTCTGAAATTGGTCAGAGGTGGGGAATCATCTCCCATAGAGCCGGCAGCCCACTCCTATGCAAGGAGCGTCCTCATTGCAAAGCGGGGGTCCATGCCGAGGCATCTTTGAGTAACCGTGAGCTGAGCCCCAGGCCAGCTGCTGTTGAACTTTTCCCACCCTTCCCAGGTAAAACACCTGCATATGTACAAGGGCTTGAAAGCCTAGAGGAAGGGGCGTGGAGCCACACCAGCGACAGCACGCAGGCCAACATGGTGCCTGCAGGCCAGCCAGGATGGTCCTGGCCCTGGGCGCTCTTCTGGAAGCTTTCCATTGCCCTGCCTGAGATACCCCTCCAGTCCCGGCTCCCACTGCTTTTTTTCCTTCCTCACGTCTGTCCGGAGGGAAATTCCAGCAGAAGATATGGGTGACACATCCTCTTCTTTACAGGTGGAAGCCTGGCAACTCCTGCAGAAATCCCTCCAGAGACCCACTCACACCGGGCCACCCACAAAGCCGTGGCACCTCACTCCCTCCCACCAGCACAGCCCCGAGACTGCTGACGGGGCAGAGAATATGGAGTCAGGCACAGCTTCAGGGGCTATTGCTGCCTGCAGCGCTGTTTATATTGACCTCAACCCAGGCACACCTGGGGAGGGCCGGCCGGCAGGGTCAGGCTACCCAGGTCAGCTAATCCTCAGCCCTCAGGGAATCACATTGTTGAAAATGGACCTCGCTAAGGCAGAATAGAAGCCAAGGAATAAAAGGACACAATGCCATTTGCAGCACTGTAGGTGTGTCTAGAGGTAATCACGTGACTTGCAGTAAGTCAGAAAGTGAAAGACACATATCATATCATATCTCTTATAGCTGTGACCGAAAAATGGATACCAGGGCAGATATTTCCACGGAGAAGGGCAATCACAGATTCATTAAACAAACTAATGGTTCACCAATGGAAAGGTGTGAGGATTGGTTTCATTATGATATTGGGGTTAACAGACATATACAAACACAGGTGACATATATAATCACCAAAGACCTACAGAATACCAAGAGAAGACTACTCAACATTCTGTCATAAGGTACAGGGGAAAAGGATCCCAGGAAGAACAGACATATGTATATGTGTAAAAGAACCACATCTTCCACACCTACATCAAGCCAAACATTGTAATCAAATTTGCTGTAATAAAAAATAAAAAATTAAACTAAAACCACAAACAAGAAGTAGTGAGACAAACTTGAGGGGCTTTCTCCTGGCACATTCCATTCTAAATTCCAATCTAGAACACGACTTCCTTTGAGGCTCTGTTGCCCCAGTAACCAGATTTGGTAAGGGAGAACTGCTGCCACATTGTGGCCGTTTCACAAAACAGCAGCTTTAATCCCAGCGCTAATGGTCAATTGATATTCAAAATCATTGCAGGCCTGTAAATGACACCTGCCCTGAAAACAAATCCTGGTGTCATATATCGACCAAAAAATTCAAAGGACGTCCATATTTCAAAACGACAGTTTCAAAAGGCATATTTTACACACATTAGTCTTCTGCTTCTTTTTCTTTCTTTCTTTTGTTGTTAAAAAAACGGGAATGGCAAAAAGCATCCCTCAGAATGGGCGAAAATATTTGCAAACGAATCAATGGACAAAGGTTTAATCTCCAATATATATAAAGAGCTCATGCAGCTTAATATTAAAAAAACAAACAACCCAATACAAATTTGGGCAGAAGATCTAAAGAGACGTTTCTTCAAAGAAGACACAGAGATGGCCAAGACCAACATGAAAAGCTGCTCAACATCACTAATTATTAGAGAAATGCAAATCAAAACTACAATGAGGTATCACCTCACACCTGTTAGAATCGGCATCATCAGAAAATCTACAAACAACAAATTCTGGGGAGGGTGTGGACAAAAGGATCCCTCTTCCACTAGTGGTGGAAATGTAAATTGATACAGTCACAATGGAGAACAGTATGGAGTTTCCTTTAAAAAACTAGAAATAGAATTACCATATGATCCAGCAATCCCACTTCTGGGCATATACCCAGAGAAAACCATAAATCAAAAAGGCACATTCACCACAATGCTCATTTCAGCACTATTTACAATAGCCAGGTAATGGAAGCAACCTAAATACCCACAGACAGACGAATGGATAAAGATGTGGTACATATATAAAATGGAATATTACTCAGCCAAAAGAAGGAATGAAACTGGGTCATTTGTAGAGACGTCGATGGATCTAGAGACTGTCATACAGAATGAAGTAAGTCAGAAAGAGAAAAACAAATATTGTATATTAATGCATATACGTGGAACCTAGAAAAATGGAACAGATGAACTGGTTTGCAGGGAAGAAATAGAGACACAGAGGTATAGAACACACGTATGGACACCAAGTGTGGGAATCCATGGGGTGGTGGTGGTGGCATATGTTGGGAGATTGGGATTGACCTGTATACATGTATATGCATAAAATACATAACTAATAATAACCTGCTGTATAAAAAAATAAATAAAATTAAATTTCAAAATTTTAAAAAATAAAATTTAAAAATAAAACAGAAAAAAGTTCTTCCCTTCACACAGATGTATTTATATGAATGAATTATTTCCATGCTTATATCTATAAATACATAAAAGAGGAATAAAATCTAACTTGAACCAAAAAAGAAAAAAAAAACCTGAACCCACCATTTATACAGAGGAAAACCCTATCAGGGCACTTGCTCCAGCGGTAAACAATTCTGAAATTGGTCAGAGGTGGGGAATCATCTCCCTTACAGCCAGTAGCCCACCCCCCAAGCAAGGAGGGTCCTCATTGCAAAGCTGGGTGACCGAGCCAAGGCATCTGTGAGTAAACGTGAGCTGAGCCCCAGTCCTGCTGCAGCTGAACTCTCCCCACCCTTTCCAGTTAAAACACCTGAATATGTACAAAAACTTGCAAGCCTAGAGGAAGGGCTGTGGAGCCACACCAGCGACAGCACACAGGCCGACTTGGTGCCTGCAGGCCAGTCAGGATGGTCCTGGCCCCAGATGCTCTTCTGGAAGATTTCCATTTCCCTGCCTGAGATACCCCTCCTGCCACGGCTCCCACTGCTTTTTTACTTCCTCACCTCTGCCTGGGGAGAAATTCCAGCGGCAGGTATCAGTGACACATCCTCTTCTTTAGCAGGTGGCAGCCTGGCAACTCCTGCAGAAAGTCCAGCAGAGCCCCACTCACAATGGGCCACCCACTAAGCCACGGCCCCTCACTCCCTCCCACCAGCACAGCCCCGGCACTGCCTACGGGGCAGAGAATATGGCGTCAGTCACAGCTACAAGGGCTGTCGTTCACTGGAGAGCTGTTTATATTGCCCTCAACCCAGGCACACCTGTGGAGGGCTGGCAGGCAGTTTCAGGCTGCCAAAATCAGCCAATCCTCACCCCTCAGGGGCTCACAGTTGCAGAAAATGAAACTTGCTAAATGGGCCAGGCCCTAGGGACAGGTGTGGGCTCTTGAGAGTCAGGATAGACAAGGGGTTGCAGCTGCGGCTTGTTTTCTTATCATTTTATCTGGTCCATGAGTGGAAAACAACTTCAAGAAGACCCTATCCTAATGAGAGGAACCCAGGAGTCAGGGAGAGGAGTGATGGTGGGTGGAGACAGAGGCCTGGTGCACTGGCTGCAGTGGAAGTGTCTGGAAGACCAGGCAGAAAGAGCCTGCAGAGAGTGATAGCCATGGTCACAGACCTGTCAGAGCTGCTGTTTGTTAGTTCAAGTCCTGCTCTGAGGTATTCTGTGTCAGCTGTGAGCGACAGGTGAGCTGGGGGTTCTCTGCAAGGTGGGCTATGTGCACAGTTCCTGTGTGTCCAGCCCTGCTGGCGTACCTGCCCAGGGGAGCTCCGTATCCTGGGAAGGGCCTGAGTAGGAGAGCCCCATGGGCTGCTGGGTAGCTGCAGAGGTGAGCTCCATACCCTGGGAGGGACTTGACCACGAGAGCCCCGTGGGCTGTGGGGTAGGGGTGCAGCCCAGGTGAGCTCCATATCCTGGGATTGGCCTGACCACGAGAGCCCCATGGGCTGCTGGATACCTGGTAAAGGATATCAGGACAGTCAGTGAAGCCACCGAGGATATACATCCAGTAGCTCCTATTTCCTACTCCCTGCTGGTCATTCTACCTTCCACCAGGCCATGGCATTCTGTATCAGACTTCAATGATGCCTTCTTCTGTATTCCATTCATCTCAGAGTCACAAGAATTTTTGGCTTGTGAGTGGCAGGACACAACATGCAACAAAAGCAATAATGCTGGGCCGTCCTGCCCCAATGGTTCAAAACTCCCCACACCATCATTGGGGAAATGTCCTCTAAAGACCTAAAAGTTCAACCTCTGTAAAAGGGAACCCTCCTTCAATATGAAGATGACATTCTGATCGCCAGGCCTACTAAAGACGCCTCTGAACTACCTAGCCAAGAAAGGATAGAAGGTATCCAAGAAAAACGCTCAAATATCCCAGGCTAAGGTGACATGCCTGGGCTTCATTCTCACAGATATTCGGAGAAACGCATCCCAGGATAGGGAAGAAGCCATTTGCAGCCTTACCTCTTCTAAAACTAGAAGACAGCTTAGGGGTTCCTGGGGAGGCCAAGGTTTTCTGCATCTGGATCCCTAACTACAGTCTAATAGCTGGGCCTCTACATGAAACACTGACACGAAAAGATGATGATCCTTTTGAATAGAATCCAGAAGCAGCCTTTCAAGAATGGAAAGAGCAGTCAATACAGACCCTTGCCCAGGAACTCCCTAATTTAGCTAAACCCTTTGACCTTTACATACCCGGTCAAAGGTTAATCGGCCTTGGAGCCTTAGTGCAAAAACTGGGACCACTTGAAATGGAGCAACAAAAGAATGCTCTTCAGGTATGATAAACTATGGTCACCAAGGGCTTTGTCCACCGACTCGTCAGGCCAGGATACTGGGGTATCTAAAAAGCTGGAAATCAGCAGCCCGCAAGGCCAGCTCCCTCCTAAGGGAAAAGGACCCCACGTGGTGATCCTAACCACCCATCATGCCCTGAAGTTGCAGGGGTCGCTCTGTGGACACACTGACCTCGAGTGAGGAGGCCCTCCAACTCCAACCTCCAGAGAGATAAACGGGGGCAACGGGCCCCCAAGATGACTCGTGTGGCCATCACTTGACCTGGAGTTTCTCTCAGAAAACGACAAGACTGTGCCCCGAAAGAGCAGACTACTGCTTGCAGGACTTACTGCACCCAGAGGGGAGCTAATAAGCTTGGCGGGGGAAACGTATATCACACTTTCACCATAGAAAACCCTACAGACACCGCGGTGATGGTGGCCAATATGACCGGCTGGACTGCTGGCTACTTCTAAAGGCCGTTGACTCAGTGGACGTCATGGTCCTGGATCACCACTGACCCTGGACTGTCTGGGAGTTGCGCGGGCAGGGCTCTGACACATGGTGCTGTTTGTACATTAATTCAGGGACCTAATTAAAGAAAGCACAGACTACTGGTCAGAGCATCTAGTCTGGCAAAAACTGTCAGCCTAAGGTCGCCGAACATATGTGGGGTGGCGTGAAACCTGCCACCGCAGCATCTCTGCGCCTCTCTTTCCTGGACCCTTAAAGGTCATTAGAATCTGTAACACTTCCAATGCTGGTGCTCAGGCGGACGAGAAGTGAGGCAGGAGGCCTTGGGACAATCAACCTCACGAGGAGGCTGGTGGGGAGACGTTTTGCCCCTCCCCCCATGTATCAGGGCTCCCACCACAGCATGAAGCAGTTACAAAAGAGGGGTCTGCACCCTCAACACCCCAAGAATTAGGAAGGGAACAAAAAGCAGAGGAGGTGTTCGTCTCCGGCAACGTTCATTAAAAATTCCTGGGAGATAAAAAGAAAATCTGGGCAATAAAATAAAGTCTAACCTGTTTTTCCTTTGTGCTTTGTCTAATTTCACGTGCTCCTAGGGTTCCGCATGCAGAGGTCCCACACCCGGCACTTCAGACCCGATTTCCTAGTGCAGAATGGCTGGGTCGACACCTCAGCTAGCGGGGTCCCATGCAGACTCCGCGGCATAGAGCCTGAGCTGCAGCCAACGCAGCCCTCGAGAGCTCCATCCCCTCCCTCCCACTGATGCTGCCGGGGACCCTACACAATAGCCCAGCTCACAGCCCATGGGGGAGTGCACGCTCTCACCTGTCCATTCTGTTTTCAAAATAATGTTTCCTTTGCTTCTGAACCAAACTCAGTCTTGATCTGTTGGCTCCAATGACACTGGGCACGGGGACTCCTGTTGGGGTCCAGTCTGGAGGATCAGTAACAGAAATTGAGAACATTGTAACTTCAATGAACAGATGTGTGAGCCAAACTGTAGTTAACATAGAGCAGTGTATAATGCTCGGGTAAAATAAGATGTTTCTAAGACTTACATTTGATATTTCCATCACTTTCCTATAAGCAAGTTCAGTGAAGACGTCTGTCTTATTTGTCAGGTCAACATTAGAGAAATGAAGTGATTTATTTCCATGGATGTACATCGAATACTCTTGGCTGAAGCTTCAATCTTGTTTTGAATGCTTTTCCATTGAAAATGATACCTCTCTTTCAGCTCCCCCATTTCTGAGAAGTATAAAATCTTATAATTTATTATTACCAAAGGGGAAAGGTAGGAGAAGGGATAAATTAACAGTTTGGGATTAACACATACACACTGCTATGTATAAAATAGATCATCAACAATGAACTACTGTATAGCACAGGGAACTACACTGAATATTTTGCAATAACCTATAAGGGGAAATAATCTGAAAAAGAATAGATATTTTTATTGACATCATCTATCAATGACAGATAAAATGTAACCTAAGCAAGGACGATGGTGAGCGCTTCTGACCCTGAAGATTTCAGTCATCTAAAGTTTGGGCTCTGCCTATTTCCCAAGGCCCTTAAAGGACATACGTGTAGCCATAGCTTACAAATTCCCCAGTTTGGGGTTCGGGGAGGCACTGATTTGGAAAAATCCCTGGTGTTCTCCTTACATGCACGGGACCCTTCCTACAGCTAAAACATGCCTGTCACACCTAGAGGATGGTACACCGTTTGATCGGAAAGAGTTTGGAAAAGGCACCTCATCTCCTCATTGCCTGGTGCTCGGGTTCAACCCTCCAGCATCTTTCCTAACAATCTCCTCACTTGGGGATATCAGCACCGTCAACATCCTGTTGCACACAGTTTGGAATTTGTCCAGAGGATGTAGCGGAAGGATGAGAAAAATATAGAGACATGTCTTAGGTGTTCGGACAGGCACATGCCACCCTAATTTCCAATCCAGAACACAAATTCATCAAAGGCTAGAATTGCCCACGGAAACAGAATAGGGCTAGAGGAAATCCCGCTGTTTTGTGTCCAGTTTCCAAAAACACAAGTTGAAAAATGGAACTCAGGGGCACTAAAATTCATGAAACTGCAGAGTTGAAAATATCTATCGTCGAAAAATGTCTTGAGGTAAGTCACAGAAAAGGACTTGTAAGCAAGGGAGAGTGGCAGGAAACAGATTTGAAGAGGTAGAAAGGACTCCCCATTAAAGCACAAGAAAAGGGGCTGAACATCGCCAATGATGCAGTTGGCCAAAAAGGGTGTATGCATTTTTTCTGAATATATTCAAGTAAAGGCCATACACACTTTTTATCCAACCAAACAGGTGGGCACTGGAAATCAATATCACAAAATGTATCACTTCACATCAGTCAGAAGGGCCATCCACATAAAGTGTAAACACCAGAAATGCAGGACAGGGCGAGGAGAAAAGGGAGCCCTGTGAGGCTGATAGTGGAAATGTAATTTGCCAACGGCCACTCTGGAGAAGTGTATTGTGTTTGCTAAAACATCTAAAAAATGAGCTACAGAGCATAGGGCACTTGCACTCATGGGCGTGTACCTTGGGAAAAACAAAAATCGACAGAAAACAGGCACCCGAACGTTTACCACCTCTCTGTTAAAAAGGGCCTCAACTTGGATATAACCTAAATGTCCCTGGAAGGATAAAATGGATAAAAGAGATGGGGTACTTATGTAGAGTGGAATATTACTCATCCAGAAATCAATGAAATAAGGCCAGTTGTAACAACTCTGGAGGAGTTACATACGATCATTCTAAGTGACATATGTCAGAAAGAAAAAGACACATATCATAAGATGTCACTTAAAGGTGGAATCAAAAATGGCTACACAAGAAATAAATTACAAAACAGAAACATAGTCAAATATGTAGAAAATAGACATAAGGCTGCTAAATGGGAAAGGTGGGGAATGGTGAGGTATTATCCAGGAGGTTGAAATTAGCAAAGATACCATTCCAAGTACCAAATTGAATAACTGACAAGGCCTACACGGTACCTCAAAGAACTGCACTCAGCCCACTCAAGTCACTGGAAAATAATACATATGACTGGTAATCATCTGAAAAAGAATTTATTGTTGTCTCACAGTACATGAATCAAGTGGATGTACAGCAGCAAAAAACAGAGCTTTGAAAATCAGCTGTAACCAATATAAAAATAAATTTAAAACTGGTTATAAAAACAGTGAGACAGACAAAAATTCTTACAACTTTTGTTGAAGGGCTACGATGTAACATGGATTGAACACATGTACACCCACAGCAGGATGATTATATAAGGCTGGAAGCTATGCACGCTAAGAGATGTTAGAGAGGCTGGGTGAGGAAATGCAGACCTTTTAAAGTAATACTGCCTGGTACCCATTCCATGGGTCCTAAATCTGCAGGTTCAAGGGAATCTTCTGACAGCGAAAACATGCCTGGGAAACCGAGAAGAATGTACACCGTGTGCTCAGGAAAGGTGTCTAAAATGCACCTCATTTTTGATCTCCTGCTGCTGGGGTTCGCCATTCCAGCCATATTACTAACAACCTCCCCACTTGGAGAATCAGCACCTTTAACCTCCTGTTTCACACAGTTTGCAATTTGTGCAGAGGATAAATGGGAAGAGGGGGAACCAATGAGAGATTAGCTGTAGGACTTTTGACAGGCACATGTCACTCTAATTTCCCATTAGGAAGAAGAATTAACCAAAGGCTCAGCCTGCCTCCCCAGAACCAGAATAGGGCCAGAAGTAATCCAATGGTTGGGCGGCCAGCTCACAAAAAAAGCGAGTTGCAAAATGGAGCTCAGGAGCAGACAATTCAAAGACCTGCAAATATATAACTGATAACCAACGTCCAAAAATATATTCAGGTAAAGTAACGAAGAGGATCTGAATGAGAGGCAGAATTGCAGGAAACAGATTTCAAAAGGTAGATTGTACTCACATTTAAAGCATATGAAAAGCAGCAGAATTTCTAAAATGATGCGGTTGGGCAAAAGGGTGTATGCGTTTTTTTCGTGAATATCTTCAGGAAAAAAACACATGCAGAGTTTTTGGCCAACCAAGCAAGAGGGAAATGCAAATCCGCACAACAAAGAAGTCTCAATTTCCACTGCTCAGAAATGCCATCTAAAAAATGTGTACAAACCAGAAATGCAGGAGGGGCCATGGAAAAGAGGGAGCCTAGTCACGCTGATGGGTGGGGTATAAATATCCAAGAGCCACTCTGAAGAAGTGTATGCTGTTTTTAAAACATCTAAAATACAAAGCCCCGGAGCAAGGGGACTTCAACTCATGGACATATAACTTGGGAAGACTAAATGTCAATAAGACACAGGCACCCCAAAGTTTAGGGCTGCTCTGCATACAAGAACCTCAACTTTGGTACACTGAAAATATCCCAGGAAAAAGAGAAATGCATAAAGAACTTGTGGTAATTTTGTACAACGGAATATCACTCAGACGTGAAATCAATGTATATAAGGCCAGTAGCAGCATAATGAGTGGATTTAGGTATGGTGATTTTAAGGGAAATTAGTCACACAGAAAAAGAATCTTATCATAAGATATCACTTATAGAGGGAATGTCAATATCACAACACATGAACTGAATTAGGAAAGAGAACAGAGTCTCACATTTAGCAAAAATCTCTTATGCCTGCTTCAGGGGAAAGGAGAGGTGGGGTGATGGATAAAACAAGAGTTTGATATTAGCACAGGTACCATTCCATAAACCAAATACAGAATAGACAAGACCTACACCTTCCTCAGTGAACGGGACTCAACACCCCTATGCCCCACAGAGGAATATATCTGACTACTAAGAATCTTAAAACCTATGTATTGATTTGTCTCCGTAAGGGAATCAATTGTGTCTAGACTGGCATAAACACGTCAGTGAAAATCAGCTCAACCCCATTATAAAAATGAATTTCAAAAAAAACCCAAAAAAACAGCGAAATTCTTACACAATTCCTTCAGGGGTTCTGATGAAACCTGGAATGACCCTATCTGCAAAGACAGCTGGATGAGACATAAGGCTGGACACTTGGGACTGGGAGGACTGGTGAGATTGGGAGAGAAAATGCAGACCTTTTAAAGTAGTAATGCATGCCACCATTCCATGTGTCCCAAATCTCCAGGTAGAAGGGTATATCATAACAATTATATCATGTATGGGAAACCTAGAAAAAGGACACCCTGTGATGGTGAAAGATTTCTAAAACTCTCCTAATTTTTCCTCTCCTTGTGCTCCACTTTGGCATTCCAACTGCTTTACTATCAATCTCCCAACTTAGGAGAGTCAGCCCCTATAACCTCCTGGTTCGCACAGTTTGCTAATTGTGCAGAGGATGAAAGGGAAGAGGGAGAACCAATCAGAGAGTAGATGTAGGCATTTGGACGGGCACATGTCACTCTAATTTCCTGGCAGGAAGAAGAATTAACCAAAGCCTCAACCACCCACAGGGAACCAATATAGCGACCCCTGGAACCAGTATAGGTCCTGAAGCAAAATTGTGGATTTGCGGCCAGCTCACAAAGATGGGATTTGAAAATTGGAGCTCAGGGGCACAGCAATTCACAAACCTGCAGACTTATAAAGGACTACTCTCTTCCAAAAATCTGTTGAGGGAAGGCAATGAAGCGGACTTGAAAATGAGGCAGAATTGCACAAAACATATTTCAAGAGGTAAATTGGAATCACCTTTAAAGCACAGGAAAAGCATCCCAACTTGGACAGAGATGCACTTGGCGAAAAAGGGCGTATGCCTTTTCTCCTGAATATATTCAGAAGAAAACGCATACACCCTTTTTGGCCAATGAACCAAGCGCACAATACAAATCCACACTACAAAGAATTGTCACTTACCACCGGTCAAAAGGGACATCCGAGTATCTGTAAAAACCAGAAAGGCAAGAGAGAGAGGGCAAGGGCATGAAGCAATGTGATCCCAATGGTCATGGAGGATTGTGATGACAAGCGCATGGAGCATTGTGATGACAAGATTATGTACCATTTTGTTGACAAAGGCAAGGAGCATTATGATGACAAGGTGCATGGAGCACTGTGATGAGAAGCATCAAGGAGCATAGTGATTACAGGGGTCATGGAGCATTGGGATGACAACCTCATGGATCATTGTGATGACAATGGTCATGGAGCATTTTAATGACAAGAGTCCCGGATCATTTTGTTGTCAGGGTTCATGGAGCGTTGTGATGACAGTGGTCATGGAGCATTGTGATGACATGGGTCATGGTGCATTGTGATGAGAAGGTCATGGAGCATTGGGCTGAAAATGTCCATGGAGTACTGTGATGACAGGGGTCATGGAGCATTGTGATGACAAGGTACTGGAGCACTGTGATGAGAAGACCATGGAGCCTTGTGATGACAAGTCTCATGGAGCATTCTGATGAAAAGTGCCATGGAGCATTGTGATTACAGGGGTCTTGGAGCATTGTGATGACAAGGGCATGGATCATTGGGATGAGAAGGTCATGGAGCGTTCTGATGACATGTATCATGGAGCTTTGTGATGACAAGGGCATGGAGCATTGTGATTATAGCGGTCTTCGAGCACTGTGATGAAAAGGGCATGGATCATTGTGATGAAAAAGGCATGGAGCCTTGTCATGACAGGGTTCAAGGAGCAAACTGACAACAAGTGTCAGGAAGCATTGTGATGACAAGGGTATTGAGTATTGTGATGACAAAGGTCATGGAGCATTGTGATGAGAAGACCATGGATAATTGTGATGACGAGCGTCATGGGGCATTGTGATGATAAGTGTTATGGAACATATTGATCACAAGGATTTGGAGCATTGTGATGACAGAGGTCATGGAGCATTTTGGTTTCACTGTGATGACAATAGCCTGAAGCATTATGATGATGGGCATGGTGCATTGTGATGACAGGGTTCATGGAGCATTGAGATGAAAAGGGGCATGGAGCATTGTGATTACAGGGGTCTTGGAGCATTGTGATGACAAGGGTCATGGAGCCTTGTGATGACAAGGCTGTGGAACATTGTGATGGCAGGGGTCATGGAGCATTGTTATGACAGGGTTAATGGAGCATTGTGATGACAAGGGCATGGAGCATTGGTCTGAAAAGTTTCATGGATTATTGTGATGAGAGGGGGCAAGGAGCATTGTGATGACAAGGGCATGGAACACTGTGATACATGGCTCATGGAGGATTGTAATGACAAGCGCATGGAGCATTGTGATAAGAATGGCATCGAGCATTGTGATGAAAAGCATCATGGAGCCTGTGATGACAAGGGCATGGAACAATGTGATGAGAGGGTTCATGGAGCATTGTGATGACAATGGCATGCAGCATTTTGATGACAAGGGTCATTGAGCTTTGTGATGACAAAGGTTATGGAGCATTTTGATGACAAGTGTGTGGTGCATTCTGTTGTGAAGGGCAGGGAGCATTGTGATGACAGGTGTTATGGAACATTGTGATGTCAGGGGAATGGAGCATTGTGATGATAAAGGCATGTAGCATTGTTGTGACAAGGGTCATAGAATATTGTCATGACAGGGTTGAGGGAGTATTGTGTTGACTAGTGAGGGAACATTGTGATATCAGTGGTGAGAGAGCATTTTGATGAGAAGTGCATGGAGCAGTGTGATGACAAGGTTTATGGAGCATTGTGATGACAAAGATGTGGAGCATTGTGATGACAAGCGCATGGCACATTGTGATGCCATGGGTCATGGAGTATTGTGCTAACAAAGGCATTGAGCATTGGGATGACAAGGGTCACCGAGCATTGTGATGAAATGTTCATGGAGCGCTGTGGTGACAAAGGTCACAGAGCCTTGTGATGATGAGGGCATGGACCATTGTGATGACAAAGGTCATGAAGCATTGTGATGACTGGAGTCACGGAGCATTGTGATGACAGGGGTCATAGAGCATTGTGATGAAAGGGCATGGAGCATTGTGATGACAGGGGCATGATGCATTGGTTTGACAAGTTTCAGGGAATATTGTGATGACAGTGGGCATGGCGCATTGTGATGAAAATGGCATGGAGCATTGTGATGAGAAGGTCATGGAGTATTGTGAAGAAGGGTGTCAGGGAGCATTGTGATGACATATGTCATGGTCCATTGCGATGACAATGGAATGGAGCATTGTGATGCCAAGTGTCATGGAGGATTGTGATGACAAAGGTAATGGAGTATTTTGATGACAAGTGCTTGGAGCATTGTGATGACAAGGGTCATGGAGCATTGTGATAACAAGGGCCATTGAGAATTTTGATGACATGTTCATGAAGCATTGTGATGACAATCACATGGAGCTTGCTATGACAGGGATCATGGAGCATTGCGATGAAAAGTGCATAGAGAATTGTGATGACAAAGCATGTAACACTGTGATGAAAAGCATCATGGAGCACAGTGATGCCAAGAACGTGGAGAATTGTGATGACAGGGGACATGGAGCATTGTGATGACCAGGGCATGGAGTATTGTGATGGCAAGACCGTGGAGCATTGTGATGAGAAGACCATGGATAATTGTGATGATGAGCGTCATGGAGCACTGTAATGACAAGGGGTATGGAGCATTGTGATAACAGTGGTCATGGAGCACTGTGATGACAAGTTTCATGGAGCATTCTGATGACAAGCTTGTGGAGTATTTTGATGACAATGACATGGAGCATTTTGATGAAAATGGCATGGGGCATTGTGATGAAAAAGACATGGAGCCTTTTCATGACAGTTTTCAGGGAGCATTCTGACGACAAGTGTCAGGGAGCATTGTGATGACAAAGGTCATGGAGAATTGTGACGAAAAGGGCATGGAGTATTGTGATGACAAGCACATGGAGCTTGCTATGACGGGGTCATGGAGCATTGCGATGACAAGTGCATAGAGAATTGTGATGACAAAGCATGTAACACTGTGATGAGAAGTGTCATGGAGCATAGTGATGCCAAGATCGTGGAGAATTGTGTTGACAGGGGACATGGAGCATTGTGATGACCAGGGCATGGAGCATTGCGATGGCAAGATCGTGGAGCATTGTGATGAGAAGACCATGGATAATTGTGATGACGAGGGTCATGGAGAACTGTAATGACAAGGGGTATAGAGCATTGTGATGACAGTGGTCATGGAGCATTGTGATGACCGGGGACATGGAGCATTGTGATGCCCAAGGCATGGAGCACTGTGATGGCAAGACCGTGGAGCATTGTGATGAGAAGACCATGGATAATTGTGATGAGGAGCATCATGGAGCACTGTAATGACAAGTGGTATGGAGCCTTGTGATGACAGGGGTCATGGAGCATTGTTATGACAGTGGTCATGGAGCATTGTGATGACAAGCGTCATGGAGCATTTTGATGACAAGGGCGTGGAGCATTGTGATGAGAAGACCATGGACAATTGTGATTACGAGTGTCATGGAGCACTGTAATGACAAGCAGTATGGAGCATTGTGATGACAGGGGTCATGGAGCATTGTGATGACTGGGGACATGGAGCATTGTGATGACCAGGGCATGGAGCATTGTGATGGCAAGACCGTGGAGCACTGTGATGAGAAGACCATGGATAATTGTGATGACGAACATCATGGAGCACTTTAATGACAAGGGGCATCGAGCATTGTGATGACAGGTGTCATGGAGCATTGTGATGACAGGGCTCATGGATCATTGAGATGACAAGGGTCACGGAGCATTCTGATGACAAGCTTGTGGAGTATTGTGATGACAATGGCATGAAGCACTGTGATGAAAAGGGCATGGATCATTGTGATGAAAAAGGCATGGAGACATGTCATGACAGGGTTCAATGAGCACCTGATGACAAGTGTCAGGGAGCATTGTGATGCCAAGTGTATTGAGAATTGTGATGACAAAGGTCATGGAGCATTGTGATGAGAAGTCCATGGATAATTGTGACGACCAGCGTCATGGGGCGTTGTGATGACAAGTGTTATGGAACATTGTGATCACAAGGGTTTGGAGCATTGTGATGAGAGAGGTCATGGAGAATTTTGATTTCATTGTGACGACAATAGCATGAAGCATTATGATGATGGGCATGGTGCATTGTGATGACAGGGTTCATGGAGCATTGAGATGAAAAGAGGCATGGATCATTGTAATAACAAGGGTCTTGGAGCATTGTGATGACAAGGGCATGGAGTATTGTGATGAGAAGGCCATGGAGCATTCTGATGACATGCGTCAGGGAGCTTTGTGATGACATGGGCATGAAGCATTGTGATTACAGGGGTCTTGGAGCATTGTGATGACAAGGGCCATGGAGTCTTGTGATGACAAGGCCGTAGAACATTGTGATGTCAGGGGTCATGGAGCATTGTGATGACAGCTGCAATGGAGCATTGTGATGACAAGGGCATGGAGCATTGGTCTGAAAAGTTTCATGGATTATTGTGATGAGAGTGAGCATGGAGCATTGTGATGACAAGGGCACGGAACACAGTGATACATGTGTCATGGAGGATTGCAATGACAAGGGCATGGAGCATTGTGATGATAGGAGCATGTAGGATTGTTGTGACAAGGGTCATGGAACATTGGGATGACAGGGTGGAGGGAGTATTGTGTTGACTAGTGATGGAACATTGTGATATCAGTGGTGAGAGAGCATTTTGATGAGAGGTGCATGGAGCATTGTGATGACAAGGCTGTGGAGCATTGTGATGAGAAACGCAGGGCACATTGTGATGACATGGGTCATGGAACATTGTGCTGACAAACGCATGGAGCATTGTGATGACAAGGTTTATGGAGCATTGTGAGGACAACGATGTGGAGCATTGTGATGACAAGCGCATGGCACATTTGATGCCATGTGTCATGGAGTAATGTGCTGACAAAGGCATGGAGCATTGTGATGACAAGGGTCACCGAGCATTGTGATGAAATGCTCATGGAGCGTTGTGGTCACAAAGGTCACAGAGCCTTGTGATGACGAGGGCATGGACCATTGTGATGACAAAGGTCATGAAGCATTGTGATGACTGGAGTCACGGAGCATTGTGATGACAGGGGTCATAGAGCATTGTGATGAAAGGGTATGGAGCATTGTGATGACAGGGTCATGGAGCATTTTTCTGACATGTTTCATTGATTATTGTGATGACAGTGGGCATGGCGCATTGTGATGACAAGGGCATGGAGCATTGTGATGAGAAGGTCATGGAGTATTGTGAAGAAGGGTGTCAGGGAGCATTGTGATGACATATGTCATGGTCTATTGCAATGACAATGGAATGTAGCATTTGATGCCAAGTGTCATGGAGGATTGTGATGACAAATGTAATGGAGCATTTTGATGACAAGGGCTTGGAGCATTGTGATGACAAGGGTCATGGCGCATTGTGATAACAAGGGCCATTGAGAATTTTGATGACATGTCATGAAGCATTGTGATGACAATCACATGGAGCTTGCTATGACAGGGGTCACGGAGCATTACGATGACAAGTGCATAGAGAATTGTGATGACAAAACATGTAACACTATGATGAGAAGTATCAGGGAGCATAGTGATGCCAAGAACGTGGAGAATTGTGATGACAGGGGACATGGAGCATTGTGATGGCAAGACCGTGGAGCATTGTGATGAGAAGACCATGGATAATTGTGATGACGAGCGTCATGGAGCACTGTAATGACAAGGGGTATGGAGCATTGTGATGACAGGGGTCATGGAGCATTGTGATGACTGAGGACATGGAGCATCGTGATGACCAAGGCATGGAGCATTGTGATGGCAAGACCGTGGAGCATTGTGATGAGAAGACCATGGATAATTGTGATGACGAGCGTCATGGAACACTGTAAGGACAAGGGATATGGAGCATTGTGATGACAGGGGTCATGGAGCATTCTGAAGACAATGATCAGGGAGCATTCTGATGACAAGCTTGTGGAGTATTGTGATGACAATGACATGGAGCGTTGTGATGAAAAGGGCATGGAGCATTCTGATGAAAAAGGCATGGAGCCTTTTCATGACAGTGTTCAAGGAGTATTCTGATGACAAGTGTCAGGGAGCATTGTGATGACAAGTGTATTGAGAATTGTGATGACAAAGGTCATGGAGCATTGTGATGAGAAGACCATAGATAATTGTGATGAGGAGCGTCATGGAGCACTGTAATGAGAAGTGGTATGGAGCCTTGTGATGACAGGGGTCATGGAGCATTGTGATGACAAGGGTCATGGAGCATTTTGATGACAAGGGCGTGGAGCATTGTGATGAGAAGACCATGGACAATTGTGATTACGAGTGTCATGGAGCACTGTAATGACAAGCGGTATGGAGCATTGTGATGACAGGTGTCATGGAGCATTGTGATGACTGGGGACATGGAGCATTGTGATGACCAGGGCATGGAGCATTGTGATGGCAAGACCGTTGAGCAGGGTGATGAGAAGACCATGGATAATTGTGATGACGAACATCATGGGGCACTGTAATGACAAGGGGCATGGAGCATTGTGATGACAGGGGTCATGGATCATTGAGATGAAAAGTGTCACGGAGCATTCTGATGACAAGCTTGTGGAGTATTGTGATGACAATGGCATGGAGCATTGTGATGAAAAGGGCATGGATCATTGTGATGAAAAAGGCATGGAGACTTGTCATGACAGGGTTCAATGAGCATACTGATGACAAGTATCAGGGAGCATTGTGATGACAAGTGTATTGAGAATTGTGATGACAAAGGTCATGGAGCATTGTGATGAGAAGTCCATGGATAATTGTGATGACCAGCGTCATGGGGCGTTGTGATGACAAGTGTTATGGAACATTGTGATCACAAGGGTTTGGAGCATTGTGATGAGAGAGGTCATGGAGAATTTTGATTTCATTGTGACGACAATAGCATGAAGCATTATGATGATGGGCATGGTGCATTGTGATGACAGGGTTCATGGAGCATTGAGATGAAAAGAGGCATGGATCATTGTAATAACAAGGGTCTTGGAGCATTGTGATGACAAGGGCATGGAGTATTGTGATGAGAAGGCCATGGAGCATTCTGATGACATGCGTCAGGGAGCTTTGTGATGACATGGGCATGGAGCATTGTGATTACAAGGGTCTTGTAGCATTGTGATGACAAGGGCCATGGAGTCTTGTGATCACAAGGCCGTAGAACATTGTGATGGCAGGGGTCATGGAGCATTGTGATGACAGTTGTAATGGAGCATTGTGATAACAAGGGCATGGAGCATTGGTCTGAAAAGTTTCATGGATTATTGTGATGAGAGTGAGCATGGAGCATTGTGATGACAAGGGCACGGAACACAGTGATACATGTGTCATGGAGGATTGCAATGACAAGGGCATGGAGCATTGTGATGACAAGCGTCATGGAGCTTTGTGATGACAACGGCATGGAACAATGTGATGAGAGGTTTCATGGAGCTTTGTGATGACAATGGCATGGAGCATTGTGATTCCAAGGGTCATGGAGCTTTGTGATGACATAGGCCATGGAGCATTTTGATGACAAGGGCGTGGTGCATTGTGATGAGAAGGGCAGGGAGTATTGTGATGACAGGGTCAGGGAGCAATTGGATGAATAGGGTCATGGAACATTTTGATGACAGTGTTTATGGAACATTGTTTTGTTAGGGGTCATGGAGCCTTGTGATGAAAAGGGTCATGGAGCATTGTGATGACAGGGGTTATGGAACATTGTGATGTCAGGGGTCATGGAGCATTGTGATGATAAGAGCATGTAGGATTGTTGTGACAAGGGTCATGGAACATTGGGATGACAGGGTGGAGGGAGTATTGTGTTGACTAGTGATGGAACATTGTGATATCAGTGGTGAGAGAGCATTTTGATGAGAGGTGCATGGAGCATTGTGATGACAAGGCTGTAGAGCATTGTGATGAGAAACGCAGGGCACATTGTGATGACATGGGTCATGGATCATTGTGCTGACAAACGCATGGAGCATTATGATGACAAGGTTTGTGGAGCATTGTGATGACAACGATGTGGAGCATTGTGATGACAAGCGCATGGCACATTTGATGCCATGTGTCATGGAGTAATGTGCTGACAAAGGCATGGAGCATTGTGATGACAAGGGTCACCGAGCACTGTGATGAAATGCTCATGGAGCGTTGTGGTCACAAAGGTCACAGAGCCTTGTGATGACGAGGGCATGGACCATTGTGATGACAAAGGTCATGAAGCATTGTGATAACTGGAGTCACAGAGCACTGTGATGACAGGGGTCATAGAGCATTGTGATGAAAGGGTATGGAGCATTGTGATGACAGGGTCATGGAGCATTTTTCTGACAAGTTTCATGGATTATTGTGATGACAGTGGGCATGGCACATTGTGATGACAAGGGCATGGAGCATTGTGATGAGAAGGTCATGGAGTATTGTGAAGAAGGGTGTCAGGGAGCATTGTGATGACATGTCATGGTCTATTGCAATGACAATGGAATGTAGCATTGTGATGCCAAGTGTCATGGAGGATTGTGATGACAAAGGTAATGGAGCATTTTGATGACAAGGGCTTGGAGCATTGTGCTGACAAGGGTCATGGTGCATTGTGATAACAAGGGCCATTGAGAATTTTGATGACATGTTCATGAAGCATTGTGATGACAATCACATGGAGCTTGCTATGACAGGGGTCACGGAGCATTACGATGACAAGTGCATAGAGAATTGTGATGACAAAACATGTAACACTGTGATGAGAAGTATCATGGAGCATAGTGATGCCAAGAACGTGGAGAATTGTGATGACAGGGGACATGGAGCATTGTGATGACCAGGGCATGGAGCATTGTGATGGCAAGACCGTGGAGCATTGTGATGAGAAGACCATGTATAATTGTGATGACGAGCGTCATGGAGCACTGTAATGACAAGGGGTATGGAGCATTGTGATGACAGGGGTCATGGAGCATTCTGAAGACAATGATTAGGGAGCATTCTGATGACAAGCTTGTGGAGTATTGTGATGACCATGACATGGAGCGTTGTGATGAAAAGGGCATGGAGCATTCTTATGAAAAATGCATGGAGCCTTTTCATGACAGTGTTCAAGGAGTATTCTGACGACAAGTGTCAGGGAGCATTGTGATGACAAGTGTATTGAGAATTGTGATGACAAAGGTCATGGAGCATTGCGACGACAAGTGCATGGAGTATTGTCATGACAGTCATCATGGAGTGTTGTGATGACAAGTGTTATGGAACATTGTGATCACAAGGGGTTGGAGCATTGTGATGACAGAGGTCATGGACCATTTTGATTTCAAGGAGCATGGAGCATTGTGATGACAAGGGCATGGAGCAATGTGATCCCAAGGTTCATGGAGGATTGTGATGAAAATGGTAATGAAGTATTCTGATGACAAGCTCAGGGAGCATTGTGATGACAAGGTCATGTAGGATTTTGATGACACAGGCATGGAGAATTGTGATGATAAGGGTCATGGAGCACTGTGATGATAAGCGTCACGGAGCATTGTGATTACAGGGGTCATGGAGCATTGGGATGACAAGGGCATGGATCATTGTGATGACAAGTGTCATGGAGCATTGGGCTGAAAATGTTCATGGAGCATTGTGATGACAAGGGAATGGAGCATTGTGATGACAAGAGTCCCGGATCATTGTGTTGTCAGGGGTCATGGAGTGTTGTGATGACAGTGGTCATGGAGGATTGTGATGATATGGGTCATGGAGCATTGTGATGAGAAGGTCATGAAGCATTGGGCTGAAAATGTTCATGGAGTATTGTGATGACAGGGGTCATGGAGCATTGTAATGAGAAGGGAATTGAGCACTGTGATGACAAGGTCCTGGAGCATTGTGATGGGAAGTCCATGGAGCCTTGTGATGACAATTCTCATGGAACATTCTGATGAAAAGGGGCATGGAGCATTGTGATTACAGGGGTCTTGGAGCATTGTGATGACAAGGGCATGGAGCATTGTTATGAGAAGGCCATGGAGCATTCTGATGACATGCATCATGGAGCTTTGTGCTAACAAAGGGATGGAGCATTGTGATGAAAATGGCATGGATCATTGTTATGAAAAAGGCATGGAGCCTTGTCATGACAGGTTTGAATGAGCATACTGACGACAAGTGTCACGGAGCATTGTGATGACAAGTGTATTGAGCATTGTGATGACAAAGTTCATGGAGCATTGTGATGGGAAGACCATGGATAATTGTGATGATGAGCGTCATGGGGTGTTGTGATGATAAGTTTTATGGAACATTGTGATCACAAGGGTTTGGAGCATTGTGATGACAGAGGTCATGGAGCATTTTGATTTCATTGTGATGACAATAGCCTGAAGCATTATGGTGATGGGCATGGTGCATTGTGATGACAGCGTTCATGGAGCATTGAGATGAAAAGGGGCATGGAGCATTGTGATTACAGGAGTCTTGCAGCATTGTGATGACAAGGGCAAGGAGCATTGTGATGAGAAGGCCATGGAGCATTCTGATGACATGCGTCATTGAGCTTTGTGATGACAAGGGCATGGAGCATTGTGATTACAGGGGTCTTGGAGCATTGTGATGACAAGGGTCATGTAGCCTTGTAATGACAATGGTGTGGAACATTGTGATGGCAGGGGTCATGGAGCATTGTTATGACAGGGGTAATGGAGCATTGTGATGAGAAGGGCATGGAGCATTGGTCTGAAAAGTTTCATGGATTATTGTAATGAGAGTGGGCATGGAGCATTGTGATGACAAGGTCACGGAACACTGTGATCCATGGGTCATGGAGGATTGTAATGACAAGGGCATGGAGCATTGTGATGAGAAGGGCATCGAACATTGTTTTGACAAGCGTCATGGAGCTTTGTGATGACAAGGGCATGGAACAATGTGATGAGAGGGTTCATGGAACATTGTGATTCCAAGGGTTATGGAGCTTTGTGATGACAAAAGTCATGGAGCATTTTGATGTCAAGGGCGTGGTGCATTGTGATGAGAAGGGCAGGGAGCATTTTGATGACAGGGTCATGCAGCAATTTGATGAAAAGTGTAATGGAACATTTTGATGACAGGGGTTATAGAACATTGTGATGTCAGGGGTCATGGAGCTTTGGGATGAAAAGGTTCATGGAGCATTTTGATGACAGGGGTTATGGAACATTGTGATGTCAGGGGTCATGGAACATTGTGATGATAAAGGGATGTAGCATTGTGATGACAGGGTTCCTGGAACATTGTGATTACAGGGGTGAGGGAGTATTGTGATGACTAGTGATGGAACATTGTGATATCTCTGTTGAGAGAGCATTTTGATGAGAAGTGCATGGAGCATTGTGATTACAAGGTTTATGGAGCATTATGATGACAAGGTTGTGGACCGTTGTGATGAAAATCAAGTGGCACATTGTGATGACAAGGGTCATGGAGCATTGTTCTGACAAAGGCATGGAGCATTGTGATGACAAGGGTCACGGAGCATTGTGATGAAAAGTTCATGGAGTATTGTGGTTACAAAGGTCACAGAGCCTTGTGATGATGTGGGCATGGACCACTGTGATGACAAATGTTATGAAGCATTGTGATGACTGGAGTCACAGAGCATTGTGATGACAGGGGTCATGGAGCATTGTGATGACAAGGGCATGGAGCATTGTGATGACAGGGGCATGGAGCATTGGTCTGACAAGTTTAAGAGATTATTGTGATGACAGTGGGCATGGGGCATTGTGATGACAAGGGCATGGGGCATTGTGATGAGAAGGTCATGGAGTATTGTGAAGACAGGTGTCAGGGAGCATTGTGATGACATATGTCATGGTCCATTGCGATGACAATGGCATGGAGCATTGTGATGCCAAATGTAATGGAGGATTGTGATGACAAATATAATGGAGCATTGTGATGACTAGGGCTTGGAGCATTATGATCACAAGGGCCATTGAAAATTTTCATGACAAGGTCGTGAAGCATTGTGATGACAAGGTGCTGGAGCATTGTGATGAGAAAACCATGGAGCCTTGTGAGACAAGTCTCCTGGAGCATACTGATGAAAAGGGGCATGGAGCATTGTGATTAGAGTGTCTTGGAAAATTGTGATGACAAGGGCATGGAGCATTGTGATGAGAAGGCCAAGGAGCAGTCTGATGACATGCGTCATTGAGCTTTGTGATGACAAGGGCATGGAGCATTGTGATGAGAAGACCATAGATAATTGTGATGACGAGCGTCATGGGGCATTTTGATGACAAGTGTTATGGAATATTGTGATCACAAGGTTTTGGAGCAGTGTTATGACAGAGGTCATGGAGAATTTTGATTTCATTGTGATGACAATAGCCTGAAGCATTATGATGATGGGCATGGTGCATTGTGATGACAGGGTTCATGGATCATTGAGATAAAAAGGGACATGGAGCATTGTGATTACAGGGGTCTTGGAGCATTGTGATGAGAAGGGTCATGGAGCCTTGTGATGACACGGCCATGGAACATCGTGATGGCAGGGGTCATGGAGCATTGTTATCACAGGGGTAATGGAGCATTGTGATGGCAAGGGCATGGAGCATTCTGATGACATGCATCATGGAGCTTTGTGATGACAAGGGCATGGAGCACTGTGATTACAGGGGTCTTGGAGCATTGTGATGACAAGGGTCATGGAGCCTTGTGATGACAAGGCCGTGGAACGTTGTGATGGCAGGGGTCATGGAGCATTGTTATGACAGGGGTAATGGAGCATTGTGATGACAAGGGCATGGAGCATTGGTCTGAAAAGTTTCATGGATTATTGTGATGAGAGTGGGCATGGAGCATTGTGATGACAAGGGCACGGAACACAGTGATACATGGGTCATGGAGGATTGTAATGACAAGGGCATGGAGCATTGTGATGAGAAGGGCATCGAGTAGTGTGATGACAAGCACCATGGAGCTTTTTGATGACAATTGCATGGAACAATATGATGAGAGGTTTCATGGAGTATTGTGATGACAATGGCATGGAGCATTGTGATGCCAAGGGTCATGGAGCTTTGTGATGACAAAGGTCATGGAGCATTTTGATGACAAGGGCGTGGTGCATTGTGATGAGAAGGGCAGGGAGCATTGTGATGACATTGTCATGGACCAATTTGATGAAAAGGGTCATGGAACATTTTGATGAGAGGCGTTATGTAACATTGTGATGTCAGGGGTCATGGAACATTTTGATGAAAAGGGTCATGGAGCATTTTGATGACAGGGGTTATGGAACATTGTGATGTCAGGGATCATCGAACATTGTGATGATAAGTGCATGTAGCATTGTGATGACAGGAGTCATGGAACATTGTGATGACAGGGTTGAGGGAGTATTGTGATGAATAGTGATGTAACATTGTGATATCAGTGGTGAGAGAGCATTTTGATTTGAAGTGCATGGAGCATTGTGATGACAAGGTTTATGGAGCATTGTGATGACAAGATTGTGGAGCACTGTGACGACAAGCGCATGGAGCATTGTGATGACAAGGGTCATGGAGCATTGTGCTGAGAAAGGCATAGAGCATTGTGATGACAAGGGTCAAAGAGCATTGTGATGAAAAGTTCATGAAGCATTGTGGTTAAAAAGGTCACAGAGACTGTTGATGACAAGGGCATGGACCATTGTGATGACAAAGGTCATGAAGCCTTGTGATGACTGGAGTCACGGAGCATTGTGATGACAGGTGTCATGGAGCATTGTGATAACAAGGGCATGGAGCATTGGTCTAATAAGTTTCATGGCTTATTACGATGACAGTTGGAATGGCCCATTGTGATGACAAGGGCATGGAGCATTGTGATGACCATGTCATTCATTATTGTGAAGACAGGTGTCAGGGAGCATTGTGATGACATATGTAATGGCCCATTGCGATGACAATGCCATGGAGCATTGTGATGCCAAGTGTCATGGAGGGTTCTGATGACAAAGGTAATGGAGGATTGTGATGACAATGGCTTGGAGCATTGTGATGACAACGGTCAGGGAGCATTGTGCTGACAAGTTCATGGAAAATTGTGATGACAAGGGACATGGAGCATTCTGATGACAAGCTTGTGGAGTATTTTGATGACAATGGCATGGAGCATTGTGATGAAAACGGCATGGTGCATTTTGATGAAAAGGCATGGAGCCTTTTTGTGACAGGGTTCAAGGAGCATTCTGACGACAAGTGTCAGGGAGCATTGTGATGACAAGTGTATCGAGAATTGTGATGACAAAGGTCATGGAGCATTGTGCTGAAAAGGGCATGGAGTATTGTGATGACAGGCATCATGGAGCATTGTGATGACAAGTGTTATGGAACATTGTGATCACAAGGGTTTGGAGCATTGTGATGACAGAGGTAATGGAGCATTTTGATTTCAAGGAGCATGGAGCATTGTGATGACAAGGGCATGGAGCAATGTGATCCCAAGGTTCATGGAGGATTGTGATGGCAATGGTAATGGAGTATTGTGATGACAAGTGCATAGAACATTGTAATGACAAGGTCATGTAGAATTTTGCTGACAAAGGCATGGAGCATTGTGATGATAGGTGTCATGGAACACTGTGATGACAAGCGTCACGGAGCATTGTGATTACAGGGGTCATGGAGCATTGGGATGACAAGGGCATGCATCATTGTGATGACAAGTGTCATGGAGCATTGGGCTGAAAATGTTCATGGAGTATTGTGATGACAGGGGTCATGGAACATTGTGATGACTAGGGAATGGAGCATTGTGATGACAAGAGTCCCGGATCATTGTGTTGTCAGGTGATATTGAGCGTTGTGATGACTGTGGTCATGGAGCATTGTGATGATATTGGTCATGGAGCATTGTGATGAGAAGGTCATGGAGCATTGGGCTGAAAATGTTCATGGAGTATTCTGATGACAGGGGTCATGGAGCATTGTGATGATAAGGGAATGGAGCATTTTGATGACAATGTCCTGGAGCATTGTGATGAGAAGACCATGGAGCCTTGTGATGACAAGTCTCATGGAGCATTCTGATGAAAAGGGGCATGGACCATTGTGATTACAGGGGTCTTGGAGCATAGTGATGACAAGGGCATGGAGCATTGTGATGAGAAGGCCATGGAGCATTCTGATGACATGCATCATGGAGCTTTGTGATGACAAGGGCATGGAGCATTGTGATTACAGAGGTCTTGGAGCATTGTGATGAAAACGGCATGGATCATTCTGATGAAAAAGGCATGCAGCCTTGTCATGAAAGGGTTCAGGGAGCATACTGATGGCAAGAGTCAGGGAGCATTGTGATGACATGTGTATTGCGCATTGTGATGACAAATGTCATGGGGCATTGTGATGAGAAGTTCATGGATAATTGTGATGACTAGCGTCATGGGGTATTGTGATGACAAGTGTTATGGAACTTTGTGATCACAAGGGTTTGGAGCATTGTGATGACAGAGGTCATGGAGCATTTTGATTTCATTGTGATGACAAGAGCATGAAGCATTATGATGATGGGCATGGTGCATTGTGATGACAGGGTTCATGGAGCATTGTGATGAAAGGTGGCATGGAGCTTTGGTCTGACAAGTTTCATGGATAATTTTGATGACAGTGGGCATGGCACATTGTGATGACAAGGGCATGGAGCATTGTGATGACAAGGTCATGGATTATTGTGAAGACAGGTGTCAGGGAGCATTGTGATGACATATGTCATGTTCCATTGTGATGACAATAGCACGGAGCATTGTGATGCCAAGTGTCATGGAGGATTGTTGTGACAAAGGTAAAGGAGCATTGTGATGATAAGCGCATGGAGCATTGAGATGACAAGGGCCATTGATAATTTTAATGTCCATGTCGTGAAACTTTGTGATGACAGCCGCATGGAGCTTCCTATGACAGGGGTCATGGAGCATTGCGATGACAAGTGCATGGAGTATTGTTATGACAAGAGCATATAACATTGTGATGAGAAGTGCCATGGAGCATTGTGATGACAAGGACGTGGAGAATTGTGAGGACAAGGGACATTGAGCTTTGAGATGACCAGGGCATGGAGCATTGTGATGGCAAAACCGTGGAGATTTGTGATGAGAAGACCTTGGGTAATTGTGATGACGAGCATCATGGAGCACTGTAATGACAAGGGGCATGAAGCATTGTGATGACAGGTGTCAGGGAGCATTGTGATGACAGGGGTCATGGAGCATTGTGATGACAAGGGCATGGAGCATTGTGATGACAAGGGTACGGAACATTGTGATGAAAAGTGCCATTGAGAATTTTGATGATAAAGTCGTGAAACACTGTGATGACAAACACTTGGATCTTGCTATGACATGGGTCATGGATCATTGCAATGACAATTGCATGGAGAATTGTGATGAAACGAGCATGTAACTTTGTGATGAGAAGTGTCATGTAGCATTGTGATGACAAGTACGTGGAGAATTGTTATGACAAGGGACATGGAGCATTGTGATAACCAGGGAATGGAGCATTGTGATGACAGGGGTCATGGAGCATTATTATGACAAGGGCCATGGTGCATTCTGATATAAGATATCACTTATGAAGGGAATGTAAACCTGGCTACATATGAACTGATTTAGGAAATAGAAGAGAGTCTCAGATTTAGAAAACACTCTTATGCTTGCTTAAGGGGGAAGGAGAGGTGGGGAGACACACAAAACCAAAGTTTGATATTAACACAGGTACCATTCCATAATCCAAATACAGAAGAGACAAGCCCGACTCCTTCCTCAGTGAATGGGACTCAACACCCCTATGCCAAAAAGAGAAATATATCTGACTAGTAAGGATCTTAAAACCTATGTATTGATATGTCTCCATAAGGGAACCAAGTGTGTCTAGAATGACATAAACAAGGCAGTGAGAATCAACTCAAACCCACTATAAAAAGGAATTTCAAAACAAAACAAAAAAACAGTGAAATTCTTACACAATACCTTCAGGGGTTCTGATGAAACTTGGAATGACCCTATCTACAACAACAGCTGGATGTAGCATAAGGCTGTTCACTTGGGACTGAGAGGATTGGTGAGATTGGGTGAGAAAATGCAGATGCTTTAAAAAAATAATGCCTGCCACTGATTCCATGGTTCCGAATTCTCCAGGTAGAAAGGAATATAACTACAGTTATAACATGTATGGGAAACCTAGAGAATGGACACCCTCTGATGGTGAAAGGTTTCTAAAACTCTACTAATTTTTTTCTCTCCATGTGCTCCAGCTTGACATTCCAAATGCTTTAATATCAATCTCCCAACTTGGAGAGTCAGCCCCTATAACCTCCTGGTTCGCACAGTTGGCACATTGTGCAGAGGATATAAGGGAAGAGGGAGAACCAATGAGAGAGTAGCTGTAGGCATTTGGACGGCCATATGTCACTCTAATTTCCCGTCACGAAGAAGAATTAACCAAACTCTCAGCCTGCCCCACCCCCATAACTAGTATAGGTCCTGAAGCAAAATTGTGGGTTTGCGGTCAGCTCACAAAAACACAAGTTGAAAAATGGAGCTCAGGGGCACAGCAATTCACTAACTTGCAGAGTTATACAGGACTACTCTCTTCGAAAAATCTGTTGAGGAAAAGCCATGAGGCGGACTTGAAAATGAGGGAGATTTGCACAAAACAGATTTCCAGAAGTACATTGGAATCGCCTTTAAACACAGGAAAAGCATCACAACTTCGACAATTATGGAATTGTCCATAAAGGGCACATGCGTTTTCTCCTGAATATATTCAGGAGAAAACGCATACACCCATTTTGGCCAACCAAGCAACCGCACAATGCAAATCTTCACTACAAAGAAGTATCACTTCCCACCAGTCAAAAGGGATATCCGTAAAATGTGTAAAAACCAGAAAGGCAAGAGGGGCTCTGGAGAACATGGAGCCTTGTTATGCTGATGGGTGGGATGTAGAATGCCAACAGCCACTCAGGAAGAGTGCATTGTGTTCCCTAAAAGAATTAAACAACAGAGTTTCACAACCTAAGGCACTTCCAGTCATGGGAATATACCTTGGGAAAACTGAAAAGCAATAAGACACAGCCAACCCAAAATAAGGGCAGCACTGCTTACAAGAACCTCGACTTCGGGACACCTTAAATATCCCAGGAAAGACAAAAATAGTAAAGAAATTGTGGTACATACATACGATTGAATATCCCTCAGCCATGAAATCAATGTCATAAGGCCAGTAGCAGCATAATGAGTGGATTCATGTACGATGATTCTAACTGAAATAAGTCACACAGAAAAAGAAACTTATCATAAGATATCATTTATGAAGGTCTTGTAAACATGGGTAAACATGAACTGAATTAGGAAAGAGAAGAGTCTCACATTTAGAAAACACTCTTATGCCTGCTCAAGAGGAAAGGAGAGGTGGGGTGATGCATAAAACCAGAGTTTGATATTAGCACAGGTACGGTTGCATAATCCAAATACAAAACAGACAAGACCTACTCTTTCCTCACTGAACGGGGCTCAACACCCCTATTCCCCGCAGAGTAGTATATCTGACTAGTAAGAATCTTAAAACCTATGTATTGATATGTCTCCATAAGGTAACCAAGTGTGTCTAGAATGACATAAACACGGCAGAGAGAATCAGCTCAAACCCACTATAAAAATGAATTTCAAAACAAAACAAATAAACAGTGAAATTCTTACACAATACCTTCAGGGGTTCTAATGAAACTTAGAATGACCCTATCTACAACGACAGCTGGATGTGGCATAAGGCTGGTCACTTGGGACTGAGAGGATTGGTGAGATTGGGTGAGAAAATGCAGACCGTTTAAAGCAATAATACCTGGCACCCATTCCATGGTTCCCAACTCTCCAGGTAAAAGGGAATATCACTACAGTTATAACATGTATGGGAAACCTAGAGAATGGACACCATCCGATGGTGAAAGGTTTCTAAAACTCTACTAATTTTTTTCTCTCCTTGTGCACCAGTTTGACATTCCAACTGCTTTAGTATCAATCTCCCAAATTGGAGAGTCAGCATCTATAACCTCCTGGTTCGCACAGTTGGCACGTTGTGTAGAGGATATAAGAGAAGAGGGAGAAACAATTAGAGAGTAGCTGTAGGCATTTGGATGGCCACATGTCACTCTAAATTCCCGTCACGAAGAAGAATTAACACACTCTGAGCCAGCCCCCCCAATGGAACCAGTATAGGTCATGAAGCAAAATTGTGGATTGGCAGTCAGCTCACAAAAACGCGAGTTGAAAAATGGAGCTCAGGGGCACAGCAATTCACTAACTTGCAGAGTTATAAAGGACTACTCTCTTCCAAAAATCTGTTGAGAGAAAGCCATGAGGCGGACTTGAAAATGAGGCAGAAGTGCATGAAACAGAATTCCAGAAGTACATTGGAATCGCCTTTAAACACAGGAAAAGCATCACAACTTCGACAATTATGGAATTGTCCATAAAGGGTGCATGTGTTTTCTCCTGAATATATTCAGGAGAAAACGCATACGCCCATTTTGGCCAACCAAGCAACCACACAATGCAAATCTGCACTACAAAGAAGTATCACTTCCAACCGGTCAAAAGGGACATCCGTAAAATGTGTAAAAACAAGAAAGGCAAGACAGGATCTGGAGAACAGGGAGCCTTGTTATGCGGATGAGAGGGATGTAAATTGCCAACAGCCACTCTGGAGGAGTGCATTGTGTTCCCAAAAAGAAGTAAACAACAGTGCTTCACAACCTAAAACACTTCCAGTCACGGGAATATACCTTAGGAAAATTGAAAATCAATAAGACACAGCAACCACAAAATTTATGGCAGCACTGCTTACAAGAACCTCGACTTCGGGACACCTTATAAATCCCAGGAAAGACAAAAATGGTAAAGAAATTGTGGTACATACGTATGATGGAATATCCCTCAGCCATGAAGTCAATGTCAAAAGGCCAGTAGCAGCATAATGACGGGATTCATGTAGGATATTTCTAACTGAAAAAATCACACAGAAAAAGAAACTTATCATAAGATATCACTTATGAAGGGTATATAAACATGGCTACACATGAAATGAATTAGGAAAGGGAACAGAGTCTCATATTTAGAAAACACTCCTATGCATGCTTAAGGGTAAAGAAGAGGGGGGGTGATGAATAAAACCAGAGTTTGATATTAGCACAGGTACGGTTCCATAATCCAAATACAGAATAGACAAGACCTACTCCTTCCTCTGTGAACGGGACTCAAAACCCCATATTTCCCGCAGAGGAATATATCTTACTAGTAAGAATCTTAAAACCTATGTATTGATATGTCTCCGTAAGAGAATCAAGTGTGTCTAGACTGGCATAAACATGGCAGCGAGAATCAGCTCAAACGCACTAGAAAAGGAAATTCAAAAACAAAACAAAAAACAGGGAAATTCTTTACAATTCCTTCAGGGTCTCTGATGAAACCTGGAATGACCCTATCAACAACGACAGCTGGATGTGGCATAAGGCTGGACACTTGGTACTGAGAGGATTGGTGAGATTGGGTGAGCAAATGCAGACCCTTTAAAACAATAATATGTGGCACCCATTCCATGGGTCCCAACTCTCCAGGTTGAAGGGAATATTACTACAGATATAACATGTATGGGAAACCTAGAGAACGGACACACTGTGAATATGAAAGGTTTCTAAAACTCAAAGAATAGTCCCGCTCCTGGTGCTACGGGTTGACTTTCCAACTGCTTTATCATCAGCCTCCCAACTTGAAGAGACAGCCCCTTTAACCCCCTGGTTCGCACAGGTTGCCAATTTGGCAGAGGATGAAAGGGAAGAGGGAGAACCAATGAGAGAGTAGCTGTTAGGTATTTGGACGGGCAAAAGTCACTCTAATTTCCCGGCATGAAGAAAAATTAACCAAAGTCTCAGCCCCCCTCTGGGAACCAGCATAGGTCCTGAACCAAAATGTTGGACTTGCGGTCAGCTCACAAAAAACGAGTTGAAAAATGGAGCTCAAGGGCACAGCAACTCACAAACTGGCTGAGTAATAAGGGACAACTATCGTCCAAAAATCTGTTGAGGGAAGGCAACGAGGCGGACTTGAAAGCGAGGCAGAATAGCAGGAAACAGATTTCAAGAGGTACGTTGGAATCACCTTTAAAGCACAGGAAGAGGGGAACAACTTCGACAATGATGCACTTGGCCAAAAAGGGCGTATGCGTTTTCTCCTGAATATATTCAGGAGAAAACGCATACGCCCTTTTTGGCCAAACAAGGAAGCGGGCAATGCAAATCTGCACTACAAAGAAGTATCACTTCCCACCGGTCAAAAGGGACATCCACAAAATGTGTAAAAACCAGAAAGGCAAGACAGGCCCTGGAGAACAGGGAGCCATTTTATGCTGATGGGCGGGATGTAAATTGCCAACTGCCTCTCTGGAGGAGTATATTGTGTACCCTAAAACAAGTAAAGAGCAGAGCTACAGAGCCAAGGGCACTTCCAGTCTAGGAAATATACCTTGGGAAAACTGAAAATCAATAAGACAGAGCCACCCCAAAATTTAGGGCTGCACAGCTTACAAGGACCTCAACTTGGGTACACCTTAAATATCCCAGGAAATATAAAAATGGTTCAACAAATTGTGGTACTTACGTACGATGGAATATCCCTCAGCCATGAAATCAATGTCATAAGACCAGTAGCAGCAAAATGGGTGGATTCAGGTACGATGATTCTAAGTGAAATAAGTCACACAGAAAAAGAAACTTATCATAAGATATCACTTATGAAGATCCTGTAAACATGGCTACACTTGAACTGAGTTAGGAAAGAGAACAGTGTCTCACATTTAGAAAACACTCTTATGCCTGCTTAAGGGGAAAGGAGAGGTGGGGTGATGCATAAAACCAGAGTTTGATATAAGCACAGGTACCGTTCCAAAAACCAACTATGGAATAGACAAGACCTACACCTTCCTCAGTGAAAGGGACTCAAAACCCCATATTTCCCGCAGAGGAATATATCTGACTAGTAAGAATCTTAAAACCTATGTATTGATATGTCTCCGTAGGGGAATCAAGTGTGTCTTGACTGGCATAAACATGGCAGCGAGAATCAGCTCAAACCCAATATAAAAAGGAATTTGAAAAAACAAAACAAAAAAACTGGGAAATTCTTTACAATTCCTTCAGGGTCTCTGATGAAACCTGGAATGACCCTATCTACAACGACATCTGGATGAGGCATAAGGCTGGACACTTGGTTCTGAGAGGATTGGTGAGATTGGGTGAGCAAATGCAGACCCTTTAAAGCAATAATGCATGGCACCCATTCCAAGGGTCCCAACTCTCCAGGTTGAAGGTAATATTACTAAAATTATAACATGTACGGGAAACCTAGAAAACGGACACACTGTGAATACGAAAGGTTTCTAAAACTCAACAAATAGTCCCTCTCCTGGTGCTCCGGTTTGACTTTCCATGTGCTTTACTATCAACCTCCCAACTTGGAGAGACAGCCCCTTTAACCTCCTGGTTCGCACAGGTTGCCAATTTGGCAGAGGATGAAAGGGAAGAGGGAGAACCAATGAGAGAGTAGCTGTTAGGCATTTGGACGGGCACATATCACTGTAATTTCCCGGCAGGAAGAAGAATTAACCAAAGTCTCAGCCACCCACCGGGAAACAGTATAGGTCCTGAACCAAAATTTTGGACTTGCGGTCAGCTCACCAAAAACGAGTTGAAAAATGGAGCTCAGGGGCACAGCAATTCACAAACTGGCCGAGTAATAAAGGACAACTATCGTCCAAAAATCTGTTGAGGGAAGGCAACGAGGCGGACTTGAAAGCGAGGCAGAATAGCAGGAAACAGATTTCAAGAGGTACGTTGGAATCGCCATTAAAGCACAGGAAGAGGGGCACAACTTCGACAATGATGCACTTGGCCAAAAAGGGCGTTTGCGTTTTCTCCTGAATATATTCAGAAGAAAACGCATACGCCCTTTTTGGCCAAGCTAGCAAGCGGGCAATGCAAATCTGCACTACAAAGAAGTATCACTTCCCACCGGTCAAAAGGGACATCCACAAAATATGTAAAAACCAGTAAGGCAAGACAGGCCCTGGAGAACAGGGAGCCTTGTTATGCTGATGGGCGGGATGTAATTTGCCAACTGTCTCTCTGGAGGAGTGCATTGTGTTCCCTAAACAAGTAAACAACAGAGCTACAGAACCAAGGGCACTTCAAGGCTAGGGAATATACCTTGGGAAAACTGAAGATCAATAAGACAGAGCCACCCCAAAATTTAGGGCTGCACTGCTTACAAGGACCTCAACTTGTGTACGCCTTAAATATCCCAGGAAATATAAAAATGGTTCAAAAAATTGTGGTACTTACGTACGATGGAATATCCCTCGGCCATGAAATCAATGTCTTAAGACCAGTAGCAGCTAAATGGGTGGATTCAGGTACGATGGTTCTAAGTGAAATAAGTCACACAGAAAAAGAAACTTATCATAAGATATCACTTATGAAGATCCTGTAAACATGGCTACACTTGAACTGAGTTAGGAAAGAGAACAGTGTCTCACATTTAGAAAACACTCTTATGCCTGCTTAAGGGGGAAGGAGAGGTGGGGTGATGCATAAAACCAAAGTTTCATATAAGCACAGGTACCGTTCAAAAAATCAACTATGGAATAGACAAGACCTATACCTTCCTCAGTGAAAGGGACTCAAAACCCCATATTTCCCGCAGAGGAATATATCTGACTAGTAAGAATCTTAAAACCTATGTATTGATATGTCTCCGTAAGGGAATCAAGTGTGTCTAGACTGGCATAAACATGGCAGCGAGAATCAGCTCAAACCCACTATAAAATGGAATTTCAAAAACAAAACAAAAAAACAGGGAAATTTTTTACAACTCCTTCAGGGTCTCTGATGAAACCTGGAATGACCCTATCTACAAAGACAGCTGGATGTGGCATAAGGCTGGACGATTGGGACTGAGAGGATTGGTGAGATTGGGTGAGCAAATGCAGACCCTTTAAAGCACAAATGCCTGGCACCCATTCCATGGGTCCCAACTCTCCAGGTTGAATGGCATATTACTACAGTTATAACATGTACGGGAAACCTAGAGAACGGACACACTGTGAATACGAAAGGTTTCTAAAACTCAACGAATAGTCCCTCTCCTGGTGCTCCGGTTTGACTTTCCATCTGCTTTACTATCAACCTCCCAACTTGGAGAGACAGCCCCTTTAACCTCCTGGTTCGCACAGGTTGCCAATTTGGCAGAGGATGAAAGGGAAGAGGGAGAACCAATGAGAGAGTAGCTGTTAGGCATTTGTACGGGCACATATCACTGTAATTTCCCGGCAGGAAGAAGAATTAACCAAAGTCTCAGCCACCCACCGGGAACCAGTATAGGTCCTGAACCAAAATTTTGGACTTGCGGTCAGCTCATCAAAAACGAGTTGAAAAATGGAGCTCAGGGGCACAGCAATTCACAATCTGGTCGAGTAATAAAGGACAACTATCGTCCAAAAATCTGTTGAGGGAAGGCAAAAAGGCAGAATTGAAAGCGAGGCAGAATATCAGGAAACCGATTTCAAGAGGTACGTTGGAATCACCTTTAAAGCACAGGAAGAGGGACACAACTTCGACAATGATGCACTTGGCCAAAAGGGGCGTATGTGTTTTCTCCTGAATATATTCAGGAGAAAACGCATACGCCCTTTTTGGCCAAGCAAGCAAGCGGGCAATGCAAATCTGCACTACAAAGAAGTATCACTTCCCACCGGTCAAAAGGGACATCCACAAAATGTGTAAAAACCAGAAAGGCAAGACAGGCCCTGGAGAACAGGGAGCCTTGCTATGCTGATGGGCGGGATGTAAATTGCCAACTGCCTCTCTGGAGGAGTGCATTGTGTTCCCTAAAACAAGTAAAGAACAGAGCTACAGAGCCAAGGGCACTTCCAGTCTAGGGAATATACCTTGGGAAAACTGAAAATCAATAAGACAGAGACACCCCAAAATTTAGGGCTGCACTGCTTACAAGGACCTCAACTTGGGTACACCTTAAATATCCCAGGAAATATAAAAATGGTTCAAAAAATTGTGGTACTTACGTACGATGGAATATCCATCAGCCATGAAATCAATATCATTAGACCAGTAGCAGCAACATGGGTGGATTCAAGTACGATGATTCTAAGTGAAATAAGTCACAGAGAAAAAGAAACTTATCATAAGATATCACATATGAAGATCCTGTAAACATGGCTACACTTGAACTGAGTTAGGAAAGAGAACAGTGTGTCACATTTAGAAAACACTCTTATTCCTGCTTAAGGGGGAAGGAGAGGTGGGGTGATGCATAAAACCAGAGTTTGATATAAGCACAGGTACCGTTCCAAAAACCAACTATGGAATAGAAAAGACATACACCTTCCTCAGTGAAAGGGACTCAAAACACCACATTTCCCGCAGAGGAATATATCTGACTAGTAAGAATCTTAAAACCTATGTATTGATATGTCTCCGTTACGGAATCAAGTGCGTCTAGACTGGCATAAACATGGCAGCGAGAATCAGCTCAAAACCACTATAAAAAGGAATTTCAAAAACAAAACAAAGAAAGTGTGAATTCTTTACAATTCCTTCAGGGTCTCTGATGAAACCTGGAATGACACTATCTACAACGACAGCTGGATATGAAATAATGCTGGACACTTGGGACTGAGAGGATAGGTGAGATTGTGTGAGCAAATGCAGACCCTTTAAAGCAAAAATGCGTGGCACCCATTCCATGGGTCCCAACTCTCCAGGTTGAATGGAATATTACTAAAGTTATAACATGTACGGGATACCTAGAGAACGGACACACTGTGAATACGAAAGGTTTCTAAAACTCAACGAATAGTCCCTCTCCTGGTGCTCCGGTTTCACTTTCCATCTGCTTTACTATCAACCTCCCAACTTAAAGAGACAGCCCCTTTAAGCTCCTGGTTCGCACAGGTTGCCAATTTGGCAGAGGATGAAAGGGAAGCAGGAGAACCAATGAGATAGTAGCTGTTAGGCATTTGGACGGGCACATATCACTGTAATTTCCCGGCAGGAAGAAGAATTAACCAAAGTCTCAGCCACCCACCGGGAACCAGTGTAGGTCCTGAACCAAAAGTTTGGACTTGCGGTCAGCTCACCAAAAACGAGTTGAAAAATGGAGCTCAGGGGCACAGCAATTCACAAACTGGCCGAGTAATAAAGGACAAGTATCGTCCAAAAATCTGTTGAGGGAAGGCAACGAGGCGGACTTGAAAGTGAGGCAGAATAGCAGGAAACAGATTTCAAGAGGTACGTTGGAATCGCATTTAAAGCACAGGAAGAGGGGCACAACTTCGACAATGATGCACTTGGCCAAAAAGGGCGTATGCTTTTTTTCCTGAATATATTCAGGAGAAAACGCATACGCCCTTTTTGGCCAAGCAAGCAAGTGGGCAATGCAAATCTGCACTACAAAGAAGTATCACTTCCCACCGGTCAAAAGGTACATCCACAAAATGTGTAAAAACCAGAAAGGAAAGACAGGCCCTGGAGAACAGGGAGCCTTGTTATGCTGATGGGCGGGATGTAAATTGCCAACTGTCTCTCTGGTGGAGTGCATTGTGTTCCCTAAACAAGTAAACAACAGAGCTACAGAGCCAAGGGCACTTCCAGTCTAGGGAATATACCTTGGGAAAACTGAAAATCAATAAGACAGAGCCACCCCAAAATTTAGGGCTGCACTGCTTACAAGGAACTCAACTTGTGTACACCTTAAATATCCCAGGAAATATAAAAATGGTTCAAAAAATTGTGGTACTTACGTACGATGGAATATCCCTCAGCCATGAAATCAATGTCATAAGACCAGTAGCAGCAAAATGGGTGGATTCAGTTACGATGATTCTAAGTGAAGTAAGTCACAGAGAAAAAGAAACTTATCATAAGATATCACTTATGAAGATCCTGTAAACATGACTACACTTGAACTGAGTTAGGAAAGAGTACAGTGTCTCACATTTAGAAAACACTCTTATGCCTGCTTAAGGGGGAAGGAGAGGTGGGGTGATGCATAAAACCAGAGTTTGATATAAGCACAGGTACCGTTCCAAAAACCAACTATGGAATAGACAAGACCTACACCTTCCTCAGTGAAAGGGACTCAAAACCCCATATTTCCGGCAGAGGAATATATCTGACTAGTAAGAATCTTAAAACCTATGTATGCATATGTCTCCGTAAGGGAATCAAGTGTGTCTAGACTGGCATAAACATGGCAGCGAGAATCAGCTCAAACCCACTATAATAAGGAATTTCAAAAACAAAACATAAAAACTGGGAAATTCTTTACAATTCCTTCAGGGTCTCTGATGAAACCTGGAATGACCCTATCTACAATGACAGCTGGATATGGCATAAGGAGGGACACTTGGGACTGAGACGATTGGTGAGTTTTGGTGAGCAAATGCAGACCCTTTAAAGCAATAATGCATGGCACCCATTCCAAGGGTCCGAACTCTCCAGGTTGAATGGAATATTACTACAGCTATAACATGTACGGGAAACCTAGAGAACGGACACACTGTGAATACGAAAGGTTTCTAAAACTCAATGAATAGTCCCTCTCCTGGTGCTCCGGTTTGACTTTCCATCTGCTTTACTATCAACCTCCCAACATGGAGAGACAGCCCCTTTAACGTCCTGGTGCGCACAGGTTGCCAATTTGGCAGAGGATGAAAGGGAAGAGGGAGAACCAATGAGAGAGTAGCTGTTAGGCATTTGGACGGGCACATATCACTCTTACTTCCCGGCAGGAGGAAGAATTAACCAAAGTCTCAGCCCCCCACCGGGAACCAGCATAGGTCCTGAACCAAAATTTTGGACTTCCTGTCAGCTAACAAAAAAAGAGTAGAAAAATGGAGCTCAGGGGCAGAGCAATTCACAAATTGGCCAAGTAATAAAGGACAAGTATCGTCCAAAAATCTGTTGAGGGAAGGCAAGGATGCAGATTTGAAAGCGAGGCAGAATAGCAGGAAACAGATTTCAAGAGGTACGTTGGAATCGCCTTTAAAGCACAGGAAGAGGGGCACAACTTCGACAATGATGCACTTGGCCAAAAAGGGCGTATGCGTTTTCTCCTGAATATATTCAGGAAAAAACGCATACGCCCTTTTTGGCCAAGCAAGCAAGCGGGCAATGCAAATCTGCACTACAAAGAAGTATCACTTCCCACCGGTCAAAAGGGACATGCACAAAATGTGTAAAAACCAGAAAGGCAAGACAGGCCCTGGAGAACAGGGAGCCTTGTTATGCTGATGGGCGGGATGTAAATTGCCAACTGCCACTCTGGAGGTGTATACTGTGTTCCCTAAAATAAGTAAACAACAGAGCTACAGAGCCAAGGGCACTTCCAGTCTAGGGAATATTCCTTTGGAAAACTGAAAATGAATAAGACAGAGCCACCCCAAAATTTAGGGCGGCACTGCTTACAAGGACCTCAACTTGGGTACACCTTAAATATCCCAGGAAATATAAAAATGGTTCAAAAAATTGTGGTACTTACGTACGATGGAATATCCCTCAGCCATGAAATCAATGTCATAAGACCAGTAGCAGCAAAATGGGTGGATTCAGGTACGATGATTCTAAGTGAAATAAGTCACAGAGAAAAAGAAACTTATCATAAGATATCACTTATGAAGATCCTGTAAACATGGCTACACTTGAACTGAGTTAGGAAAGAGAACAGTGTCTCACATTTAGAAAACACTCTTATGCCTGCTTAAGGGGGAAGGAGAGGTGGGGTGATGCATAAAACCAGAGTTTGATATAAGCACAGGTACCGTTACAAAAACCAACTATGGAATAGACAAGACCTACACCTTCCTCAGTGAAAGGGACTCAAAACCCCATATTTCCCGCAGAGGAATATATCTGACTAGTAAAAATCTTAAAACCTATGTATTGATATGTCTCCATAAGGGAATCAAGTGTGTCTAGACTGGCATAAACATGGCAGCGAGAATCAGCTCAAACCCACTATAAAAAGGAATTTCAAAAACAAAACAAAAAACTGGGAAATTCTTTACAATTCCTTCAGGGTCTCTGATGAAACCTGGAATGACCCTATCCACAATGACAGCTGGATGTGGCATAAGGAGGGACACTTGGGACTGAAACGATTGGTGAGATTGGGTGAGCAAATGCAGACCCTTTAAAGCAATAATGCATGGCACCCATTCCATGGGTCCCAACTCTCCAGTTTGAAGGGAATATTACTACATCTATAACATGTACGGGAAATGTAGAGAACAGACACACTGTGAATACGAAAGGTTTCTAAAACTCAACGAATAGTCCCTCTCCTGGTGCTCCAGTTTGACTTTCCATCTGCTTTACTATCAACCTCCCAACTTGGAGAGACAGCCCCTTTAACCTCCTGGTTCGCACAGGTTGCCAATTTGGCAGAGGATGAAAGGGAAGAGGGAGAACCAATGAGAGAGTAGCTGTTAGGCATTTGGACGGGCACATATCCCTGTAATTTCCCGGAAGGAAGAAGAATTAACCAAAGTCTCAGCCACCCACCGGGAACCAGTATAGGTCCTGAACCAAAATTTTGGACTTGCGGTCAGCTCACCAAAAACGAGTTGAAAAATGGAGCTCAGGGGCACAGCAATTCACAAACTGGCCGAGTAATAAAGGACAACTATCGTCCAAAAATCTGTTGAGGGAAGGCAACGAGGCGGACTTGAAAGCGAGGCAGAATAGCAGGAAACAGATTTCAAGAGGTACGTTGGAATCGCCTTTAAAGCACAGAAAGAGGGGCACAACTTCGACAATGTTGCACTTGGCCAAAAAGGGCGTATGCGTTTTCTCCTGAATATATTCAGGAGAAAACGCATACGCCCTTTTTGGCCAAGCAAGCAAGCGGGCAATGCAAATCTGCACTATAATGAAGTATCACTTCCCACCGGTCAAAAGGGACATCCACAAAATGTGTAAAAACCTGAAAGGCAAGGCAGGCCCTGGAGAACTGGGAGCCTTGTTATGCTGATGGGAGGGATGTAAATTGCCAACTGCCACTCTGGAGGTGTATATGGTGTTCCCTAAAACAAGTAAAGAACAGAGCTACAGAGCCAAGGGCACTTCCAGTCTAGGGAATATTCCTTGGGAAAATTGAAAATGAATAACACAGAGCCACCCCAAACTTTAGGGCTGCACTGCTTACAAGGACCTCAACTTGGGTACACCTTAAATATCCCAGGAAATATAAAAATGGTTCAAAAAATTGTGGTACTTACGTACGATGGAATATCCCTCAGCCATGAAATCAATGTCATAAGACCAGTAGCAGCAAAATGGGTGGATTCAGGTACGATGATTCTAAGTGAAATAAGTCACAGATAAAAAGAAACTTATCATAAGATATCACTTATGAAGATCCTGTAAACATGGCTACACTTGAACTGAGTTAGGAAAGAGAACAGTGTCTCACATTTAGAAAACACTCTTATGCCTGCTTAAGAGGGAAGGAGAGGTGGGGTGATGCATAAAACCAGAGTTTGATATAAGCACAGGTACCGTTCCAAAAACCAACTATGGAATAGACAAGACCTACACCTTCCTCAGTGAAAGGGACTCAAAACCCCATATTTCCCGCAGAGGAATATATCTGACTATTAAGAATCCTAAAACCTATGAATAGATATGTCTCCATAAGGGAATCAAGTGTGTCTAGACTGGCATAAACATGGCAGCGAGAATCAGCTCAAACCCACGATAAAAAGGAATTTCAAAAACAAAACTAAAAAACTGGGAAATTCTTTACAATTCCTTCAGGGTCTCTGATGAAACCTAGAATGACCCTATCTACAACGACAGCTGGATGTGGCATAAGGAGGGACACTTGGGACGGAGACGATTGGTGAGATTGGGTGAGCAAATTCAGACCCTTTAAAGCAATAATGCATGGCACCCATTCCATGGGTCCCAACTCTCCAGGTTGAAGGGAATATTACTACAGCTATAACATGTACGGGAAACCTAGAGAACAGACACACTGTGAATACGAAAGGTTTCTAAAACTCAACGAATAGTCCCTCTCCTGGTGCTCCGGTTTGACTTTCCATCTGCTTTACTATCAACCTCCCAACTTGGAGAGACAGCCCCTTTAACCTCCTCGTTCACACAGGTTGCCAATTTGGCAGAGGATGAAAGGGAAGAGGGAGAACCAATGAGAGATTAGCTGTTAGGCATTTGAACGGGCACATATCACTGTAATTTCCCGGCAGGAAGAACAATTAACCAAAGTCTCAGCCACCCACCGGGAACCAGTATAGGTCCTGAACCAAAATTTTGGACCTGCGGTCAGCTCACCAAAAACGAGTTGAAAAATGGAGCTCAGGGGCACAGCAATTCACAAACTGGCAGGTTAATAAAGGACAACTATCGTCCAAAAATATGTTAAGGGAAGGCAGCGAGGCGGACTTGAAAGCGAGGCAGAATAGCAGGAAACAGATTTCAAGAGGTACGTTGGAATCGCATTTAAAGCACAGGAAGAGGGGCACAACTTCGACAATGATGCACTTGGCCAAAAAGGGCGTATGCGTTTTCTCCTGAATATATTCAGCAGAAAACGCATACGCCCTTTTTGGCCAAGCAAGCAAGCGGGCAATGCAAATCTGCACTACAAAGAAGTATCACTTCCCACCAGTCAAAAGGGACATCCACAAAATGTGTAAAAACCAGAAAGGCAAGACAGGCCCTGGAGAACAGGGAGCCTTGTTATGCTGATGGGCGGGATGTAAATTGACAACAGCCTCTCTGGAGGAGTGCATTGTGTTCCCTAAAACAAGTAAAGAACAGAGCTACAGAGCCAAGGGCACTTCCAGTCTAGGGAATATACCTTGGGAAAACTGAAAATCAATAATACTGAGCGACCTAAAAATTTAGGGCTGCACTGCTTACAAGGAAATCAACTTGGGTACACCTTAAATATCCCAGGAAATATAAAAATGGTTCAAAAAATTGTGGTACTTACGTACGATGGAATATCCCTCAGCCATGAAATCAGTGTCATAAGACCAGTAGCAGCAAAATGGGTGGATTCAGGTACGATGATTCTAAGTGAAATAAGTCACGCAAAAAAAGAAACTTATCATAAGATATCACTTATGAAGATCCTGTAACATGGCTACACTTGAACTGAGTTAGGAAAGAGAACAGTGTCTCACATTTAGAAACCACTCTTATGCCTGCTTAAGGGGGAAGGAGAGGTGGGGTGATGCATAAAACCAGAGTTTGATATAAGCACAGGTACCGTTCCAAAAACCAACTATGGAATAGACAAGACCTACACCTTCCTCAGTGAAAGGGACTCAAAACCCCATATTTCCTGCAGAGGAATATATCTGACTAGTAAGAATCTTAAAACCTATGTATTGATATTTCTCCGTAAGGGAATCAAGTGTGTCTAGACTGGCATAAACATGGCAGTGAGAATCAGCTCAAACTCACTATAAAAAGGAATTTCAAAAACAAAACAAAAAAACTGGGAAATTCTTTACAATTCCTTCAGGGTCTCTGATGAAACCTAGAATGACCCTATGTACAACGACAGCTGGATGTGGCATAAGGCTGGACACTTGGTACTGAGACGTTTGGTGAGATTGGGTGAGCAAATGCAGACCCTTTAAAGCAATAATGCATGGCACCCATTCCATGGGTCCGAACTCTCCAGGTTGAAGGGAATATTACTACAGCAATACCATGTACAGGAAACCTAGAGAACGGACACTCTGTGAATACGAATGTTTTCTAAAACTCAACGAATAGTCCCTCTCCTGGTGCTCCGGTTTCACTTTCCATCTGCTTTACTGTCAATCTCCCAACTTGGAGAGACAGCCCCTTTAACCTCCTGGTTCGCACACGTTTCCAATTTGGCAGAGGATGAAAGGGAAGAGGGAGAACCAATGAGAGAGCAGCTGTTAGGCATTTGGACCGTCACATATCACTCTAACTTCCCTGCATGAAGAATAATTAACCAAAGTCTCAGCCCCCCACCGGGAACCATCATAGGTCCGGAACCAAAATTTTGGACTTGCGGTCAGCTCACAAATAACGAGTTGATAAATGGAGCTCAGGGGCACAGCAATTCCCAAACTGGCCGAGTAATAAAGGACAACAATCGTCCAAAAATCTGTTGAGGGGAGGAAACGAGGCGGACTTGAAAGCGAGGCAGAATAGCAGGAAACAGATTTCAAGAGGTACGTTGGAATCGCCTTTAAAGCACAGGAAGAGGGGCACAACTTCGACAATGATGCACTTGGCCAAAAAGGGCGTTTGCGTATTCTCCTGAATATATTCAGTCGAAAACGCATACGCCCTTTTTGGCCAAGCAAGCAAGCGGGCAATGCAAATCTGCACTACAAAGAAGTATCACTTCCCACCGGTCAAAAGGGACATCCACAAAATGTGTAAAAACCAGAAAGGCAAGACAGGCCCTGGAGAACAGGGAGCCTTGTTATGCTGATGGGCTGGATGTAAATTGCCAACTGCCTCTCTGGAGGAGTACACTGTGTTCCCTAAAACAAGTAAACAACAGAGCTACAGAGCCAAGGGCACTTCCATTCTAGGGAATATACCTTTGGAAAACTGAAAATCAATAAGACAGAGCCACCCCAAAATTTGGGGCTGCACTGCTTACAAGGACATCTACTTCGATACACCTTTAATATCCCAGGAAATATAAAAATGGTTCAAAAAATTGTGGTACTTACGTGCGATGGAGTATCCCTCAGCCATGAAATCAATGTCATAAGACCAGTAGCAGCAAAATGGGTGGATTCAGGTACGCTGATTCTAAGTGAAATAAGTCACACAGAAAAAGAAACTTATCATAAGATATCACTTATGAAGATCCTGTAAACATGGCTACACTTGAACTGAGTTAGGAAAGAGAACAGTGTCTCACATTTAGAAAACACTCTTATGCCTGCTTAAGGGGGAAGGAGAGGTGGGGTGATGCATAAAACCAGAGTTTGATATAAGCACAGGTACCCTTCCAAAAACCAACTATGGAATAGACAAGACCTACACCTTCCTCAGAGAAAGGGACTCAAAACCCCATATTTCCCGCAGAGGAATATACCTGACTAGTAAGAATGTTAAAACCTATGTATTGATATGTCTCCATAAGGGAATCAAGTGTCTCTAGACTGGCATAAACATGGCAGCGAGAATCAGCTCAAACCCACTATAAAAAGGAATTTCAAAAACAAAACAAAAAAACTGGGAAATTCTTTACAATTCCTTCAGGGTCTCTGATGAAACCTGGAATGACCCTATCTACAATGACAGCTGGATGTGGCATAAGGAGGGACACTTGGGACTGAGACGATTGGTGAGATTGGGTGAGCAAATGCAGACCCTTTAAAGCACAAATGCCTGGCACGCATTCCATGGGTCCCACCTGTCCAGGTTGAAGGGAATATTACTACAGTTATAACATGTACGGGAATCCTAGAGAACGGACACACTGTGAATATGAAAGGTTTCTAAAACTCAACGAATAGTCCCTCTCCTGGTGCTCCGGTTTGAATTTCCATCTGCTTTACTATCAATCTCCCAACTTGGAGAGACAGCCCCTTTAACCTCCTGGTTCACACTGGTTTCCAAATTGGCAGAGGATGAAAGGGAAGAGGGAGAACCAATGAGAGAGTAGCTGTTAGGCATTTGGCCGGGCACATATCACTCTAACTTCCCGGCAGGGAGAAGAATTAACCAAAGTCTCAGCCACCCCCCGGGAACCAGCATAGGTCCTGAACCAAAATTTTGGACTTGCGGTCAGCTCACAAAAAACGAGTTGAAAAATGGAGCTCAGGGGCACAGCAATTCACAAACTGGCCAAGTAATAAAGGACAACTATCGTCCAAAAATCTGTTGAGGGGAGGCAACGAGGCGGAAGTGAAAGCGAGGCAGAATAGCAGGAAACAGATTTCAAGAGGTACGTTGGAATCGCCTTTAAAGCACAGGAAGAGGGGCACAACTTCGACAATGATGCACTTGGCCAAAAAGGGCGTATGCGTTTTCTCCTGAATATATTCAGGAGAAAACGCATACGCCCTTTTTGGCCAAGCAAGCAAGCGGGCAATGCAAATCTGCACTAAAAAGAAGAATCACTTCCCACCAGTCAAAAGGGACATCCACAAAATGTGTAAAAACCAGAAAAGCAAGACAGGCCCTGGAGAACAGGGAGCCTTGTTATGCTGATGGGCGGGATGTAAATTGCCAACTGCCTCTCTGGAGGAGTGCATTGTGTTCCCTAAAACAAGTAAACAAGAGAGCTACAGAGCCAAGTGCACAACCAGTCTAGGGAATATACCTTGGGAAAACTGAAAATCAATAAGACAGAGCCACCCCAAAATTTAGGGCTGCACTGCTGACAAGGACCTCAACTTGGGTACACCTTAAATATCCCAGGAAATATAAAAATGGTTCAAAAAATTGTGGTACATACGTACGATGGATTATCCCTCAGCCATGAAATCAATGTCATAAGACCAGTAGCATCAAAATAGGTGGATTCAGGTACGATGATTCTAAGTGAAATAAGTCACACAGAAAAAGAAACTTATCATAAGATATCACTTATGAAGATCCTGTTAACATGGCTACACTTGAACTGAGTTAGGAAAGAGAACAGTGTCTCACATTTAGAAAACACTCTTATGCCTGCTTAAGGGGGAAGGAGAGGTGGGGTGATGCATAAAACCAGAGTTTGAAATAAGCACAGGTACCGTCCAAAAACACACTATGGAATAGACAAGACCTACACCTTGCTCAGTGAAAGGGACTCAAAACCCCATATTTCCCTCAGAGGAATATATCTGACTAGTAAGAATCTTAAAACCTATGTTTTCATATGTCTCCGTAAGGGAATCAAGTGTGTCTAGACTGGCATAAAGATGGCAGCGAGAATCAGCTCAAACCCACTATAAAAATGAATTTCAAAAACAAAACAGAAAAACTGGGAAATTCTTTACAATTCCTTCAGGGTCTCTGATGAAACCTGGAAAGACCCTATCTACAATGACAGCTGGATGTGGCATAAGGAGGGACACTTGGGACTGAGACGATTGGTGAGATTGGGTGAGCAAATGCAGACCCTTTAAAGCACAAATGCCTGGCACGCATTCCATGTGTCCCAACTCTCCAGGTTGAAGGGAATGTTACTACAGTTATAACATGTACGGGAATCCTAGAGAACGGACACACTATGAATACGAAAGGTTTCTAAAACTCAACGAATAGTCCCTCTCCTGGTGCTCCAGTTTGACTTTCCATCTGCTTTACTATCAATCTCCCAACTTGGAGGGACAGCCCCTTTAACCTCCTGGTTCGCACAGGTTTCCAATTTGGCAGAGGATGAAAGGGAAGAGGGAGAACCAATGAGAGATTAGCTGTTAGGCATTTGGACGGGCACATATCACTCTAACCTCCCGGCAGGAAGAAGAATTAACCAAAGTCTCAGCCCCCCACCGGAAACCAGCATAGGTCCTGAACCAAAATTTTTTACATGCGGTCAGCTCACCAAAAACGAGTTGAAAAATGGAGCTCAGGGGCACAGCAATTCACAAACTGGCCAATTAATAAAGGACAACTATCGTCCAAAAATCTGTTGAGGGAAGGCAACGAGGCGGACTTGAAAGCGAGGCAGAATAGCAGGAAACAGATTTCAAGAGGTACGTTGGAATCGCCTTTAAAGCACAGGAAGAGGGGCACAACTTCGACAATGATGCACTTGGCCAAAAAGGGCGTATGCGTTTTCTCCTGAATATATTCAGGAGAAAACGCATACGCCCTTTTTGGCCAAGCAAGCAAGCGGGCAATGCAAATCTGCACTACAAAGAAGTATCACTTCCCACCATTCAAAAGGGACATCCACAAAATGTGTAAAAACCAGAAAAGCAAGACAGGCCCTGGAGAACAGGGAGCCTTGTTATGCTGATGGGCGGGATGTAAATTGCCAACTGCCTCTCTGGAGGAGTGCATTGTGTACCCTATAACAAGTAAACAACAGAGCTACAGAGCCAAGGGCACTTCCAGTCTAGAGAATATACCTTGGGAAAACTGAAAATCAATAAGACAGAGCCACCCCAAAATTTAGGGCTGCACTGCTTACAAGGACCTCAACTTGGGTACACCTTAAATATCCCAGGAAATATAAAAATGGTTCAAAAAATTGTGGTACTTACGTACGATGGATTATCCCTCAGCCATGAAATCAATGTCATAAGACCAGTAGCAGCAAAATGCGTGGATTCAGGTACGATGATTCTAAGTGAAATAAGTCACACAGAAAAAGAAACTTATCATAAGATATCACTGTAAACATGGCTACACTTGAACTGAGTTAGGAAAGAGAACAGTGTCTCACATTTAGAAAACACTCTTATGCCTGCTTAAGGGGGAAGGAGAGGTGGGGTGATGCATAAAACCAGAGTTTGATATAAGCACAGGTACCGTTCCAAAAACCAACTATGGAATAGACAAGACCTACACCTTTTTCAGTGAAAGGGACTCAAAACCCCATATTTCCTGGAGAGGAATATATCTGACTAGTAAGAATTTTAAAACCTATGTATTGATATGTCTCTGTAAGGGAATCAAGTGTGTCTAGACTGGCATAAACATGGCAGCGAGAATCAGCTCAAACCCACTATAAAAAGGAATTTCAAAAACAAAACAAAAAAAAATGAGAATTTCTTTACAATTCCTTCAGGGTCTCTGGTGAAACCTGGAATGACCCTATCTACAATGACAGCTGGATGTGGCATAAGGAGGGACACTTGGGACTGAGAGGACTGGTGAGATTGGGTGAGCAAATGGAGACCCTTTAAAGCACAAATGCCTGGCACCCATTCCATGGGTCCGAAATCTCCAGGTTGAAGGGAATATTACTACAGCTATACCATGTACAGGAAACCTAGACAACGGACACACTGTGAATACGAAAGTTTTCTAAAACTCAACGAATAGTCCCTCTCCTGGTGCTCCGGTTTGACTTTCCATCTGCTTTACTATCTATCTCCCAACTTGGAGACACAGCCCCTTTAACCTCCTGGTTCGCACAGGTTTCCAATTTGGCAGAGGATGAAAGGGAAGAGGGTGAACCAATGAGAGAGTAGCTGTTAGGCATTTGGAAGGGCACATATCACTCTAACTTCCCAGGATGAAGAAGAAATAAGCAAAGTCTCAGCCCCCCACCGAGAACCAGCATAGGTCCTGAACCAAAATTTTGGACTTTCGGTCAGCTCACAAAAAACGAGTTAACAAATGGAGCTCAGGGGCACAGCAATTCACAAACTGGCAGAGTAATAAAGGACAACTATCATCCAAAAATATGTTAAGGGAAGGCAGCGAGGTGGACTTGAATGCGAGGCAGAATAGCAGGAAACAGATTTCAAGAGGTACGTTGGAATCGCCTTTAAAGCACAGGAAGAGGGGCACAACTTCGACAATGATGCACTTGGCCAAAAAGGGCGTATGCGTTTTCTCCTGAATATATTCAGGAGAAAACGCATACGCCCTTTTTGGCCAAGCAAGCAAGCGGGCAATGCAAGTCTGCACTACAAAGAAGTATCACTTCCCACCGGTCAAAAGGGATATCCACAAAATGTGTAAAAACCAGAAAGGCAAGACAGGCCCTGGAGAACAGGGAGCCTTGTTATGCTGATGGGCGGGATGTAAATTGCCAACTGCCTCTCTGGAGGAGTGCATTGTGTTCCCTAAAACAAGTAAACAACAGAGCTACAGAGCCAAGGGCACTTCCAGTCTAGGGAATATACCTTGGGAAAACTGAAAATCAATAAGACAGAGCCACCCCAAAATTTAGGGCTGCACTGCTTACAAGGACCTCAACTTGGGTACACCTTAAATATCCCAGGAAATATAAAAATGGTTCAAAAAATTGTGGTACTTACGTACGATGGAATATCCCTCAGCCATGAAATCAATGTCATAAGGCCAGTAGCAGCAAAATGGGTGGATTCAGGTACGATGATTCTAAGTGAAATAAGTCACACAGAAAAAGAAACTTATCATAAGATATCACTTATGAAGATCCTGTAAACATGGCTACACTTGAACTGAGTTAGGAAAGAGAACAGTGTCTCACATTTAGAAAACACTCTTATGCCTGCTTAAGGGGGAAGGAGAGGTGGGGTGATGCATAAAACCAGAGTTTGATATAAGCACAGGTACCGTTCCAAAAACCAACTATGGAATAGACAAGACCTACACCTTCCTCAGTGAAAGGGACTCAAAACCCCATATTTCCCGCAGAGGAATATATCTGACTAGTAAGAATCTTAAAACCTATGTATTGATATGTCTCCGTAGGGGAATCAAGTGTGTCTTGACTGGCATAAACATGGCAGCGAGAATCAGCTCAAACCCAATATAAAAAGGAATTTGAAAAAACAAAACAAAAAAACTGGGAAATTCTTTACAATTCCTTCAGGGTCTCTGATGAAACCTGGAATGACCCTATCTACAACGACATCTGGATGAGGCATAAGGCTGGACACTTGGTTCTGAGAGGATTGGTGAGATTGGGTGAGCAAATGCAGACCCTTTAAAGCAATAATGCATGGCACCCATTCCAAGGGTCCCAACTCTCCAGGTTGAAGGTAATATTACTAAAATTATAACATGTACGGGAAACCTAGAAAACGGACACACTGTGAATACGAAAGGTTTCTAAAACTCAACAAATAGTCCCTCTCCTGGTGCTCCGGTTTGACTTTCCATGTGCTTTACTATCAACCTCCCAACTTGGAGAGACAGCCCCTTTAACCTCCTGGTTCGCACAGGTTGCCAATTTGGCAGAGGATGAAAGGGAAGAGGGAGAACCAATGAGAGAGTAGCTGTTAGGCATTTGGACGGGCACATATCACTGTAATTTCCCGGCAGGAAGAAGAATTAACCAAAGTCTCAGCCACCCACCGGGAAACAGTATAGGTCCTGAACCAAAATTTTGGACTTGCGGTCAGCTCACCAAAAACGAGTTGAAAAATGGAGCTCAGGGGCACAGCAATTCACAAACTGGCCGAGTAATAAAGGACAACTATCGTCCAAAAATCTGTTGAGGGAAGGCAACGAGGCGGACTTGAAAGCGAGGCAGAATAGCAGGAAACATATTTCAAGAGGTACGTTGGAATCGCCATTAAAGCACAGGAAGAGGGGCACAACTTCGACAATGATGCACTTGGCCAAAAAGGGCGTTTGCGTTTTCTCCTGAATATATTCAGAAGAAAACGCATACGCCCTTTTTGGCCAAGCTAGCAAGCGGGCAATGCAAATCTGCACTACAAAGAAGTATCACTTCCCACCGGTCAAAAGGGACATCCACAAAATATGTAAAAACCAGTAAGGCAAGACAGGCCCTGGAGAACAGGGAGCCTTGTTATGCTAATGGGCGGGATGTAATTTGCCAACTGTCTCTCTGGAGGAGTGCATTGTGTTCCCTAAACAAGTAAACAACAGAGCTACAGAACCAAGGGCACTTCAAGGCTAGGGAATATACCTTGGGAAAACTGAAGATCAATAAGACAGAGCCACCCCAAAATTTAGGGCTGCACTGCTTACAAGGACCTCAACTTGTGTACGCCTTAAATATCCCAGGAAATATAAAAATGGTTCAAAAAATTGTGGTACTTACGTACGATGGAATATCCCTCGGCCATGAAATCAATGTCTTAAGACCAGTAGCAGCTAAATGGGTGGATTCAGGTACGATGGTTCTAAGTGAAATAAGTCACACAGAAAAAGAAACTTATCATAAGATATCACTTATGAAGATCCTGTAAACATGGCTACACTTGAACTGAGTTAGGAAAGAGAACAGTGTCTCACATTTAGAAAACACTCTTATGCCTGCTTAAGGGGGAAGGAGAGGTGGGGTGATGCATAAAACCAAAGTTTCATATAAGCACAGGTACCGTTCAAAAAATCAACTATGGAATAGACAAGACCTATACCTTCCTCAGTGAAAGGGACTCAAAACCCCATATTTCCCGCAGAGGAATATATCTGACTAGTAAGAATCTTAAAACCTATGTATTGATATGTCTCCGTAAGGGAATCAAGTGTGTCTAGACTGGCATAAACATGGCAGCGAGAATCAGCTCAAACCCACTATAAAATGGAATTTCAAAAACAAAACAAAAAAACAGGGAAATTTTTTACAACTCCTTCAGGGTCTCTGATGAAACCTGGAATGACCCTATCTACAAAGACAGCTGGATGTGGCATAAGGCTGGACGATTGGGACTGAGAGGATTGGTGAGATTGGGTGAGCAAATGCAGACCCTTTAAAGCACAAATGCCTGGCACCCATTCCATGGGTCCCAACTCTCCAGGTTGAATGGCATATTACTACAGTTATAACATGTACGGGAAACCTAGAGAACGGACACACTGTGAATACGAAAGGTTTCTAAAACTCAACGAATAGTCCCTCTCCTGGTGCTCCGGTTTGACTTTCCATCTGCTTTACTATCAACCTCCCAACTTGGAGAGACAGCCCCTTTAACCTCCTGGTTCGCACAGGTTGCCAATTTGGCAGAGGATGAAAGGGAAGAGGGAGAACCAATGAGAGAGTAGCTGTTAGGCATTTGTACGGGCACATATCACTGTAATTTCCCGGCAGGAAGAAGAATTAACCAAAGTCTCAGCCACCCACCGGGAACCAGTATAGGTCCTGAACCAAAATTTTGGACTTGCGGTCAGCTCATCAAAAACGAGTTGAAAAATGGAGCTCAGGGGCACAGCAATTCACAATCTGGTCGAGTAATAAAGGACAACTATCGTCCAAAAATCTGTTGAGGGAAGGCAAAAAGGCAGAATTGAAAGCGAGGCAGAATATCAGGAAACCGATTTCAAGAGGTACGTTGGAATCACCTTTAAAGCACAGGAAGAGGGACACAACTTCGACAATGATGCACTTGGCCAAAAGGGGCGTATGTGTTTTCTCCTGAATATATTCAGGAGAAAACGCATACGCCCTTTTTGGCCAAGCAAGCAAGCGGGCAATGCAAATCTGCACTACAAAGAAGTATCACTTCCCACCGGTCAAAAGGGACATCCACAAAATGTGTAAAAACCAGAAAGGCAAGACAGACCCTGGAGAACAGGGAGCCTTGCTATGCTGATGGGCGGGATGTAAATTGCCAACTGCCTCTCTGGAGGAGTGCATTGTGTTCCCTAAAACAAGTAAAGAACAGAGCTACAGAGCCAAGGGCACTTCCAGTCTAGGGAATATACCTTGGGAAAACTGAAAATCAATAAGACAGAGACACCCCAAAATTTAGGGCTGCACTGCTTACAAGGACCTCAACTTGGGTACACCTTAAATATCCCAGGAAATATAAAAATGGTTCAAAAAATTGTGGTACTTACGTACGATGGAATATCCATCAGCCATGAAATCAATATCATTAGACCAGTAGCAGCAACATGGGTGGATTCAAGTACGATGATTCTAAGTGAAATAAGTCACAGAGAAAAAGAAACTTATCATAAGATATCACATATGAAGATCCTGTAAACATGGCTACACTTGAACTGAGTTAGGAAAGAGAACAGTGTGTCACATTTAGAAAACACTCTTATTCCTGCTTAAGGGGGAAGGAGAGGTGGGGTGATGCATAAAACCAGAGTTTGATATAAGCACAGGTACCGTTCCAAAAACCAACTATGGAATAGAAAAGACATACACCTTCCTCAGTGAAAGGGACTCAAAACACCACATTTCCCGCAGAGGAATATATCTGACTAGTAAGAATCTTAAAACCTATGTATTGATATGTCACCGTTACGGAATCAAGTGCGTCTAGACTGGCATAAACATGGCAGCGAGAATCAGCTCAAACCCACTATAAAAAGGAATTTCAAAAACAAAACAAAGAAAGTGTGAATTCTTTACAATTCCTTCAGGGTCTCTGATGAAACCTGGAATGACACTATCTACAACGACAGCTGGATATGAAATAATGCTGGACACTTGGGACTGAGAGGATAGGTGAGATTGTGTGAGCAAATGCAGACCCTTTAAAGCAAAAATGCGTGGCACCCATTCCATGGGTCCCAACTCTCCAGGTTGAATGGAATATTACTAAAGTTATAACATGTACGGGATACCTAGAGAACGGACACACTGTGAATACGAAAGGTTTCTAAAACTCAACGAATAGTCCCTCTCCTGGTGCTCCGGTTTCACTTTCCATCTGCTTTACTATCAACATCCCAACTTAAAGAGACAGCCCCTTTAAGCTCCTGGTTCGCACAGGTTGCCAATTTGGCAGAGGATGAAAGGGAAGCAGGAGAACCAATGAGATAGTAGCTGTTAGGCATTTGGACGGGCACATATCACTGTAATTTCCCAGCAGGAAGAAGAATTAACCAAAGTCTCAGCCACCCACCGGGAACCAGTGTAGGTCCTGAACCAAAAGTTTGGACTTGCGGTCAGCTCACCAAAAACGAGTTGAAAAATGGAGCTCAGGGGCACAGCAATTCACAAACTGGCCGAGTAATAAAGGACAACTATCGTCCAAAAATCTGTTGAGGGAAGGCAACGAGGCGGACTTGAAAGTGAGGCAGAATAGCAGGAAACAGATTTCAAGAGGTACGTTGGAATCGCATTTAAAGCACAGGAAGAGGGGCACAACTTCGACAATGATGCACTTGGCCAAAAAGGGCGTATGCTTTTTTTCCTGAATATATTCAGGAGAAAACGCATACGCCCTTTTTGGCCAAGCAAGCAAGTGGGCAATGCAAATCTGCACTACAAAGAAGTATCACTTCCCACCGGTCAAAAGGTACATCCACAAAATGTGTAAAAACCAGAAAGGAAAGACAGGCCCTGGAGAACAGGGAGCCTTGTTATGCTGATGGGCGGGATGTAAATTGCCAACTGTCTCTCTGGTGGAGTGCATTGTGTTCCCTAAACAAGTAAACAACAGAGCTACAGAGCCAAGGGCACTTCCAGTCTAGGGAATATACCTTGGGAAAACTGAAAATCAATAAGACAGAGCCACCCCAAAATTTAGGGCTGCACTGCTTACAAGGACCTCAACTTGTGTACACCTTAAATATCCCAGGAAATATAAAAATGGTTCAAAAAATTGTGGTACTTACGTACGATGGAATATCCCTCAGCCATGAAATCAATGTCATAAGACCAGTAGCAGCAAAATGGGTGGATTCAGTTACGATGATTCTAAGTGAAGTAAGTCACAGAGAAAAAGAAACTTATCATAAGATATCACTTATGAAGATCCTGTAAACATGACTACACTTGAACTGAGTTAGGAAAGAGTACAGTGTCTCACATTTAGAAAACACTCTTATGCCTGCTTAAGGGGGAAGGAGAGGTGGGGTGATGCATAAAACCAGAGTTTGATATAAGCACAGGTACCGTTCCAAAAACCAACTATGGAATAGACAAGACCTACACCTTCCTCAGTGAAAGGGACTCAAAACCCCATATTTCCGGCAGAGGAATATATCTGACTAGTAAGAATCTTAAAACCTATGTATGCATATGTCTCCGTAAGGGAATCAAGTGTGTCTAGACTGGCATAAACATGGCAGCGAGAATCAGCTCAAACCCACTATAATAAGGAATTTCAAAAACAAAACATAAAAACTGGGAAATTCTTTACAATTCCTTCAGGGTCTCTGATGAAACCTGGAATGACCCTATCTACAATGACAGCTGGATATGGCATAAGGAGGGACACTTGGGACTGAGACGATTGGTGAGTTTTGGTGAGCAAATGCAGACCCTTTAAAGCAATAATGCATGGCACCCATTCCAAGGGTCCGAACTCTCCAGGTTGAATGGAATATTACTACAGCTATAACATGTACGGGAAACCTAGAGAACGGACACAGTGTGAATACGAAAGGTTTCTAAAACTCAATGAATAGTCCCTCTCCTGGTGCTCCGGTTTGACTTTCCATCTGCTTTACTATCAACCTCCCAACATGGAGAGACAGCCCCTTTAACGTCCTGGTGCGCACAGGTTGCCAATTTGGCAGAGGATGAAAGGGAAGAGGGAGAACCAATGAGAGAGTAGCTGTTAGGCATTTGGACGGGCACATATCACTCTTACTTCCCGGCAGGAGGAAGAATTAACCAAAGTCTCAGCCCCCCACCGGGAACCAGCATAGGTCCTGAACCAAAATTTTGGACTTCCTGTCAGCTAACAAAAAAAGAGTAGAAAAATGGAGCTCAGGGGCAGAGCAATTCACAAATTGGCCAAGTAATAAAGGACAAGTATCGTCCAAAAATCTGTTGAGGGAAGGCAAGGATGCAGATTTGAAAGCGAGGCAGAATAGCAGGAAACAGATTTCAAGAGGTACGTTGGAATCGCCTTTAAAGCACAGGAAGAGGGGCACAACTTCGACAATGATGCACTTGGCCAAAAAGGGCGTATGCGTTTTCTCCTGAATATATTCAGGAAAAAACGCATACGCCCTTTTTGGCCAAGCAAGCAAGCGGGCAATGCAAATCTGCACTACAAAGAAGTATCACTTCCCACCGGTCAAAAGGGACATGCACAAAATGTGTAAAAACCAGAAAGGCAAGACAGGCCCTGGAGAACAGGGAGCCTTGTTATGCTGATGGGCGGGATGTAAATTGCCAACTGCCACTCTGGAGGTGTATACTGTGTTCCCTAAAATAAGTAAACAACAGAGCTACAGAGCCAAGGGCACTTCCAGTCTAGGGAATATTCCTTTGGAAAACTGAAAATGAATAAGACAGAGCCACCCCAAAATTTAGGGCGGCACTGCTTACAAGGACCTCAACTTGGGTACACCTTAAATATCCCAGGAAATATAAAAATGGTTCAAAAAATTGTGGTACTTACGTACGATGGAATATCCCTCAGCCATGAAATCAATGTCATAAGACCAGTAGCAGCAAAATGGGTGGATTCAGGTACGATGATTCTAAGTGAAATAAGTCACAGAGAAAAAGAAACTTATCATAAGATATCACTTATGAAGATCCTGTAAACATGGCTACACTTGAACTGAGTTAGGAAAGAGAACAGTGTCTCACATTTAGAAAACACTCTTATGCCTGCTTAAGGGGGAAGGAGAGGTGGGGTGATGCATAAAACCAGAGTTTGATATAAGCACAGGTACCGTTACAAAAACCAACTATGGAATAGACAAGACCTACACCTTCCTCAGTGAAAGGGACTCAAAACCCCATATTTCCCGCAGAGGAATATATCTGACTAGTAAAAATCTTAAAACCTATGTATTGATATGTCTCCATAAGGGAATCAAGTGTGTCTAGACTGGCATAAACATGGCAGCGAGAATCAGCTCAAACCCACTATAAAAAGGAATTTCAAAAACAAAACAAAAAACTGGGAAATTCTTTACAATTCCTTCAGGGTCTCTGATGAAACCTGGAATGACCCTATCCACAATGACAGCTGGATGTGGCATAAGGAGGGACACTTGGGACTGAAACGATTGGTGAGATTGGGTGAGCAAATGCAGACCCTTTAAAGCAATAATGCATGGCACCCATTCCATGGGTCCCAACTCTCCAGTTTGAAGGGAATATTACTACATCTATAACATGTACGGGAAATGTAGAGAACAGACACACTGTGAATACGAAAGGTTTCTAAAACTCAACGAATAGTCCCTCTCCTGGTGCTCCAGTTTGACTTTCCATCTGCTTTACTATCAACCTCCCAACTTGGAGAGACAGCCCCTTTAACCTCCTGGTTCGCACAGGTTGCCAATTTGGCAGAGGATGAAAGGGAAGAGGGAGAACCAATGAGAGAGTAGCTGTTAGGCATTTGGACGGGCACATATCCCTGTAATTTCCCGGAAGGAAGAAGAATTAACCAAAGTCTCAGCCACCCACCGGGAACCAGTATAGGTCCTGAACCAAAATTTTGGACTTGCGGTCAGCTCACCAAAAACGAGTTGAAAAATGGAGCTCAGGGGCACAGCAATTCACAAACTGGCCGAGTAATAAAGGACAACTATCGTCCAAAAATCTGTTGAGGGAAGGCAACGAGGCGGACTTGAAAGCGAGGCAGAATAGCAGGAAACAGATTTCAAGAGGTACGTTGGAATCGCCTTTAAAGCACAGAAAGAGGGGCACAACTTCGACAATGTTGCACTTGGCCAAAAAGGGCGTATGCGTTTTCTCCTGAATATATTCAGGAGAAAACGCATACGCCCTTTTTGGCCAAGCAAGCAAGCGGGCAATGCAAATCTGCACTATAATGAAGTATCACTTCCCACCGGTCAAAAGGGACATCCACAAAATGTGTAAAAACCTGAAAGGCAAGGCAGGCCCTGGAGAACAGGGAGCCTTGTTATGCTGATGGGAGGGATGTAAATTGCCAACTGCCACTCTGGAGGTGTATATTGTGTTCCCTAAAACAAGTAAAGAACAGAGCTACAGAGCCAAGGGCACTTCCAGTCTAGGGAATATTCCTTGGGAAAATTGAAAATGAATAACACAGAGCCACCCCAAACTTTAGGGCTGCACTGCTTACAAGGACCTCAACTTGGGTACACCTTAAATATCCCAGGAAATATAAAAATGGTTCAAAAAATTGTGGTACTTACGTACGATGGAATATCCCTCAGCCATGAAATCAATGTCATAAGACCAGTAGCAGCAAAATGGGTGGATTCAGGTACGATGATTCTAAGTGAAATAAGTCACAGATAAAAAGAAACTTATCATAAGATATCACTTATGAAGATCCTGTAAACATGGCTACACTTGAACTGAGTTAGGAAAGAGAACAGTGTCTCACATTTAGAAAACACTCTTATGCCTGCTTAAGAGGGAAGGAGAGGTGGGGTGATGCATAAAACCAGAGTTTGATATAAGCACAGGTACCGTTCCAAAAACCAACTATGGAATAGACAAGACCTACACCTTCCTCAGTGAAAGGGACTCAAAACCCCATATTTCCCGCAGAGGAATATATCTGACTATTAAGAATCCTAAAACCTATGAATAGATATGTCTCCATAAGGGAATCAAGTGTGTCTAGACTGGCATAAACATGGCAGCGAGAATCAGCTCAAACCCACGATAAAAAGGAATTTCAAAAACAAAACTAAAAAACTGGGAAATTCTTTACAATTCCTTCAGGGTCTCTGATGAAACCTAGAATGACCCTATCTACAACGACAGCTGGATGTGGCATAAGGAGGGACACTTGGGACGGAGACAATTGGTGAGATTGGGTGAGCAAATTCAGACCCTTTAAAGCAATAATGCATGGCACCCATTCCATGGGTCCCAACTCTCCAGGTTGAAGGGAATATTACTACAGCTATAACATGTACGGGAAACCTAGAGAAGAGACACACTGTGAATACGAAAGGTTTCTAAAACTCAACGAATACTCCCTCTCCTGGTGCTCCGGTTTGACTTTCCATCTGCTTTACTATCAACCTCCCAACTTGGAGAGACAGCCCCTTTAACCTCCTCGTTCACACAGGTTGCCAATTTGGCAGAGGATGAAAGGGAAGAGGGAGAACCAATGAGAGATTAGCTGTTAGGCATTTGAACGGGCACATATCACTGTAATTTCCCGGCAGGAAGAACAATTAACCAAAGTCTCAGCCACCCACCGGGAACCAGTATAGGTCCTGAACCAAAATTTTGGACCTGCGGTCAGCTCACCAAAAACGAGTTGAAAAATGGAGCTCAGGGGCACAGCAATTCACAAACTGGCAGGTTAATAAAGGACAACTATCGTCCAAAAATATGTTAAGGGAAGGCAGCGAGGCGGACTTGAAAGCGAGGCAGAATAGCAGGAAACAGATTTCAAGAGGTACGTTGGAATCGCATTTAAAGCACAGGAAGAGGGGCACAACTTCGACAATGATGCACTTGGCCAAAAAGGGCGTATGCGTTTTCTCCTGAATATATTCAGCAGAAAACGCATACGCCCTTTTTGGCCAAGCAAGCAAGCGGACAATGCAAATCTGCACTACAAAGAAGTATCACTTCCCACCAGTCAAAAGGGACATCCACAAAATGTGTAAAAACCAGAAAGGCAAGACAGGCCCTGGAGAACAGGGAGCCTTGTTATGCTGATGGGCGGGATGTAAATTGACAACTGCCTCTCTGGAGGAGTGCATTGTGTTCCCTAAAACAAGTAAAGAACAGAGCTACAGAGCCAAGGGCACTTCCAGTCTAGGGAATATACCTTGGGAAAACTGAAAATCAATAATACTGAGCGACCTAAAAATTTAGGGCTGCACTGCTTACAAGGAAATCAACTTGGGTACACCTTAAATATCCCAGGAAATATAAAAATGGTTCAAAAAATTGTGGTACTTACGTACGATGTAATATCCCTCAGCCATGAAATCAGTGTCATAAGACCAGTAGCAGCAAAATGGGTGGATTCAGGTACGATGATTCTAAGTGAAATAAGTCACGCAAAAAAAGAAACTTATCATAAGATATCACTTATGAAGATCCTGTAACATGGCTACACTTGAACTGAGTTAGGAAAGAGAACAGTGTCTCACATTTAGAAACCACTCTTATGCCTGCTTAAGGGGGAAGGAGAGGTGGGGTGATGCATAAAACCAGAGTTTGATATAAGCACAGGTACCGTTCCAAAAACCAACTATGGAATAGACAAGACCTACACCTTCCTCAGTGAAAGGGACTCAAAACCCCATATTTCCTGCAGAGGAATATATCTGACTAGTAAGAATCTTAAAACCTATGTATTGATATTTCTCCGTAAGGGAAACAAGTGTGTCTAGACTGGCATAAACATGGCAGTGAGAATCAGCTCAAACTCACTATAAAAAGGAATTTCAAAAACAAAACAAAAAAACTGGGAAATTCTTTACAATTCCTTCAGGGTCTCTGATGAAACCTAGAATGACCCTATGTACAACGACAGCTGGATGTGGCATAAGGCTGGACACTTGGTACTGAGACGTTTGGTGAGATTGGGTGAGCAAATGCAGACCCTTTAAAGCAATAATGCATGGCACCCATTCCATGGGTCCGAACTCTCCAGGTTGAAGGGAATATTACTACAGCAATACCATGTACAGGAAACCTAGAGAACGGACACTCTGTGAATACGAATGTTTTCTAAAACTCAACGAATAGTCCCTCTCCTGGTGCTCCGGTTTCACTTTCCATCTGCTTTACTGTCAATCTCCCAACTTGGAGAGACAGCCCCTTTAACCTCCTGGTTCGCACACGTTTCCAATTTGGCAGAGGATGAAAGGGAAGAGGGAGAACCAATGAGAGAGCAGCTGTTAGGCATTTGGACCGTCACATATCACTCTAACTTCCCTGCATGAAGAATAATTAACCAAAGTCTCAGCCCCCCACCGGGAACCATCATAGGTCCGGAACCAAAATTTTGGACTTGCGGTCAGCTCACAAATAACGAGTTGATAAATGGAGCTCAGGGGCACAGCAATTCCCAAACTGGCCGAGTAATAAAGGACAACAATCGTCCAAAAATCTGTTGAGGGGAGGAAACGAGGCGGACTTGAAAGCGAGGCAGAATAGCAGGAAACAGATTTCAAGAGGTACGTTGGAATCGCCTTTAAAGCACAGGAAGAGGGGCACAACTTCGACAATGATGCACTTGGCCAAAAAGGGCGTTTGCGTATTCTCCTGAATATATTCAGTCGAAAACGCATACGCCCTTTTTGGCCAAGCAAGCAAGCGGGCAATGCAAATCTGCACTACAAAGAAGTATCACTTCCCACCGGTCAAAAGGGACATCCACAAAATGTGTAAAAACCAGAAAGGCAAGACAGGCCCTGGAGAACAGGGAGCCTTGTTATGCTGATGGGCTGGATGTAAATTGCCAACTGCCTCTCTGGAGGAGTACACTGTGTTCCCTAAAACAAGTAAACAACAGAGCTACAGAGCCAAGGGCACTTCCATTCTAGGGAATATACCTTTGGAAAACTGAAAATCAATAAGAGAGAGCCACCCCAAAATTTGGGGCTGCACTGCTTACAAGGACATCTACTTCGATACACCTTTAATATCCCAGGAAATATAAAAATGGTTCAAAAAATTGTGGTACTTACGTGCGATGGAGTATCCCTCAGCCATGAAATCAATGTCATAAGACCAGTAGCAGCAAAATGGGTGGATTCAGGTACGCTGATTCTAAGTGAAATAAGTCACACAGAAAAAGAAACTTATCATAAGATATCACTTATGAAGATCCTGTAAACATGGCTACACTTGAACTGAGTTAGGAAAGAGAACAGTGTCTCACATTTAGAAAACACTCTTATGCCTGCTTAAGGGGGAAGGAGAGGTGGGGTGATGCATAAAACCAGAGTTTGATATAAGCACAGGTACCCTTCCAAAAACCAACTATGGAATAGACAAGACCTACACCTTCCTCAGAGAAAGGGACTCAAAACCCCATATTTCCCGCAGAGGAATATACCTGACTAGTAAGAATGTTAAAACCTATGTATTGATATGTCTCCATAAGGGAATCAAGTGTCTCTAGACTGGCATAAACATGGCAGCGAGAATCAGCTCAAACCCACTATAAAAAGGAATTTCAAAAACAAAACAAAAAAACTGGGAAATTCTTTACAATTCCTTCAGGGTCTCTGATGAAACCTGGAATGACCCTATCTACAATGACAGCTGGATGTGGCATAAGGAGGGACACTTGGGACTGAGACGATTGGTGAGATTGGGTGAGCAAATGCAGACCCTTTAAAGCACAAATGCCTGGCACGCATTCCATGGGTCCCACCTGTCCAGGTTGAAGGGAATATTACTACAGTTATAACATGTACGGGAATCCTAGAGAACGGACACACTGTGAATATGAAAGGTTTCTAAAACTCAACGAATAGTCCCTCTCCTGGTGCTCCGGTTTGAATTTCCATCTGCTTTACTATCAATCTCCCAACTTGGAGAGACAGCCCCTTTAACCTCCTGGTTCACACTGGTTTCCAATTTGGCAGAGGATGAAAGGGAAGAGGGAGAACCAATGAGAGAGTAGCTGTTAGGCATTTGGCCGGGCACATATCACTCTAACTTCCCGGCAGGGAGAAGAATTAACCAAAGTCTCAGCCACCCCCCGGGAACCAGCATAGGTCCTGAACCAAAATTTTGGACTTGCGGTCAGCTCACAAAAAACGAGTTGAAAAATGGAGCTCAGGGGCACAGCAATTCACAAACTGGCCAAGTAATAAAGGACAACTATCGTCCAAAAATCTGTTGAGGGGAGGCAACGAGGCGGAAGTGAAAGCGAGGCAGAATAGCAGGAAACAGATTTCAAGAGGTACGTTGGAATCGCCTTTAAAGCACAGGAAGAGGGGCACAACTTCGACAATGATGCACTTGGCCAAAAAGGGCGTATGCGTTTTCTCCTGAATATATTCAGGAGAAAACGCATACGCCCTTTTTGGCCAAGCAAGCAAGCGGGCAATGCAAATCTGCACTAAAAAGAAGAATCACTTCCCACCAGTCAAAAGGGACATCCACAAAATGTGTAAAAACCAGAAAAGCAAGACAGGCCCTGGAGAACAGGGAGCCTTGTTATGCTGATGGGCGGGATGTAAATTGCCAACTGCCTCTCTGGAGGAGTGCATTGTGTTCCCTAAAACAAGTAAACAAGAGAGCTACAGAGCCAAGTGCACAACCAGTCTAGGGAATATACCTTGGGAAAACTGAAAATCAATAAGACAGAGCCACCCCAAAATTTAGGGCTGCACTGCTGACAAGGACCTCAACTTGGGTACACCTTAAATATCCCAGGAAATATAAAAATGGTTCAAAAAATTGTGGTACATACGTACGATGGATTATCCCTCAGCCATGAAATCAATGTCATAAGACCAGTAGCATCAAAATAGGTGGATTCAGGTACGATGATTCTAAGTGAAATAAGTCACACAGAAAAAGAAACTTATCATAAGATATCACTTATGAAGATCCTGTTAACATGGCTACACTTGAACTGAGTTAGGAAAGAGAACAGTGTCTCACATTTAGAAAACACTCTTATGCCTGCTTAAGGGGGAAGGAGAGGTGGGGTGATGCATAAAACCAGAGTTTGAAATAAGCACAGGTACCGTCCAAAAACACACTATGGAATAGACAAGACCTACACCTTGCTCAGTGAAAGGGACTCAAAACCCCATATTTCCCTCAGAGGAATATATCTGACTAGTAAGAATCTTAAAACCTATGTTTTCATATGTCTCCGTAAGGGAATCAAGTGTGTCTAGACTGGCATAAACATGGCAGCGAGAATCAGCTCAAACCCACTATAAAAATGAATTTCAAAAACAAAACAGAAAAACTGGGAAATTCTTTACAATTCCTTCAGGGTCTCTGATGAAACCTGGAAAGACCCTATCTACAATGACAGCTGGATGTGGCATAAGGAGGGACACTTGGGACTGAGACGATTGGTGAGATTGGGTGAGCAAATGCAGACCCTTTAAAGCACAAATGCCTGGCACGCATTCCATGTGTCCCAACTCTCCAGGTTGAAGGGAATGTTACTACAGTTATAACATGTACGGGAATCCTAGAGAACGGACACACTATGAATACGAAAGGTTTCTAAAACTCAACGAATAGTCCCTCTCCTGGTGCTCCAGTTTGACTTTCCATCTGCTTTACTATCAATCTCCCAACTTGGAGGGACAGCCCCTTTAACCTCCTGGTTCGCACAGGTTTCCAATTTGGCAGAGGATGAAAGGGAAGAGGGAGAACCAATGAGAGATTAGCTGTTAGGCATTTGGACGGGCACATATCACTCTAACCTCCCGGCAGGAAGAAGAATTAACCAAAGTCTCAGCCCCCCACCGGAAACCAGCATAGGTCCTGAACCAAAATTTTGGACATGCGGTCAGCTCACCAAAAACGAGTTGAAAAATGGAGCTCAGGGGCACAGCAATTCACAAACTGGCCAATTAATAAAGGACAACTATCGTCCAAAAATCTGTTGAGGGAAGGCAACGAGGCGGACTTGAAAGCGAGGCAGAATAGCAGGAAACAGATTTCAAGAGGTACGTTGGAATCGCCTTTAAAGCACAGGAAGAGGGGCACAACTTCGACAATGATGCACTTGGCCAAAAAGGGTGTATGCGTTTTCTCCTGAATATATTCAGGAGAAAACGCATACGCCCTTTTTGGCCAAGCAAGCAAGCGGGCAATGCAAATCTGCACTACAAAGAAGTATCACTTCCCACCATTCAAAAGGGACATCCACAAAATGTGTAAAAACCAGAAAAGCAAGACAGGCCCTGGAGAACAGGGAGCCTTGTTATGCTGATGGGCGGGATGTAAATTGCCAACTGCCTCTCTGGAGGAGTGCATTGTGTACCCTATAACAAGTAAACAACAGAGCTACAGAGCCAAGGGCACTTCCAGTCTAGAGAATATACCTTGGGAAAACTGAAAATCAATAAGACAGAGCCACCCCAAAATTTAGGGCTGCACTGCTTACAAGGACCTCAACTTGGGTACACCTTAAATATCCCAGGAAATATAAAAATGGTTCAAAAAATTGTGGTACTTACGTACGATGGATTATCCCTCAGCCATGAAATCAATGTCATAAGACCAGTAGCAGCAAAATGCGTGGATTCAGGTACGATGATTCTAAGTGAAATAAGTCACACAGAAAAAGAAACTTATCATAAGATATCACTGTAAACATGGCTACACTTGAACTGAGTTAGGAAAGAGAACAGTGTCTCACATTTAGAAAACACTCTTATGCCTGCTTAAGGGGGAAGGAGAGGTGGGGTGATGCATAAAACCAGAGTTTGATATAAGCACAGGTACCGTTCCAAAAACCAACTATGGAATAGACAAGACCTACACCTTTTTCAGTGAAAGGGACTCAAAACCCCATATTTCCTGGAGAGGAATATATCTGACTAGTAAGAATTTTAAAACCTATGTATTGATATGTCTCTGTAAGGGAATCAAGTGTGTCTAGACTGGCATAAACATGGCAGCGAGAATCAGCTCAAACCCACTATAAAAAGGAATTTCAAAAACAAAACAAAAAAAAATGAGAATTTCTTTACAATTCCTTCAGGGTCTCTGGTGAAACCTGGAATGACCCTATCTACAATGACAGCTGGATGTGGCATAAGGAGGGACACTTGGGACTGAGAGGACTGGTGAGATTGGGTGAGCAAATGGAGACCCTTTAAAGCACAAATGCCTGGCACCCATTCCATGGGTCTGAAATCTCCAGGTTGAAGGGAATATTACTACAGCTATACCATGTACAGGAAACCTAGACAACGGACACACTGTGAATACGAAAGTTTTCTAAAACTCAACGAATAGTCCCTCTCCTGGTGCTCCGGTTTGACTTTCCATCTGCTTTACTATCTATCTCCCAACTTGGAGACACAGCCCCTTTAACCTCCTGGTTCGCACAGGTTTCCAATTTGGCAGAGGATGAAAGGGAAGAGGGTGAACCAATGAGAGAGTAGCTGTTAGGCATTTGGAAGGGCACATATCACTCTAACTTCCCAGGATGAAGAAGAAATAAGCAAAGTCTCAGCCCCCCACCGAGAACCAGCATAGGTCCTGAACCAAAATTTTGGACTTTCGGTCAGCTCACAAAAAACGAGTTAACAAATGGAGCTCAGGGGCACAGCAATTCACAAACTGGCAGAGTAATAAAGGACAACTATCATCCAAAAATATGTTAAGGGAAGGCAGCGAGGTGGACTTGAATGCGAGGCAGAATAGCAGGAAACAGATTTCAAGAGGTACGTTGGAATCGCCTTTAAAGCACAGGAAGAGGGGCACAACTTCGACAATGATGCACTTGGCCAAAAAGGGCGTATGCGTTTTCTCCTGAATATATTCAGGAGAAAACGCATACGCCCTTTTTGGCCAAGCAAGCAAGCGGGCAATGCAAGTCTGCACTACAAAGAAGTATCACTTCCCACCGGTCAAAAGGGATATCCACAAAATGTGTAAAAACCAGAAAGGCAAGACAGGCCCTGGAGAACAGGGAGCCTTGTTATGCTGATGGGCGGGATGTAAATTGCCAACTGCCTCTCTGGAGGAGTGCATTGTGTTCCCTAAAACAAGTAAACAACAGAGCTACAGAGCCAAGGGCACTTCCAGTCTAGGGAATATACCTTGGGAAAACTGAAAATCAATAAGACAGAGCCACCCCAAAATTTAGGGCTGCACTGCTTACAAGGACCTCAACTTGGGTACACCTTAAATATCCCAGGAAATATAAAAATGGTTCAAAAAATTGTGGTACTTACGTACGATGGAATATCCCTCAGCCATGAAATCAATGTCATAAGGCCAGTAGCAGCAAAATGGGTGGATTCAGGTACGATGATTCTAAGTGAAATAAGTCACACAGAAAAAGAAACTTATCATAAGATATCACTTATGAAGATCCTGTAAACATGGCTACACTTGAACTGAGTTAGGAAAGAGAACAGTGTCTCACATTTAGAAAACACTCTTATGCCTGCTTAAGGGGGAAGGAGAGGTGGGGTGATGCATAAAACCAGAGTTTGATATAAGCACAGGTAACGTTCCAAAAACCAACTATGGAATAGACAAGACCTACACCTTCCTCAGTGAAAGGGACTCAAAACCCCATATATCCCGCAGAGGAATATATCTGACTAGTAAGAATCTTAAAACCTATGTATTGATATGTCTCCATAAGAGAATCAAGTGTGTCTAGACTGGCATAAACATGGCAGCGAGAATCAGCTCAAACCCACTATAAAAAGGAATTTCAAAAACAAAACAGAAAAACTGGGAAATTCTTTACAATTCCTTCAGGGTCTCTGATGAAACCTAGAATGAACCTATCTTCAATGACAGCTGGATGTGGCATAAGGAGGGACACTTGGAACTGAGAGGATTGGTGAGATTGGGTGAGCAAATGCAGACCCTTTAAAGCACAAATGCCTGGCACGCATTCCATGGGTCCCAACTCTCCAGGTTGAAAGGAATGTTACTACAGTTATAACATGTACGGGAATCCTAGAGAACGGACACACTGTGAATACGAAAGGTTTCTAAAACTCAACGAATAGTCCCTCTCCTGGTGCTCCGGTTTGACTTTCCATCTCCTTTACTATCAATCTCCCAACTTGGAGAGACAGCCCCTTTAACCTCCTGGTTCGCACAGGTTTCCAATTTGGCAGAGGATGAAAGGGAAGAGGGAGAACCAATGAGAGTTTAGCTGTTAGGCATTTGGACGGGCACATATCACTGTAACTTCCCGGCAGGATGAAGAATTAACCAAAGTCTCAGGCCCCCACCGGGAACCAGCATAGGTCCTGAACCAAAATTTTGGACTTGCGGTCAGCTCACAAAAAACGAGTTGAAAAATGGAGCTCAGGGGCACAGCAATTCACAAACTGGCTGAGTAATAAAGGACAACTATCGTCCAAAAATCTGTTGGGGGAGGGCCAAGAGGCGAACTTGAAAGCGAGTCAGAATAGCAGGAAACAGATTTCAAGAGGTACGTTGGAATCGCCTTTAAAGCACAGGAAGAGGGGCACAAATTCGACAATGATGCACTTGGCCAAAAAGGGCGTATGCGTTTTCTCCTGAATATATTCAGGAGAAAACGCATACGCCCTTTTTGGCCAAGCAAGCAAGCGGGCAATGCAAATCTGCACTACAAAGAAGTATCACTTCCCACCGGTCAAAAGGGACATCCACAAAATGTGTAAAAACCTGAAAGGCAAGACAGGCCCTGGAGAACAGGGAGCCTTGTTATGCTGATGGGCGGGATGTAAATTGCCATCTGTCTCTCTGGAGGAGTGCATTGTGTTCCCTAAAACAAGTAAACAACAGAGCTACAGAGCCAAGGGCACTTCCAGTCTAGGGAATATACCTTGGGAAAACTGAAAATCAATAAGACAGAGCCACCCCAAAATTTAGGGCTGCACTGCTTACAAGGACCTCAACTTGGGTACACCTTAAATATCCAAGGAAATATAAAAATAGTTCAAAAAATTGTGGTACTTACGTACGATGGCATATCCCTCAGCCATGAAATCAATGTCATAAGACCAGTAGCAGCAAAATTGGTGGATTCAGGTACGATGATTCTAAGTGTAATAAGTCACAGAGAAAAAGAAACATATCATAAGATATCACTTATGAAGATCCTGTAAACATGGCTACACTTGAACTGAGTTAGGAAAGAGAACAGTGTCTCACATTTAGAAAACACTCTTATGCCTGCTTAAGGGGTAAGGAGAGGTGGGGTGATGCATAAAACCAGAGTTTGATATAAGCACAGGTACCGTTCCAAAAACCAACTATGGAATAGACAAGACCTACACCTTCCTCAGTGAAAGGGACTCAAAACTCCATATTTCCCGCAGAGGAATATATCTGACTAGTAAGAATCTTAAAACCTATGTATTGATATGTCTCCGTAAGGGAATCAAGTGTGTCTAGACTGGCATAAACATGGCAGCGAGAATCAGCTCAAACCCACTATAAAAAGTAATTTCAAAAACAAAACAAAAAAAACTGGGAAATTCTTTACAATTCCTTCAGGGTCTCTGATGAATCCTGGAATGACCCTATGTACAACGACAGCTGGATGTGGCATAAGGCTGGACACTTGGGACTGAGAGGATTGGTGAGATTGGGTGAGCAAATGCAGATCCTTTAAAGCACAAATGCCTGGCACCCATTCCATGGGTCCCAACTCTCCAGGTTGAAGGGAAAATTACTACAGTTATAACATGTATGGGAAACATAGAGAACGGACCCACTGTGAATACGAAAGGTTTCTAAAATCAACGAATAGTCCCTCTCCTGGTGCTCCGGTTTGACTTTCCATCTTCTTTACTATCAATCTCCCAACGTGGAGAGAAAGCCCCTTTAACCTCCTGGTTCGCACAGGTTTCCAATTTGGCAGAGGATTAAAGGGAAGAGGAAGAACCAATGAGAGACTAGCTGTTAGGCATTTGTACAGGCACATATCACTCTAACTTCCCAGCAGGAAGAAGAATTAACCAAAGTCTCAGCACCCCTCCGGGAACCAGCATAGGTCCTGAACCAAAATTTTGGACTTGCGGTCAGCTCACAAAAAACGAGTTAACAAATGGAGCTCAGGGGCACAGCAATTCACAAACTGGCCGAGTAATAAAGGACAACTATCATCCAAAAATATGTTAAGGGAAGGCAGCGAGGCGGACTTGAAAGCGAGGCAGAATAGCAGGAAACAGATTTCAAGAGGTACGTTGGAATCGCCTTTAAAGCACAGGAAGAGGGGCACAATTTCGACAATGATGCACTTGGCCAAAAAGGGCGTATGCGTTTTCTCCTGAATATATTCAGGAAAAAACTCATACGCCCTTTTTGGCCAAGCAAGCAAGCGGGCAATGCAAGTCTGCACTACAAAGAAGTATCACTTCCCACCGGTCAAAAGGGACATCCACAAAATGTGTAAAAACCAGAAAGGCAAGACAGGCCCTGGAGAACAGGGAGCCTTGTTATGCTGATGGGCGGGATGTAAATTGCCAACTGCCTCTCTGGAGAAGTGCATTGTGTTCCCTAAAACAAGTAAACAACAGAGCTACAGAGCCAAGGGCACTTCCAGTCTAGGGAATATACCTTGGGAAAACTGAAAATCAATAAGACAGAGCCACCCCAAAATTTAGGACTGCACTGCTTACAAGGACCTCAACTTGGGTACACCTTAAATATCCCAGGAAATATAAAAATGGTTCAAAAAATTGTGGTACTTACGTACGATGGAATATCCCACAGCCATGAAATCAATGTCATAAGACCAGTAGCAGCAAAATGGGTGGATTCAGGTACGATGATTCTAAGTGAAATAAGTCACACAGAAAAAGAAACTTATCATAATATGTCACTTATGACGATCCTGTAAACATGGCTACACTTGAACTGAGTTAGTAAAGAGAACAGTGTCTCACATTTAGAAAACACTCTTATGCCTGCTTAAGGGGGAAGGAGAGGTGGGGTGATGCATAAAACCAGAGTTTGATATAAGCACAGGTACCGTTCCAAAAACCAAATATGGAATAGACAAGACCTACACCTTCCTCAGTGAAATTGACTCTAAACCCCAAATTTCTCGCAGAGGAATATATCTGACTAGTAAGAATCTTAAAACCTATGTATTGATATGCCTCCGTAAGGGAAACAAGTGTGTCTAGACAGGAATAAACATGGCAGCGAGAATCAGCTCAAAACCACTATAAAAAGGAATTTCAAAAACAAAACATAAATACTGGGAAATTCTTTACAATTCCTTCAGGGTCTCTGATGAAACCTGGAATGACCATATCTACAACGACATCTGGATGTGGCGTAAGGCTGGAAACTTGGGCCTGAGAGGATTGGTGAGATTGGGTGAGCAAATGCAGACCGTTTAAAGCACAAATGCCTGGCACCCATTCCATGGGTCCCAACTCTCCAGGTTGAAGGGAATATTACTACAGCTCTAACATGTATGGGAAACCTGGAGAACGGACCCACTGTGAATACGAAAAGTTTCTAAAACTCAACAAATAGTCCCTCTCCTGGTGCTCCGGTTTGACTTTCCATCTGCTTTACTATCAATCTCCAAACTTGGAGAGACAGACCCTTTAACCTCCTGGTTCGCACAGGTTTCCAATTTGGCAGAGGATGAAAGGGAAGAGGTAGAACCAATGAGAGAGTAGCTGTTAGGCATTTGGACGGGCACATATCACTCTAACTTCCCAGCAGGAAGAAGAATTAACCAAAGTCTCAGACCCCCACCAGGAACCAGCATAGGTCCTGAACCAAAATTTTGGACTTGCGTTCAGCTCACAAAAAACGAGTTGAAAAATGGAGCTCAAGGGCACAGCAATTCACAAACTGGCAGAGTAATAAAGGACAACTATCGTCCAAAAATCTGTTAAGGGAAGGCAACGAGGCGGACTTGAAAGCAAGGCAGAATAGCAGGAAACAGATTTCAAGAGGTACGTTGGAATCGCCTTTAAAGCACAGGAAGAGTGGCACAACTTCGACAATGATGCACTTGGCCAAATAGGGCGTATGCGTTTTCTCCTGAATATATTCAGGAGAAAGCGCATACGCCCTTTTTCGCCAAGCAAGCAAGCGGGCAATGCAAATCTGCACTACAAAGTAGTATCACTTCCCACGGGTCAAAAGGGACATCCACTAAATGTGTAAAAACCAGAAAGGCAAGACATGCCCTGGAGAACAGGGAGCCTTGTTATGCTGATGGGCGGGATGTAAATTGCAAACTGCCTCTCTGGAGGAGTGCATTGTGTTCCCTAAAACAAGTAAACAACAGAGCTACAGAGCCAAGGGCACTTCCAGTCTAGGGAATATACCTTGGGAAAACTGAAAATCAATAAGACAGAGCCACCCCAAAATTTAGGACTGCACTGCTTACAAGGACCTCAACTTGGGTACACCTTAAATATCCCAGGAAATATAAAAATGGTTCAAAAAATTGTGGTACTTACGTACGATGGAATATCCCACAGCCATGAAATCAATGTCATAAGACCAGTAGCAGCAAAATGGGTGGATTCAGGTACGATGATTCTAAGTGAAATAAGTCACACAGAAAAAGAAACTTATCATAATATGTCACTTATGACGATCCTGTAAACATGGCTACACTTGAACTGAGTTAGTAAAGAGAACAGTGTCTCACATTTAGAAAACACTCTTATGCCTGCTTAAGGGGGAAGGAGAGGTGGGGTGATGCATAAAACCAGAGTTTGATATAAGCACAGGTACCGTTCCAAAAACCAAATATGGAATAGACAAGACCTACACCTTCCTCAGTGAAATTGACTCTAAACCCCAAATTTCTCGCAGAGGAATATATCTGACTAGTAAGAATCTTAAAACCTATGTATTGATATGCCTCCGTAAGGGAAACAAGTGTGTCTAGACAGGAATAAACATGGCAGCGAGAATCAGCTCAAAACCACTATAAAAAGGAATTTCAAAAACAAAACATAAATACTGGGAAATTCTTTACAATTCCTTCAGGGTCTCTGATGAAACCTGGAATGACCATATCTACAACGACATCTGGATGTGGCGTAAGGCTGGAAACTTGGGCCTGAGAGGATTGGTGAGATTGGGTGAGCAAATGCAGACCGTTTAAAGCACAAATGCCTGGCACCCATTCCATGGGTCCCAACTCTCCAGGTTGAAGGGAATATTACTACAGCTCTAACATGTATGGGAAACCTGGAGAACGGACCCACTGTGAATACGAAAAGTTTCTAAAACTCAACAAATAGTCCCTCTCCTGGTGCTCCGGTTTGACTTTCCATCTGCTTTACTATCAATCTCCAAACTTGGAGAGACAGACCCTTTAACCTCCTGGTTCGCACAGGTTTCCAATTTGGCAGAGGATGAAAGGGAAGAGGTAGAACCAATGAGAGAGTAGCTGTTAGGCATTTGGACGGGCACATATCACTCTAACTTCCCAGCAGGAAGAAGAATTAACCAAAGTCTCAGACCCCCACCAGGAACCAGCATAGGTCCTGAACCAAAATTTTGGACTTGCGTTCAGCTCACAAAAAACGAGTTGAAAAATGGAGCTCAAGGGCACAGCAATTCACAAACTGGCAGAGTAATAAAGGACAACTATCGTCCAAAAATCTGTTAAGGGAAGGCAACGAGGCGGACTTGAAAGCAAGGCAGAATAGCAGGAAACAGATTTCAAGAGGTACGTTGGAATCGCCTTTAAAGCACAGGAAGAGTGGCACAACTTCGACAATGATGCACTTGGCCAAATAGGGCGTATGCGTTTTCTCCTGAATATATTCAGGAGAAAGCGCATACGCCCTTTTTCGCCAAGCAAGCAAGCGGGCAATGCAAATCTGCACTACAAAGTAGTATCACTTCCCACGGGTCAAAAGGGACATCCACTAAATGTGTAAAAACCAGAAAGGCAAGACATGCCCTGGAGAACAGGGAGCCTTGTTATGCTGATGGGCGGGATGTAAATTGCAAACTGCCTCTCTGGAGGAGTGCATTGTGTTCCCTAAAACAAGTAAACAACAGAGCTACAGAGCCAAGGGCACTTCCAGTCTAGGGAATATACCTTGGGAAAACTGAAAATCAATAAGACAGAGCGACCTAAAAATTTAAGGCTGCACTGCTAACAACGATCTCAACTTGGGTACACCTTAAATATCCCAGGAAATATAAAAATGGTTCAAAAAATTGTGGTACTTACGTACGATGGAATATCCCTCAGCCATGAAATCAATGTCATAAGACCAGTAGCAGCAAAATGGGTGGATTCAGGTACGATGATTCTAAGTGAAATAAGTCACAGAGAAAAAGAAACTTATCATAAGATATCACTTATGAAGATCCTGTAAACATGGCTACACTTGAACTGAGTTAGGAAAGAGAACAGTGTCTCACATTTAGAAAACACTCTTATGCCTGCTTAAGGGGGAAGGAGAGGTGGGGTGATGCATAAAACCAGAGTTTGATATAAGCACAGGTACCGTTCCAAAAACCAACTATGGAATAGACAAGACCTACACCTTCCTCAGTGAAAGGGACTCAAAACCCCATATTTCCCGCAGAGGAATATATCTGACTAGTAAGAATCTTAAAACCTATGTATTGATATGTCTCCAAAAGGGAATCAAGTGTGTCTAGACTGGCATAAATATGGCAGCGGGAATCAGCTCAAACCCACTATAAAAACGAATTTCAAAAACAAAACAAAAACACTGGGAAATTCTTTACAATTCCTTCAGGGTCTCTGATGAAACCTGGAATGACCATATCTACAACGACAGCTGGATGTGGCATAAGGCTGGACACTTGGGACTGAGAGGATTGGTGCGATTGGGTGAGCAAATGCAGACCCTTTAAAGCACAAATGCCTGGCACCCATTCCATGGGTCCCAACTCTCCAGGTTGAAGGGAATATTACTACAGATATACCATGTATGGGAAACCTAGAGAACGGACCCACTGTGAATACGAAAGGTTTCTAAAACTCAACGAATAGTCCCTCTCCTGGTGCTCCGATTTGACTTTCCATCTGCTTTACTATCTATCTCCCAACATGGAGAGACAGCCCGTTTAACCTCCTGGTTCGCACAGGTTTCCAATTTGGCAGAGGATGAAAGGGAAGAGGGAGAACCAATGAGAGAGTAGCTGTTAGGCATTTGGATGGGCACATATCACTCTAACTTCCCAGCAGGAAGAAGAATTAACCAAAGTCTCAGCCCCCCACCAGGAACCAGGATAAGTCCTGAACCAAAATTTTGGACTTGCGTTCAGCTCACAAAAAACGAGTTGAAAAATGGAGCTCAAGGACACAGCAATTCACAAACTGGCAGAGTAATAAAGGACAACTATCGTCCAAAAATCTGTTAAGGGAAGGCAACGAGGCGGACTTGAAAGCGAGGCAGAATAGCAGGAAACAGATTTCAAGAGGTACGTTGGAATCGCCTTTAAAGCACAGGAAGAGGGGCACAACTTCGACAATGATGCACTTGGCCAAAAAGGGCGTATGCGTTTTCTCCTGAATATATTCAGGAGAAAACGCATACGCCCTTTTTGGCCAAGCAAGCAAGCGGGCAATGCAAATCTGCACTACAAAGAAGTATCACTTCCCAGCGGTCAAAAGGGACATCCACAAAATGTGTAAAAACCAGAAAAGCAAGACAGGCCCTGCAGAACAGGGAGCCTTGTTATGCTGATGGGCGGGATGTAAATTGCCAACTGCCTCTCTGGATGAGTGCACTGTGTTCCCTAAAACAAGTAAACAACAGAGCTACAGAGCCAAGGGCACTTCCAGTCTAAGGAATATACCTTAGGAAAACTGAAAATCAATAAGACAGAGCCACCCCAAGATTTAGGGCTGCACTGCTTACAAGGACCTCAACTTGGGTACACCTTAAATATCCCAGGAAATATAAAACTGGTTCAAAAATATGTGGTACTTACGTACGATGGAATATCCCTCAGCCATGAAATCAATGTCATAAGACCAGTAGCAGCAAAATGGGTGGATTCAGGTACGATGATTCTAAGTGAAATAAGTCACACAGAAAAAGAAACTTATCATAAGATATCACTTATGAAGATCCTGTAAACATGGCTACACTTGAACTGAGTTAGGGAAGAGAAGAGTGTCTCACATTTAGAAAACACTCTTATGCCTGCTTAAGGGGGAAGGAGAGGTGGGGTGATGCATAAAACCAGAGTTTGATATAAGCACAGGTACCGTTCCAAAAACCAACTATGGAATAGACAAGACCTACACCTTCCTCAGTGAAAGGGACTCAAAACCCCATAATTCCCGCAGAGGAATATATCTGACTACTAAGAATCTTAAAACCTATGTATTGATATGTCTCCGTAAGGGAATCAAGTGTGTCTAGACTGGCATAAACATGGCAGCGAGAATCAGCACAAACCCACGACAAAAAGGAATTTCAAAAACAAAACAAAAAAACTGGGAAATTCTTTACAATTCCTTCAGGGTCACTGATGAAACCTGGAATGACCCTATCTACAACGACAGCTGGATTTGGCATAAGACTGGACACTTGGGACTGAGAGGATTGGTGAGATTGGGTGAGCAAATGCAGACCCTTTAAAGCACAAATGCCTGGCTCCCATTCCATGGGGCCCAACTCTCTAGGTTGAAGGGAATATTACTACAGCTATAACATGAACAGGAAACCTGGAGAATGGACACACTGTGAATACAAATGGTTTCTAAAACTCAACGAATAGTCCCTCTCCTGGTGCTCCGGTTTGACTTTCCATCTGCTTTACTATCAACCTCCCAAATTGGAGAGCCAGCCGCTTTAAACTCCTGGTTCACACAGGTTGCCAATTTGGCAGAGGATGAAAGGGAAGAGGGAGAACCAATGAGAGAGTAGCTGTTAGGCATTTGGACGGGCACATATCACTCTAACTTCCCAGCAGGAAGAAGAATTAACCAAAGTCTCAGCCCCTCACCGGGAACCAGCATAGGTCCTGAACCAAAATTTTGGACTTGTGGTCAGCTCACCAAAAACGAGTTGAAAAATGGAGCTCAAGGGCACAGCAATTCACAAACTGGCAGAGTAATAAAGGACAACTATCGTCCAAAAATCTGTTAAGGGAAGGCAACGAGGCGGACATGAAAGCGAGGCAGAATAGCAGGAAACAGATTTCAAGAGGTACGTTGGAATCGCCTTTAAAGCACAGGAAGAGGGGCACAACTTCGACAATGATGCACTTGGCCAAAAAGGGCGTATGCGTTATCCCCTGAACATATTCAGGAGAAAACGCATACGCCCTTTTTGGCCAAGCAAGCAAGCGGGCAATGCAAATTTGCACTACAAAGAAGTATCACTTCCCACCGGTCAAAAGGGACATCCACAAAATGTGTAAAAACCAGAAAGGCAAGACAGGCCCTGGAGAACAGGGAACCTTGTTATGCTGATGGGCGGGATGTAAATTGCCAAATGCCTCTCTGGAGGAGTGCATTGTGTTCCCTAAAACATGTATACAACAGAGCTACAGAGCCAAGAGCACATCCAGTCTAGGGAATATACCTTGGGAATACTGAAAATCAATATGACAGAGCCACCCCAAAATTTAGGGCTGCACTGCTTACAAGGACCTCAACTTGGGTACACCTTAAATATCCCAGGAAATATAAAAATGGTTCAAAAAATTGTGGTATTTACGTACGATGGAATATCCCTCAGCCATGAAATCAATGTCATAAGACCAGTAGCAGCAAAATTGGTGGATTCAGGTATGATGATTCTAAGTGAAATAAGTCACACAGAAAAAGAAACTTATCATAAGATATCACTTATGAAGATTCTGTAAACATGGCTACACTTGAACTGAGTTAGGAAAGAGAACAGTGTCTCACATTTAGAAAACACTCTTATGCCTGCTTAAGGGGGAAGGAGAGGTGGGGTGATGCATAAAACCAGAGTTTGATATAAGCACAGGTACCCTTCCAAAAACCAACTATGGAATAGACAAGACCTACACCTTCCTCAGTGAAAGGGACACAAAACACCATATTTCCGGCAGAGGAATATATCTGACTAGTAAGAATCTTAAAACCTATGTATTGATATGTCTCCGTAAGGGAATCAAGTGTGTCTAGAATGGCATAAACATGGCAGCGAGAATCAGCTCAAACCCACTATAAAAAGGAATTTCAAAAACAAAACAAAAAAACTGGGAAATTCTTTACAATTCCTTCAGGGTCTCTGATGAAACGTGGAATGACCCGATCAACAACGACAGCTGGATGTGGCATAAGGCTGGACACTTGGGACTGAGAGGATTGGTGAGATTGGGTGAGAAAATGCAGACCCTTTAAAGCACAAATGCCTGGCACCCATTCCATGGGTCCGAACTCTCCAGGTTGAAGGGAATATTACTACAGCTATAACATCTACGGGAAACCTAGAGAAGGGACCCACTGTGAATACGAAAGGTTTCTAAAACTCAACGAATAGTCCCTCTCCTGGTGCTCCGGTTTGACTTTCCATCTGCTTTACTATCAATCTCCCAACTTGGAGAGACAGCCCCTTTAACCTCCTGGTTCGCACAGGTTTCCAATTTGGCACAGGATGAAAGGGAAGAGGGAGAACCAATGAGGGAGTAGCTGTTAGGCATTTGGACGGGCACATATCACTCTAACTTCCCGGCAGGAAGAAGAATTAACCAAAATCTCAGACCCCACCGGGAACCAGCATAGGTCCTGAACCAAAATTTTGGACTTGCGGTCAGCTCACAAAAAACGAGTTGAAAAATGGAGCTCAATGGCACAGCAATTCACAAACTGGCAGAGTAATAAAGGACAACTATCGTCCAAAAATCTGTTGAGGGAAGGCAACGAGGCGGACCTGAAAGAGAGGCAGAATAGCAGGAAACAGATTTCAAGAGGTACGTTGGAATCGCCTTTAAAGCACAGGAAGAGGGGCACAACTTCGACAATGATGCACTTGGCCAAAAAGGGCGTATGCGTTTTCTCCTGAATATATTCAGGAGAAAACGCATACGCCCTTTTTGGCCAAGCAAGCAAGCGGGCAATGCAAATCTGCACTACAAAGAAGTATCACTTCCCACCGGTCAAAAGGGACAACCACAAAATATGTAAAAACCAGAAAAGCAAGACAGTCCCTGGAGAACAGGGAGCCTTGTTATGCTGATGGGCGGGATGTAAATTGCCAACTGCCTCTCTGGATGAGTGCATTGTGTTCCCTAAAACAAGTAAACAACAGAGCTACAGAGCCAAGGACACTTCCAGTCTAGTGAATATACCTTGGGAAAACTGAAAATCAATAAGACAGAGCCACCCCAAAATTTAGGGCTGCACTGCATACAAGGACCTCAACTTGGGTACACCTTAAATATCCCAGGAAATATAAAAATGGTTCAAAAAATTGTGGTACTTACGTACGATGGAATATCCCTCAGCCATGAAATCAATGTCATAAGATCAGTAGCAGCAAAATGGGTGGATTCAGGTACGATGATTCTAAGTGAAATAAGTCACACAGAAAAAGAAACTTATCATAAGATATCACTTATGAAGATCCTGTAAACATGGCTACACTTGAACTGAGTTAGGAAAGAGAAGAGTGTCTCTCATTTAGAAAACACTCTTATGCCTGCTTAAGGGGTAAGGAGAGGTGGGGTGATGCATTAAACCAGAGTTTGATATAAGCACAGGTACCGTTCCAAAAACCAACTATGGAATAGACAAGACCTACAACTTCCTCAGTGAAAGGGACTCAAAACCCCATATTTCCCCCAGAGGAATATATCTGAATAGTAAGAATCTTAAAACCTATGTATTGATATGTCTCCGTAAGGGAATCAAGTGTGTCTAGACTGGCATAAACATGGCAGCGAGAATCAGCTCAAACCCACTATAAAAAGGAATTTCAAAAACAAAACAAAAACACTGGGAAATTTTTTACAATTCCTTTAGGGTCTCTGATGAAACCTGGAATGACCCTATCTACAACGACAGCTCGATGTGGCATAAGGCTGGACACTTGGAACTGACAGGATTGGTGAGATTGGGTGAGAAAATGCAGACCCTTTAAAGCACAAATGCCTGGCACCTATTCCATGGGTCCCAACTCTCCAGGTTGAAGGGAATATTACTACAGCTATAACATGTATGGGAAACCTAGAGAACGGACCCACTGTGAATACGAAAGGTTTCTAAAATTCAACGAATAGTCCCTCTCTTAGTGCTCCGGTTTGACTTTCCAGCTGCTTTACTATCAACCTCCGAACTTGGAGAGACAGCACCTTTAACCTCCTGGTTCGCACAGGTTGCCAATTTGGCAGAGGATGAAAGGGAAGAGGGAGAACCAATGAGAGAGTAGCTGTTAGGCATTTGGACGGGCACATATCACTCTAACTTCCCAGTAGGAAGAAGAATTAACCAAAGTCTCAGACCCCCACCAGGAACCAGCATAGGTACTGAACCAAAATTTTGGACTTGCGGTCAGCTCACAAAAAACGAGTTGAAAAATGGAGCTCAAGGGCACAGCATTTCACAAACTGGCAGAGTAATAAAGGACAACTATCGTCCAAAAATCTGTTAAGGGAAGGCAACGAGGCGGACTTGAAAGTGAGGCAGAATAGCAGGAAACAGATTTCAAGAGGTACGTTGGAATCGCCTTTAAAGCACAGGAAGAGGGGCACAACTTCGACAATGATGCACTTGGCCAAAAAGGGCGTATGCGTTTTCTCCTGAATATATTCAGGAGAAAACGCATACGCCCTTTTTGGCCAAGCAAGCAAGCGGGCAATGCAAATCTGCAGTACAAAGAAGTATCACTTCCCACCGGTCAAAAGGGACATCTAAAAAATGTGTAAAAACCAGAAAGGCAAGACAGGCCCTGGAGAACAGGGAGCCTTGTTATGCTGATGGGCGGGATGTAAATTGCCAACTGCCTCTCTGGAGGAGTGCCTTGTGTTCCCTAAAACAAGTAAACAACAGAGCTACAGAGCCAAGGGCACTTCCAGTATAGGGAATGTACCTTGGGAAAACTGAAAATCAATAAGACAGAGCCACCCCAAAATTTAGGGCTGCACTGCTTACAAGGACCTCAACTTGGGTACACCTTAAATATCCCAGGAAATATAAAAATGGTTCAAAAAATTGTGGTACTTACGTACGATGGAATATCCCTCAGCCATGAAATCAATGTCATAAGAGCAGTAGCAGCAAAATGGGTGGATTCAGGTACGATGATTCTAAGTGAAATAAGTCACACAGAAAAAGAAACTTATCATAAGATATCACTTATGAAGATCCTGTAAACATGGCTACACTTGAACTGAGTTAGGAAAGAGAACAGTGTCTCACATTTAGAAAACACTCTTATGCCTGCTTAAGGGGGAAGGAGAGGTGGGGTGATGCATAAAACCAGAGTTTGATATAAGCACAGGTACCGTTCCAGAAACCAACTATGCAATAGACAAGACCTACACATTCCTCAGTGAAAGGGACTCAAAACCCCATATTTCCCGCAGAGGAATATATCTGACTAGTAAGGATCTTAAAACCTATGTATTGTTATGTCTCCGTAAGGGAATCAAGTGTGTCTAGACTGGCATAAACATGGCAGCGAGAATCATCTCAAACCCACTATAAAAAGGAATTTCAAAAACAAAACAAAAAAACTGGGAAATTCGTTACAATTCCTTCAGGGTCTCTGATGAAACCTGGAATGACCCTATCTACAACGACAGCTGGATGTGGCATAATGCTGGACACTTGGGACTGAGAGGATTGGTGAGATTGGGTGAGCAAATGCAGACCCTTTAAAGCACAAATGCCTGGCTCCCATTCCTTGGGGCCCAACTCTCCAGGTTGAAGGGAATATTACTACAGCTATAACATGAACAGGAAACATAGAGAATGGACACACTGTGAATACAAATGGTTTCTAAAACTCAACGAATACTCCCTCTCCTGGTGCTCCGGTTTGACTTTCCATCTGCTTTACTATCAACCTCCCAAATTCGAGAGCCAGCCACTTTAAACTCCTGGTTCACACAGGTTGCCAATTTGGCAGAAGATGAAAGGGAAGAGGGAGAACCAATGAGAGAGTAGCTGTCAGGCATTTGGACGGGCACATATCACTCTAACTTCCCAGCAGGAAGAAGAATTAACCAATGTCTCAGCCCCGCACCGGGAACCAGCATAGGTCCTGAACCAAAATTTTGGACTTGCGGTCAGCTCACCAAAAACGAGTTGACAAATGGAGCTCAAGGGCACAGCAATTCACAAACTGGCAGAGTAATAAAGGACAACTATCGTCCAAAAATCTGTTGAGGGAAGGCAACGAGGCGGACTTGAACGCGAGGCAGAATAGCAGGAAACAGATTTCAAGAGGTACGTGGGAATCACATTTAAAGCACAGGAAGAAGGGCACAACTTCGAAAATGATGCACTTGGCCAAAAAGGGCGTATGTGTTTTCTCCTGAATATATTCAGGAGAAAACGCATAATCCCTTTTTGGCCAAGCAAGAAATCGGGCAATGCAAATCTGCACTACAACGAAGTATCACTTCCCACCGGTCAAAAGGGACATCCACAAAATGTGTAAAAAACAGAAAGGCAAGACAGGCCCTGGAGAACAGGGAGCCTTGTTATGCTGATGGGCGGGATGTAAATTGCCAACTGCCTCTCTGGAGGAGTGCATTGTGTTCCCTAAAACAAGTAAACAACACAGCTACAGAGCGAAGGACAATTCCAGTCTATGGAATATACCTTGTGAAAACTGAAAATCAATAAGACAGTGCCACCCCAAAATTTAGGGCTACACTGCTTACAAGGACCTCAACTTGGGTACACCTTAAATATCCCAGGAAATATAAAAATGGTTCAAAAAATTGTGGTACTTACGTACGATGGAATATCCCTCAGCCAAGAAATCAATGTCATAAGAGCAGTAGCAGCAAAATGGGTGGATTCAGGTACGATGATTCTAAGTGAAATAAGTCACACAGAAAAAGAAACTTATCATAAGATATCACTTATGAAGATCCTGTAAACATGGCTACACTTGAACTGAGTTAGGAAAGAGAACAGTGTCTCACATTTAGAAAACACTCTTATGCCTGCTTAAGGGGGAAGGAGAGGTGGGGTGATGCATAAAACCAGAGTTTGATAAAAGCACAGGTACCGTTCCAAAAACCAACTATGGAATAGACAAGACCTACACCTTCCTCAGTGAAAGGGACTCAAAACGCCATATTTCCCGCAGAGGAATATATCTGACTAGTAAGAATCTTAAAACCTATGTATTGATATGTCTCCGTAAGGGAATTAAGTGTGTCTAGACTGGCATAAACATGGCAGCGAGAATCAGCTCGAACCCACTATAAAAAGGAATTTCAAAAACAAAACAAAAAAAAATGGGAAATTCTTTACAATTCCTTCAGGGTCTCTGATGAAACTTGGAATGACCCTATCTACAACGACAGCTGGATGTGGCATAATGCTGGACACTTGGGACTGAGAGGATTGGTGAGATTGGGAGAGCAAATGGAGACCCTTTAAAGCCCAAATGCCTGGCACCCATTCCATTGGTCCAAACTCGCAAAGGTTGAAGAGAATATTACTACAGCTATAACATGTACGGGAAACCTAGAGAACGGACACACTGTGAATAAGAAAGGTTTCTAAAACTCAACGAATAGTCCCTCTCCTGGTGCTCCAGTTTGACTTTCCATCTGCTTTACTATCAACCTCCCAACTTGGAGAGACAGCCCCTTTAACCTCCTGGTTCGCACAGGTTGCCAATTTGGCAGAGGATGAAAGGGAAGAGGGGGAACCAATGAGAGAGTAGCTGTTAGGCATTTGGAAGGGCACATATCACTGTAACTTCCAGGCAGGAAGAAGAATTAACCAAAGTCTCAGCCTCCCACCGGGAACTAGCATAGGTCCTGAACCAAAATTTTGGACATGCGGTCAGCTCACAAAAAACGAGTTGAAAAATGGAGCTCAGGGGCACAGCAATTCACAAACTGGCCGAGTAATAAAGGACAACTATCGTCCAAAAATCTGTTAAGGGAAGGCAGCGAGGTGGACTTGAAAGCGAGGCAGGATAGCAGGAAACAGATTTCAAGAGGTACGTTGGAATCGCCTTTAAAGCACAGGAAGAGGGGCACAACTTCGACAATGATGCACTTGGCCAAAAAGGGCGTATGCGTTTTCTCCTGAATATATTCAGGAGAAAACGCATACGCCCTTTTTGGCCAAGCAAGCAAGCGGGCAATGCAAATCTGCACTAAAAAGAAGTATCACTTCCCACCGGTCAAAAGGGACATCCACAAAATGTGTAGAAACCAGAAAGGCATACAGGCCCTGGAGAACAGGGAGCCTTGTTATGCTGATGGGCGGGATGTAAATTGCCAACTGCCTCTCTGGAGGAGTGCATTGTGTTCCCTAAAACAAGTAAACAACAGAGCTACAGTGCCAAGGGCACTTCCAGTCTAGGGAATATACCTTGGGAAAACTGAAAATCAATAAGACAGAGCCACCCCAAAATTTAGGGCTGCACTGCTTACAAGGACCTCAACTTGGGTACACCTTAAATATCCCAGGAAATATAAAAATGGTTCAAAAAATTGTGGTACTTACGTACAATGGAATATCCCTCAGCCATGAAATCAATGTCATAAGACGAGTAGCAGCAAAATGGGTGGATTCAGGTACGATGATTCTAAGTGAAATATGTCACAGAGAAAAAGAAACTTATCATAAGTTATCACTTATGAAGTTCCTGTAAACATGGCTACACTTGAACTGAGTTAGGAAAGAGAACAGAGTCTCACATTTGGAAAACATTGTTATGCCTGCTTAAGGGAGAAGGAGAGGTGGGTTGATGCATAAAACCAGAGTTTGATATAAGCACAGGTACCGTTCCAAAAACCAACTATGGAATAGACAAGACCTACACCTTCCTCAGTGAAAGGGACACAAAACACCATATTTCCCGCAGAGGAATATATCTGACTAGTAAGAATCTTAAAACCTATGTATTGATATGTCTCCGTAAGGGAATCAAGTGTGTCTAGACTGGCATAAACATGGCAGCGAGAATCAGCTCAAACCCACTATAAAAAGGAATTTCAAAAACAAAACAAAAAAACTGGGAAATTCGTTACAATTCCTTCAGGGTCTCTGATGAAACCTGGAATGACCCTATCTACAATGACAGCTGGATGTGGCATAAGGCTGGACACTTGGGACTGAGACGATTGGTGAGATTGGGTGAGCAAATGCAGACCCTTTAAAGCACAAATGCCTGCCACCCATTCCATGGGTCCCAACTCTCCAGGTTGAAGGGAATATTACTACAGCTATAATATCTACGGGAAACCTAGAGAAGGGACCCACTGTGAATACGAAAGGTTTCTAAAACTCAAAGAATAGTCCCTGTCCTGGTGCTCCGGTTTGATTTTCCATCTGCTTTACTATCAATCTCCCAACTTGGAGAGACAGCCCCTTTAACCTCCTGGTTCTCACAGGTTTCCAATTTGGCAGAGGATGAAAGGGAAGAGGGAGAACCAATGAGAGCGTAGCTGTTAGGCATTTGGACGGGCACATATCACTCTAACTTCCCAGCAGGAAGAAGAATTAACCAAAGTCTCAGCCCCCCACCGAGAACCAGCATAGGTCCTGAACCAAAATTTTGGACTTGCGATCAGCTCACAAAAAACGAGTTAAAAAATGGAGCTCAAGGGCACAGCAATTCACAAAGTGGCAGAGTAATAAAGGACAACTATCGTCCAAAAATCTGTTGAGGGAAGGCATCGAGGCGGACTTGAAAGCGAGGCAGAATAGCAGGAAACAGATTTCAAGAGGTACGTTGGAATCGCCTTTAAAGCACAGGAAGAGGGGCACAACTTCGACAATGATGCACTTGGCCAAAAAGGGCGTATGCGTTATCTCCTGAACATATTCAGGAGAAAACGCATACGCCCTTTTTGGCCAAGCAAGCAAGCGGGCAATGCAAATCTGCACTACAAAGAAGTATCACTTCCCACCGGTCAAAATGGACATCCACAAAATGTGTAAAAACCAGAAAGGCAAGACAGGCCCTGGAGAACAGGGAGCCTTGTTATGCTGATGGGCGGGATGTAAATTGCCAACTGCCTCTCTGGAGGAGTGCATTGTGTTCCCTAAAACAAGTAAACAACAGAACTACAGAGCCAAGGGCACTTCCAGTCTAGGGAATATACCTTGGGAAAACTGAAAATCAATAAGACAGAGCCACCCCAAAATTTGGGGCTGCACTGCTTACAAGGACCTCAACTTGGGTACACCTTAAATATCCCAGGAAATATAAAAATGGTTCAAAAAATTGTGCTACTTACGTACGATGGAATATCCCTCAGCCATGAAATCAATGTCATAAGACAAGTAGCAGCAAAATGGGTGGATTCAGGTACGATTATTCTAAGTGAAATAAGTCACACAGAAAAAGAAACTTATCTTAAGATATCACTTATGAAGATCCTGTAAACATTGCTACACTTGAACTGAGTTAGGAAAGAGAACAGTGTCTCACATTTAGAAAACACTCTTATGCCTGCTTAAGGGGGAAGGAGAGGTGGGGTGATGCATAAAACCAGTGTTTGATATAAGCACAGGTACCGTTCCAAAAACCAACTATGGAATAGACAAGACCTACACCTTCCTCAGTGAAAAGGACTCAAAACCCCATATAACCCGCAGAGGAATATATCTGTCTAGTAAGTATCTTAAAACCTATGTATTGATATGTCTCCGTAAGGGAATCAAGTGTGTCTAGACTGGCATAAACAGGGGAACGAGAATCAGCTCAAACCCACTATAGAAAGGAATTTCAAAAACAAAACATAAAAACTGGGAAATTCTTTACAATTCCTTCAGGGTCTCTGATGAAACCTGGAATGACCCTATCTACAACGACAGCTGGATGTGGCATAAGGCTGGACACTTAGGACTGAGAGGATTGGTGAGATTGGGTGAGCAAATGCAGACCCTTTAAAGCACAAATGCCTGGCACCAATTCCATGGGTCCCAAATCTCCAGGTTGAAGGGAATATTACTACAGCTATAACATGTACGGGAAACCTAGAGAACGGACACACTGTGAATACGAAATGTTTCTAAAACTCAACGAATAGTCCCTCTCCTGGTGCTCGGTTTTGACTTTCCATCTGCTTTACTATCAACCTCCCAACTTGGAGAGACAGCCCCTTTAACCTCCTGGTTCGCACAGGTTGCCAATTTGGCAGAGGGTGAAAGGGAAGAGGGAGAACCAATGACAGAGTAGCTGTTAGGCATTTGGACGGGCACATATCACTGTAATTTCCCGGCAGGAAGAAGAATTAACCAAAGTCTCAGCCCCCCACCGGGAACCAGTATAGGTCCTGAACCAAAATATTGGACTTGCGTTCAGCTCACAAAAACACAGTTGAAAAATGGAGCTGAGGGGCACAGCAATTCACAAACTGGCAGAGTAATAAAGACAACTATCATCCAAAAATCTGTTGAGGGAATGCATCGAGGCAGACTTGAAAGCGAGGCAGAATATCAGGAAACAGATTTCATGAGGTACGTTGGAATTGCCTTTAAAGCACAGGAAGAGGGGCACAACTTCGACAATGATGCACTTGGCCAAAAAGGGCGTATGCGTTTTCCCATGAATATATTTAGGAGATAATGCATATGCCCTTTTTGGCCAATCAAGCAAGCGGACAATGCAAATCTGCACTATAAAGTATCACTTCCCACCGGTCAAAAGGGACATCCACAAAATGTGTAAAAACCAGAAAGGCAAGACAGGCGCTGGAGAACAGGGAGCCTTGTTATGCTGATGGGCGGGATGTAAATTGACAACTGCCTCTCTGGAGGAGTGCATTGTGTTCCCTAAAACAAGTAAAGAACAGAGCTACAGAGCCAAGGGCACTTCCAGTCTAGGGAATATACCTTGGGAAAACTAAAAATCAATAACACAGAGCCACCCCAATGTTAAGAGCTGCACTGCTTACAAGAACCTCAACTTGGGTACACCATAAATATCCCAGGAAATATAAAAATGGTTCAAAAAATTGTGGTACTTACGTACGATGGAATATCCCTCAGCCATGAAATCAATGACATAAGACCAGTAGCAGCAAAATGAGTGGATTCAGGTACGATAATTCTAAGTGAAATATGTCACACAGAAAAAGCAACTTATCATAAGATATCACTTATGAAGATCGTGTAAACAAGGCTACAAATGAACTGAGCTAGGAAAGAGAACAGAGTCTCACATTTAGAAAACACACTTATGTCTGCTTAAGGGGGAAGGAGAGGTGGTGTGATGCATAAAACAAGAGTTTGATATAAGCACAGGTACCGCTCCATAAACCAACTATGGAATAGACAAGCCCTACACCTTCCTCAGTGAAAGGGACTCAAAATCCCATATTTCCCGCAGAGGAATATATCTGACTAGTAAGAACCTTAAAACCTATTTATTGATATGTCTCTGTAAGGGAATCAATTGTGTCTAGACTGGCATAAACATGGCAGCGAGAATCAGCTCAAACCCACTATACAAAGGAATCTCTAAAACAAAAAAAAAAAAACAGGGATATTGTTTACAATCCTTTCAGGGTCTCTGATGAAACCTGGAATGACCCTATCTACAACAACAGCTGGATGTGGCATAAGGATGGACACTTGGGACTGAGAGGATTGGTGAGATTGGGTGAGCAAATGCAGACCATTTAAACAATAATGCATGGCACCAATTCCATGGGTCCCAAATCTGCAGGTTGAAGGGTATATTACTACAGCTATAACATCGACAGGAATCTTAGAGAATGGACACACTGTGAATACAAAAGGTTTCTAAAACTCAATGAATTGTCCCTCACCTGGTGCTCCGGTTTGACATTCCAACTGTTTTACTATAAATCGCCAAACTTGGAGAGACAGCCCCATTAACCTCCTTGTTCACACACGTTGCCAAATTGGCAGAGGACGAAAGGGAAGAGGGAGAACCAATGACAGAGTAGCTGTTAGGCATTTGGACGGGCACTTGTCACTCTAATTTCCTGGCAGGAAGATGAATTAACCAAAGTCTCAGCCACCCACCGGGAACAAGTTTAGGTCCTGAAACAAAATATTGGTCTTGCGTTCAGCTCACAAAACCGAGTTGAAAAATGGAGCTCAGGGGCACAGCAATTCATAAACTGGCAGAGTAATAAAGACAACTATCATCCAAAAATCTGTTTAGGGAAGGCATCGAGGCAGACTTGAAAACGAGGCAGAATATCAGGAAACAGATTTCAAGAGGTACGTTGGAATTGCCTTAAAGCACAGGAAGAGGGGCACAACTTCGACAATGATGCACTTGGCCAAATAGGGCGTATGCGTTTTCTCCTGAATATATTTAGGAGATAATGCATATGCCCTTTTTGGCCAAGCAAGCAAGCAGATAATGCAAATCTGCACTATAAAGAAGTATCACTTCCCACCGGTCAAAAGGGACATCCACAAAATGTGTAAAAACCAGAAAGGCAAGACAGGACCTGGAGAACAGGGATGCTTGTTATGCTGATGGGAGGGATGTAAATTGCCAACTGCCTCTCTGGAGGAGTGCATTGTGTTCCCTAAAACAAGTAAACAACAGAGGTACAGAGCCAAAGGCACTTCCAGTCTAGGGAATATCCCTTGGGAAAACTGAAAATCAATAAGACAAAACGACCCAAAAGTTTAGGGCTGCAGTGCTCTCAAGAACCTCAACTTGGGTACACCTTAAATATCCCAGGAAATATAAAAATGGTTCAAAAAATTGTGGTACTTACGTAAGATGGAATATCCCTCAGCCATGAAATCAATGTCATAAGACCAGTAGCAGCAAAATGGGTGGATTCAGGTACGATGATTCTAAGTGAAATAAGTCACACAGAAAAAGAAACTTATCATAAGATATCACTTATGAAGATCCTGTAAACATGGCTACACATGAACTGAGTTAGGAAAGAGAACAGAGTCTCACATTTAGAAAACACTCTTATACCTGCTTAAGGGGGAAGGAGAGGTGGGGTGATGCATAAAACCAGAGTTTGATATAAGCACAGGTACCGTTCCAAAAACCAACTATGGAATAGACAAGACCTACACCTTCCTCAGTGAAAGGGACTCAAAACCCCATATTTCCCGCAGAGGAATATATCTGACTAGTAAGAATTTTAAATCCTATGTATTGATATGTCTCCGTAAGGGAAACAAGTGTTTCTAGACTGGCATAAACATGGCAGCGTGAATCAGCTCAAAGCCACTATAAAAAGGAATTTCAAAAACAAAACAATAAAACACGGAAATTCTTTACAATTCCTTCAGGGTCTCTGATGAAACCTGGAATGACCCTATCTACAACGAGAGATGGATGTGGCATAAGGCTGGACACTTGGAACTGAGAGGCTTGGTGAGACTGGATGAGCAAATGTAGACCCTTTAAAGCAATAATGCATGGCACGCATTCCAATGGTCCCAACTCTGCAGGTTGAAGGGTATATTACTACAGCTATAACATGTAGAGGAAACCTAGAGAATGGACACACTGTGAATACGAAAGGTTTCTAAAACTCAACTAATAGTCCCTCTCCTGGTGCTCCGGTTTGACTTTCCAACTGTTTACTCTCAATCTCCCAACTTGGAGAGACAGCACCTTTAACCTCCTGGTTCACACAGGTTGACAATTTGGCAGAGGATGAAATGGAAGAGGGAGAACCAATGAGAGTGTAGCTGTTAGGCATTAGGACGTACAGATATCACTCTAATTTCCCAGCAGGTAGAAGAATTAACCAAAGTCTCAGCCACCTTCCGGGAACCAATATAGGTCCTGAACCAAAATATTGGTCTTGCGTTCAGCTCACAAAAAACGAGTTGAAAAATGGAGCTCAGGGGCACAGCAATTCACAAACTGGCAGAGTAATAAAGGACAACTATAGTCCAAAAATCTGTTGAGGGAAGGCAATGAGGTGGATTTGAAAGCGAGGCAGAAATGCAGGAAACAGATTTCAAGAGGTACGTTGGAATCGCCTTTAAAGCACAGGAAGAGAGACACAACATCGACAATGATGCACTTGGCCAAGAAGGGAGTATGCGTTTTCTTCTGAATATATTTAGGGGATAATGCATATGCCCATTTTGGCCAAGCAAGCAAGCGGACAATGCAAATCTGCACTACAAAGAAGTATCACTTCCCACCGGTCAAAAGGGACATCAACAAAATATGTAAAAACCAGAAAGGCAAGACAGGCCCTGGAGAACAGGGATGATTGTTATGCAGATGGGCAGGATGTAAATTGCGAACTGCCTCTCTGGTGAGTGCATTGTGTTCCCTAAAACAGGTAAACAACAGAGATACAGAGCCAAGGGCACTTCCAGTCTAGGAAATATACCTTGGGAAAACTAAAAATCAATAAGACAAAGCCACCCCAAAGTTTAGGGCTGCACTGCCTACAATAACCTCAACTTGGGTACAACTTAAATGTCCCAGGAAATATAAAAATGGTTCAAAAATTTGTGGTACTTACGTACGATGGAATATCCCTCAGCCATGAAATCAATGTCTTAAGACCAGTAGCAGCAAAATGAGTGGATTAAGGTACAAAGATTCTAAGTGAAATAAGTCACACAGAAAAAGAAATTTATCATAAGATATCACTTATGAAGATCCTGTAAACATGGCTACACTTGAACTGAGTTAGGAAAGACAACAGTGTCTCACATTTAGAAAATACTCTTATGTCTGCTTAAGGGGGAAGGAGAGGTGGTGTGATGCATAAAACCAGAGATTGATATAAGCACAGGTACCGTTCCAAAAACCAACTATGGAATAGACAAGACCTACACCTTCCTCAGTGTAAGGGACTCAAAACCCCATATTTCCTGCAGAGGAATATATCTGACTAGTAAGAACCTTAAAACCTATTAATTGATATGTCTCTGCAAGGGAATCAAGTGTGTCTAGACTGCCATAAACATGGCAGCGTGAATCAGCTCAATACCACTATACAAAGGAATCTCAAAAACAAAACAAAAAAACTGGGAAGTTCTTTACAATTCCGTCAGGGTCTCTGATGAAACCTGCAATGACCCTATCTACAACGACAGCTGGATGTGGCATAAGGCTGGACACTTGGGACTGAGAGGATTGGTGAGATTGCGTGAGCAAATGCAGACCCTTTAAAGCAATAATGCATGGCACCCATTCCATGGGTCCCAACTCTGCAGGTTGAAGGGTATATTACTACAGATATAACATGTACGAGAAACTTAGAGAATGGACACACTGTGAATATGAAAGGTTTCTAAAACTCAACGAATAGTCCCTCTCCTGGTGCTCCACTTTGACTTTCCAACTGCTTTACTATCAATCTCCCAAGTTGGACAGAAAGACCCGTTAACCTCCTTGTTCTCACTCGTTGCCAATTTGGCAGAGGATGAAAGGGAAGAGGGAGAAACAATGAGAGAGTAGCTGTTAGGCATTTGCACAGGCACATGTCACTCTAATTTCCCGGCAGGAATAAGAATTAAGCAAAGTCTCAGCCACCCACCGGGAACCAGTATAGGTCCTGAACCAAAATATTGGTCTTGCGTTCAGCTCACAAAAAGCGAGTTGAAAAATGGAGCTCAGGGGCACAGCAATTCACAAACTGGCAGAGTAATAAAGGACAACTATCATCCAAAAATCTGTTGAGGGAAGGCAGCGAGGCAGACTTGAAAGCGAGGCAGAATATCAGGAAACAGATTTCAAGAGGTACGTTGGAAATGCCTTGAAAGCACAGGAAGAGGGCCAAAACATAGACACTGATGCCCTTGGCCAAAAAGGGCGTATGCGTTTTCCCATGAATATATTTAGGAGATAATGCATATGCCCTTTTTGTCCAAGCAAGCAACCGGACAATGCAAATCTGCACTACAAAGAAGTATCACTTCCCACCGGTCAAAAGGGACATCCACAAAATGTGTAAAAACCAGAAAGGCAACACAGGCCCTGGAGAACAGGGAGCCTTGTTATGCTGATGGGCTGGATGTAAATTGGCAACTGTCTCTCTGGAGGAGTGCCTTGTGTTCCCTAAAACAAGTAAACAACAGAGCTACAGAGCCAAGGGCACTTCCAGTCTAGGGAATATACCTTGGGAACATTAAAAATCAATAATACAGTGCCACCCCAAAGCTTGGGGCGGCACTTCTTACAAGACCCTCAACTTGTGTACACCTTAAATATCCCAGGAAATATAAAAATGGTTCAAAAAGTTGTGGTACTTACGTACGATGGAATATCTCTCAGCCATGAAATCAATGTCATAAGACCAGTAGCAGCAAAATGAGTGGATTCAGGTACAATGATTCTAAGTGAAATAAGTCACTCAGAGAAAGCAACTTATCATAAGATATTACATATGAAGATCCTGTAAACATGGCTACACATGAACTGAGTTAGGAAAGAGAACAGAGTCTCACATTTAGAAAACACTCTTATGCCTGCTTAAGGGGAAAGGAGAGGTGGGGTGATGCATAAAACCAGAGTTTGATATAAACACAGGTACCGTTCCAAAAATCAACAATGGAATAGACAAGACCAACAACTTGCTCAGTGAAAGGGACTCAAAACCCCATATTTCCCTCAGAGGAATATATCTGACTAGTAAGAATCTTAAAACCTTTGTATTGATATGTCTCCATAACGGAAACAAGTGTTTCTAGACTGGCATAAACATGGCAGCGAGAATCAGCTCAAACCCACTATAAAATCGAATTTCAAAAACAAAACAAATAAACAGGGAAATTCTTTGCAATTCCTTCATGGTCTCTGATGAAACCTGGAATGACCCTATCTACAACGACAGCTGGATGTGGCATAAGGCTGTACACTTGGGACTGAGCGCATTGATGAGATTGGGTGAGCAAATGCAGACCCTTTAAAGTAATAATGCATGGCACCCATTCCATGGGTCCCAACTCTGCAGGTTGAAGGGTATATTACTACAGCTATAACATGTACAGGAAATCTGGAGAATGGACACACTGTGAATATGAAATGTTTCTAAAACTCAACGAATAGTCCCTCTCCTGCTGCTCCGGTTTGACATTCCAACTGCTTTACTATTAATCTCCCAACTTGGAGAGACAGCCACTTTAACCTCCTGGTTCACACAGGTTTCCAATTTGGCAGAGAATGAAAGGAAAGGGGGAGAACCAATGACAGAGTAGCTGTTATGCATTTAGACGGGCACATGTCACTCAAATTTCACGGGAGGAAGAAGAATTAACCAAAGTCTCAGCCACACACGGGGAACCAGTATAGGTCCTGAACCAAAATATTGGACTTGCGTTCAGCTCACAAAAAATGAGTTGAAAAATAGAGCTCAGGGGCACAGCAATTCACAAACTGTAAGAGTAATAAACGACAACTATTATCCAAAAATCTGTTGAGGGAAGGCTGCGAGGCAGACTTGAAAGCGAGGCAGAATAGCAGAAAACAGATTTCAAGTGGTATGTTGAAATCGCATTTAAACACCAGAAGTGTGGCACAACTTCGACAATAATGCACTTGGCCAAAAAGGGCATATGCGTTTTCTCCTGAAAATATTTATGTGATAATGCATATGCCCTTTTTGGCCAAGCAAGGAAGCGGACAATGCAAATCTGCACTACAAAGAAGTATCACTTCCCACCAGTCAAAAGGGACATCCACAAAATGTGTAAAACCAGAAAGGCAAGACAGGCCCTGGAGAACAGGGAGCCATGTTATTCTGATGGGCGGTATGTAAATTGCCAACTGCCTCTCTGGAGGAGTGCATTGTGTTCCCTAAAACAAGTAAAAAACAGAGCAATAGAGCCAACTGCACTTCCAGTCTAGGGAATATACCTTAGGAAAACTGAAAATCAATAAGACAGAGCCACCCCAAAATTTAGGGCTGCACTGCTTACAAGAACCTCAACTTGGGTACACCTTAAATATCCCAGTAAATATAAAAAAGGTTCAAAAATTTGTGTTAATTACATACAATGGAATATCCCTCAGCGATGAAATCAATGTCATAAGACCAGTAGCAGCAAAATGATTGGATTCAGGTCCAATGATTCTAAGTGAAATAAGTCACACAGAAAAAGGAACTTATCATAAGATATCACTTATGAAGATCCTGTAAACATGGCTACACATGAACTGACTTAGGAAATAGAGCAGAGTCTCACATTTAGAAAACACTCTTATGCCTGCTTAATGGGGAAGGAGAGGTGGGGTGATGCATAAAACCAGAGTTTGATATAAGCACATGTACTGTTCCAAAAACCAACTATGGAATACAGAAGACCTACAACTTCCTCAGTGAAACGACTCAAAACCCCATATTTCCGGCAGGGGAATACATCTGACTAGTAAGAATCTTAAAACCTATGTATTGATATGTCTCCGTAAAGGAATCAAGTGTTTCTAGACTGACATAAACATGGCAGCGAGAATCAGCTGAAACCCACTATACAAAGGAATTTCGAAAATGAAACAAAAAAAAAAACAGGGAAATTCTTTACAATAGCTTCAGGGTCTCTGATGATACTTGGGATGACCCTATCTACAACGACACCTGGATGTGTCATAAGGCTGGACACTTGGGACTGAGAGGATTGGTGAGATTGGGTGAGCAAATGCAGACGCTTTAAAGCAATAACGCATGGCACCCATTCCATGGGTCCCAACTCTGCAGGTTGAAAGGAATATTACTAAAACTATAACATGTACAGGAAACCTAGAGAATGGACACACTGTGAATACGAAAGGTTTCTAAAACTCAATGAATAGTCCATCTCCTGGTGCTCCGGTTTGACTTCCAACTGCTTTACTATCAATCTCCCAACTTGGAGAGACAGCCCCTTTAACCTCCTGGTTCGCACAGGTTTCCAATTTGGCAGAGGATGAAAGGAAAGTGGGAAAATCAATGACAGATTAGCTGTTAGGCATTTGGACGGGCACATATCACTCTAATTTCGCGGCAGGAAGAAGAATTAACCAAAGTCTCAGCCACCCACCGGGAAACAGTATAGGTCCTGACCCAAAATTTTAGACATGCTGTCAGCTCACAAAAAACGAGTTGAAAAATGGAGCTCAGGGGCACAGCAATTCACAAACTGGCAGAGTAATAAAGGACAACTATCGTCCAAAAATCTGTTGAGGGAAGGCACCGAGGCGGACTTGAAAGCGAGGCAGAATAGCAGGAAACAGATTTCAAGAGGTACGTTGGAATCGCCTTTAAAGCACAGGAAGAGGGGCACAACTTCGAAAATGATGCACTTGGCCAAAAAGGGCATATGTGTTTTCTCCTGAATATATTCAGCAGAAAACGCATACGACCTTTTTGGCCAAGCAAGCAAGCGGGCAATGCAAATCTGCACAACAAAGAAGTATCATATCCCACTGGTCAAAAGGGTTATCCACAAAATATGTAAAATCCAGAAAGGCAAGACAGGCCCTGGAGAAAAGGGAGCATTGTTATGCTGATGGGCATGATGTAAATTGCCAAGTGCCTCTCTGGAGGAGTGCATTGTGTTCCCTAAAACAAGTAAACAACAGAGCTACAGAGCCAAGGGCATTTCCAGTCTGGGGAATATACCTTTAGAAAACTGAAAATCAATAAGACAGAGGCACCACAAAATTCCGGGCTGCACTGCTTACAAGAACCTCGACTTGGGTACACCTTAAATATCCCAGGAAATATAAAAATGGTTCAAAAAATTCTGCTACTTACGTACGATGGAATATCCCTCAGCCATGAAATGAATGTCATAAGACCAGTAGCAGCAAAATGGGTGGATTCAGGTATGATGATTCTAAGTGAAATAAGTCACACAGAAAAAGCAAATTATCATAAGATATCACTTATGAAGATCCTGTAAACATGGCTACACTTGAACTGAGTTAGGAAAGAGAACAGTGTCTCACATTTAGAAAACACACTTATGCCTGCTTAAGGGGGAAGGAGAGGTGGGGTGATGCATAAAACCAGAGTTTGATATAAGCACAGGTACCGTTCCAAAAACCAACTATGGAATAGACAAGACCTACACCTTCCTCAGTGAAAGGGACTCAAAACCCCATATTTCCCGCAGAGGAATATATCTGAGTAGTAAGAATCTTAAAACCTATGTATTGATATGTCTCCATAAGGGAATCAAGTGTGTCTAGACTGGCATAAACAGGGGAACGAGAATCAGCTCAAACCCACTATAAAAAGGAATTTCAAAAACAAAACAAAAAAACTGGGAAATTCTTTACAATTCCTTCAGGGTCTCTGATGAATCTTGGAATGACCCTATGTACAACGACAGCTGTATGTGGCATAAGGCTGGACACTTGCGACTGAGAGGATTGGTGAGATTGGGTGAGCAAATGCAGACCCTTTAAATCACAAATGCCTGGCACCCATTCCATGGGTCCCAACTCTCCAGGTTGAAGGGAATATTACTAGAGCTATAATATGTACGGGAAACCTAGAGAACGGACCCACTGTGTATACGAAAGGTTTCTAAAACTCAACGAATAGTCCCTCTCCTGGTGCTCCGGTTTGACTTTGCATCTGCTTTACTATCAATCTCCCAACTTGGAGAGACAGCCCCTTTAACCTCCTGGTTCGCACAGGTTTCCAATTTGGCAGAGGATGAAAGGGAAGAGGGAGAACCAATTAGAGAGTAGCTGTTAGGCATTTGGACGGGCACATATCACTCTAACTTCCCAGCATGAAGAAGAATTAACCAAAGTCTCAGCCCCCCCTGAGAACCAGCATAGGTCCTGAACCAAAATTTTGGACTTGCGGTCAGCTCACAAAAAACGAGTTAACAAATGGAGCTCAAGGGCACAGCAATTCACAAACTGGCACAATAATAAAGGACAACTATCATCCAAAAATATGTTAAGGGAAGGCAGCGAGGCGGACTTGAAAGTGAAGCAGAATCACAAGAAACAGATTTCAAGAGGTACGTTGGAATCGCCTTTAAAGCACAGGAAGAGGGGCACAACTTCGACAATGATGCTCTTGGACAGAAAGGGTGTATGCGTTTTCTCCTGAATATATTCAAGAGAAAACGCATACGCCCTTTTTGGCCAAGCAAGCAAGCGGGCAATGCAAATCTGCACTACAAAGAAGGATCACTTCCCACCGGTCAAAAGGGACATCCACAAAATGTCTAAAAACGAGAAAGGCAAGACAGGCCCTGGAGAACAGGGAGCCTTGTTATGCTGATGGGCGGGATGTAAATTACCAACTGCCTCTCTGGAAGAGTACATTGTGTTCCCTAAAACAAGTAAAGAACAGAGCTACAGAGCCAAGTGCACTTCCAGTCTAGGGAATATACCTTGGGAAAACTGAAAATCAATAAGACAGAGCCACTCCAAAATTTAGGGCTGCACTGCTTACAAGGACCTCAACTTGGGTACACCTTAAATATCCCAGGAAATATAAAAATGGTTCAAAAAATTGTGGTACTTACGTACAATGGAATATCCCTCAGCCATGAAATCAATGTCATAAGACCAGTAGCAGCAAAATGGGTGGATTCAGGTACGATGATTCTAAGTGAAATAAGTCACACAGAAAAAGAAACTTATCATAAGATATCACTTATGAAGATCCTGTAAACATGGCTACATTTGAACTGAGTTAGGAAAGAGAACAGTGTCTCACATTTAGCAAACACTCTTATGCCTGCTTAAGGGGGAAGGAGAGGTGGGGTGATGCATAAAACCAGAGTTTGATATAAGCACAGGTACCGTTCCAAAAACCAACTATGGAATAGACAAGACCTACACCTTCCTCAGTGAAAGGGACTCAAAACCCCATATTTCCCGCAGAGGAATATATCTGACTAGTAAGAATCTTAAAACCTATGTATTGATATGTCTCCGTAAGGTAATCAAGTGTGTCTACACTGGCATAAACATGGCAGCGAGAATCAGCTCAAACCCACTATAAAAAGGAATTTCAAAAACAAAACAAAAAAAACTGGGAAATTCTTTACAATTCCTTCAGGTTCTCTGATGAAACCTGGAATGACCCTATCTACAACGACAGCTGGATGTGGCATAAGGCTGGACACTTGGGACTGAGAGGATTGGTGAGATTGGGTGAACAAATGCAGACCATTTAAATCAATAATGCATGGCACACATTCCATGGGTCCCAACTCTCCAGGTTGAATGGTATATTACTACAGTTATAACATGTACGGGAAACATAGAGAACGGACACACTGTGAATACGAAAGGTTTCTAAAACTCAACGAATAGTCTCTCTGCTGGTGCTCCGGTTTGACTTTCCATCTCCTTTACTATCAACCTCCCAACTTGGAGAGACAGCCCGTTTAACCTCCTGGTTCGCACAGGTTGCCAATTTGGCAGAGGATGAAATGGAAGAGGGAGAACCAATGAGACAGTAGCTGTTAGGAATTTGGACGGGCACATATCAGTGTAATTTCCCGGCAGGAAGAAGAATTAACCAATGTCTCAGCCCCCACCGGGAACCAGTATAGGTCCTGAAACAAAATTTTGGACTTGCGGTCAGCTCAGCTAAAACGAGTTGAAAAATGGAGCTCAGGGGCACAGCAATTCACAAACTGGCTGAGTAATAAAGGACAACTATCGTCCAAAAATCTGTTGAGGGAAGGCAACGAGGCGGACTTGAAAGAGAGGCAGAATAGCAGGAAACAGATATCAAGAGGTACGTTGGAATCGCCTTTAAAGCACAGGAAGAGGGGCACAACTTCGACAATGATGCACTTGGCCAAAAAGGGCGTATGCGTTTTCTCCTGAATATATTCAGGAGAAAACGCATACGCCGTTTTTGGCCAAGCAAGCAAGCGGGCAATGCAAATCTGCACTACAAAGAAGTATCACTTCCCACCGGTCAAAAGGGACATCCACAAAATGTGTAAAAACCAGAAAGGCAAGACAGGCCCTGGAGAACAGGGAGCCTTGTTATGCTGATGGGCGGGATGTAAATTGCCAACTGCCTCTCTGGAGGAGTGCATTGTGTTCCCTAAAACAAGTAAAGAACAGAGCTACAGAGCCAAGTGCACTTCCAGTCTACGGAATATACCTTGGGAAAATTGAAAATCAAAAAGACACAGCCACCCCAAAATTTAGGGCTGCACTGCTTACAAGGACCTCAACTTGGGTACACCTTAAATATCCCAGGAAATATAAAAATGGTTCCAAAAATTGTGGTACTTACGTACGATGGAATATCCCTCAGCCATGAAATCAATGTCATAAGACCAGTAGCAGCAAAATGGGTGGATTCAGGTACGATGATTCTAAGTGAAATAAGTCACACAGAAAAAGAAACTTATCATAAGATATCACTTATGAAGATCCTGTAAACATGGCTACACTTGAACTGAGTTAGCAAAGAGAACAGTGTCTCACATTTAGAAAACACTCTTATGCCTGCTTAAGGGGGAAGGAGAGGTGGGGTGCTGCATAAAACCAGAGTTTGATATAAGCAGAGGTACCGTTCCAAAAACCAACTATGGAATAGGCAAGACCTACACCATCCTCAGTGAAAGGGACTCAAAACCCCATATTTCCCGCAGAGGAATATATCTGACTAGTAAGAATCTTAAAACCTATGTATTGATATGTCTCTGTAAGGGAATCAAGTGTGTCTAGAGTGGCATAAAATGGCAGCGAGAATCAGCTCAAACCCACTATAAAAAGGAATTTCAAAAACAAAACAAAAAAACTGGGAAATTCTTTACAATTCCTTCAGAGTCTCTGATGAAACCTGGAATGACCCTATCTACAACGACAGCTGGATGTGGCATAAGGCGGGACACTTGGGACTGAGAGGATTGGTGAGATTGGGTGAACAAATGCAGAACCTTTAAAGCATTAATGCATGGCACCCATTCCATGGGTCCCAACTCTCCAGGTTGAAGGGAATATTACTACAGTTATAACATGTATGGGAAACCTAGAGAACGGACACACTGTGAATACGAAAGGTTTCTAAAACTCAACGAATAGTCCCTCTCCTGGTGCTCCGGTTTGACTTTCCACCTGATTTACTATCAACCTCCCAACTTGGAGAGACAGCCCCTTTAACCTCCTGGTTCGCACAGGTTGCCAATTTGGCAGAGGATGAAAGGGAAGAGGGAGAACCAATGAGAGAGTAGCTGTTAGGCATTTGGATGTGCACATATCACTCTAATTTCCCGGCAGGAAGAAGAATTAACCAACGTCTTAGACACCCACCGGGAACCAGTATAGGTCCTGAACCAAAATTTTGGACATGCGGTCAGCTCACCAAAAACGAGTTGAAAAATGGAGCTCAGGGGCACAACAATTCACAAAGTGGCCGAGTAATAAAGGACAACTATCGTCCAAAAATCTGTTGAGGGAAGGCAACGAAGCGGACTTGAATGCGAGGCAGAATACCAAGAAACAGATTTCAAGAGGTACGTTGGAATCGCGTTTAAAGCACAGGAAGAGGGGCACAACTTCGACAATGATGCACTTGGCCAAAATGGGCGTATGCGTTTTCTCCTGAATATATTCAGGAGAAAACGCATACGCCCTTTTTGGCCAAGCAAGCAAGCGGGCAATGCAAATCTGCACTACAAAGAAGTATCACTTCCCACCGGTCAAAAGGGACATCCACAAAATGTGTAAAAACCAGAAAGGCAAGACAGGCCCTGGAGAACAGGGAGCCTTGTTATGCTGATGGGCGGGATGTAAATTGCCAACTGCCTCTCTGGAGGAGTGCATTGTGTTCCCTAAAAGTAGTAACCAACAGAGCTACAGAGCCAAGGGCACTTCCAGTCTAGGGAATATACCTTGGGAAAACTGAAACTCAAAAAGTCACAGCCAGCCCAAAATTTAGGGCTGCACTGCTTAGAGAAACCTCAACTTGGGTACAACATAAATATCCCAGGAAATATAAAAACGGTTCAAAAAATTGTGGTACTTACGTAAGATGGAATATCCCTCAGCCATTAAATCAATGTAATAAGACCAGTAGCAGCAAAATGAGAGGATTCAGGTACGATGATTCTAAGTGAAATAAGTCACACAGAAAAAGAAACTTATCATAAGATATCACTTATGAAGATCCTGTAAACATGGCTACACTTGAACTGAGTTAGGAAAGAGAACAGAGTCTCACATTTGGAAAACACTCTTATGCCTGCTTAAGGGGGAAGGAGAGGTGGGGTGATGCATAAAACCAGAGTTTGATATAAGCACAGGTACCATTCCAAAAACCAACTAAGGAATAGACAAGACCTATACCTTCCTCAGAGAAAGGGATTCAAAACCCAATATTTCCCACAGAGGAATATATCTGACTAGTAAGAATCTTAAAAGCTATGTATTGATATCTCCCCGTAAGGGAATCAAGTGTGTCTAGACTGGCATAAACATGGCAGCGAGAATCAGCTCAAACCCACTATGAAAATGAATTACAAAAACAAAACAAAACAAAAAAGGAAATTCTTCACAATTCCTTCAAGATCTCTGATGAAACCTGGAATGACCCTATCTACAGTGACAGCTGGATGTGGCATAAGGCTGGACACTTGTGAATGAGAATATTGGTGAGATTGGGTGAGCAAATGCAGACCCTTTAAAGCAATAATGCATGGCACCCATTCCATGGGTCCCAATTCTCCAGGTTGATGTGAGTATTACTACAGATATAATATGTACGGGAAACCTAGAGAATGGACACACTGTGAATACGAAAGGTTTCTAAAACTCAACGAATAGTCCCGCTCCTGGTGCTCCCGTTTGACTTTCCAACTGCTTTACTATCAATCTCCCAACTTGGAGAGACAGCCCCTTTAACCTACTGGTTCACACAGGATGCCAGTTTGGCTGAGGATGAAAGTGAAGAGGGAGAACCAATGAGAGAGTAGCTGTTAGGCATTTGGACGGGCACATGTCTATCTAATTTCCCAGCAGGAAGAAGAATTAACCAAAGTCTCAGGCCCCCATCGGAAAACAGTATAGGTCCTGAACCAAAATTTTGGACTTGCGGTCAGCTCACAAAAAACGAGTAGAATAATGGAGCTCAGGGGCACAGCAATTCACAAACTGGCCGAGTAATAAAGGACAAATATCATCAAAAATCTGGTTAGGGAAGGCAACGAGGCGGACATGAAAGCGAGGCTGAATAGCAGGAAACAGATTTCAAGAGGTATGTTGGAATCACGTTTAAAGCACAGAAAGAGGGGCAAAATTTCAAAAATGATGCACTTGGCCAAATAGAGCATATGCGTTTTCTCCTAAATATATTCAGGAGAAAACGCATACGCCCTTTTTGGCCAAGCAAACAGGCGGGCAATGAAAATCTGCACTGCAAAGAAGTATCACTTTCCAGAGGTCTAAAAGGGACATCCACGAAATGTGTAAAAACCAGAAAGGCAAGACAGGCCCTGGAGAACAGGGAGTCTTGTTATGCTGATGGGCGGGATGTAAATAGCCACCTGCATCTCTGGAGGAGTGCATTGTGTTCCCAAAAACAAGTAAAAAACAGAACTACGGAGCCAAGGGCACTTCCAGTCTAGGGAATATTCCTTGGGAGAACTGAATATCAATAAGACAGAGCCACCCCAAAATTTAGGGCTGCACTGATTACAAGAACCTCAACTTGGGTACACCTTAAATATTCCAGGAAATATGAAAATGGTTCAAAAAATTGTGGTACTTACATACGATGGACTATCCCTCAGCCATGAAGTCAATGTCATAAGACCAGTAGCAGCAAAATGAGTAGATACAAGTACGATGATTCTAAGTGAAATAAGTCACACAGAAAAAGAAACTTATCATAAGATATCACTTATGAAGATCCTGTAAACATGGCTACACTTGAACTGAGTTAGGAAAGAGAACAGGGTCTCACATTTAGAAAACACTCTTATGCCTGCTTAAGGGGGAAGGAGAGGTGGGGTGATGCATAAAACCAGAGTTTGATATAAGCACAGGTACCGTTCCAAAAACCAACTATGGAATAGACAAGACCTACACCTTCCTCAGTGAAAGGGACTCAAAACTCCATATTTCCCGCAGAGGAATATATCTGACTAGTAAGAAATTTAAAACCTATGTATTTATATGTCTCCGTAACGGAATCAAGAGTGTCTCGACTGGCATAAACATGGCAGCAAAAATCAGCTCAAACCCACTATAAAAAGGAATTTCAAAAACAAAACAAAAAACTGGGAAATTCTTTACAATTCCTTCATGGTCTCTGATGAAACCTGGAATGACCCTATCTACAATGACAGCTGGAAGTGGCATAAGGCTGGACACTTGGGACTGAGAGGATTGGTGAGATGGCGTGAGCAAATACAGACCCTTTAAAGCAATAATGCATGGCACCCATTCCTTGGGTCCCAACTCTCCAGGTTGAAGGGAATAATACTACATCTATAATATGTACGGGAAATCTAGAGAATGGACACACTGTGAATACGAAAGGTTTCTAAAACTCAACGAATAGTCCCTCTCCTGGTGCTCCGGTTTGACTTTCCATCTGCTTTACTATCAACCGCCCAACTTGGAGAGACAGCCCCTTTAACCTCCTGGTTCACACAGGTTTCTAATTTGGCAGAGGATGAAAGGGAAGAGGGAGAACAAATGAGAGAGTAGTTGTTAGGTATTTGGACGGGCACATATTACTCTAACTTCCCAGCAGGAAGAAGAATTTACCAAAGTCTCAGCCCCCCACCGGGAACCAGTATAGGTCCTGAACCACAATTTTGGACTTTCGGTCAGCTCACAAAAAACAAGTTGAAAAATGGTGCTAAGGGGCACATCAATTCACAAACTGGCAGAGTAATAAAGACAACTATTGTCCAAAAATCTGTTGAGGGAAGGCAACGAGGTGGACTTGAATGCTAGGCAGAATAGCAGGAAACAGATTTCAAGTGGTACGTTGGAATTGACTTTAAAGCACAGGATGAGGGGCACAACTTCAACAATGTTGCACTTGAGGAAAAAGGGCATATGCGTTTTCTCCTGAATATATTCAGGAGAAAATGCATACGCCCTTTTTGGCCAAGCAATCAAGCGGGAAATGCAAATCTGCACTACAAAGAAGTATCACTTCCGACTGTTCAAAAGGGACATCCACAAAATGTGTAAAATCGAGAAAGGCAAGAGCGGCCCCAGAGAACAGGGAGGCTTGTTTTGCTGATGGGCTGGTTGTAAACTGCCAACTGCATCTCTGGAGGAGTGCATTGTGTTCCCTAAAACAAGTAAACAACAGAGCTACAGAGCCAAGGGCACTTCCAGTCTAGGGAATATACCTTGGGAAACCTGAAAATCAATAAGACAGAGCCACCCCAAAATTTAGGGGTGCACTGCTTACAAGAACCTCAACTTGGGTACACCTTAAATATCCCAGGAAATATAAAAATGGTTCAAAAATTTGTGGTACTTCCGTACGATGGAATATCCCTCAGCCATGCAATCAATGGCATAAGACCAGTAGCAGCAAAATGAGTGGATTGAGGTATGATGCTTCTAAGTGAAATAAGTCACACAGAAAAAGAAACTTATATTAAGATATCACTTATGAAGATCCTGTAAACATGGCTACACTTGAACTCAGTTAAGAAAGAGAACAGAGTCTCACCTTTGGAAAACAATCTGATGCCTGCTTAAGGGAGAATGAGAGGTGGGGTGATGCATAAAACCAGAGTTTGATATAAGCACAGGTACCGTTCCAAACACAAACTATGGAATAGACAAGACCTACACCTTCGTCAGTGAAAGGGACCCGAGGCTTCTCTGAGTAACCGTGAGCTGAGCCCCAGGCCAGATGCTGTTGAACTTTTCCCACCCTTCCCAGGTAAAACACCTGAATATGTACAAGGGCTTGAAAGCCTAGAGGAAGGGCCGTGGAGCCACACCAGCGACAGCACGCAGGCCAACTTGGTGCCTGCAGGCCAGTCAGGATGGTCCTGGCCCTGGGCGCTCTTCTGGAAGCTTTCCATTGCCCTGCCTGAGATACCCCTCCTGTCCCGGCCCCCACTGCTTTTTTCCTTCTTCAGCTCTGTCCGGAGAGAAATTCCAGCGGAAGGTATGGGTGACACATCCTCTTCATTACAGGTGGAAGCCTGGCAACTCCTGCAGAAAGTCCAGCAGAGACCCACTCACACCGGGCCACCCACAAAGCCGTGGCCCCTCACTCCCTCCCACCAGCACAGCCCCGACACTGCTGACGGGGCAGAGAATATGGAGTCAGGCACAGCTTCAGGGGCTATTGCTGCCTGCAGCGCTGTTTATATTGACCTCAACCCAGGCACACCTGGGGAGGGCCGGCCGGCAGGGTCAGGCTACCCAGGTCAGCTAATCTTCAGCCCTCAGGGAATCACATTGTTGAAAATGGACCTCGCTAAAGCAGAATAGAAGCCAAGGAATAAAAGGACACAATGCCATTTGTAGCACCGTAGGTGTGTCTAGAGGTAAGCACGTGAGTTGTTGTAAGTCAGAAAGTGAAAGACACATATCATATCATATCTCTTATAGGTGTGACCGAAAAATGGATACCAGGGCAGATATTTCCACGGAGAAGGGCAATCACAGATTCATTCAACAAACTTATGGTTCACCAATGGAAAGGTGTGAGGATTGGTTTCATTATGTTATAGGGGTTAACAGACATATACAAACACAGGTGACATATATAATCACCAAAGACCTACAGAATACCAAGAGAAGACTACTCAACATTCTGTCATAAGGTACAGGGGAAAAGGATCCCAGGAAGATCAGACATATGTGTATGTGTAAAAGAACCACATCTTCCACACCTACAACAAGCCAAACATTGTAATCAAATTTGCTGTAATAAAAAATAAAAAAATAAATTAAAAACACGAACAAGAAGTAGTGAGACAAACTTGTGGGGCTTTCTCCTGGCACATTCCATTCTAAATTCCAATCTAGAACACGACTTCCATTGAGGCTCTGTTGCCCCAGTAACCAGATTTGGTAAGGGAGACCTGCTGCCACCTTGTGGCCGTTTCACACAACAGCAGCTTTAATCCCAGCGCTAATGGTCAGTTGATATTCAAAATCATTGCAGGCCTGTAAATGACACCTGCCCTGAAAACAAATCCTGGGTTCATATATCGACCAAAAAATTCAAAGGACGTCCCTATTTCAAAACGACAGTTTCAAAAGGCATATTTTACACACATTAGTGTTCTGCTTCTTTTTCTTTCTTTCTTTTTTTGTTAAAAAAACGGGAATGGCAAAAAGCATCCCTCAGAATGGGCGAAAATATTTGCAAACGAATCAATGGACAAAGGTTTAATCTCCAATATATATAAAGTGCTCATGCAGCTTAATATTAAAAAAACAAACAACCCAATACAAAAATGGGCAGAAGATCTAAAGAGACGTTTCTTCAAAGAAGACACAGAGATGGCCAAGACGCACATGAAAAGCTGCTCAACATCACTAATTATTAGAGAAATGCAAATCAAAACTACAATGAGGTATCACCTCACACCTGTTACAACTGGCATCATCAGAAAATCTACAAACAACGAATTCTGGGGAGGGTGTGGACAAAAGGATCCCTCTTCCACTAGTGGTGGAAATGTAAATTGATACAGTCACGATGGAGAACAGTATGGAGTTTCCTTAAAAAAACTAGAAATAGAATTACCATATGATCCAGCAATCCCACTTCTTGGCATATACCCAGAGAAAACCATAAATCAAAAAGGCACATTCACCACAATGCTCATTTCAGCACTATTTACGATAGCCAGGTAATGGAAGCAACCTAAATACCCACAGACAGACGAATGGATAAAGATGTGGTACATAAATAAAATGGAATATTACTCAGCCATAAGAAGGAATGAAACTGGGTCATTTGTAGAGACGTCGATGGATCTAGAGACTGTCATACAGAATGAAGTAAGTCAGAAAGAGACAAACAAATATTGTATATTAATGCATATATGTGGAACCTAGAAAAATGGTACAGATGAACTGGTTTGCAGGGAAGAAATAGAGACACAGAGGTAGAGAACACACGTATGGACACCAAGTGTGGGAAGCCATGGGGAGGTGGTGTTGGGTGAGTTGGGAGATTGGGATTGACCTGTATACATGTATATGCATAAAATACATAACTAATAATAACCTGCTGTATAAAAAATAAATAAAATTAAATTTCAAAATTTTAAAAAATAAAATTTGAAAATAAAACAGAAAAAAGTTCTTCCCTTCACACACATGTATTTCTATGAATGAATTATTCCCATGCTTATATCTATAAATACATAAAAGAGGAATAAAATCTAACTTGAACCAAAAAAGAAAAAAAAAACTGAACCCACCAGATAGACAGAGGAAAACCCTATCAGGGCACTTGTTCCAGTGGTAAACAATTCTGAAATTGGTCAGAGGTGGGGAATCATCTCCCATAGAGCCAGCAGCCCACTCCTACGCAAGGGGCGTCCTCATTGCAAAGCTGGGGGCAATGCTGAGACATCTGTGAGTAACCGTGAGCTGAGCCCCAAGCCAGGTGCTCTTGAACTTTTCCCACCCTTCCCAGGTAAAACACCTGAATATGTACAAGGGCTTGAAAGCCTAGAGGAAGGGGCGTGGAGCCACACCAGCGACAGCACACAGGCCAACTTGGTGCCAGCAGGCCAGCCAGGATGGTTCTGGCCCTGGGCGCTCTTCTGGAAACTTTCCATTGCCCTGCCTGAGATACCCCTCCTGTCCCGGCACCCACTGTTTTTTTCCTTCCTCACCTCTGTACGGAGAGAAATTCCAGCGGAATGTATGTGTGCCACATCCTCTTCTTTACAGGTGGAAGCCTGGCAACTCCTGCAGAAAGTCCAGCAGAGACCCACTCACACCGGGCCACCCACAAAGCCGTGGCCCCTCACTCCCTCCCACCAGCACAGCCCCGAGACTGCTAACGGGGCAGAGAATATGGAGTCAGGCACAGCTTCAGGGGCTATTGCTGCCTGCAGCGCTGTTTATATTGACCTCAACCCAGGCACACCTGGGGAGGGCCGGCCGGCAGGGTCAGGCTACCCAGGTCAGCTAATCCTCAGCCCTCAGGAAATCACATTGTTGAAAATGGACCTCGCTAAGGCAGAATAGAAGCCAAGGAATAAAAGGACACAATCCCATTTGCAGCACCGTAGGTGTGTCTAGAGGTAATCACGTGACTTGTAGTAAGTCAGAAAGTGAAAGACACATATCATATCATATCTCTTATAGGTGTGACCGAAAAATGGATACCAGGGCAGATATTTCCACGGAGAAGGGCAATCAGAGATTCATTCAACAAAATTATGGTTCACCAATGGAAAGGTGTGAGGATTGGTTTCATTATGATATTGGGGTTAACAGACATATACAAACACAGGTGACATATAGAATCACCAAAGACCTACACAATACCAAGAGAAGACTACTCAACATTCTGTCATAAGGTACATGGGAAAAGGATCCCAGGAAGAACAGACATATGTATATGTGTAAAAGAACCACATCTTCCACACCTACAACAAGCCAAACATTGTAATCAAATTTGCTGTAATAAAAAATAAAAAAATAAATTAAAAACACGAACAAGAAGTAGTGAGACAAACTTGAGGGGCTTTCTCCTGGCACATTCCATTCTAATTTCCAATCTAGAACACGACTTCCATTGAGGCTCTGTTGCCCCTGACACCAGATTTGGTAAGGGAGAACTGCTGCCACCTTGTGGCCATTTCACACAACAGCAGCTTTAATCCCAGCACTAATGGTCAGTTGATATTCAAAATCATTGCAGGCCTGTAAATGACACCTGCCCTGAAAACAAATCCTGGGTTCATATATCGACCAAAAAATTCAAAGGACGTCCATATTTCAAAACGACAGTTTCCAAAGGCATATTTTACACACATTAGTCTTCTGCTTCTTTTTCTTTCTTTTTTTGTTAAAAAAACGGGAATGGCAAAAAGCATCCCTCAGAATGGGCGGAAATATTTGCAAACGAATCAATGGACAAAGGTTTAATCTCCAATATATATAAAGAGCTCATGCAGCTTAATATTAAAAAAACAAACAACCCAATACAAAAATGGGCCGAAGATCTAAAGAGACATTTCTTCAAAGAAGACACACAGATGGCCAAGACGCACATGAAAAGCTGCTCAACATCACTAATTATTAGAGAAATGCAAATCAAAACTACAATGAGGTATCACCTCACACCTGTTAGAATCGGCATCATCAGAAAATCTACAAACAACGAATTCTGGGGAGGGTGTTGACAAAAGGATCCCTCTTCCACTAGTGGTGGAAATGTAAATTGATACAGTCACGATGGAGAACAGTATGGAGTTTCCTTAAAAAAACTAGAAATAGAATTACCATATGATCCAGCAATCCCACTTCTGGGCATATACCCAGATAAAACAATAAATCAAAAAGGCACATTCACCACAATGCGCATTTCAGCACTATTTACGATAGCCAGGTAATGGAAGCAACCTAAATACCCACAGACAGACGAATGGATAAAGATGTGGTACATATATAAAATGGAATATTACTCAGCCATAAGAAGGAATGAAACTGGGTCATTTGTAGAGACGTCGATGTATCTAGAGACTGTCATACAGAATGAAGTAAGTCAGAAAGAGAAAAACAAATATTGTATATTAATGCATATACGTGGAACCTAGAAAAGTGGTACAGATGAACTGCTTTGCAGGGAAGAAATAGAGACACAGAGGTAGAGAACACACGTATGGACACCAAGTGTGGGAAGCCATGGGGAGGTGGTTTTGGGATGAGTTGGGAGATTGGGATTGACCTGTATACATGTATATGCATAAAATACATAACTAATAATAACCTGCTGTATAAAAAAATAAATAAAATTAAATTTCAAAATTTTTAAAAATAAAATTTAAAAATAAAACAGAAAAAAGTTCTTCCCTTCACACAGATGTATTTATATGAATGAATTATTTCCATGCTTATATCTATAAATACATAAAAGAGGAATAAAATCTAACTTGAACCAAAAAAGAAAAAAAAAACCTGAACCCACGAGTTAGACAGAGGAAAACCCTATCAGGGCACTTGCTCCAGCGGTAAAGAATTCTGAAATTTGTCAGAGGTGGGGAATCATCTCCCATAGAGCCAGCAGCCCATTCGTACGCAAGGGGCGTCCTCATTGCAAAGCGGGGGGCCATGCCGAGGCATCTGTGAGTAACCGTGAGCTGAGCCCCAGGCCAGCTGCTGTTGAACTTTTCCCACCCTTCCCAGGTAAAACACCTGAATATGTACAAGGCCTTGAAAGCCTGGAGGAAGGGCCGTGGAGCCACACCAGCGACAGCACGCAGCCCATCTTGGTGCCTGCAGGCCAGCCAGGATGGTCCTGGCCCTGGGCGCTCTTCTGGAAACTTTCCATTGCCCTGCCTGAGATACCCCTCCTGTCCCGGCACCCACTGCTTTTTTCCTTCCTCACCTATGGCCGGAGAGAAATTCCAGCGGGAGGTATGGGTGACACATCCTCTTCATTACAGGTGGCAGCCTGGCAACTCCTGCAGAAAGTCCAGCAGAGACCCACTCACACCGGGCCACCCACAAAGCCGTGGCCCCTCACTCCCTCCCACCAGCACAGCCCCGAGACTGCTGACGGGGCAGAGAATATGGAGTAAGGCACAGCTTCAGGGGCTATTGCTGCCTGCAGCGCTGTTTATATTGACCTCAACCCAGGCACACCTGGGGAGGGCCGGCCGGCAGGGTCAGGCTACCCAGGTCAGCTAATCCTCAGCCCTCAGGGAATCACATTGTTCAAAATGGACCTCGCTAAGGCAGAATAGAAGCCAAGGAATAAAAGGACACAATGCCATTTGCAGCACCGTAGGTGTGTCTAGAGGTAATCACGTGACTTGTAGTAAGTCAGAAAGTGAAAGACACATATCATATCATATCTCTTATAGGTGTGACCGAAAAATGGATACCAGGGCAGATATTTCCACGGAGAAGGGCTATCACAGATTCATTCAACAAACTTATGGTTCACCAATGGAAAGGTGTGAGGATTGGTTTCATTATGATATTGGGGTTAACAGACATATACAAACACAGGTGACATATAGAATCACCAAAGACCTACACAATACCAAGAGAAGACTACTCAACATTCTGTCATAAGGTACATGGGAAAAGGATCCCAGGAAGAACAGACATATGTATATGTGTAAAAGAACCACATCTTCCACACCTACAACAAGCCAAACATTGTAATCAAATTTGCTGTAATAAAAAATAAAAAAATAAATTAAAAACACGAACAAGAAGTAGTGAGACAAACTTGAGGGGCTTTCTCCTGGTACATTCCATTCTACATTCCAATCTAGAACACGACTTCCATTGAGGCTCTGTTGCCCCAGTAACCAGATTTGGTAAGGGAGAACTGCTGCCACATTGTGGCCGTTTCACAAAACAGCAGCTTTAATCCAAGCGCTAATGGTCAGTTGATATTCAAAATCATTGCAGGCCTGTAAATGACACCTGCCCTGAAAACAAATCCTGGGTTCATATATCGACCAAAAAATTCAAAGGACGTCCATATTTCAAAACGACAGTTTCAAAAGGCATATTGTACACACATTAGTGTTCTGCTTCTTTTTCTTTCTTTCTTTTTTTGTTAAAAAAACGGGAATGGCAAAAAGCATCCCTCAGAATGGGCGAAAATATTTGCAAACGAATCAATGGACAAAGGTTTAATCTCCAATATATATAAAGAGCTCATGCAGCTTAATATTAAAAAAACAAACAACCCAATACAAAATTGGGCAGAAGATCTAAAGACATGTTTCTTCAAAGAAGACACAGAGATGGCCAAGACCAACATGAAAAGCTGCTCAACATCACTAATTATTAGAGAAATGCAAATCAAAACTACAATGAGGTATCACCTCACACCTGTTAGAATCGGCATCATCAGAAAATCTACAAACAACAAATTCTGGGGAGGGTGTGGACAAAAGGATCCCTCTTCCACTAGTGGTGGAAATGTAAATTGATACAGTCACGATGGAGAACAGTATGGAGTTTCCTTAAAAAAACTAGAAATAGAATTACCATATGATCCAGCAATCCCACTTCTGGGCATATACCCAGAGAAAACCATAAATCAAAAAGGCACATTCACCACAATGCTCATTTCAGCACTATTTACAATAGCCAGGTAATGGAAGCAACCTAAATACCCTCAGACAGACGAATGGATAAAGATGTGGTACATATATAAAATGGAATATTACTCAGCCATAAGAAGGAATGTAACTGGGTCATTTGTAGAGACGTCGATGGATCTAGAGACTGTCATACAGAATGAAGTAAGTCAGAAAGAGAAAAACAAATATTGTATATTAATGCATATATGTGGAAACTAGAAAAATGGTATAGATGAACTGGTTTGCAGGGAAGAAATAGAGACACAGAGGTAGAGAACACACGTATGGACACCAAGTGTGGGTAGCCATGGGGTGATGGTGGTGGCATATATTGAGAGATTGGGATTGACCTGTATACATGTATATGCATAAAATACATAACTAATAATAACCTGCTGTATAAAAATATAAATAAAATTAAATTTTAAAATTTAAAAAAATAAAATTTAAAAATAAAACAGAAAAAAGTTCTTCCCTTCACACAGATGTATTTATATGAATGAATTATTTCCATGCTTATATCAATAAATACATAAAAGAGGAATAAAATCTAACTTGAACCAAAAAAGGAAAAAAAACCTGAACCCACCAGTTATACAGAGGAAAACCCTATCAGGGAACTTGCTCCAGAGGTAAACAATTCTGAAATTGGTCAGAGGTGGGGAATCATCTCCCATACAGCCAGCAGCCCACGCCCCAAGCAAGGAGTGTCCTCATTGCAAAGCTGGGGGACCAAGCCAAGGCATCTGTGAGTAAACGTGAGCTGAGCCCCAGTCCTGAGGCAGCTGAACTCTTCCCACCCTTTCCAGGTAAAACACCTGAATATGTATAAGAACTTGCAAGCTTAGAGGAAGGGCTGTGGAGCCACACCAGCGACAGCACACAGGCCGACTTGGTGCCTGCAGGCCAGTCAGGATGGTCCTGGCCCCAGATGCTCTTCTGGAAGCTTTCCATTTCCCTGCCTGAGATACCCCTCCTGCCACGGCCCCCACTGCTTTTTTACTTCCTCACCTCTGCCTGGGGAGAAATTCCAGCGGCAGGTATCGGTGACACATCCTCTTCTTTAGCAGTTGTCAGCCTGACAACTCCTGCAGAAAGTCCAGCAGAGCCCCACTCACACCTGGCCACCCACAAAGCCAAGGCCCCTCACTCCCTCCTACCAGCACAGCCCCGGCACTGCCTACGGGGCAGAAAATATGGCGTCAGTCACAGCTACAAGGGCTGTCGCTCACTGGAGAGCTGTTTATATTGCCCTCAACCCAGGCACACCTGTGGAGGGCTGGCAGGCAGTTTCAGGCTACCAAAATAAGCCAATCCTCACCCCTCAGGGGCTCACAGTTGCAGAAAATGAAACTTGCTAAACGGGCCAGGCCCTAGGAACAGGTGTGGGCTCTTGAGAGTCAGGAGAGACAAGGGGCTGCAGCTGCGGCTTGTTTTCTTATCATTTTATCTGGTCCATGAGTGGAAAACAACTTCAAGAAGACACTATCCTAATGAGAGGAACCCTGGAGGCAGGGAGAGGAGTGATGGTGGGTGGAGACAGAGGCCTGGTGCCCTGGCTGCAGTGGAAGTGTCTGGAAGACCAGGCAGAAAGAGCCTGCAGAGAGTGATAGCCATGGGCACAGACCTGTCAGAGCTGCTGTTTGTTAGTTCAAGTCCTGCTCTGAGGTGTTCTGTGTCAGCTGTTAGCGACAGGTGAGCTGGGGTTTCTCTGCAAGGTGGGCTATGTGCACAGTTCCTGTATGTCCAGCCCTGCTGGGGTACCTGCCCAGGGGAGCTCCGTATCCTGGGAAGGGCCTGAGTAGGAGAGCCCCATTGGCGGCTGGGTAGCTGCAGAGGTGAGCTCCATACCCTGGGAGGGACTTGACCACGAGAGCCCCGTGGGCTGTGGGGTAGGGGTGCAGCCAAGGTGAGCTCCATATCCTGGGATTGGCCTGACCACGAGAGCCCCATGGGCTGCTGGAGACCTGGTAAAGTATATCAGGACAGTCAGTGAAGCCACCGAGGATATACATCCAGTAGCTCCTATTTCCTACTCCCTGCTGGTCATTCTACCTTCCACCAGGACATGGTATTCTGTATTAGACTTCAATGATGCCTTCTTCTGTATTCCATTCATCTCAGAGTCACAAGAATTTTTGGCTTGTGAGTGGCAGGACACAACATGCAACAAAAGCAATAATGCTGGGCCGTCCTGCCCCAATGGTTCAAAAATCCCCACACCATCATTGGGGAAATGTCCTCTAAAGACCTAAAAGTTCAACCTCTGTAAAAGGGAACCCTCCTTCAATATGCAGATGACCTTCTGATCACCAGGCCTACTAAAGACGCCTCTGAACTACCTAGCCAAGAAAGGATAGAAGGTGTCCAAGAAAAACGCTCAAATATCCCAGGCTAAGGTGACATGCCTGGGCTTCATTCTCACAGATATTCGGAGAAACGCATCCCAGGATAGGGAAGAAGCCATTTGCAGCCTTACCTCTTCTAAAACTAGAAGACAGCTTAGGGGTTCCTGGGGACGCCAAGGTTTTCTGCATCTGGATCCCTAACTACAGTGTCATAGCTGGGCCTCTACATGAAACACTGACACGAAAAGATGATGATCCTCTTGAATAGAATCCAGAAGCAGCCTTTCAAGAATGGAAAGAGCAGTCAATACAGACCCTTGCCCAGGAACTCCCTAATTTAGCTAAACCCTTTGACCTTTACATACCCGGTCAAAGGTTAATCGCCCTTGGAGCCTTAGTGCAAAAACTGGGACCACTTGAAATGGAGCAACACAAGAATGCCCTTCAGGTATGATAAACTATGGTCACCAAGGGCTTTGCCCACCGACTCATCAGGCCAGGATACTGGGGTATCTAAAAAGCTGTAAATCAGCAGCCCACAAGGCCAGCTCCCTCCTAAGGGAAAAGGACCCCTCGTGGTGATCCTAACCACCCATCATGTCCTGAAGTTGCGGCGGTCGCTCTGTGGACACACTGACCTCGAGTGAGGATGGCCTCCAACTCCAACCTCCAGAGAGATAAACGGGGGCAACAGGCCCCCAAGATGACTCGTGTGACCATCACTTGACCTGGAGTTTCTCTCAGAAAACGACAAGACTGTGCCCCGAAAGAGCAGACTACTGCTTGCAGGACTTACTGCACCCAGAGGGGAGCTAATAAGCTTGGCGGGGGAAACGTATATCACGCTTTCACTATAGAAAACCCTACAGACACCGCGGTGATGGTGGCCAATATGACCGGCTTGACTGCTGGCTACTTCTAAAGGCCGTTGACTCAGTGGACGTCATGGTCCTGGATCACCACTGACCCTGGACTGTCTGGGAGTTGCGCGGGCAGGGCTCTGACACATGGTGCTGTTTGTACATTAATTCAGGGACCTAATTAAAGAAAGCACAGACTACTGGTCAGAGCATCTAGTCTGGCAAAAACTGTCAGCCTAAGGTCGCCGAACATATGTGGGGTGGGGTGAAACCTGCCACCGCAGCATCTCTGCGCCTTTCTTTCCTGGACCCTTAAAGGTCATTAGAATCTGTAACACTTCCAATGCTGGTGCTCAGGCGGACGAGAAGTGAGGCAGGAGGCCTTGGGACAATCAACCTCACGAGGAGGCTGGTGGGGAGACGTTTTGCCCCTCCCCCCATGTATCAGGGCTCCCACCACAGCATGAAGCAGTTACAAAAGAGGGGTCTGCACCCTCAACACCCCAAGAATAAGGAACGGAACAAAAAGCAGAGGAGGTGTTCGTCTCCGGCAACGTTCATTAAAAATTCCTGGGAGATAAAAAGAGAATCTGGGCAATAAAATAAAGTCTAACCTGTTTTTCCTTTGTGTTTTGTCTAATTTCACGTGCTCCTAGGGTTCCGCATGCTGAGGTCCCACACCCGGCACTTCAGACCCGATTTCCTAGTGCAGAATGGCTGGGTCGACACCTCAGCTAGCGGGGTCCCATGCAGACTCCGCGGCATAGAGCCTGAGCTGCAGCCAATGCAGCCCTCGAGAGTTCCATACCCTCCCTCCCACTGACGCTGCCGGGGACCCTACACAGCAGCCCAGCCCACAGCCCATGGGGGAGTGCACGCTCTCACCTGTCCATTCTGTTTTCAAAATAATGTTTCCTTTGCTTCTGAACCAAACTCAGTCTTGATCTGTTGGCTCCAATGACACTGGGCACGGGGACTCCTGTTGGGGTCCAGTCTGGAGGATCAGTAACAGAAATTGAGAACATTGTAACTTCAATGAACAGATGTGTGAGCCAAACTGTAGTTAACATAGAGCAGTGTATAATGCTCGGGTAAAATAAGATGTTTCTAAGACTTACATTTGATATTTCCATCACTTTCCTATAAGCAAGTTCAGTGAAGACGTCTGTCTTATTTGTCAGGTCAACATTAGAGAAATGAAGTGATTTATTTCCATGGATGTACATCGAATACTCTTGGCTGAAGCTTCAATCTTGTTTTGAATGCTTTTCCATTGAAAATGATACCTCTCTTTCAGCTCCCCCGTTTCTGAGAAGTATAAAACCTTATAATTTATTATTACCAAAGGGGAAAGGTAGGAGAAGGGATAAATTAACAGTTTGGGATTAACACATTCACACTGCTATGTATAAAATAGATCATCAACAAGGAACTACTGTATAGCACAGGGAACTACACTGAATATTTTGCAATAACCTATAAGGGGAAATAATCTGAAAAAGAATAGATATTTTTATTGACATCATCTATCAATGACAGATAAAATGTAACCTAAGCAAGGCCGATGGTGAGCGCTTCTGACCCTGAAGATTTCAGTCATCTAAAGTTTGGGCTCTGCCTATTTCCCAAGGCCCTTAAATGACATACGTGTAGCCGTAGCTTAAAAATTCCCCAGTTTGGGGTTCGGGGAGGCACTGATTTGGAAAAATCCCTGGTGTTCTCCTTACATGCACGGGACCCTTCCTACAGCTAAAACATGCCTGTCACACCTAGAGGATGGTACACCGTTTGATCGGAAAGAGTTTGGAAAAGGCACCTCATCTCCTCATCGCCTGGTGCTCGGGTTCAACCCTCCAGCATCTTTCCTAACAATCTCCTCACTTGGTGATATCAGCACCGTCAACATCCTGTTGCACACAGTTTGGAATTTGTCCAGAGGATGAAGCGGAAGGATGAGAAATATTTAGAGACAAGTCTTAGGTTTTCGGACAGGCACATGCCACTCTAATTTCCAATCCAGAAGACAAATTCATCAAAGGCTAGAATTGCCCATGGAAACAGAATAGGGCTAGAGGAAATCCCGCTGTTTTGTGTCCAGTTTCCAAAAACACAAGTTGAAAAATGGAACTCAGGGGCACTAGAATTCATGAAACTGCAGAGTTGAAAATATCTATCGTCGAAAAATGTCTTGAGGTAAGTCACAGAAAAGGACTTGTAAGCAAGGGAGAGTGGCAGGAAACAGATTTGAAGAGGTAGAAAGGACTCCCCATTAAAGCACAAGAAAAGGGGCTGAACATCGCCAATGATGCAGTTGGCCAAAAAGGGTGTATGCATTTTTTCTGAATATATTCAAGTAAAGGCCATACACACTTTTTATCCAACCAAACAGGTGGGCACTGGAAATCAATATCACAAAATGTATCACTTCACATCAGTCAGAAGGGCCATCCACATAAAGTGTAAACACCAGAAATGCAGGACAGGGCGAGGAGAAAAGGGAGCCCTGTGAGGCTGATAGTGGAAATGTAATTTGCCAACGGCCACTCTGGAGAAGTGTACTGTGTTTGCTAAAACATCTAAAAAATGAGCTACAGAGCATAGGGCACTTGCACTCATTGGCGTGTACCTTGGGAAAAACAAAAATCAACAGAAAACAGGCACCCGAACGTTTACCACCTCTCTGTTAAAAAGGGCCTCAACTTGGATATAACCTAAATGTCCCTGGAAGGATAAAATGGATAAAAGAGATGGGGTACTTATGTAGAGTGGAATATTACTCATCCAGAAATCAATGAAATAAGGCCAGTTGTAACAACTCTGGAGGAGTTACATACGATCATTCTAAGTGACATATGTCAGAAAGAAAAAGACACATATCATAAGATGTCACTTAAAGGTGGAATCAAAAATGGCTACACATGAAATAAATTACAAAACAGAAACATAGTCAAATATGTAGAAAATAGACATAAGGCTGCTAAATGGGAAAGGTGGGGAATGGTGAGGTATTATCCAGGAGGTTGAAATTAGCAAAGATACCATTCCAAGTACCAAATTGAATAACTGACAAGGCCTACACGGTACCTCAAAGAACTGCACTCAGCCCACTCAAGTCACTGGAAAATAATACATATGACTGGTAAGCATCTGAAAAAGAAGTTATTGTTGTCTCACAGTACATGAATCAAGTGCATGTACAGCAGCAAAAAACAGAGCTTTGAAAATCAGCTGTAACCAATATAAAAATAAATTTAAAACTATTTATAAAAACAGTGAGACAGACAAAAATTCTTACAACTTTTGTTGAAGGGCTACGATGTAACATGGATTGAACACATGTAGACCCACAGCAGGATGATTATATAAGGCTGGAAGCTATGCACGCTAAGAGATGTTAGAGAGGCTGGGTGAGGAAATGCAGACCTTTTAAAGTAATACTGCCTGGTACCCATTCCATGGGTCCCAAATCTGCAGGTTCAAGGGAATCTTCTGACAGCGAAAACATGCCCGGGAAACCGAGATGAATGTACACCGTGTGCTCAGGAAAGGTGTCTAAAATGCACCTCATTTTTGATCTCCTGGTGCTGGGGTTCGCCATTCCAGCCACATTACTAACAATCTCCCCACTTGGAGAATCAGCACCTTTAACCTCCTGTTTCACACAGTTTGCAATTTGTGCAGAGGATAAATGGGAAGCGGGGGAACCAATGAGAGATTAGCTGTAGGACTTTTGACAGGCACATGTCACTCTAATTTCCCATTAGGAAGAAGAATTAACCAAAGGCTCAGCCTGCCTCCCCAGAACCAGAATAGGGCCAGAAGTAATCCAATGGTTTGGCGGCCAGCTCACAAAAAAAGCGAGTTGCAAAATGGAGCTCAGGAGCAGACAATTCAAAGACCTGCAAAGATATAAATGATAACCAACGTCCAAAAATATATTCAGGTAAGGTAACGAAGAGGATCTGAATGAGAGGCAGAATTGCAGGAAACAGATTTCAAAAGGTAGATTGTACTCACATTTAAAGCATATGAAAAGCAGCAGAATTTCTAAAATGATGCGGTTGGGCAAAAGGGTGTATGCGTTTTTTTCGTGAATATCTTCAGGAAAAAAACACATGCAGAGTTTTTGGCCAACCAAGCAAGAGGGAAATGCAAATCTGCACAACAAAGGAGTCTCAATTTCCACTGCTCAGAAAGGCCATCCAAAAAAATGTGTACAAACCAGAAATGCAGGAGAGGCCATGGAAAACAGGGAGCCTAGTCACGCTGATGGGTGGGGTATAAATATCCAAGAGCCACTCTGAAGAAGTGTATGCTGTTTTTAAAACATCTAAAATACAAAGCCCCGGAGCAAGGGGTCTTCAACTCATGGACATATAACTTGGGAAGACTAAATGTCAATAAGACACAGGCACCCCAAAGTTTAGGGCTGCTCTGCATACAAGAACCTCAACTTTGGTACACCTAAAATATCCCAGGAAAAAGAGAAATGCATAAAGAACTTGTGGTAATTTTGTACAACGGAATATCACTCAGACGTGAAATCAATGTATATAAGGCAGTAGCAGCATAAAGAGTGGATTTAGGTATGATGATTTTAAGGGAAATTAGTCACACAGAAAAAGAATCTTATCATAAGATATCACTTATAGAGGGAATGTCAATATCACAACACATGAACTGAATTAGGAAAGAGAACAGAGTCTCACATTTAGCAAAAATCTCTTATGCCTGCTTCAGGGGAAAGGAGAGGTGGGGTGATGCATAAAACCAGAGTTTGATATTAGCACAGGTACCATTCCATAAACCAAATACAGAATAGACAAGACCTACACCTTCCTCAGTGAACGGGACTCAACACCCCTATGCCCCACAGAGGAATATATCTGACTACTAAGAATCTTAAAACCTATGTATTGATATGTCTCCGTAAGGGAATCAATTGTGTCTAGACTGGCATAAACACGTCAGTGAAAATCAGCTCAACCCAATTATAAAAATGAATTTCAAAAAAACCCCAAAAAACAGCGAAATTCTTACACAATTCCTTCAGGGTTTCTGATGAAACCTGGAATGACCCTATCTGCAAAGACAGCTGGATGAGACATAAGGCTGGACACTTGGGACTGAGAGGACTGGTGAGATTGGGAGAGAAAATGCAGACCTTTTAAAGTAGTAATGCATGCCACCATTCCATGTGTCCCAAATCTCCAGGTAGAAGGGTATATCACTACAATTATAACATGTATGGGAAACCTAGAAAATGGACACCCTGTGATGGCGAAAGGTTTCTAAAACTCTCCTAATTTTTCCTCTCCTTGTGCTCCACTTTGGCATTCCAACTGCTTTACTATCAATCTCCCATCTTAGGAGAGTCAGCCCCTATAACCTCCTGGTTCACACAGTTTGCTAATTGTGCAGAGGATGAAAGGGAAGAGGGAGAACCAATCAGAGAGTAGATGTAGGCATTTGGACGGGCACATGCCACTCTAAGTTCCCGGCAGGAAGAAGTATTAACCAAAGCCTCAACCACCCACAGGGAACCAATATAGCGACCTCTGGAACCAGTATAGGTCCTGAAGCAAAATTATGGATTTGCGGCCAGCTCACAAAGATGGGATTTGAAAATTGGAGCTCAGGGGCACAACAATTCACAAACCTGCAGACTTATAAAGGACTACTCTCTTCCAAAAATCTGTTGAGGGAAGGCAATGAAGTGATCTTGAAAATGAGGCAGAATTGCACAAAACATATTTCAAGAGGTAAATTGGAATCGCCTTTAAAGCACAGGAAAAGCATCCCAACTTGGACAGAGATGCACTTGGCCAAAAAGGGCCTATGCCTTTTCTCCTGAATATATTCAGAAGAAAACGCATACGCCCTTTTTGGCCAATCAAGCAAGCGCGCAATACAAATCCACACTACAAAGAATTATCACTTACCACCGGTCAAAAGGGACATCCGAATATCTGTAAAAACCAGAAAGGCAAGAGAGAGATGGCAAGGGCATGAAGCAATGTGATCCCAATGGTCATGGAGGATTGTGATGACAAGCGCATGGAGAATTGTGATGACAAGATTATGTACCATTTTGTTGACAAAGGCAAGGAGCATTATGATGACAAGGTTCATGGAGCACTGTGATGAGAAGCATCACGGAGCATTATGATTACAGGGGTCATGGAGCATTGGGATGACAAGCGCATGGATCATTGTGATGACAATGGTCATGGAGCATTTTAATGACAAGAGTCCCGGATCATTGTGTTGTCAGGGTTCATGGAGCATTGTGATGACAGTGGTCATGGAGCATTGTGATGACAGGGGTCATGGCGCATTGTGATGACCGGGGACATGGAGCATTGTGATGCCCAAGGCATGGAGCACTGTGATGGCAAGACCGTGGAGCATTGTGATGAGAAGACCATGGATAATTGTGATTAGGAGCATCATGGAACACTGTAAAGACAAGTGGTATGGAGCCTTGTGATGACAGGGGTCATGGAGCATTGTTATGACAGTGGTCATTGAGCATTGTGATGACAATGGTCATGGAGCATTTTGATGACAAGGGCATGGAGCATTGTGATGAGAAGACCATGGACAATTGTGATTACGAGTGTCATGGAGCACTGTAATGACAAGCAGTATGGAGCATTGTGATGACAGGGGTCATGGAGCATTGTGATTACTGGCGACATGGAGCATTGTGATGACCAGGGCATGGAGCATTGTGATGGCAAGACCGTGGAGCACTGTGATGAGAAGACCATGGATAATTGTGATGTCGAGCGTCATGGAGCACTGTAATGACACGGGGTATGGAGCATTGTGATGACAGGGGTCATGGAGCATTGTGATGACTGGGGACATGGAGCATTGTGATGACCAGGGCATGGAGCCTTGTGATGGCAAGATCGTGGAGCACTGTGATGAGAAGATCATGGATAATTGTGATGACGAGTGTCATGGAGCACTGTAATCACAAGGGGTATAGAGCATTGTGATGACAGTGGTCATGGAGCATTGTGATGACCGGGGACATGGAGCATTGTGATGCCCAAGGCATGGAGCACTGTGATGGCAAGACCGTGGAGCATTGTGATGAGAAGACCATGGATAACTGTGATAACGAACATCATGGAGCACTGTAATGACAAGGGGCATGGAGCATTGTAATGACAGGTGTCATGGAGCATTGTGATGACAGGGGTCATGGATCATTGAGATGACAAGGGTCATGGAGCATTCTGATGACAAGCTTGTGGAGTATTGTGATGACAATGGCATGAAGCATTGTGATGAAAAGGGCATGGATCATTGTGATGAAAAAGGCATGGAGACTTGTCATGACAGGGTTCAATGAGCATACTGATGACAAGTGTCAGGGAGCATTGTGATGACAAGTGTATTGAGAATTGTGATGACAAAGGTCATGGAGCATTGTGATGAGAAGTCCATGGATAATTGTGATGACCAGCGTCATGGGCGTTGTGATGACAAGTGTTATGGAACATTGTGATCACAAGGGTTTGGAGCATTGTGATGAGAGAGGTCATGGAGAATTTTGATTTCATTGTGATGACAATAGCATGAAGCTTTATGATGATGGGCATGGTGCATTGTGATGACAGGGTTCATGGAGCATTGAGATGCAAAGAGGCATGGATCATTGTAATAACAAGGGTCTTGGAGCATTGTGATGACAAGGGCATGGAGTATTGTAATGAGAAGGCCATGGAGCATTCTGATGACATGCGTCAGGGAGCTTTGTGATGACATGGGCATGGAGCATTGTGATTACAGGGGTCATGGAGCATTGTGATAACAAGGGTCATTGAGAATTCTGATGACATGTTCATGAAGCATTGTGATGACAATCACATGGAGCTTGCTATGACAGGGGTCATGGAGCATTGCGATGACAAGTGCATAGAGAATTGTGATGACAAAACATGTAACACTGTGATGAGAAGTATCATGGAGCATAGTGATGCCAAGAACGTGGAGAATTGTGATGACAGGGGACATGGAGCATTGTGATAACCAGGGCATGGAGCATTGTGATGGCATGACCGTGGAGCACTGTGATGAGAAGACCATGGATAATTGTGATGACGAGCGTCATGGAGCACTGTAATGACAAGGGGTAGAGAGCATTGTGATGATAGTGGTCATGGAGCATTGTGATGACCGGGGACATGGAGCATTGTGATGACTGGGGACATGGAGCTTTGTGATGACCAGGGCATGGAGCCTTGTGATGCCAAGGTCGTGGAGCACTGTGATGAGAAGATCATGGATAATTGTGATGACGAGGGTCATGGAGCACTGTAATGACAAGGGGTATAGAGCATTGTGATGACAGTGGTCATGGAGCATTGTGATGACCGGGGACATGGAGCATTGTGATGCCCAAGGCATGGAGCACTGTGATGACAAGACCGTGGAGCATTGTGATGAGAAGACCATGGATAATTGTGATGAGGAGCGTCATGGAGCACTTTAATGACAAGTGGTATGGAGCCTTGTGATGACAGGGGTCATGGAGCATTGTTATGACAGTGGTCATGGAGCATTGTGATGACAATGGTCATGGAGCATTTTGATGACAAGGGCGTGGAGCATTGTGATGAGAAGACCATGGACAATTGTGATTACGAGTGTCATGGAGCACTGTAATGACAAGCGGTATGGAGAATTGTGATGACAGGGGTCATGGAGCATTGTGATGACTGGGGACATGGAGCATTGTGATGACCAGGGCATGGAACATTGTGATGGCAAGACCGTGGAGCACTGTGATGAGAAGACCATGGATAATTGTGATAACGAACATCATGGAGCACTGTAATGACAAGGGGCATGGAGCATTGTGATGACAGGTGTCATGGAGCATTGTGATGACAGGGGTCATGGATCATTGAGATGAAAAGTGTCACGGAGCATTCTGATGACAAGCTTGTGGAGTATTGTGATGACAATGGCATGGAGCATTGTGATGAAAAGGGCATGGATCATTGTGATGAAAAAGGCATGGAGACTTGTCATGACAGGGTTCAATGAGCATACTGATGACAAGTATCAGGGAGCATTGTGATGACACGTGTATTGAGAATTGTGATGACAAAGGTCATGGAGCATTGTGATGAGAAGTCCATGGATAATTGTGATGACCAGCGTCATGGGGTGTTGTGATGACAAGTGTTATGGAACATTGTGATAACAAGGGTTTGGAACATTGTGATGAGAGAGGTCATGGAGAATTTTGATTTCATTGTGATGACAATAGCATGAAGCATTATGATGATGGGCATGTTGCATTGTGATGACAGGGTTCATGGAGCATTGAGATGCAAAGAGGCATGGATCATTGTAATAACAAGGGTCTTGGAGCATTGTGATGACAAGGGCATGGAGTATTGTGATGAGAAGGCCATGGAGCATTCTGATGACATGCGTCAGGGAGCTTTGTGATGACATGGGCATGGAGCATTGTGATTACAGGGGTCTTGGAGCATTGTGATGACAAGGGCCATGGAGTCTTGTGATGACAAGGCCGTAGAACATTGTGATGGCAGGTGTCATGGAGCATTGTTATGACAGGTGTAATGGAGCATTGTGATGACAAGGGCATGGAGCATTGGTCTGAAAAGTTTCATGGATTATTGTGATGAGAGTGAGCATGGAGCATTGTGATGACAAGGGCACGGAACACAGTGATACATGTGTCATGGAGGATTGCAATGACAAGGGCATGGAGCATTGTGATGACAAGCGTCATGGAGCTTTGTGATGACAACGGCATGGAGCAATGTGATGAGAGGTTTCATGGAGCTTTGTGATGACAATGGCATGGAGCATTGTGATTCCAAGGGTCATGGAGCTTTGTGATGACATAGGCCATGGAGCATTTTGATGACAAGAGCGTGGTGCATTGTGATGAGAAGGGCAGGGAGCATTGTGATGACAGGGTCATGGAGCAATTGGATGAAAAGGGTCATGGAACATTTTGATGACAGTGTTTATGGAACATTGTGATGTTAGGGGTCATGGAGCATTGTGATGAAAAGGGTCATGGAGCATTGTGATGACAGGGGTTATGGAACATTGTGATGTCAGGGGTCATGGAGCATTGTGATGATAAGAGCATGTAGCATTGTTGTGACAAGGGTCATGGAACATTGGGATGACAGGGTGGAGGGAGTATTGTGTTGACTAGTGATGGAACACTGTGATATCAGTGGTGAGAGAGCATTTTGATGAGAGGTGCATGGAGCATTGTGATGACAAGGCTGTGGAGCATTGTGATGAGAAACGCAGGGCACATTGTGATGACATGGGTCATGGATCATTGTGCTGACAAACGCATGGAGCATTGTGATGACAAGGTTTGTGGAGCATTGTGATGACAGCGATGTGGTGCATTGTGATGACAAGCGCATGGCACATTTGATGCCATGTGTCATGGAGTAATGTGCTGACAAAGGCATGGAGCATTGTGATGACAAGGGTCACCGAGCATTGTGATGAAATGTTCATGGAGTGTTGTGGTCACAAAGGTCACAGAGTCTTGTGATGACGAGGGCATGGACCATTGTGATGACAAAGGTCATGAAGCATTGTGATAACTGGAGTCACAGAGCATTGTGATGACAGGGGTCATAGAGCATTGTGATGAAAGGGCATGGAGCCTTGTGATGACAGGGTCATGGAGCATTTTTCTGACAAATTTCATGGATTATTGTGATGACAGTGGGCATGGCGCATTGTGATGACAAGGGCATGGAGCATTGTGATGAGAAGGTCATGGAGTATTGTGAAGAAGGGTGTCAGGGAGCATTGTGATGACATATGTCATGGTCTATTGCAATGACAATGGAATGGAGCATTGTGATGCCAAGTGTCATGGAGGATTGTGATGACAAAGGTAATGGAGCATTTTGATGACAAGGGCTTGGAGCATTGTGATGACAAGGGTCATGGCGCATTGTGATAACAAGGGCCATTGAGAATTTTGATGACATGTTCATGAAGCATTGTGATGACAATCACATGGAGCTTGCTATGACAGGGGTCATGGAGCATTACGATGACAAGTGCATAGAGAATTGTTATGACAAAACATGTAACACTGTGATGAGAAGTATCATGGAGCATAGTGATGCCAAGAACGTGGAGAATTGTGATGACAGGGTACATGGAGCATTGTGATGACCAGGGCATGGAGCATTGTGATGGCAATACCGTGGAGCATTGTGATGAGAAGACCATGGATAATTGTGATGACGAGCGTCATGGAGCACTGTAATAACAAGGGGTATGGAGCATTGTGATGACAGGGGTCATGGAGCATTGTGATGACTGGGGACATGGAGCATCGTGATGACCAAGGCATGGAGCATTGTGATGGCAAGACTGTGGAGCATTGTGATGAGAAGACCATGGATAATTGTGATGACGAGCGTCATGGAACACTGTAATGACAAGGGGTATGGAGCATTGTGATGACAGGCGTCATGGAGCATTCTGAAGACAATGATCATGGAGCATTCTGATGACAAGCTTGTGGAGTATTGTGATGACAATGACCTGGATCGTTGTGATGAAAAGGGCATGGAGCATTCTGATGACAAAGGCGTGGAGCCTTTTCATGACAGTGTTCAAGGAGTATTCTGACGACAAGTGTCAGGGAGCATTGTGATGACAAGTGTATTGAGAATTGTGATGACAAAGCTCATGGAGCATTGTGACGACAAGTGCATGGAGTATTGTCATGACAGTCATCATGGAGTGTTGTGATGACAAGTGTTATGGAACATTGTGATCACAAGGGGTTGGAGCATTGTGATGACAGAGGTCATGGACCATTTTGATTTCAAGGAGCATGGAGCATTGTGATGACAAGGGCATGGAGCAGTGTGATCCCAAGGTTCATGGAGGATTGTGATGAAAATGGTAATGGAGTATTGTGATGACAAGCTCATGGAGCATTGTGATGACAAGGTCATGTAGGATTTTGATGACACAGGCATGGAGAATTGTGATGATAAGGGTCATGGAGCACTGTGATGATAAGTGTCATGGAGCATTGTGATTACAGGGGTCATGGAGCATTGGGATGACAAGGGCATGGATCATTGTGATGACAAGTGTCATGGAGCATTGGACTGAAAATGATCATGGAGCACTGTGATGACAAGGGAATGGAGCATTGTGATGACAAGAGTCCCGGATCATTGTGTTGTCAGGGGTCATGGAGTGTTGTGATGACAGTGGTCATGGAGGATTGTGATGATATGGGTCATGGAGCATTGTGATGAGAAGGTCATGAAGCATTGGGCTGAAAATGTTCATGGAGTATTGTGATGACAGGGGTCATGGAGCATTGTAATGAGAAGGGAATTGAGCACTGTGATGACAAGGTCCTGGAGCATTGTGATGGGAAGTCCATGGAGCCTTGTGATGACAATTCTCATGGAACATTCTGATGAAAAGGGGCATGGAGCATTGTGATTACAGGGGTCTTGGAGCATTGTGATGAGAAGGCCATGGAGCATTCTGATGACATGCATCATGGAGCTTTGTGCTGACAAGGGCATGGAGTATTGTGATGAAAATGGCATGGATCATTGTTATGAAAAAGGCATGGAGCCTTGTCATGACAGGGTTCAAGGAGCATACTGACGACAAGTGTCACGGAGCATTGTGATGACAAGTGTATTGAGCATTGTGATGACAAAGGTCATGGAGCATTGTGATGAGAAGACCATGGATAATTGTGATGATGAGCGTCATGGGGTGTTGTGATGATAAGTTTTATGGAACATTGTGATCACAAGGGTTCAGAGCATTGTGATGACAGAGGTCATGGAGCATTTTGATTTCATTGTGATGACAATAGCCTGAAGCATTATGGTGATGGGCATGGTGCATTGTGATGACAGCGTTCATGGAGCATTGAGATGAAAAGGGGCATGGAGCATTGTGATTACAGGGGTCTTGGAGCATTGTGATGACAAGGGCAAGGAGCATTGTGATGAGAAGTCCATGGAGCATTCTGATGACATGCGTCATTGAGCTTTGTGATGACAAGGGCATGGAGCATTGTGATTACAGGGGTCTTGGAGCATTGTGATGACAAGGGTCATGGAGGATTGTTGTGACAAAGGTAAAGGAGCATTGTGATGATAAGCGCATGGAGCATTGAGATGACAAGGGCCATTGATAATTTTAATGTCCATGTCCTGAATCATTGTGATGACAAGCGCATGGAGCTTCCTATGACAGGGTTCATGGAGCATTGCGATGACAAGTGCATGGAGTATTGTTATGACAAGAGCATATAACATTGTGATGAGAAGTGCCATGGAGCATTGTGATGACAAGGACGTGGAGAATTGTGAGGACAAGGGACATTGAGCTTTGAGATGACCAGGGCATGGAGCATTGTGATGGCAAAATCGTGGAGCATTGTGATGAGAAGACCATGGGTAATTGTGATGACGAGCATCATGGAGCACTGTAATGAGAAGGGGCATGAAGCATTGTGATGACAGGTCTCAGGGAGCATTGTGATGACAAGGGCATGGAGCATTGTGATGACAAGGGTACGGAACATTGTGATGAAAAGTGCCATTGAGAATTTTGATGATAAAGTCGTGAAGCATTGTGATGACAAACACTTGGAGCTTGCTATGACAGGGGTCATGGAACATTGCAATGACAAGTGCATGGAGAATTGTGATGAAACGAGCATGTAACTTTGTGAAGAGAAGTGTCATGTAGCATTGTGATGACAAGTACGTGGAGAATTGTTATGACAAGGGACATGGAGCATTGTGATAACCAGGGAATGGAGCATTGTGATGACAGGGGTCATGGAGCATTATTATGACAAGGGCCATGGTGCATTCTGATATAAGATATCACTTAAGAAGGGACTGTAAACCTGGCTACATATGAACTGAATTAGGAAAGAGAACAGAGTCTCAGATTTAGAAAACACTCTTATGCTTGCTTAAGGGGGAAGGAGAGGTGGGGAGACACACAAAACCAGAGTTTGATATTAACACAGGTACCGTTCCATAATGCAAATACAGAAGAGACAAGCCCGACTCCTTCCTCAGTGAATGGGACTCAACACCCCTATTCCCCACAGAGAAATATATCTGACTAGTAAGGATCTGAAAACCTATGTATTGATATGTCTCCATAAGGGAAACAAGTGTATCTAGAATGACATAAACACGGCAGTGAGAATCAGCTCAAACCCACTATAAAAAGGAATTTCAAAACAAAACAAAGAAACAGTGAAATTCTTACACAACACCTTCAGGGGTTCTGATGAAACTTGGAATGACCCTATCTACAACAACAGCTGGATGTGGCATAAGGCTGTTCACCTGGGACTGAGAGGATTGGTGAGATTGGGTGAGAAAATGCAGACGCTTTAAAGCAATAATGCCTGCCACTGATTCCATGGTTCCCAACTCTCCAGGTAGAAGGGAATATCACTACAGTTATAACATGTATGGAAACCTAGAGAATGGACACCCTCTGATGGTGAAAGGTTTCTAAAACTCTACTAATTTTTTTCTCTCCATGTGCTGCAGCTTGACATTCCAACTGCTTTAATATCAATCTCCTAACTTGGAGAGTCAGCCCCTATAACATCCTGGTTCGCACAGTTGGCAAATTGTGCAGAGGATATAAGGGAAGAGGGAGAACCAATGAGAGAGTAGCTGTAGGCATTTGGACGGCCACATGTCACTCTAATTTCCCGTGACGAAGAAGAATTAACCAAACTCTCAGCCTGCCCCACCCCATAACTAGTATAGGCCCTGAAGCAAAATTGTAGGTTTGCGGTCAGCTCACAAAAACACAAGTTGAAAAATGGAGCTCAGGGGCACAGCAATTCACTAACTTGCAGAGTTATACAGGACTACTCTCTTCCAAAAATCTGTTCAGGAAAAGCCATGAGGCGGATTTGAAAATGAGGGAGATTTGCACGAAACAGATTTCCAGAAGTACATTGGAATCGCCTTTAAACACAGGAAAAGCATCACAACTTCGACAATTAGGGAATTGTCCATAAAGGGTGCATGCGTTTTCTCCTGAATATATTCAGGAGAAAACGCATACACCCATTTTAGCCAACCAAGCAACCGCACAATGCAAATCTGCACTACAAAGAAGTATCACTTCCCACCAGTCAAAAGGGATATCCGTAAAATGTGTAAAAACCAGAAAGGCAAGAGGGGCTCTAGAGAACAGGGAGCCTTGTTATGCTGATGGGTGGGATGCAGATTGCCAACAGCCACTCTGGAGGAGTGCATTGTGTTCCCTAAAAGAATTAAACAACAGAGCTTCACAACCAAAGGCACTTCCAGTCATGGGAATATACCTTGGGGAAATTGAAAATCAATAAGACACAGCCAACCCAAAATATAGGGCAGCACTGCTTACAAGAACCTCGACTTCGGGACACCTTTAATATCACAGTAAAGACAAAAATAGTAAAGAAATTGTGGTACATACGTACGATGGAATATCCCTCAGCCATGAAATCAATGTGATAAGGCCAGTAGCAGCATAATGAGTGGATTCATGTACGATGATTCTAACTGAAATAAGTCACACAGAAAAATAAACTTATCATAAGATATCAATTATGAAGGGTATATAAACATGGCTACACATGGAATGAATAAGGAAAAGAAAAAGAGTCTCATATTTAGAAAACACTCTTATGCATGTTTAAGGGGAAAGCAGAGGTGGGGTGATGAATAAACCCAGAGTTTGATATTAGCACAGGTACGGTTCCATAATCCAAATACAGACTAGACAAGACCTACTACTTCCTCTGTGAACGGGACTGAAAACCCCATATTTCCCGCAGAGGAATATATCTTACTAGTAAGAATCTTAAAACCTATGTATTGATATGTCTCCGTAAGGGAATCAAGTGTGTCTAGACTGGCATAAACATGGCAGCGAGAATCAGCTCAAACCCACTAGAAAAGGAAATTCAAACACAAAACAAAAAACAGGGAAATTCTTTACAATTCCTTCAGGGTCTCTGATGAAACCTGGAATGACCCTATCTACAACGACACCGGGATGTGGCATAAGGCTGGACACTTGGGACTGAGAGGGTTGGTGAGAGAGGGTGAGCAAATGCAGACCCTTTAAAACAATAATATGTGGCACCCATTCCATGGGTCTCAACTCTCCAGGTTGAAGGAACTATTACTACAGCTATAACATGTACGGAAAACCTAGAGAACGGACACACTGTGAATACGAAAGGTTTCTAAAACTCAAAGAATAGTCCCTCTCCTGGTGCTCCGGTTTCACTTTACAACTGCTTTATTGTCAGTCTTCCAACTTGAAGAGACAGCCACTTTAACATGCTGGTTCGCACAGGTTGCCAATTAGGCAGAGGATGAAAGGGAAGAGGGAGAACCAATGAGAGAGTAGCTGTTAGGGATTTGGACGGGCACATGTCACTCTAATTTCCCGGCAGGAAGAAGAATTAACAAAAGTCTCAGCCACCCACCGGGAACCAGTATAGGTACTGAACCAAAATTTTGGACTTGCGTTCAGCTCACAAAAAACGAGTTGAAAAATGCAGCTCAGTGGCACAGCAATTTAAAAACTGGCAGAGTAATAAAGGACAACTATCGTCCAAAAATATGTGGAGGGAAGGAAACGAGGCGGATTTGAAAGGCAGGCAGAATAGCAGGAAACAGATTTAAAGAGGTACGTTGGAATCGCCTTTAAAGCACAGGAAGAGGGGCACAACTTTGACAATAATGCACTTGGCCAAAAAGGGCGAATGCGTTTTCTCCTGAATATATTCAGGAGAAAACGCATACGCCCTTTTTGGCCAAGCAAGTAAGCGGTCAATGCAAATCTGCACTACAAAGAAGTATCAATTCCCACTGGTCAAAAGGGACAGCCACAAAATGTGTGAAATCCAGAAAGGCAAGACAGGCCCTGGAGAACAGGGAGACTTGTTATGGTGTTGGGCGAGATAAAAACTGTCAACTTCTTCTCTGGAGGAATGCATTGTGTGGCCTAAAACAAGTAAACAACAGAGCTACAGAGCCAAGGGCACTTCCAGTCTAGGGAATATACCTTGGGAAAACTGAAAATCAATAAGAAAGAGCCACCTCAAAATTTAGGGCTGCACTGCTTACAAGAACCTCAACTTGGGTACACATTAAATATCCCAGGAAATATAAAAATGGTTCAAAATATTGTGGTACTTACATACGATGGAATATCCCTCAACCATGAAATAAAAGTCATAAGACCAGTAGCAGCAAAATGAGTGGATTCAGGTACGGTGATTCTAAGTGAAATAAGTCACACAGAAAAAGAAACTTATCAAAAGATATCACTTATGAAGATCCTGTAAAAATGGCTACACTTGAACTGAGTTAGGAAAGAGAACAGTGTCTCACATTTAGAAAACACTCTTATGCCTGCTTAAGGGGTAAGGAGAGGTGGGGTGATCCATAAACACAGAGTTTGATATAAGCACAGGTACCGTTCCAAAAACCAACTATGGAATAGACAAGACCTACGCCTTCCTCAGTGAAAGGGACTCAAAACCCCATATTTCCCACAGAGGAATATATCTGACTAGTAAGAATCTTAAAACCTATGTATTCATGTGTCTCCGTACGGGAAACAAGTGTGTCTAGACTGGCATAAACATGGCAGCGAGAATCAGCTCAAACCCACTATAAAAAGGAATTTCAAAAACAAAACAAAAAAACTGGGAAATTCTTTACAATTCCTTCAAGGTCTCTGATGAAACCTGTTATGACCCTATCTACAATGACAGCTGGATGTGGCATAAGGAGGCACACTTGGGACTGAGACGATTGGTGAGATTGGGTGAGCAAATGCAGACCCTTTAAAGCACAAATGTCTGGCACCCATTCCATGGGTCCCAACTCTCCAGGTTGAAGGGAATATTACTACAGCTATAACATGTACGGGAAACCTAGAGAACGGACACACTGTGAATACGAAAGGTTTCTAAAACTCAACGAATAGTCCCTCTCCTGGTGCTCTGCTTTGACTTTCCATCTGCTTTACTATCAACCTCCCAACTTGGGGATACAGCCCCTTTAACCTCCTGGTTCACACAGGTTGCCAATTTGGCAGAGGATGAAAGGGAAGAGGGAGAACCAATGAGAGAGTAGCTGTTAGGCATTCGGACGGGCACATATCACTGTAATTTCCCAGCAGGAAGAAGAATTAACCAAAGTCTCAGCCCCCCACCGGGAACCAGTATAGGTCGTGAACCAAAATTTTGGACTTGCGGTCACCTCACCAAGCACTTGTTGAAAAATGGAGCTTAGGGGCACAGCAATTCACAAACTGGCCAAGTAATAAAGGACAACTATTGTCCAAAAATCTGTTGAGGGAAGGCAATAAGGCGGACTTGAATGCGAGGCAGAATAGCAGGAAACAGATTTCAAGAGGTACGTTGGAATCGCCTTTAAAGCACAGGAAGAGGGGCACAACTTCGACAATGATGCACTTGGCCAAAAACGGCGTATCGTTTTCTCCTGAATATATTCAGGAGAAAACGCATACGCCCTTTTTGGCCAAGCAAGCAAGCGCGCAATGCAAATCTGCACTACAAAGAAGTATCACTTCCCACCGGTCAAAAGGGACATCCACAAAATGTGTAAAAACCAGAAAGGCAAGACAGGCCCTGGAGAACAGGGAGCCTTGTTATGCTGATGGGCGGAATGTAAATTGCCAAATGCCTCTCTGGAGGAGTGCATTGTGCTCCCTAAAACAAGTAAAGAACAGAGCTACAGAGCCAAGGGCACTTCCAGTCTAGGGAATATACCTTGGGAAAACTGAAAATCAATGACAGAGCCACCCCAAAATCTAGAGCTGCACTGAATACAAGGACCTCAACTTGGGTACACCTTAAATATCCCAGGAAATATAAAAATGGTTCAAAAAATTGTGGTACTTACGTACGATGGAATATCCCTCAGCCATGAAATCAATGTCATAAGACCAGTAGCAGCAAAATGGGTGGATTCAGGTACGATGATTCTAAGTGAAATGAGTCACACAGAAAAAGAAACTTATCATAAGATATCACTTATGAAGGTCTTGTAAACATGGCTACACATGAACTGAATTAGGAAAGAGAAGAGTCTCACATTTAGAAAACACTCTCATGCCTGCTCAAGAGGAAAGGAGAGGTGGGGTGATGCATAAAACCAGAGTTTGATATTAGCACAGGTACGGTTGCATAATCCAAATACAAAATAGACAAGACCTACTCTTTCCTCACTGAACGGGGCTCAACACCCCTATTCCCCGCAGAGTATTATATCTGACTAGTAAGAATCTTAAAACCTATGTATTGATATGTCTCCATAAGGTAACCAAGTGTGTCTAGAATGACATAAACACGGCAGAGGGAATCAGCTCAAACCCACTATAAAAATGAATTTCAAAACAAAACAAATAAACAGTGAAATTCTTACACAATACCTTCAGTGGTTCTGATGAAACTTAGAATGACCCTATCTACAAGGACAGCTGGATGTGGCATAAGGCTGGTCACTTGGGACTGAGAGGATTGGTGAGATTGGGTGAGAAAATGCAGACCGTTTAAAGCAATAATACCTGGCACCCATTCCATGGGTCCCAACTCTCCAGGTAGAAGGGAATATCACTACAGTTATAACATGTATGGGAAACCTAGAGAATGCACACCATCTGATGGTGAAAGGTTTCTAAAACTCTACTAATTTTTTTATCTCCTTGTGCACCAGTTTGACATTCCAACTGCTTTAGTATCAATCTCCCAAATTGGAGAGTCAGCACCTATAACCTCCTGGTTCGCACAGTTGGCACATTGTGTAGAGGATATAAGGGAAGTGGGAGAATCATTTAGAGAGTAGCTGTAGACATTTGGATGGCCACATGTCACTCTAAATTCCCGTCACGAAGAAGAATTAACAAACTCTGAGCCAGCCCCCCCAATGGAACCAGTATAGGTCCTGAAGCAAAATTGTGGATTGGCAGTCAGCTCACAAAAACGCGAGTTGAAAAATGGAGCTCAGGGGCACAGCAATTCACTAACTTGCAGAGTTATAAAGGACTACTCTCTTCCAAAAATCTGTTGAGAGAAAGCCATGAGGCGGACATGAAAATGAGGCAGAAGTGCACGAAACAGATTTCCAGAAGTACATTGGAATCGCCTTTAAACACAGGAAAAGCATCACAACTTCGACAATTATGGAATTGTCCATAAAGGGCACATGCGTTTTCTCCTGAATATATTCAGGAGAAAACGCATACACCAATTTTGGCCAACCAAGCAACCGCACAATGCAAATCTGCACTACAAAGAAGTATCACTTCCAACCGGTCAAAAGGGACATCCGTAAAATGTGTAAAAACAAGAAAGGCAAGACAGGATCTGGAGAACAGGGAGCCTTGTTATGCGGATGGGTGGGATGTAAATTGCCAACAGCCACTCTGGAGGAGTGCATTGTGTTCCCAAAAAGAAGTAAACAACAGTGCTTCACAACCTAAGGCACGTCCAGTCACTGGAATATACCTTGGGAAAATTGAAAATCAATAAGACACAGCCACCCCAAAATTTATGGCAGCACTGCTTACAAGAACCTCGACTTCGGGACACCTTATAAATACCAGGAAAGACAAAAATGGTAAAGAAATTGTGGTACATACGTATGATGGAATATCCCTCAGCCATGAAGTCAATGTCATAAGGCCAGTAGCAGCATAATGACGGGATTCATGTACGATGATTCTAACTGAAATAAGTCACACAGAAAAATAAACTTATCATAAGATATCACTTATGAAGGGTATATAAACATGGCTATACATGGAATGAATAAGGAAAAGGAAAAGAGTCTCATATTTAGAAAACACTCTTATGCATGTTTAAGGGGAAAGCAGAGGTGGGGTGATGAATAAACCCAGAGTTTGATATTAGCACAGGTACGGTTCCATAATCCAAATACAGACTAGACAAGACCTACTACTTCCTCTGTGAACGGGACTGAAAACCCCATATTTCCCGCAGAGGAATATATCTTACTAGTAAGAATCTTAAAACCTATGTATTGATATGTCTCCGTAAGGGAATCAAGTGTGTCTAGACTGGCATAAACATGGCAGCGAGAATCAGCTCAAACCCACTAGAAAAGGAAATTCAAACACAAAACAAAAAACAGGGAAATTCTTTACAATTCCTTCAGGGTCTCTGATGAAACCTGGAATGACCCGATCTACAACGACACCGGGATGTGGCATAAGGCTGCACTCTTGGGACTGAGAGGGTTGGTGAGAGAGGGTGAGCAAATGCAGACCCTTTAAAACAATAATATGTGGCACCCATTCCATGGGTCTCAACTCTCCAGGTTGAAGGAACTATTACTACAGCTATAACATGTACGGAAAACCTAGAGAACGGACACACTGTGAATACGAAAGGTTTCTAAAACTCAAAGAATAGTCCCTCTCCTGGTGCTCCGGTTTCACTTTACAACTGCTTTATTGTCAGTCTTCCAACTTGAAGAGACAGCCACTTTAACATGCTGGTTCGCACAGGTTGCCAATTAGGCAGAGGATGAAAGGGAAGAGGGAGAACCAATGAGAGAGTAGCTGTTAGGGATTTGGACGGGCACATGTCACTCTAATTTCCCGGCAGGAAGAAGAATTAACAAAAGTCTCAGCCACCCACCGGGAACCAGTATAGGTACTGAACCAAAATTTTGGACTTGCGTTCAGCTCACAAAAAACGAGTTGAAAAATGCAGCTCAGGGGCACAGCAATTTAAAACTGGCAGAGTAATAAAGGACAACTATCGTCCAAAAATATGTGGAGGGAAGGAAACGAGGCGGATTTGAAAGGCAGGCAGAATAGCAGGAAACAGATTTCAAGAGGTACGTTGGAATCGCCTTTAAAGCACAGGAACAGGGGCACAACTTTGACAATAATGCACTTGGCCAAAAAGGGCGTATGCGTTTTCTCCTGAATATATTCAGGAGAAAACGCATACGCCCTTTTTGGCCAAGCAAGTAAGCGGGCAATGCAAATCTGCACTACAAAGAAGTATCACTTCCCACTGGTCAAAAGGGACAGCCACAAAATATGTAAAATCCAGAAAGGCAAGACAGGCCCTGGAGAACAGGGAGACTTGTTATGGTGTTGGGCGAGATAAAAACTGTCAACTGCTTCTCTGGAGGAATGCATTGTGTGGCCTAAAACAAGTAAACAACAGAGCTACAGAGCCAAGGGCACTTCCAGCCTAGGGAATATACCTTGGGAAAACTGAAAATCAATAAGAAAGAGCCACCTCAAAATTTAGGGCTGCACTGCTTACAAGAACCTCAACTTGGGTACACATTAAATATCCCAGGAAATATAAAAATGGTTCAAAATATTGTGGTACTTACGTACGATGGAATATCCCTCAACCATGAAATAAAAGTCATAAGACCAGTAGCAGCAAAATGAGTGGATTCAGGTACGGTGATTCTAAGTGAAATAAGTCACACAGAAAAAGAAACTTATCAAAAGATATCACTTATGAAGATCCTGTAAACATGGCTACACTTGAACTGAGTTAGGAAAGAGAACAGTGTCTCACATTTAGAAAACACTCTTATGCCTGCTTAAGGGGGAAGGAGAGGTGGGGTGATCCATAAACCCAGAGTTTGATATAAGCACAGATACAGGTCCAAAAACCAACTATGGAATAGACAAGACCTACGCCTTCCTCAGTGAAAGGGACTCAAAACCCCATATTTCCCACAGAGGAATATATCTGACTAGTAAGAATCTTAAAACCTATGTATTCATGTGTCTCCGTACGGGAAAGAAGTGTGTCTAGACTGGCATAAACATGGCAGCGAGAATCAGCTCAAACCCACTATAAAAAGGAATTTCAAAAACAAAACAAAATACCTGGGAAATTCTTTACAATTCCTTCAGGGTCTCTGATGAAACCTGGAATGACCCTATCTACAACAACAGCTGGATGTGGCATAAGGCTGGACACTTGGGACTGAGACGATTGGTGAGATTGGGTGAGCAAATGCAGACCCTTTAAAGCACAAATGCCTGGCACCCATTCCATGGGTCACAACTCTCCAGGTTGAAGGGAATATTACTACAGCTATAACATGTACGGGAAACCTAGAGAACGGACACACTGTGAATACGAAAGGTTTCTAAAACTCAACGAATAGTCCCTCTCCTGGTGCTCCGGTTTGACTTTCCATCTGCTTTACTATCAACCTCCCAACTTGGAGAGACAGCCCCTTTAACCTCCTGGTTCGCACAGGTTTCCAATTTGGCAGAGGATGAAAGGGAAGAGGGAGAAGCAATGAGAGAGTAGCTGTTAGGCATTTGGACGGGCACATATCACTGTAACTTCCCGGCAGGAAGAAGAATTAACCAAAGTCTCAGCCCCACACTGGGAACCAGCAAAGTTCCTGAACCAAAATTTTGGACTTGCGGTCAGCTCACCAAAAACGAGTTGAAAAATGGAGCTCAGGGGCACAGCAATTCACAAACTGGCCGAGTAATAAAGGACAACTATCGGCCAAAAATCTGTTGAGGGAAGGCAACGAGGTGGACTTGAATGCGAGGCAGAATAGCAGGAAGCATATTTCAAGAGGTACGTTGGAATCGCCTTTAAAGCACAGGAAGAGGGGCACAACTTCGACAATGATGCACTTGGCCAAAAAGGGCGTATGCGTTTTCTCCTGAATATATTCAGGAGAAAACGCATACACCCTTTTTGGCCAAGCAAGCAAGCGGGCAATGCACATCTTCACTACAAAGAAGTATCACTTCCCACCAGTCAAAAGGGACATCCACAAAATGTGTAAAAACCAGAAAGGCAAGACAGGCCCTGGAGAACAAGGAGCCTTGTTATGCTGATGGGCGGGATGTAAATTGCCAACTGCCTCTCTGGAGGAGTGCATTGTGTTCCCTAAAACAAGTAAACAACACAGCTACAGAGCCAAGGGCACTTCCAGTCTAGGGAATATACCTTGGGAAAACTGAAAATCAATAAGACAGAGCCACCCCAAAATTTAGGGCTGCACTGCTTACAAGGACCTCAACTTGGGTACATCTTAAATATCCCAGGAAATATAAAAATGTTTCAAAAAATTGTGGTACTTACGTACGATGGAATATCGCTCAGCCATGAAATCAATGTCATAAGACCAGTAGCAGCAAAATGGGTGGATTCAGGTACGATGATTCTAAGTGAAATGAGTCACACAGAAAAAGAAACTTATCATAAGATATCACTTATGAAGATCCTGTAAACAAGGGTACACTTGAACTGACTTAGGAAAGAGAACAGTGTCTCACATTTAGAAAACACTCTTATGCCTGCTTAAGGGGTAAGGAGAGGTGGGGTGATGCATAAAAGCAGAGTTTGATATAAGCACAGGTACCGTTCCAAAAACAAACTATGGAATAGACAAGACCTACACCTTCCTCAGTGAAAGGGACTCAAAACCCCATATTTCCCGCAGAGGAATATATCTGACTAGTAAGAATCTTAAAACCTATGTATTGATGTGTCTCCATAAGGGAATCAAGTGTGTCTACACTGGCATAAACATGGCAGCGAGAATCAGCTCAATCCCACTATAAAAAGGAATTTCAACCACAAAACAAAAAAACTTGGAAATTCTTTACAATTCCTTCAGGGTCTCTGATGAAACCTGGAATGACCCTATCTACAATGACAGCTGGATGTGGCATAAGGAGGGACACTTGGGACTGAGACGATTGGTGAGATTGGGTGAGGAAATGAAGACCGTTTAAAGCACAAATGCCTGGCACCCATTCCATGGGTCCCAACTCTCCAGGTTGAAGGGAATATTACTACAGCTATAACATGTACGGGAAACCTAGAGAACGGACACACTGTGAATACGAAAGGTTTCTAAAACTCAACGAATAGTCCCTCTCCTGGTGCTCCAGTTTGACATTCCATCTGCTTTACTATCAACCTCCCAACTTGGAGAGACAGCCCCTTTAATCTCCTGGTTCGCACAGGTTTCCAGTTTGGCAGAGGATGAAAGGGAAGAGGGAGAACCAATGAGAGAGTAGCTGTTAGGCATTTGGACGGGCACATATCACTCTAAATTCCCGGCCGGAAGAAGAATTAACCAAAGTCTCAGCCCCCCACCGGGTACCAGCATAGGTCCTGAACCAAAATTTTGGACTTGCGGTCAGCTCACCAAAAACGAGTTGAAAAATGGAGCTCAGGGGCACAGCAATTCACAAACTGGCCGAGTAATAAAGGCCAAGTATCGTCCAAAAATCTGTTGAGGGAAGGCAACGAGGCGGACTTGAAAGCGAGGCAGAATAGCAGGAAACAGATTTCAAGAGGTACGTTGGAATCGCCTTTAAAGCACAAGAAGAGGGGCACCACTTCGACAATGATGCACTTGGCTAAAAAGGGCGTATGTGTTTTCTCCTGAATACATTCAGGAGAACACGCATACGCACTTTTTGGACAAGCAAGCAAGCGGGCAATGCAAATCTGCACTACAAAGAAGTATCACTTCCCACCGGTCAAAAGGAACTTCCACAAAATGTGTAAAAACCAGAAAGGCAAGACAGGCCCTGGAGAACAGGGAGCCTTGTTATGCTGATGGGCGGGATGTAAATTGCCAACTGCCTCTCTGGAGGAGTACATTGTGTTCCCTAAAACAAGTAAAGAACAGAGCTACAGAGCCAAGGGCACTTCCAGTCTAGGGAATATACCTTGGGAAAACTGAAAATCAATAAGACAGAGCCACCCCAAAACTTAGGGCTGCACTTCTTACAAGGACCTCAACTTGGGTACACCTTAAATATCCCAGGAAATATAAAAATGTTTCAAAAAATTGTGGTACTTACGTACGATGGAATATCCCTCAGCCATGAAATCAATGTCATAAGACCAGTAGCAACAAAATGGGTGGATTCAGGTACGATGATTCTAAGTGAAATAAGTCACAGAGAAAAAGAAACTTATCATAAGATATCACTTATGAAGATCCTGTAAACATGGCTACACTTGAACTGAGTTAGGAAAGAGAACAGTGTCTCACATTTAGAAAACACTCTTATGCCTGCTTAAGGGGGAAGGAGAGGTGGGGTGATGCATAAAACCAGAGTTTGATATAAGCACAGGTACCGTTCCAAAAACCAACTATGGAATAGACAAGACCTACACCTTCCTCAGTGAAAGGGACTCAAAACCCCATATTTCCCGCATAGGAATATATCTTACCAGCAAGAATCTTAAAACCTATGTATTTATATGTCTCCATAAGGGAATCAAGTGTGTCTAGACTGGCATAAACATGGCAGCGAGAATCAGCTCAAACCCACTATAAAAAGGAATTTCAAAAACAAAACAAAAAAAGTGGGAAATTCTTTACAATTCCTTCAGGGTCTCTGATGAAACCTGGAATGACCCTATCTACAATGACAGCTGGATGTGGCATAAGGAGGGACACTTGGAACTGAGACAATTGGTGAGATTGGGTGAGCAAATGCAGACCCTTTAAAGCACAAATGCCTGGCACCCATTCCATGGGTCCCAACTCTCCAGGTTGAAGGGAATATTACTACAGCTATAATATGTACAGGAAACCTAGAGAACGGACACACTGGGACTACGAAAGGTTTCTAAAACTCAACTAATAGTCCCTCTCCTGGTGCTCCGGTTTGACTTTCCATCTGCTTTACTATCAACCTCCCAACTTGGAGAGACAGCCCCTTTAACCGCCTGGTTCACACATGTTTCCAATTTGGCAGAGGATGAAAGGGAAGAGGGAGAACCAATGAGAGAGTAGCTGTTAGGCATTTGGACGGGCACATATCACTGTAATTTCCCGGCAGGAAGAAAAATTAACCAAAGTCTCAGCCCCCCACCGGGAACCAGCATATGTCATGAACCATAATTTTGGACTTGCGGTCAGCTCACAAAAAACGAGTTGAAAAATGGAGCTCAGGGGCACAGCAATTCACAAACTGGCCGAGTAATAAAGGACAACTATCGTCCAAAAATATGTGGAGGGAAGGCAACCAGGCAGACTTGAAAGCGAGGCAGAAGAGCAGGAAACAGATTTCAAGAGGTACGTTGGAATCGCCTTTAAAGCACAGGAAGAGGGGCACAACTTCGACAATGATGCACTTGGCCAAAAAGGGCGTATGCGTTTTCTCCTGAATATATTCAGGAGAAAACGCATACGCCCTTTTTGGCCAAGCAAGCAAGCGGGAAATGCAAATCTGCACTACAAAGAAGTATCAATTCCCACCGGTCAAAAAGGACATCCACAAGATGTGTAAAAACCAGAAAGGCAAGACCGGCCCTGGAGAACAGGGGGCCTTGTTATGCTGACGGGCGGGATGTAAATTGCCACCTGCCTCTCTGCAGGAGTACATTGTGTTCCCTAAAACAAGTAAAGAACAGAGCTACAGAGCCAAGGGCACTTCCAGTCTAGGGAATATACCTTGGGAAAACTGAAAATCAATAAGACAGAGCGACCCCAAAATTTAGGGCTGCACTGCTTACCAGGACCTCAACTTGTGTACACCTTAAATATCCCAGGAAATATAAAAATGGTTCAAAAAATTGTGGTACTTACATACGATGGAATATCCCTCAGCCATGAAATCAATGTCATAAGACCAGTAGCAGCAAAATGGGTGGATTCAGGTATGATGATTCTAAGTGAAATAAGTCACACAGAAAAAGAAACTTATCATAAGATATCACTTATGAAGATCCTGTAAACATGGCTACACTTGAACTGAGTTAGGAAAGAGAACAGTGTCTCACATTTAGAAAACACTCTTATGCCTGCTTAAGGGGGAAGGAGAGGTGGGGTGATGCATAAAACTAGAGTTTGATATAAGCACAGGTACCGTTCCAAAAACCAACTATGGAATAGACAAGACCTACACCTTCCTCAGTGAAAGGGACTCAAAACCCCATATTTCCCGCAGAGGAATATATCTGACTAGTAAGAATCTTAAAACCTATGTATGCATATGTCTCCGTAAGGGAATCAAGTGTGTCTAGACTGGCATAAACATGGCAGTGGGAATCAGCTCAAACCCACTATAAAAAGGAATTTCAAAAACAAAACAAAAAAACTGGGAAATTCTTTACAATTCCTTCAGGGTCTCTGATGAAACCTGGAATGACCCTGTCTATAATGACAGCTGGATGTGGCATAAGGAGGGACACTTGGGACTGAGAGGATTGGTGAGATTGGGTGAGCAAATGCAGACCCTTTAAAGCACAAATGCCTGGCACCCATTCCATGGGTCCCAACTCTCCAGGTTGAAGGGAATATTACTACAGCTATAACATGTACGGGAAACCTAGAGAACGGACACACTGTGAATACGAAAGGTTTCTAAAACTCAACGAATAGTCCCTCTCCTGGTGCTCCGGTTTGACTTTCCATCTGCTTTACTATCAACCTCACAACTTGGAGAGACAGCCCCTTTAACCTCCTGGTTCGCACAGGTTTCCAATTTGGCAGAGAATGAAATGGAAGAGGGAGAACCAATGAGAGAGTAGCTGTTAGGCATTTGGACGGGCACATATCACTCTAACTTCCCGGCAGGAAGACAAATTAACCAAAGTCTAAGCCCCCCAATGGGAACCAGCATAGGTCCTGAACCAAAATGTTGGACTTGCGCTCAGCTCACCAAAAACGAGTTGAAAAATGGAGCTCAGGGGCACAGCAATTCACAAACTGGCCGAGTAATAAAGGACAACTATCGTCCAAAAATCTGTTGAGGGAAGGCAACGATGCGGACTTGAAAGCGAGGCAGAATAGCAGGAAACAGATTTCAAGAGTTAGGTTGGAATCGCCTTTAAAGCACAGGAAGAGGGGCACAACTTCGACAATGATGGACTTGGCCAAAAAGGGCGTATGAGTTTTCTCTTGAATATATTCAGGAGAAAACGCATACGCCCTTTTTGGCCAAGCAAGCAAGCGGGCAATGCAAATCTGCACTACAAAGAAGTATCACTTCCCACTGGTCAAAAGGGACATCCACAAAATGTGTAAAAACCAGAAAGGCAAGACAGGCCCTGGAGAACAGGGAGCCTTGTTATGCTGATGGGCAGCATGTAAATTGCCAACTGCCTCTCTGGAGGAGTACATTGTGTTCCCTAAATCAAGTAAAGAACTGAGCTACAGAGCCAAGGGCACTTCCAGTCTAGGGAATATACCTTGGGAAAACTGAAAATCAATAAGACAGAGCCATCCCAAAATTTAGGTCTGCACTGCTTATAAGGACCTCAACTTGGGTACACCTTAAATATCCCAGGAAATATAAAAATGGTTCAAAAATTGTGGTACTTATGTACGATGGAATATCCCTCAGCCATGAAATCAATGTCATAAGACCAGTAGCAGCAAAATGGGTGGATTCAGGTACGATGATTCTAAGTGAAATAAGTCACACAGAAAAAGAAACTTATCATAAGATATCACTTATGAAGATCCTGTAAACATGGCTACACTTGAACAGAGTTAGGAAAGAGAACAGTGTCTCACATTTAGAAAACACTCTTATGCCTGCTTAAGGGGGAAGGAGAGGTGGGGTGATGCATAAAACCAGAGTTTGATATAAGCACAGGTACCGTTCCAAAAACCAACTATGGAATAGACAAGACCTACACCTTCCTCAGTGAAAGGGACTCAAAACCCCATATTTCCCGCAGAGGAATATATCTGACTAGTAAGAATCTTAAAACCTATGAATTGATATGTCACCGTAAGGGAATCAAGTGTGTCTAGACTGGCATAAACATGGCAGCGAGAATCAGCTCAAACCCACTATAAAAAGGAATTTCAAAAACAAAACAAAAAAACTGGGAAATTCTTTCCAATTCCTTCAGGGTCTCTGATGAAACCTGGAATGACCCTATCTACAACGACAGCTGGATGTGGCAGAAGGCTGGACACTTGGGACTGAGAGGATTGGTGAGATTGGGTGAGCAAATGCAGACCCTTTAAAGCAATAATGCATGGCACCCATTCCATGGGTCCCAACTCTCCAGGTTGAAGGGAATATTACTACAGTTATAACATGTACGGGAAACCTAGAGAACGGACACACTGTGAATACGAAAGGTTTCTAAAACTCAACGAATAATCCCTCTCCTGGTGCTCCGGTTTGACATTCCATCTGCTTTACTATCAATCTCCCAAGTTGGAGAGACAGCCCCTTTAAACTCTTGGTTTGCACAGGTTTCCAATTTGGCAGAGGATGAAAGGGAAGAGGGAGAACCAATGAGAGAGTAGCTGTTAGGCATTTGGACGGGCACCTATCACTCTAACTTCCCGGCAGGAAGAAGAAGTAACCAAAGTCTCAGCCCCCCACCGGGAAACAGCATAGGTCCTGAACCAAAATGTGGACTTGCGGTCAGCTCACAAAGCGAGTTGAAAAATGGAGCTCAGGGGCACAGCAATTCACAAACTGGCCGAGTAATAAAGGACAACTATCGTCCAAAAATCTGTTGAGGGAAGGCAACGAGGCGGACCTGAAAGAGAGGCAGAATAGCAGGAAACAGATTTCAAGAGGTACGTTTGAATCACCTTTGAAGCACAGGAAGAGGCGCACAACTTCGACATTGATGCACTTGGCCAAAAAGGGAGTATGCGTTTTCTCCTGAATATATTCAGGAGAAAATGCATACGACCTTTTGGGCCAAGCAAGCAAGCGGGCAATGCAAATCTGCACTACAAAGAAGTATCACTTCCCACTGGTCAAAAGGGACTTCCACAAAATATGTAAAAACCAGAAAGGCAAGACAGGCCCTGGAAAACAGGGAGCCTTGTTATGCTGATGGGTGGGATGTAAATTGCCAACTGCCTCTCTGGAGGAGTGCATTGTGTTCCCTAAATCAAGTAAACAACAGAGCTACAGAGCCAAGGGCACTTCCAGTCTAGGGAATATACCTGGGGAATACTGAAAATCAATAAGACAGAGCCACTCCAAAATTTAGGCCTGCACTGCTTACAAGGACCTCAACTTGGGTACACCTTAAATATCCCAGGAAATATAAAAATGGTTCAAAAAATTGTGGTACTTAGTTACGATGGAATATCCCTCAGCCATGAAATCAATGTCATAAGACCAGTAGCAGCAAAATGGGTGGATTCAGGTACGATGATTCTAAGTGAAATGAGTCACACAGAAAAAGAAACTTATCATAAGATATCACTTATGAAGATCCTGTAAACATGGCTACACTTGAACTGAGTTAGGAAAGAGAACAGTGTCTCACATTTAGAAAACACTCTTATGCCTGCTTAAGGGGGAAGGAGAGGTGGGGTGATGCATAAAACCAGAGTTTGATATAAGCACATGTACCGTTCCAAAAACCATCTATGTAATAGACAAGACCTACACCTTCCTCAGTGAAAGGGACTCAAAACCCCATATTTCCCGCAGAGGAATATATCTGACTAGTAAGAATCTTAAAACCTATGTATTCATATGTCTCCGTAAGGGAATCAAGTGTGTCTAGACTGGCATAAACATGGCAGTGGTAATCAGCTCAAACCCACTATAAAAAGGAATTTCAAAAACAAAACAAAAAAACTGGGAAATTCTTTACAATTCCTTCAGGGTCTCTGATGAAACGTGGAATGACCCTATCTATAATGACAGCTGGATGTGGCATAAGGAGGGACACTTGGGACTGAGAGGATTGGTGAGATTGGGTGAGCAAATGCAGACCCTTTAAAGCACAAATGCCTGGCACACATTCCATGGGTCCCAACTCTCCAGGTTGAAGGGAATATTACTACAGCTATAACATGTACGGGAAACCTAGAGAACGGACACACTGTGAATACGAAAGGTTTCTAAAACTCAACGAATAGTCCCTCTCCTGGTGCTCCGGTTTGACTTTCCATCTGCTTTACTATCAACCTCACAACTTGGAGAGACAGCCCCTTTAACCTCCTGGTTCGCACAGGTTTCCAATTTGGCAGAGAATGAAATGGAAGAGGGAGAACCAATGAGAGAGTAGCTGTTAGGCATTTGGACGGGCACATATCACTCTAACTTCCCGGCAGGAAGACAAATTAACCAAAGTCTAAGCCCCCCACCGGGAACCAGCATAGGTCCTGAACCAAAATGTTGGACTTGCGCTCAGCTCACCAAAAACGAGTTGAAAAATGGAGCTCAGGGGCACAGCAATTCACAAACTGGCCGAGTAATAAAGGACAACTATCGTCCAAAAATCTGTTGAGGGAAGGCAACGATGCGGACTTGAAAGCGAGGCAGAATAGCAGGAAACAGATTTCAAGAGGTAGGTTGGAATCGCCTTTAAAGCACAGGAAGAGGGGCACAACTTCGACAATGATACACTTGGCCAAAAAGGGCGTATGCGTTTTCTCCTGAATATATTCAGGAGAAAACGCATACGCCCTTTTTGGCCAAGCAAGAAAGTGGGCAATGCAAATCTGCACTACGAAGAAGTTTCACTTCCCATGGGTCGAAAGGGACATCCACAAAATGTGTAAAAACCAGAAAGGCAAGACAGGCCCTGGAGAACTAGGAGCCTTGTTATGCTGATGGGCGGGATGTAAATTGCCAACTGCCTCTCTGGAGGAGTGCATAGTGTTCCCTAAATCAAGTAAAAAACAGAGCTACAGAGCCAAGAGCACTTCCAGTCTAGGGAATATGTCTTGGGACAACTGAAAATCAATAAGACAGAGCCACCCCAAAATTTAGGGCTGTACTGCTTACAAGGACCTCAACTTGGGTACACCTTAAATATTCCAGGAAATATAAAAATGGTTCAAAAAATTGTGGTACTTACGTACGATGGAATATCCCTCAGCCATGAAATCAATGTCATAAGACCAGTAGCAGCAAAATGGGTGGATTCAGGTACGATGATTCTAAGTGAAATAAGTCACACAGAAAAAGAAACTTATCATAAGATATCACTTATGAAGATCCTGTAAACATGGCTACACTAGAACTGAGTTAGGAAAGAGAACAGTGTCTCACATTTAGAAAACACTCTTATGCCTGCTTAAGGGGGAAGGAGAGGTGGGGTGATGCATAAAACCAGAGTTTGATATAAGCACAGGTACCGTTCCAAAAACCAACTATGGAATACACAAGACCTACACCTTCCTCAGTGAAAGGGACTCAAAACCCCATATTTCCTGCAGAGGAATATATCTGACTAGTAAGAATCTTAAAACCTATGTATTGATATGTCTCCGTAAGGGAATCAAGTGTGTCTAGACTGGCATAAACATGGCAGCGAGAATCAGCTCAAACCCACTATAAAAAGGAATTTCAAAAACAAAACAAAAAAACTGGTAAATTCTTTACAATTCCTTCAGGGTCTCTGATGAAACCTGGAATGACCCTATCTACAATGACAGCTGGATGTGGCATAAGGAGGGACACTTGGGACTGAGACGATTGGTGAGATTGGGTGAGCAAATGCAGACCCTTTAAAGCACAAATGCCTGGCACCCATTCCATGGGTCCCAACTCTCCAGGTTGAAGGGAATATTACTACAGCTATAACATGTACGGGAAACCTAGAGAACGGACACACTGTGAATACGAAAGGTTTCTAAAACTCAACGAATAGTCCCTCTCCTGGTGCTGCGGTTTCACTTTCCATCTGCTTTACTATCAACCTCCCAACTGGGAGAGACAACCTCTTTAACCTCCTGGTTCGCACAGGTTTCCAATTTGGCAGAGGATGAAAGGGAAGAGGGAGAACCAATGAGAGAGTAGCTGTTAGGCATTTGGACGGGCACATATCACTCTAACTTCCTGGCAGGAAGAAGAATTAACCAAAGTCTCAGCCCCCCTCCGGGAACCAGCATAGGTCCTGAAACAAAATGTTGGACTTGCGGTCAGCTCACCAAAAACGAGTTGAAAAATGGAGCTCAGGGGCACAGCAATTCACAAACTGGCCGAGTAATAAAGGACAACTATCGTCCAAAAATCTTTTGAGGGAAGGCAACGAGGGGGACTTGAAAGCGAGGCAGAATAGCAGGAAACAGATTTCAAGAGGTACGTTGGAATCGCCTTTAAAGCACAGGAAGAGTGGCACAACTTCGACAATGATGGACTTGGCCAAAAAGGGCGTATGAGTTTTCTCTTGAATATATTCAGGAGAAAACGCATACGCCCTTTTTGGCCAAGCAAGCAAGCGGGCAATGCAAATCTGCACTACAAAGAAGTATCACTTCCCACCGGTCAAAAGGGACATCCACAAAATGTGTAAAAACCAGAAAGGCAAGACAGGCCCTGGAGAACAGGGAGCCTTGTTATGCTGATGGGCAGCATGTAAATTGCCAACTGCCTCTCTGGAGGAGTACATTGTGTTCCCTAAAACAAGTAAAGAACTGAGCTACAGAGCCAAGGGCACTTCCAGTCTAGGGAATATACCTTGGGAAAACTGAAAATCAATAAGACAGAGCCATCCCAAAATTTAGGTCCGCACTGCTTATAAGGACCTCAACTTGGGTACACCTTAAATATCCCAGGAAATATAAAAATGGTTCAAAAATTGTGGTACTTATGTACGATGGAATATCCCTCAGCCATGAAATCAATGTCATAAGACCAGTAGCAGCAAAATGGGTGGATTCAGGTACGATGATTCTAAGTGAAATAAGTCACACAGAAAAAGAAACTTATCATAAGATATCACTTATGAAGATCCTGTAAACATGGCTACACTTGAACAGAGTTAGGAAAGAGAACAGTGTCTCACATTTAGAAAACACTCTTATGCCTGCTTAAGGGGGAAGGAGAGGTGGGGTGATGCATAAAACCAGAGTTTGATATAAGCACAGGTACCGTTCCAAAAACCAACTATGGAATAGACAAGACCTACACCTTCCTCAGGGAAAGGGACTCAAAACCCCATATTTCCCGCAGAGGAATATATCTGACTAGTAAGAATCTTAAAACCTATGAATTGATATGTCACCGTAAGGGAATCAAGTGTGTCTAGACTGGCATAAACATGGCAGCGAGAATCAGCTCAAACCCACTATAAAAAGGAATTTCAAAAACAAAACAAAAAAACTGGGAAATTCTTTCCAATTCCTTCAGGGTCTCTGATGAAACCTGGAATGACCCTATCTACAACGACAGCTGGATGTGGCAGAAGGCTGGACACTTGGGACTGAGAGGATTGGTGAGATTGGGTGAGCAAATGCAGACCCTTTAAAGCAATAATGCATGGCACCCATTCCATGGGTCCCAACTCTCCAGGTTGAAGGGAATATTACTACAGTTATAACATGTACGGGAAACCTAGAGAACGGACACACTGTGAATACGAAAGGTTTCTAAAACTCAACGAATAGTCCCTCTCCTGGTGCTCCGGTTTGACATTCCATCTGCTTTACTATCAATCTCCCAAGTTGGAGAGACAGCCCCTTTAAACTCTTGGTTTGCACAGGTTTCCAATTTGGCAGAGGATGAAAGGGAAGAGGGAGAACCAATGAGAGAGTAGCTGTTAGGCATTTGGACGGGCACCTATCACTCTAACTTCCCGGCAGGAAGAAGAAGTAACCAAAGTCTCAGCCCCCCACCGGGAAACAGCATAGGTCCTGAACCAAAATATGGACTTGCGGTCAGCTCACAAAGCGAGTTGAAAAATGGAGCTCAGGGGCACAGCAATTCACAAACTGGCCGAGTAATAAAGGACAACTATCGTCCAAAAATCTGTTGAGGGAAGGCAACGAGGCGGACCTGAAAGAGAGGCAGAATAGCAGGAAACAGATTTCAAGAGGTACGTTTGAATCACCTTTGAAGCACAGGAAGAGGCGCACAACTTCGACATTGATGCACTTGGCCAAAAAGGGAGTATGCGTTTTCTCCTGAATATATTCAGGAGAAAACGCATACGACCTTTTGGGCCAAGCAAGCAAGCGGGCAATGCAAATCTGCACTACAAAGAAGTATCACTTCCCACTGGTCAAAAGGGACTTCCACAAAATATGTAAAAACCAGAAAGGCAAGACAGGCCCTGGAAAACAGGGAGCCTTGTTATGCTGATGGGTGGGATGTAAATTGCCAACTGCCTCTCTGGAGGAGTGCATTGTGTTCCCTAAATCAAGTAAACAACAGAGCTACAGAGCCAAGGGCACTTCCAGTCTAGGGAATATACCTGGGGAATACTGAAAATCAATAAGACAGAGCCACTCCAAAATTTAGGCCTGCACTGCTTACAAGGACCTCAACTTGGGTACACCTTAAATATCCCAGGAAATATAAAAATGGTTCAAAAAATTGTGGTACTTAGTTACGATGGAATATCCCTCAGCCATGAAATCAATGTCATAAGACCAGTAGCAGCAAAATGGGTGGATTCAGGTACGATGATTCTAAGTGAAATGAGTCACACAGAAAAAGAAACTTATCATAAGATATCACTTATGAAGATCCTGTAAACATGGCTACACTTGAACTGAGTTAGGAAAGAGAACAGTGTCTCACATTTAGAAAACACTCTTATGCCTGCTTAAGGGGGAAGGAGAGGTGGGGTGATGCATAAAACCAGAGTTTGATATAAGCACATGTACCGTTCCAAAAACCATCTATGTAATAGACAAGACCTACACCTTCCTCAGTGAAAGGGACTCAAAACACCATATTTCCCGCAGAGGAATATATCTGACTAATAAGAATCTTAAAACCTTTGTATTGATATGTCTCCGTAAGGGAATCAAGTGTGTCTAGACTGGCATAAACATGGCAGTGAGAATCAGCTCAAACCGACTATAAAAAGGAATATCAAAAACAAAACAAAAAAACTGGGAAATTCTTCACAATTCCTTCAGGGTCTCTGATGAAACCTGGAATGACCCTATCTACAATGACAGCTGGATGTGGCATAAGGAGGGACACTTGGGACTGAGACGATTGGTGAGATTGGGTGAGCAAATGCAGACCCTTTAAAGCACAAATGCCTGGCACCCATTCCATGGGTCCCAACTCTCCAGGTTGAAGGGAATATTACTACAGATATAACATGTACGGGAAACCTAGAGTATGGACACACTGTGAATACGAAAGGTTTCTAAAACTCAAAGAATAGTCCCTCTCTTGGTGCTCCGGTTTGACTTTCCATCTGCTTTACTATCAACCTCCCAACTTGGAGAGACAGCCCCTTTAACCTCATGGTTCGCACCGGTTTCCAATTTGGCAGAGGATGAAAGGGAAGAAGGAGAACCAATGAGAGAGTAGCTGTTAGGTATTTGGACGGGCACATATCACTCTAACTTCCTGGCAGGAAGAAGAAGTAACCAAAGTCTCAGCCCCCCACCGGGAACCAGCATAGGTCCTGAACCAAAATTTTGGACTTGCGGTCAGCTCACAAAAACGAGTTGAAAAATGGAGCTCAGGGGCACAGCAATTCACAAACTGGCCGAGTAATAAAGGACAACTATCGTCCAAAAATCTGTTGAGGGAAGGCAACGAGGCGGACCTGAAAGCGAGGCAGAATAGAAGGAAACAGATTTCAAGAGGTACGTTGGAATCACCTTTAAAGCACAGGAAGAGGGGCACAACTTCGACAATGATGCACTAGGCCAAAAAGGGCGTATGCGTTTTCCCCTGAATATATTCAGGAGAAAACGCATACGCCCTTATGGGCCAAGCAAGCAAGCGGGCAATGCAAATCTGCACTACAAAGAAGTATCACTTCCCACCGGTCAAAAGGGACTTCCACAAAATATGTAAAAACCAGAAAGGCAAGACAGGCCCTGGAGAACAGGGAGCCTTGTTATGCTGATGGGCGGGATGTAAATTGCCAACTGCCTCTCTGGAGGAGTACATTGTGTTCCCTGAAACAAGTAAAGAACAGAGCTACAGAGCCAAGGGCATTTCCAGTCTAGGGAATATACCTTGGGAAAACTGAAAATCAATAAGACAGAGCCATCCCAAAATTCAGGGCTGCACTGCTTACAAGGACCTCAACTTGGGTACACCTTAAATATCCCAGGAAATATAAAAATGGTTCAAAAAATTGTGGTACTTACGTACGATGGAATATCCCTCAGCCATGAAATCAATGTCATAAGACCAGTAGCAGCAAAATGGGTGGATTCAGGTACGATGATTCTAAGTGAAACAAGTCACAGAGAAAAAGAAACTTATCATAAGATATCACTTATGAAGATCCTGTAAACATGGCTACACTTGAACTGAGTTAGGAAAGAGAACAGAGTCTCACATTTAGAAAACACTCTTATGCCTCCTTAAGGGGGAAGGAGAGGTGGGGTGATGCATAAAACCAGAGTTTGATATAAGCACAGGTACCGTTCCAAAAACCAACTATGGAATAGACAAGACCTACACCTTCCTCAGTGAAAGGGACTCAAAACCCCATATTTCCCGCAGAGGAATATATCTGACTAGTAAGAATCTTAAAACCTCTGTATTGATATGTCTCCGTAAGGGAATCAAGTGTGTCTAGACTGGCATAAACATGGCAGCGAGAATCAGCTCAAACTCACTATAAAAAGGAATTTTAAAAACAAAACAAAAAAACTGGGAAATTCTTTACAATTCCTTCAGGGTCTCTGATGAAACCTGGAATGACACTATCTACAATGACAGCTGGATGTGGCATAAGGAGGGACACTTGGGACTGAGACGATTGGTGAGATTGGGTGAGCAAATGCAGACCCTTTAAAGCACAAATGCCTGGCACACATTCCATGGGTCCCAACTCTCCAGGTTGAAGGGAATATTACTACAGCTATAACATGTACGGGAAAACTAGAGAACGGACCCACTGTGAATACGAAAGGTTTCTAAAACTCAACGAATAGTCCCTCTCCTGGTGCTCCGGTTTGACTTTCCATCTGCTTTACTATCAATCTCCCATCTTGGAGAGACAGCCCCTTTAACCTCCTGGTTCCCACAGGTTGCCAATTTGGCAGAGGATGAAAGGGAAGAGGGAGAACCAATGAGAGGGTAGCTGTTAGGCATTTGGACGGGCACATATCACTCTAACTTCCTGTCAGGAAGAAGAATTAACCAAAGTCTCAGCCCCCCACCGGGAACCAGCATAGGTCCTGAAACGAAAGGTTGGACTTGCGGTCAGCTCACCAAAAACGAGTTGAAAAATGGAGCTCAGGGCACAACAATTCACAAACTGGCTGAGTAATAAAGGACAACTATCGTCCAAAAATCTGTTGAGGGAAGGCAACGAGGCGGACTTGAAAGCGAGGCAGAATATCAGGAAACAGATTTCAAGAGGTACGTTGGAATCGCCTTTAAAGCACAGGAAGAGGGGCACAACTTCGCCAATGATGCACTTGGCCACAAAGGGCGTATGCGTTTTCTCCTGAATATATTCAGGAGAAAACGCATACGCCCTTTTTGGCCAAGCAAGCAAGCGGGCAATGCAAATCTGCACTACAAAGAAGTATCACTTCCCTCTGGTCAAAAGGGACATCCACAAAATGTGTAAAAACCAGAAAGGCAAGACAGGCCCTGGAGAACAGGGAGCCTTGTTATGCTGATGGGCGGGATGTAAATTGCCAACTGCCTCTCTGGAGGAGTGCATTGTGTTCCCTAAATCAAGTAAACAACAGAGCTACAGAGCCAAGAGCACTTCCAGTCTAGGGAATATACCTTGGGAAAACTGAAAATCAATAAGAGAGAGCCACCCCAAAATTTAGGGCTGCACTGCTTACAAGGACCTCAACTTGGGTACACTTTAAATATCCCAGGAAATATAAAAATGGTTCAAAAAATTGTGATACTTACGTACGATAGAATATCCCTCAGCCATGAAATCAATGTCATAAGACCAGTAGCAGCAAAATGGGTGGATTCAGGTACGATGATTCTAAGTGAAATAAGTCACACAGAAAAAGAAACTTATCATAAGATATCACTTACGAAGGTCCTGTAAACATGGCTACACTTGAACTGAGTTAGGAAAGAGAACAGAGTCTCACATTTAGAAAACACTCTTATGCCTGCTTAAGGGGGAAGGAGAGCTGGGGTGATGCATAAAACCAGAGTTTGATATAAGCACAGGTACCGTTCCAAAAACCAACTATGGAATAGACAAGACCTACACCTTCCTCAGTGAAAGGGACTCAAAACCCCATATTTCCCGCAGAGGAATATATCTGACTAGTAAGAATCTTAAAACCTCTGTATTGATATGTCTCCGTAAGGGAATCAAGTGTGTCTAGACTGGTATAAACATGGCAGCGAGAATCAGCTCAAACTCACTATAAAAAGGAATTTTAAAAACAAAACAAAAAAACTGGGAAATTCTTTACAATTCCTTCAGGCTCTCTGATGAAACCTGGAATGACCCTATCTACAATGACAGCTGGATGTGGCATAAGGAGGGACAGTTGGGACTGAGAGGATTGGTGAGATTGGGTGAGCAAATGCAGACCCTTTAAAGCACAAATGCCTGGCACCCATTCCATGGGTCCCAACTCTCCAGGTTGAAGGGAATATTACTACAGCTATAACATGTACGGGAAAACTAGAGAACGGACCCACTGTGAATACGAAAGGTTTCTAAAACTCAACGAATAGTCCCTCTCCTGGTGCTCCGGTTTGACTTTCCATATGCTTAACTATCAATCTCCCATCTTGGAGAGACATTCCCTTTAAGCTCCTGGTTGGCACAGGTTGCCAATTTGGCAGAGGATGAAAGGGAAGAGGGAGAACCAATGAGAGAGTAGCTGTTAGGCATTTGGACGGGCACATATCACTCTAACTTCCCGGCAGGAAGAAGAAGTAACCAAAGTCTCAGCCCCCCACCGGGAACCAGCATAGGTCCTGAACCAAAATTTTGTTCTTGCGGTCAGCTCACAAAAACGAGTTAAAAATGGAGCTCAGGGGCACAGCAATTCACAAACTGGCCGAGTAATAAAGGACAACTATCGTCCAAAAATCTGTTGAGGGAAGGCAACGAGGCGGACCTGAAAGTGAGGCAGAATATCAGGAAACAGATTTCAAGAGGTACGTTGGAATCACCTTTAAAGCACAGGAAGAGGGGCACAACTTCGACAATGATGCACTTGGCCACAAAGGGCGTATGCGTTTTCTCCTGAATATATTCAGGAGAAAACGCATACGCCCTTTGTGGCCAAGCAAGCACGCGGGCAATGCAAATCTGCACTACAAAGAAGTATCACTTCCCACCGGTCAAAAGGGACATCCACAAAATGTGTAAAAACCAGAAAGGCAAGACAGGCCCTGGAGAACAGGGAGCCTTTTTATGCTGATGGGCGGGATGTAAATTGCCAACTGCCTCTCTGGAGGAGTGCATTGTGTTCCCTAAATCAAGTAAACAACAGAGCTACAGAGCCAAGGGCACTTCCAGTCTAGGGAATATACCTTGGGAAAACTGAAAATCAATAAGACAGAGCCACCCCAAAATTTAGGGCTGCACTGCTTACAAGGACCTCAACTTGGGTACACCTTAAATATCCCAGGAAATATAAAAATGGTTCAAAAAAATGTGGTATTAACGTATGATGGAATATCCCTCAGCCATGAAATCAATGTCATAAGACCAGTAGCAGCAAAATGGGTGGATTCAGGTAAGATGATTCTAAGTGAAATGAGTCACACAGAAAAAGAAACTTATCATAAGATATCACTTATGAAGATCCTGTAAACATGGCTACACTTGAACTGAGTTAGGAAAGAGAACAGTGTCTCACATTTAGAAAACACTCTTATGCCTGCTTAAGGGGGAAGGAGAGGTGGGGTGATGCATAAAACCAGAGTTTGATATAAGAACAGGTACCGTTCCAAAAACCAACTATGGAATAGACAAGACCTACACCTTCCTCAGTGAAAGGGACTCAATACCCCATATTTCCCGCAGAGGAATATATCTGACTAGTAAGAATCTTAAAACCTATGTATTCATATGTCTCCGTAAGGGAATCAAGTGTGTCTAGACTGGCATAAACATGGCAGCGAGAATCAGCTCAAACCCACTATAAAAAGGAATTGCAAAAACAAAAAAAGAAAACTGGGAAATTCTTTACAATTCCTTCAGGGTCTCTGATGAAACCTGGAATGACCCTATCTACAACGACAGCTGGATGTGGCATAAGGCTGCACACTTGGGAATGAAATGATTGGTGAGATTGGGTGAGCAAATGCAGACCCTTTAAAGCAATAATGCATGGCACCCATTCCATGGGTCCCAACTCTCCAGGTTGAAGGGAATATTACTACAGTTATAACATGTACGTGAAACCTAGAGAACGGACACACTGTGAATACGAAATGTTTCTAAAACTCAACGAATAGTCCCTCTCCTGGTGCTCCGGTTTGACTTTCCATCTGCTTTACTATCAATCTCCCAAGTTGGAGAGACAGCCCCTTTAACCTCCTGGTTCTCACAGGTTTCCAATTTGGCAGTGGATGAAAGGGAATAGGGAGAACCAATGAGAGAGTAGCTGTTAGGCATTTGGACGGGCACATATCACTCTATATTCCTGGCAGGAAGAAGAAGTAACCAAAGTCTCAGCCCCCCACCGGGAACCAGTATAGGTCCTGAACCAAAATTTTGGACTTGCGGTCAGCTCACAAAAACGAGTTGAAAAATGGAGCTCAGGGGCACAGCAATTCACAAACTGGCTGAGTAATAAAGGACAACTATCATCCTAAAATCTGTTGAGGGAAGGCAACGAGGCGGACCTGAAAGCGAGGCAGAATAGTAGGAAACAGATTTCAAGAGGTACGTTGGAATCGCCTTTAAAGCACAGGAAGAGGGGCACAACTTCGACAATGATGCACTTGGCCAAAAAGGGCGTATGCGTTTTCTCCTGAATATATTCAGGAGAACACGCATACGCCCTTTTTGGCCAAGCAAGCAAGCAGGCAATGCAAATCTGCACTACAAAGAAGTATCACTTCCCACTGGTCAAAAGGGACTTCCACAAACTATATAAAAACCAGAAAGGCAAGACAGGCCCTGGAGAAGAGGAAGCCTTGTTATGCTGATGGGCGGGATGTAAATTGCCAACTGCCTCTCTGGAGGAGTACATTGTGTTCCCTAAAACAAGTAAAGAACAGAGATACAGAGCCAAGGGCACTTCTAGTCTAGGGAATATACCTTGGGAAAACTGAAAATCAATAAGAAAGAGCCACCCCAAAACTTAGGGCTGCACTGCTTACAAGGACCACAACTTGGGTACACCTTAAATATCCCAGGAAATATAAAAATGGTTCAAAAATTGTGGTACTTACGTACGATGGAATATCCCTCAGCCATGAAATCAATGTCATAAGACCAGTAGCAGCAAAATGGGTGGATTCAGGTACGATGATTCTAAGTGAAATAAGTCACACAGAAAAAGAAACTTATCATAAGATATCACTTATGAAGATCTTGTAAACATGGCTACACTTGAACTGAGTTAGGAAAGAGAACAGTGTCTCACATTTAGAAAACACTCTTATGCCTGCTTAAGTGGGAAAGAGAGGTGGGGTGATGCATAAAACCAGAGTTTGATATAAGCACAGGTACCGTTCCAAAAACCAACTATGGAATAGAAAAGACCTACACCTTCCTCAGTGAAAGGGTCTCAAAACACCATATTTCCCGCAGAGGAATATATCTGACTAGTAAGAATCTTAAAACCTATGTATTGATATGTCTCCGTAAGGGAATCAAGTGTGTCTAGACTGGCATAAACATGGCAGCGAGAATCAGCTCAAACCCACTATAAAAAGGAATTTCAAAAACAAAACAAAAAAAATAGGAAATTCTTTAAAACTCCTTCAGGGTCTCTGATGAAACCTGGAATGACCCTATCTACAACGACAGCTGGATATGGCATAAGGCTGGACACTTGGGACTGAGAGGATTGGTGAGATTGGGTGAGCAAATGCAGACTCTTTAAAGCAATAATGCATGGCCCCCATTCCATGGGTCCCAACTCTCCAGGTTGAAGGGAATATTACTACAGTTATAACATGTACGTGAAACATAGAGAACGGACCCACTGTGAATACGAAAGGTTTCTAAAACTCAACGAATAGTCCCTCTCCTGGTGCTCCGGTTTGACTTTCCATCTGCTTTACTATCAACCTCCCAACTTGGAGAGACAGCCCCTTTAACCTCCTGGTTCGCACAGGTTGCCAATTTGGCAGAGGATGAAAGGGAAGAGGGAGAACCAATGAGAGAGTAGCTGTTAGGCATTTTGACGGGCACATATTACTCTAACTTCCCGGCAGGAAGAAGAAGTAACCAAAGTCTCAGCACCCCACCGGGAACCAGTATAGGTCCTGAACCAAAATGTTGGACTTGCGGTCAGCTCACAAAAAATGAGTTGAAAAATGGAGCTCAGGGGCACAGCAATTCACAAACTGGACGAGTAGTAAAGGAAAACTATCGTCCAAAAATCTGTTGAGGGAAGGCAACGAAGCGGACTTGAAAGCGAGGCAGAATAGCAGGAAACAGATTTCAAGAAGTACGTTGGAATCGCCTTTAAAGCACAGGAAGAGGGGCACAACTTCGACAATGATGCACTTGGCCAAAAAGGGCGTATGCGTTTTACCCTGAATATATTCAGGAGAAAACGCATAAGCCCTTTTTGGCCAAGCAAGCAAGAGGGCAATGCAAATCTGCACTACAAAGAAGTATGACTTCCCACCGGTTGAAAGGGACATCCACAAAATGTGTAAAATCCAGAAAGGCAAGACAGGCCCTGGAGAACAGGGAGCCTTGTTATGCTGATGGGCGGGATGTAAATTGCCAACTGCCTCTCTGGAGGAGTACATTGTGTTCCCTAAAACAAGTAAAGAACAGAGCTACAGAGCCAAGGGCACTTCCAGCCTAGGGAATATACCTTGGGAAAACTGAAAATCAATAAGACAGAGCCACCCCAAAATTTAGGGCTGCACTGCTTACAAGGACCTCAACTTGGGTACACCTTAAATATCCCAGGAAATATAAAAATGGTTCAAAAAATTGTGGTACTTAGTTACGATGGAATATCCCTCAGCCATGAAATCAATGTCAGAAGACCAGTAGCAGCAAAATGGGTGGATTCAGGTACGATGATTCTAAGTGAAATAAGTCACACAGAAAAAGAAACTTATCATAAGATATCACTTATGAAGATCCTGTAAACATGGCTACACTTGAACTGAGTAAGGAAAGAGAACAGTGTCTCACATTTAGAAAACACTCTTATGCCTGCTTAAGGGGGAAGGAGAGGTGGGGTGATGCATAAAACCAGAGTTTGATATAAGCACAGGTACCGTTCCAAAAACCAACTATGGAATAGACAAGACCTACACCTTCCTCAGTGAAAGGGACTCAAAACCCCATATTTCCCGCAGAGGAATATATCTGACTAGTAAGAATCTTAAAACCTATGTATTGATATGTCTCCGTAAGGGAATCAAGTGTGTCTAGACTGGCATAAACATGGCAGCGAGAATCAGCTCAAACCCACTATAAAAAGGAATTTCAAAAACAAAACAAAAAAACTGGGAAATTCTTTACAATTCCTTCAGGGTCTCTGATGAAACCTGGAATGACCCTATCTACAACGACAGCTGGATATGGCATAAGGAGGGACCCTTTGGACTGAGACGATTGGTGAGATTGGGTGAGCAAATGCAGACCCTTTAAAGCAATAATGCATGGCACCCATTCCATGGGTCCCAACTCTCCAGGTTGAAGGGAATATTACTACAGTTATAACATGTACGGGAACCCTAGAAAACGGACACACTGTGAATACGAAAGGTTTCTAAAACTCAACGAATAGTCCCTGTCCTGGTGCTCCGGTTTGACTTTCCATCCGATTTACTATCAACCTCCCAACTTGGAGAGACATCCCCTTTAACCTCCTGGTTCACACAGGATTCCAAATTGGCAGAGGATGAAAGGGAATAGGGAGAACCAATGAGAGATTAGCTGTTAGGCATTTGGACGGGCACATATCACTGTAACTTCCCGGCAGGAAGAAGAATTAACCAAAGTCTCAGCCACCCACCGGGAACCAGCATAGGTCTTGAACCAAAATTTTGGACCTGCGGTCAGCTCACAAAAAAAGAGTTGATAAATGGAGCTCAGGGGCACAGCAATTCACAAACTGGCCAAGTAATAAAGGACAAGTATCTTCCAAAAATTTGTTGAGGGAAGGCAATGAGGCGGACTTGAAAGCGAGGCACAATAGCAGGAAACACATTTCAAGAGGTACGTTGGAATCGCCTTTAAAGCACAGGAAGAGGGGCACAACTTCGACAATGATGCACTTGGCTAAAAAGGGCGTATGCGTTTTCTCCTTAATATATTCAGGAGAAAACGCATACGCCCTTTTTGGCCAAGCAAGCAAGCGGGCAATGCAAATCTGCCCTGCAAAGAAGTATCACTTCCCACCGGTCAAAAGGGACATCCACAAAATGTGTAAAAACCAGAAAGGCAAGACAGGCCCTGGAGAACAGGGAGCCTTGTTGTGCTGATGGGCGGCATGTAAATTGCCAACTGCCTCTCTGGAGGAGTACATTGTGTTCCCTAAAACAAGTAAAGAACAGAGCTACAGAGCCAAGGGCACTTCCAGTCTAGGGAATATACCTTGGGAAAACTGAAAATCAATAAGACAGAGCCACCCCAAAATTTAGGGCTGCACTGCGTACAAGGACCGCAACTTCGGTACACCTTAAATATCCCAGGAAATATAAAAATGGTTAAAAAAACTGTGGTACTTACGTACGATGGAATATCCCTCAGCCATGAAATCAATGCCATAAGACCAGTAGCAGCAAAATGGGTGGATTCAGGTACGATGATTCTAAGTGAAATAAGTCACATAGAAAAAGAAACTTATCATAAGATATCACTTATGAAGATCCTGTAAACATGGCTACACTTGTACTGAGTAAGGAAAGAGAACAGTGTCTCACATTTAGAAAACACTCTGATGCCTGCTTAAGGGGGAAGGAGAGGTGGGGTGATGCATAAAACCAGAGTTTGATATAAGCACAGTTACCGTTCCAAAAACCAACTATGGAATAGACAAGACCTACACCTTCCTCAGTGAAAGGGACTCAAAACCCCATATTTCCTGCAGAGGAATATATCTGACTAGTAAGAATCTTAAAACCTATGTATTGATATGTCTCCATAAGGGAATCAAGTGTGTCTAGACTGGCATAAGCTTGGCAGCGAGAATCAGCTCAAACCCACTATAAAAAGGAATTTCAAAAACAAAACAAAAAAACGGGGAAATTCTTTACAATTCCTTCAGGGTCTCTGATGAAACCTGGAATGACCCTATCTACAATGACACCTGGATGTGGCATAATGCTGGACACTTGGAACTGAGAGGATTGGTGAGAGTGGGTGAGCAAATGCAGACCCTTTAAAGAAATAATGCATGGCACCCATTCCATGGGTCCCAACTCTCCAGGTTGAAGGGAATATTACTACAGATATAACATGTACGGGAAACCTAGAGAACGGACACACTGTGAATACGAAAGGTTTCTAAAACTCAACGAATAGTCCCTCTCCTGGTGCTCCGGCTTGACTTTCCACCTGCTTTACTATCAACCTCCCAACTTGGATAGACATCCCCTTTAACCTCCTGGTTCGCACATGTTGCCAATTTGGCAGAGGATGAAAGGGAAGAGGGAGAACCAATGAGAGAGTAGCTGTTAGGCATTTGGACGGGCACATATCACTCTAATTTCCCGGCAGGAAGAAGAATTAACCAAAGTCTCAGCACCCCACCGGGAACCAGTATAGGTCCTGAACAAAACTTTTGGACTTGCGGTCAGCTCATCAAAAACGAGTTGAAAAATGGAGCTCAGGGGCACAGCAATTCACAAAATGGCCGAGTAATAAAGGACAACTATCCTCCAAAAATCTGTTGAGGGAAGGCAACGAGGCGGACTTGAAAGCGAGGCACAATAGCAGGAAACAGATTTCAAGAGGTACGTTAGATTCGCCTTTAAAGCACAGGAAGAGGGGCACAACATCGACAATGATGCACTTGGCCAAAAAGGGAGTATGTGTTTTCTCCTGAATATATTCAGGAGAAAACGCATACGCCCTTTTTGGCCAAGCAAGAAAGCAGGCAATGCAAATCTGCACTACAAAGAAGTATCACTTCCCACCGGTCAAAAGGGACATCCACAAAATGTGTAAAAACCTGAAAGGCAAGACAGGCCTTGGAGAACAGGGAGCCTTGTTATGCTGATGGGCGGGATGTAAATTGCCAACTGCCTCTCTGGAGGAGTACATTTTGTTCCCTAAAACAATTAAACAACAGAGCTACAGAGCCAAGGGCACTTCCAGTCTAGGGAATATACCTTGGGAAAAATGAAAATCAATAAGACAGAGCCACCCCAAAATTTAGGGCTGCACTGCTTACAAGGACCTCAACTTTGGTACACCTTAAATATGCCAGGAAATATAAAAATGGTTCAAAAAATTGTGGTACTTACGTACGATGGAATATCCCTCAGCCATGAAATCAATGTCATAAGACCAGTAGCAGCAAAATGGGTGGATTCAGGTACGATGATTCTAAGAGAAATAAGTCACACAGAAAAAGAAACTTATCATAACATATCACTTATGAAGATCCTGTAAACATGGCTACACTTGAACTGAGTTAGGAAAGAGAACAGTGTCTCACATTTAGAAAACACTCTTATGCCTGCTTAAGGAGGAAGGAGAGGTGGGGTGATGCATAAAACCAGAGTTTGATATAAGCACAGGTACCGTTCCAAAAACCAACTATGGAATAGACAAGACCTACACCTTCCTCAGTGAAAGGGACTCAAAACCCCATATTTCCCGCAGAGGAATATATCTGACTAGTAAGAATCTTAAAACCTATGTATTGATATGTCTCCATAAGGGAATCAAGTGTGTCTAGACTGGCATAAACATGGCAGCGAGAATCAGCTCAAACCCACTATAAAAAGGAATTTCAAAAACAAAACAAAAAAACTGGGAAATTCTTTACAATTCCTTCAGGGTCTCTGATGAAACCTGGAATGACCCTATCTACAATGACAGCTGGATGTGGCATAAGGAGGGACACTTTGGACTGAGACGAATGGTGAGATTGGGTGAGCAAATGCAGACCCTTTAAAGCACAAATGCCTGGCACCCATTCCATGGGTCCCAACTTTCCAGGTTGAAGGGAATATTACTACAGATATAACATGTACGGGAAACCTAGAGAACGGACACACTGTGAATACGAAAGGTTTCTAAAACTCAACGAATAGTCCCTCTCCTGGTGCTCCGGTTTGACTTTCCATCTGATTTACTATCAACCTCCCAAATTGGAGAGACAGCCCCTTTAACCTCCTGGTTCTCACAGGTTGCCTATTTGGCAGAGGATGAAAGGGAAGAGGGAGAACCAATGAGAGAGTAGCTGTTAGGCATTTGAACGGGCACATATCACTGTAATTTCCTGGCAGGAAGAAGAATTAACCAAAGTCTCAGCCCTCCACCGGGAACCAGCATAGGTCCTGAACCAAAATTTTGGACTTGCGGTCAGCTCACCAAAAACGAGTTGAAAAATGGAGCTCAGGGGCACAGCAATTCAAAAACTGGCCGAGGAATAAAGGAAAACTATCGTACAAAAATCTGTTGAGGGAAGGAAACGAGGCGGACTTGAAAGCGAGGCAGAATAGCGGGAAACAGATTTCAAGAGGTACGTTGGAATCGCCTTTAAAGCACAGGAAGAGGGGCACAACTTCGACAATGATGCACTTGGCCAAAAAGGGCGTATGCGTTTTCTCCTGAATATATTCAGGAGAAAACACATACTCCCTTTTTGGCCAAGCAAGGAAGCGGGCAATGAAAATCTGCATTACAAAGAAGTATCACTTCCCACCAGTCAAAACGGACATCCACAAAATGTGTAAAAACCAGAAAGGCAAGACAGGCCCTGGAGAACAGGGAGCCTTGTTATGCTGATGGGCGTGATGTAAATTGCCAACTGCCTCTCTGGAGGAGTGCATTGTGTTCCCTAAAACAAGTAAACAACAGAGCTACAGAGCCAAGGGCACTTCCAGTCTAGGGAATATACCTTGGGAAAACTGAAAATCAATAAGACAGAGCCACCCCAAAATTTAAGGCTGCACTGCTTACAAGGACCTCAACTTGGGTACACCTTAAATATCCCAGGAAATATAAAAATGGTTCAAAAAATTGTGGTACTTATGTACGATGGAATATCCCTCAGCCATGAAATCAATGTCATAAGACCAGTAGCAGCAAAATGGGTGGATTCAGGTACGATGATTCTAAGTGAAATAAGTCACACAGTAAAAGAAACTTATCATAAGATATCACTTATGAAGATCCTGTAAACATGGCTACACTTGAACTGAGTTAGGAAAGAGAACAGTGTCTCACATTTAGAAAACACTCTTATGCCTGCTTAAGTGGGAAGGAGAGGTGGGGTGATGCATAAAAGCAGAGTTTGATATAAGCACAGGTACCGCTCCAAAAACCAACTATGGAATAGACAAGACCTACACCTTCCTCAGTGAAAGGGACTCAAAACCCCATATTTCCCGCAGAGGAATATATCTGACTAGTAAGAATCTTAAAACCTATGTATTGATATGTCCCCGTATGGGAATCAAAAGTGTCTAGACTGGCATAAATATGGCAGCGAGAACAGCTCAAACCCACTATAAAAAGGAATTTCAAAAACAAAACAAAAAAACTGGGAAATTCTTTACAATTCCTTCAGGGTCCCTGATGAAACCTGGAATGACCCTATCTACAACGACAGCTGGATGTGGAATAAGGAGGGACACTTGGGACTGAGACGATTGGTGAGATTGGGTGAGCAAATGCAGACCCTTTAAATCACAAATGCCTGGCACCCATTCCATGGGTCCCAACTCTCTAGGTTGAAGGGAATATTACTACAGCTATAACATGTACGGGAAATCTAGAGAACAGACACACTGTGAATACGAAAGGTTTCTAAAACTCAACGAATAGTCCCTCCCCTGGTGCTCCGGTTTGGCTTTCCATCTGCTTTACTATCAATCTCCCAACTTGGAGAGACAGCCCCATTAAGCTCCTGGATCTAACAGGTTGCCAATTTGGCAGAGGATGAAAGGGAAGAGGGAGAACCAATGAGAGAGTAGCTGTTAGGCATTTGGACGGGCACATATCACTCTAACTTCCGGCAGGAAGAAGAACTAACCAAAGTCTCAGCCCCCAACCTGGTACCAGCAAAGGTCCTGAACCAAAATTTTGGACTTGCCGTCAGCTCACCAAAAACGAGTTGAAAATGGAGCTCAGGGGCACAGCAATTCACAAACTGGCCAAGTAATAAAGGACAACTATCGTCCAAAAATCTGTTGAGGGAAGGCAACGAGGCGGACTTGAAATCGAGGCAGAACAGCAGGAAACAGATTTCAAGAGGTATGTTGGAATCGCCTTTAAAGCACAGGAAGAGGGGCACAACTTCGACAATGATGCACTTGGCCAAAAAGGGCGTATGCGTTTTCTCCTGAATATATTCAGGAGAAAACGCATATGCCCTTTTAGGCCAAGCAAGCAAGCGGGCAATGCAAATTTGCACTACAAAGAAGTATCACTTCCCACCGGTCAAAAGGGACATCCACAAAATGTGTAAAAACCAGAAAGGCAAGACAGGCCCTGGAGAACAGGGAGCCTAGTTATGCTGATGGGCGGGATGTAAATTGCCAACTGCCTCTCTGGAGGAGTACATTGTATTCCCTAAAACAAGTAAAGAACAGAGCTACAGAGCCAAGGGCACTTCCAGTCTATGGAATATACCTGGGGAAAACTGAAAATCAATAAGACAGAGCCACCCCAAAATTTTGGGCTGCACTGCTTACAAGGACCTCAACTTGGGTACACCTTAAATATCCGACGAAATATAAAAATGGTTCAAAAAATTGTGGTACTTATGTACGATGGAATATCCCTCAGCCATGAAATCAATGTCATAAGACCAGTAGCAGCACAATGGGTGGATTCAGGTACGATGATTCTAAGTGAAATAAATCACACAGAAAAAGAAACTTATCATAAGATATCACTTATGAAGATCCTGTAAACATGGCTACACTTGAACTGAGTTAGGAAAGAGAACAGTGTCTCACATTTAGAAAACACTCTTATGCCTGCTTAAGGGGGAAGGAGAGGTGGGGTGATGCATAAAACCAGAGTTTGATATAAGCACAGGTACCGTTCCAAAAACCAACTATGGAATAGACAAGACCTACACCTTCCTCAGTGAAAGGGACTCAAAACCCCATATTTCCCGCAGAGGAATATATCTGACTAGTAAGAATCTTAAAACCTATGTACTGATATGTCTCCGAAAGGGAATCAAGTGTGTCTAGGCTGGCATAAACATGGCAGTGAGAATCAGCTCAAACCCACTATAAAAAGGAATTTCAAAAACAAAACAAAATAACTGAGAAATTCTTTACAATTCCTTCCGGTTCCCTGGTGAAACCTAGAATGACCCTATCTACAACGACAGCTGGATGTGGCATAAGGAGGGACACTTGGGACTGAGACGATGGGTGAGATTGGGTGAGAAAATGCAGACCCTTTAAATCACAAATGCCTGGCACCCATTCCATGGATCCCAACTCTCCAGGTTGAAGGGGATATTACTACAGCTATAACATGTACGGGAAACCTAGAGAACGGACACACTGTGAATACGAAAGGTTTCTAAAACTCAACGAATAGTCCCTCCCCTGGTGCTCCGGTTTGACTTTCCATCTGCTTTACTATCTATCTCCCAACTTGGAGAGACAGCCCCTTTAAGCTGCTGGTTCGCACAGGATGCCAATTTGGCAGAGGATGAAAGGGAAGAGGGAGAACCAATGAGAGAGTATCTGTTAGGCATTTGGACGGGCACATATCACTCTAACTTCCGGCAGGAAGAAGAATTAACCAAAGTCTGAGCCCCCAACCGGGAACCAGCATAGGTCCTGAACCAAAATTTTGGACTTGTGGTCAGCTCACCAAAAACGAGTTGAAAAATGGAGCTCAGGGGCACAGCAATTCACAAACTGGCCAAGTAATAAAGAACAACTATCGTCCAAAAATCTGTTGAGGGTAGGCAACGAGGCGGACATGAAAGCGAGGCAGAATAGCAGGAAACAGATTTCAAGAGGTATGTTGGAATCGCCTTTAAAGCACAGAAAGAGGGGCACAACTTCGACAATGATGCACTTGGCCAAATGGGGCGTATGTGTTTTCTCCTGAATATATTCAGGAGAAAACGCATATGCCATTTATGGCCAAGCAAGCAAGCGGGAAATGCAAATCTGCACTACAAAGAAGTATCACTTCCCACCGGTCAAAAGGGACATCCACAAAATGTGTAAAAACCAGAAAGGCAAGACAGGCCCTGGAGAACAGGGAGCCTTGTTATGCTGATGGGCGGGATGTAAATTGCCAACTGCCTCTCTGGAGGAGTGCATTGTGTTCCCTAAAACAACTAAACAACAGAGCTACAGAGCCAAGGGCACTTCCAGTCTAGGGAATGTACCTTGGGAAAACAGAAAATCAATAAGACAGAGCCACCCCAAAATTTAGGGCTGCACTGCTTACCAGTACCTCAACTTGGGTACGCCTTAAATATCCCAGGAAATATAAAAATGGTTCAAAAAATTGTGGTACTTACGTACGATGGAATATCCCTCAGCCATGAAATCAATAACATAAGACCAGTAGCAGCAAAATGGGTGGATTCAGGTACGATGATTCTAAGTGAAATAAGTCACACAGAAAAAGAAACTTATCATAAGATATCACTTATGAAGATCCTGTAAACATGGCTACACTTGAACTGAGTTAGGAAAGAGAACAGTGTCTCACATTTAGAAAACACTCTTATGCCTGCTTAAGGGGGAAGGAGAGGTGGGGTGATGCATAAAACAAGAGTTTGATATAAGCACAGGTACCGTTCCAAAAACCAACTATGGAATAGACAAGACCTACACCTTCCACAGTGAAACGGTCTCAAAACGCCATATTTAACGCAGAGGAATATATCTGACTAGTAAGAATCTTAAAACCTATGTATTGATATGTATCCGTAAGGGAATCAAGTGTGTCTAGACTGGCATATACATGACAGCGAGAATCAGCTCAAACCCACTATAAAAAGGAATTTCAAAAACAAAACAAAAAACCTGGGAAATTCTTTAAAATTCCTACAGGGTCACTGATGAAACCTGGAATGACCCTATCTACAATGACAGCTGGATGTGGCATAAGGCTGGAAACTTGGGACTGAGAGGATTGGTGAGATTGGGTGAGCAAATGCAGACCCTTTAAAGCAATAATGCATGGCACCCATTCCATGGGTCCCAACACTCCAGGTTGAAGGGAATATTACTACAGTTATAACATGTATGGGAAACCTAGAGAACGGACACACTGTGAATATGAAAGGTTTCTAAAACTAAACGAATAGTCCCTCTCCTTGTGCTCCGGTTTGACTTTCCATCTGCTTTACTATCAATCTCCCAACTTGGAGAGACAGCCCCTTTAACCTCCTGGTTCGCACAGGTTGCCAATTTGGCAGAGGATGAAAGGGAAGAGGGAGAACCAATGAGAGAGTAGCTGTTAGGCATTTGGACGGGCACATATCACACTAACTTCCCGGCAGGAAGAAGAATTAACCAAAGTCTCAGCCCCCCACCGGGAACCAGCATAGGTCCTGAACCAAAATTTTGGACTTGCGGTCAGCTCACCAAAAACGAGTTGAGAAATGGAGCTCAGGGGCACAGCAATTCACAAACTGGCCGAGTAATAAAGGACAACTATCTTCCAAAAATATGTTGAGGGAAGGCAACGAGGCGGACTTGAAAGCGAGGCAGAATAGCAGGAAACAGATTTCAAGAGGTACGTTGGAATCGCCTTTAAAGCACAGGAAGAGGGGCACAACTTCCACAATGATGCACTTGGCCAAAAAGGGCGTATGCGTTTTCTCCTGAATATATTCAGGAGAAAACGCATACGCCCTTTTTGGCCAAGCAAGCAAGCGGGCAATGCAAATCTGCACTACAAAGAAGTATCACTTCCCACCGGTCTAAAGGGAAATCCACAAAATGTGTAAAAACCAGAAAGGCAAGACAGGCCCTGGAGAACAGGGAGCCTTGTTATGCTGATGGGCGGGATGTAAATTGCCAACTGCCTCACTGGAGGAGTACATTTTGTTCCCGAAAACAATTAAACAACAGAGCTACAGAGCCAAGGGCACTTCCAGTCTAGGGAATATACCTTGGGAAAAATGAAAATCAATAAGACAGAGCCACCCCAAAATTTAGGGCTGCACTGCTTACAAGGACCTCAACTTTGGTACACCTTAAATATGACAGGAAATATAAAAATGGTTCAAAATATTGGGGTACTTACGTACGATGGAATATCCCTCAGCCATGAAATCAATGTCATAAGACCAGTAGCAGCAAAATGGGTGGATTCAGGTATGATGATTCTAAGTGAAATAAGTCACACAGAAAAAGAATCTTATCATAAGATATCACTTATGAAGATCCTGTAAACATGGCTACAATTGAACTGAGTTAGGAAAGAGAACAGTGTCTCACATTTAGAAAACACTCTTATGCCTGCTTAAAGTGGAAGGAGAGGTGGGGTGATGCATAAAACCAGAGTTTGATATAAGCACAGGTACCGTTCCAAAAACCAACTATGGAATAGACAAGACCTACACCTTCCTCAGTGAAAGGGACTCAAAACCCCATATTTCCCGCAGAGGAATATATCTGACTAGTAAGAATCTTAAAACCTATGTATTGATAATTCTCCATAAGGGAATCAAGTGTGTCTAGACTGGCATAAACATGGCAGCGAGAATCAGCTCAAACCCACTATAAAAAGGAATTTCAAAAACAAAACAAAAAAACTGGGAATTTCTTTACAATTCCTTCAGGGTCTCTGATGAAACCTGGAATGACCCTATCTACAATGACAGCTGGATGTGGCATAAGGAGGGACACTTTGGACTGAGACGAATGGTGAGATTGGGTGAGCAAATGCAGACCCTTTAAAGCACAAATGCCTGGCACCCATTCCATGGGTCCCAACTTTCCAGGTTGAAGGGAATATTACTACAGCTATAACATGTACGGGAAACCTAGAGAACGGACACACTGTGAATACGAAAGGTTTCTAAAACTCAACGAATAGTCCCTCTCCTGGTGCTCCGGTTTGACTTTCCATCTGATTTACTATCAACCTCCCAAATTGGAGAGACAGCCCCTTTAACCTCCTGGTTCTCACAGGTTGCCTATTTGGCAGAGGATGAAAGGGAAGAGGGAGAACCAATGAGAGAGTAGCTGTTAGGCATTTGAACGGGCACATATCACTGTAATTTCCTGGCAGGAAGAAGAATTAACCAAAGTCTCAGCCCTCCACCGGGAACCAGCATAGGTCCTGAACCAAAATTTTGGACTTGCGGTCAGCTCACCAAAAACGAGTTGAAAAATGGAGCTCAGGGGCACAGCAATTCAAAAACTGGCCGAGGAATAAAGGAAAACTATCGTACAAAAATCTGTTGAGGGAAGGAAACGAGGCGGACTTGAAAGTGAGGCAGAATAGCAGGAAACAGATTTCAAGAGGTACGTTGGAATCGCCTTTAAAGCACAGGAAGAGGGGCACAACTTCGACAATGATGCACTTGGGCAAAAAGGGCGTATGTGTTTTCTCCTGAATATATTCAGGGGAAAACGCATACGCCCTTTTTGGCCAAGCAAACAAGCGGGCAATGCAAATCTGCACTACAAAGAAGTATCACTTCCCACCGGTCAAAAGGGACATCCACAAAATGTGTAAAAACCAGAAAGGCAAGACAGGCCCTGGAGAACAGGGAGCCTTGTTATGCTGATGGGCGGGATGTAAATTGCCAACTGCCTCTCTGGAGGAGTGCATTGTGTTCCCTAAAACAATTAAACAACAGAGCTACAGAGCCAAGGGCACTTCCAGTCTAGGGAATGTACCTTGGGAAAACAGAAAATCAGTAAGACAGAGCCACCCCAAAATTTAGGGCTGCACTGCTTACAAGGACCTCAACTTGGGTACGCCTTAAATATCCCAGGAAATATAAAAATGGTTCAAAAAATTGTGGTACTTACGTACGATGGAATATCCCTCAGCCATGAAATCAATGTCATAAGACCAGTAGCAGCAAAATGGGTGGATTCAGGTACGATGATTCTAAGTGAAATAAGTCACACAGAAAAAGAAACTTATCATAAGATATCACTTATGAAGATCCTGTAAACATGGCTACACTTGAACTGAGTTAGGAAAGAGAACAGTGTCTCACATTTAGAAAACACTCTTATGCCTGCTTAAGGGGGAAGGAGAGGTGGGGTGATGCATAAAACAATAGTTTGATATAAGCACAGGTACCGTTCCAAAAAACAACTATGGAATAGACAAGACCTACACCTTCCACAGTGAAACGGACTCAAAACCCCATATTTCCCCCAGAGGAATATATCTGACTAGTAAGAATCTTAAAACCTATATATTGATATGTCTCCATAAGGGAATCAAGTGTGTCTAGACTGGCATATACATGGCAGCGAGAATCAGTTCAAACGCACTATAAAAAGGAATTTCAAAAACAAAACAAAAAACCTGGGAAATTCTTTACAATTCCTTCAGGGTCTCTGATGAAACCTGGAATGACCCTATCTACAACGACAGCTGGATGTGGCATAAGGCTGGACACTTGGGACTGAGAGGATTGGTGAGATTGGGTGAGCAAATGCAGACCCTTTAAAGCAATAATGCATGGCACCCTTTCCATGGGTCCCAACTCTCCAGGTTGAAGGGAATATTACTACTGTTATAACATGTACGGGAAACCTAGAGAACGGACACACTGTGAATACGAAAGGTTTCTAAAACTCAACGAATAGTCCCTCTCCTGGTGCTCTGGTTTGACTCTCCATCTGCTTTACTATCAATCTCCTAACTTGTAGAGACAGCCCCTTTAACCTCCTGGTTCGCACAGGTTGCCAATTTGGCAGAGGATGAAAGGGAAGAGGGAGAACCAATGAGAGAGTAGCTGTTAGGCATTTGGACGGGCACATATCACTCTAACTTCCCGGCAGGAAGAAGAATTAACCAAAGTCTCAGCCCCCCACCGGGAACCAGCATAAGTCCTGAACCAAAATTTTGGACTTGCGGTCAGCTCACCAAAAACGAGTTGAAAAATGGAGCTCAGGGGCACAGCAATTCACAAACTGGCCGAGTAATAAAGGACAACTATCGTCCAATAATCTGTTGAGGGAAGGCAACGAGGCAGACTTGAAAGCGAGGCAGAATAGCAGGAAACAGATTTCAAGAGGTACGTTGGAATCGCCTTTAAAGCACAGGAAGAGGGGCACAACTTCGACAATGATGCACTTGGCCAAAAAGGGCGTATGCGTTTTCTCCTGAATATATTCAGGAGAAAACGCATACGCCCTTTTTGCCCAAGCAAGCAAGCGGGCAATGCAAATCTGCACTACAAAGAAGTATCACTTCCCACCGGTCAAAAGCGACATCCACAAAATGTGTAAAAACCAGAAAGGCAAGACAGGCCCTGGAGAACAGGGAGCCTTGTTATGCTGATGGGCGGGATGTAAATTGCCAACTGCCTCTCTGGAGGAGTGCATTCTGTTCCCTAAAACAAGTAAAGAACAGAGCTACAGAGCCAAGGGCACTTCCAGTCTAGGGAATATACCTTGGGAAAACTGAAAATCAATAAGACAGATCCACCCCAAAATTTAGGGCTGCACTGCTTACAAGGACCTCAACTTGGGTACACCTTAAATATCCCAGGAAATATAAAAATGGTTCAAAAAATTTTTGTACATACGTACGATGGTATATCCCTCAGCCATGAAATCAATGTCAGAAGACCAGTAGCAGCAAAATGGGTGGATTCAGGTACGATGATTCTAAGTGAAATAAGTCACAGAGAAACAGAAACTTATCATAAGATATCACTTATGAAGATCCTGTAAACATGGCTACACTTGAACTGAGTTAGGAAAGAGAACAGAGTCTGACATTTAGAAAACACTCTTATGCCTGCTTAAGGGGGAAGGAGAGGTGGGTTGATGCATAAAACCAGAGTTTGATATAAGCACAGGTACCGTTCCAAAAACCAACTATGGAATAGACAAGACCTACACCTTCCACAGTGAAACGGACTCAAAACCCCATATTTCCCCCAGAGGAATATATCTGACTAGTAAGAATCTTAAAACCTATATATTGATATGCCTCCGTAAGGGAATCAAGTGTGTCTAGACTGGCATATACATGGCAGCGTGAATCAGCTCAAACCCACTATAAAAAGGAATTTCAAAAACAAAACAAAAAACCTGGGAAATTCTTTACAATTCCTTCAGGGTCTCTGATGAAACCTGGAATGACCCTATCTACAACGACAGTTGGATGTGGCATAAGGCTGGACACTTGGGACTGAGAGGATTGGTGAGATGGGGTGAGCAAATGCAGACCCTTTAAAGCAATAATGCATGGCACCCATTCCATGGGTCCCAACTCTCCAGGTTGAAGGGAATATTACTACAGTTATAACATGTACGGGAAACCTAGAGAACGGACACACTGTGAATTCGAAAGGTTTCTAAAACTCAACGAATAGTCCCTCTCCTGGTCTCCGGTTTGACTCTCCATCTGCTTTACTATCAATCTCCTAACTTGTAGAGACAGCCCCTTTAACCTCCTGGTTCGCACAGGTTGCCAATTTGGCAGAGGATAAAAGGGAAGAGGGAGAACCAATGAGAGAGTAGCTGTTAGGCATTTGGACGGGCACATATGACTGTGATTTCCTGGCAGGAAGAAGAATTAACCAAAGTCTCAGCCCCCCACCGGGAACCATCATAGGTCCTGAACCAAAATTTTGGACTTGCGGTCAGCTCACCAAAAACGAGTTGAAAAATGGAGCTCAGGGGCACAGCAATTCACAAACTGGCCGAGTAATAAAGGACAACTATCGTCCAATAATCTGTTGAGGGAAGGCAACGAGGCTGACTTGAAAGCGAGGCAGAATAGCAGGAAACAGATTTCAAGAGGTACGTTGGAATCGCCTTAAAGCACAGGAAGAGGGGCACAACTTCGACAATGATGCACTTGCCCAAAAAGGGCGTATGCGTTTTCTCCTGAATATATTCAGGGGAAAACGCATACACCCTTTTTGGCCAAGCAAACAAGCGGGCAATGCAAATCTGCACTACAAAGAAGTATCACTTCCCACCGGTCAAAAGGGACATCCACAAAATGTGTAAAAACCAGAAAGGCAAGACAGGCCCTGGAGAACAGGGAGCCTTGTTATGCTGATGGGCGGGATGTAAATTGCCAACTGCCTCTCTGGAGGAGTGCATTGTGTTCCCTAAAACAAGTAAACAACAGAGCTACAGAGCCAAGGGCACTTCCGGTCTATGGAATATACCTTGGGAAACCTGAAATTCAATGAGACACAGCCACCCCAAAATTTAGGGCTGCACTCCTTACAAGGACCTCAACTTGGGTACACCTTAAATTTCCCAGGAAATATAAAAAAGGTTCAAAAAATTGTGGTACTTACGTACAATGGAATATCCCTCAGCCATGAAATCAATGTCATAAGACCAGGAGCAGCAAAATGGGTGGATTCAGGTACGATGATTCTAAGTGAAATAAGTCACACAGAAAAAGAAACTTATCATAAGATATCACTTATGAAGATCCTGTAAACATGGCTAAACTTGAACTGAGTTAGGAAAGAGAACAGTGTCTCACATTTAGAAAACACTCTTATGCCTGCTTAAGGGGGAAGGAGAGGTGGGGTGATGCATAAAACCAGAGTTTGATATAAACACAGGTACCGTTCCAAAAACCAACTATGGAATAGACAAGACCTACACCTTCCTCAGTGAAAGGGACTCAAAACCCCATATTTCCCGCAGAGGAATATATCTGACTAGTAAGAATATTAAAACCTATGTATTGATATGTCTCCGTAAGGGAATCAAGTGTGTCTAGACTGGCATAAACATGGCAGCGAGAATCATCTCAAACCCACTATAAAAAGGAATTTCAAAAACAAAACAAAAAAACTGGGAAATTCTTTACAATTCCATCAGGGTCTCTGATGAAACCCGGAATGACCCTATCTACAACGACAGCTGGATGTGGCATAAGGCTGGACACTTGGGACTGAGAGGATTGGTGAGATTGGGTGAGCAAATGCAGACCCTTTAAAGCAATAATGCATGGCACCCATTCCATGGGTCCCAACTCTCCAGGTTGAAGGGAATATTACTACTGTTATAACATGTACGGGAAACCTAGAGAACGGACACACTGTGAATACGAAAGGTTTCTAAAACTCAACGAATAGTCCCTCTCCTGGTGCTCTGGTTTGACTCTCCATCTGCTTTACTATCAATCTCCTAACTTGTAGAGACAGCCCCTTTAACCTCCTGGTTCGCACAGGTTGCCAATTTGGCAGAGGATGAAAGGGAAGAGGGAGAACCAATGAGAGAGTAGCTGTTAGGCATTTGGACGGGCACATATCACTCTAACTTCCCGGCAGGAAGAAGAATTAACCAAAGTCTCAGCCCCCACCGGGAACCAGCATAAGTCCTGAACCAAAATTTTGGACTTGCGGTCAGCTCACCAAAAACGAGTTGAAAAATGGAGCTCAGGGGCACAGCAATTCACAAACTGGCCGAGTAATAAAGGACAACTATCGTCCAATAATCTGTTGAGGGAAGGCAACGAGGCAGACTTGAAAGCGAGGCAGAATAGCAGGAAACAGATTTCAAGAGGTACGTTGGAATCGCCTTTAAAGCACAGGAAGAGGGGCACAACTTCGACAATGATGCACTTGCCCAAAAAGGGCGTATGCGTTTTCTCCTGAATATATTCAGGAGAAAACGCATACGCCCTTTTTGCCCAAGCAAGCAAGCGGGCAATGCAAATCTGCACTACAAAGAAGTATCACTTCCCACCGGTCAAAAGCGACATCCACAAAATGTGTAAAAACCAGAAAGGCAAGACAGGCCCTGGAGAACAGGGAGCCTTGTTATGCTGATGGGCGGGATGTAAATTGCCAACTGCCTCTCTGGAGGAGTGCATTGTGTTCCCTAAAACAAGTAAAGAACAGAGCTACAGAGCCAAGGGCACTTCCAGTCTAGGGGAATATACCTTGGGAAAACTGAAAATCAATAAGACAGATACACCCCAAAATTTAGGGCTGCACTGCTTACAAGGACCTCAACTTGGGTACACCTTAAATATCCCAGGAAATATAAAAATGGTTCAAAAAATTTTTGTACATACGTACAATGGTATATCCCTCAGCCATGAAATCAATGTCAGAAGACCAGTAGCAGCAAAATGGGTGGATTCAGGTAGGATGATTCTAAGTGAAATAAGTCACAGAGAAACAGAAACTTATCATAAGATATCACTTATGAAGATCCTGTAAACATGGCTACACTTGAACTGAGTTAGGAAAGAGAACAGAGTCTGACATTTAGAAAACACTCTTATGCCTGCTTAAGGGGGAAGGAGAGGTGGGTTGATGCATAAAACCAGAGTTTGATATAAGCACAGGTACCGTTCCAAAAACCAACTATGGAATAGACAAGACCTACACCTTCCACAGTGAAACGGACTCAAAACCCCATATTTCCCCCAGAGGAATATATCTGACTAGTAAGAATCTTAAAACCTATATATTGATATGCCTCCGTAAGGGAATCAAGTGTGTCTAGACTGGCATATACATGGCAGCGTGAATCAGCTCAAACCCACTATAAAAAGGAATTTCAAAAACAAAACAAAAAACCTGGGAAATTCTTTACAATTCCTTCAGGGTCTCTGATGAAACCTGGAATGACCCTATCTACAACGACAGCTGGATGTGGCATAAGGCTGGACACTTGGGACTGAGAGGATTGGTGAGATGGGGTGAGCAAATGCAGACCCTTTAAAGCAATAATGCATGGCACCCATTCCATGGGTCCCAACTCTCCAGGTTGAAGGGAATATTACTACAGTTATAACATGTACGGGAAACCTAGAGAACGGACACACTGTGAATTCGAAAGGTTTCTAAAACTCAACGAATAGTCCCTCTCCTGGTCTCCGGTTTGACTCTCCATCTGCTTTACTATCAATCTCCTAACTTGTAGAGACAGCCCCTTTAACCTCCTGGTTCGCACAGGTTGCCAATTTGGCAGAGGATAAAAGGGAAGAGGGAGAACCAATGAGAGAGTAGCTGTTAGGCATTTGGACGGGCACATATGACTGTGATTTCCCGGCAGGAAGAAGAATTAACCAAAGTCTCAGCCCCCCACCGGGAACCATCATAGGTCCTGAACCAAAATTTTGGACTTGCGGTCAGCTCACCAAAAACGAGTTGAAAAATGGAGCTCAGGGGCACAGCAATTCACAAACTGGCCGAGTAATAAAGGACAACTATCGTCCAATAATCTGTTGAGGGAAGGCAACGAGGCTGACTTGAAAGCGAGGCAGAATAGCAGGAAACAGATTTCAAGAGGTACGTTGGAATCGCCTTAAAGCACAGGAAGAGGGGCACAACTTCGACAATGATGCACTTGCCCAAAAAGGGCGTATGCGTTTTCTCCTGAATATATTCAGGGGAAAACGCATACACCCTTTTTGGCCAAGCAAACAAGCGGGCAATGCAAATCTGCACTACAAAGAAGTATCACTTCCCACCGGTCAAAAGGGACATCCACAAAATGTGTAAAAACCAGAAAGGCAAGACAGGCCCTGGAGAACAGGGAGCCTTGTTATGCTGATGGGCGGGATGTAAATTGCCAACTGCCTCTCTGGAGGAGTGCATTGTGTTCCCTAAAACAAGTAAACAACAGAGCTACAGAGCCAAGGGCACTTCCGGTCTATGGAATATACCTTGGGAAACCTGAAATTCAATAAGACACAGCCACCCCAAAATTTAGGGCTGCACTTCTTACAAGGACCTCAACTTGGGTACACCTTAAATTTCCCAGGAAATATAAAAAAGGTTCAAAAAATTGTGGTACTTACGTACGATGGAATATCCCTCAGCCATGAAATCAATGTCATAAGACCAGGAGCAGCAAAATGGGTGGATTCAGGTACGATGATTCTAAGTGAAATAAGTCACACAGAAAAAGAAACTTATCATAAGATATCACTTATGAAGATCCTGTAAACATGGCTAAACTTGAACTGAGTTAGGAAAGAGAACAGTGTCTCACATTTAGAAAACACTCTTATGCCTGCTTAAGGGGGAAGGGGAGGTGGGGTGATGCATAAAACCAGAGTTTGATATAAGCACAGGTACCGTTCCAAAAACCAACTATGGAATAGACAAGACCTACACCTTCCTCAGTGAAAGGGACTCAGAACCCCATATTTCCAGGAGAGGAATATATCTGACTATTAAGAATCTTAAAACCTATGTATTGATATGTCTCCGTAAGGGAATCAAGTGTGTCTAGACTGGCATAAACATGGCAGCGAAAATCAGCTCAAACCCAGTATAAAAAGGAATTTCAAAAACAAAACAAAAAAATTGGGAAATTCTTTACAATTCCTTCAGGGTCTCTGATGAAACCTGGAATGACCCTATCTACAATGACAGCTGGATGTGGCATAAGGAGGGACACTTGGGACTGAGACGATTGGTGAGATTGGGTGAGCAAATGCAGACCCTTTAAAGCACAAAGGCCTGGCACCCATTCCATGGGTCCCAACTCTCCAGGTTGAAGGGAATATTACTCCAGCTATAACATGTACGGGAAACCTAGAGAACGGACACACTGTGAATACGAAAGGTTTCTAAAACTCAACGAATAATCCCTGTCCTGGTGCTCCGGTTTGACTTTGCATCTGCTTTACTATCAACCTCCCAACTTGGAGAGACAGCCCCTTTAACCTCCCGGTTCGCACAGGTTGCCAATTTGGCAGAGGATGAAAGGGAAGAGGGAGAACCATTGAGAGAGTAGCTGTTAGGCATTTGGACGGGCACATATCACTGTAATTTCCCGGCAGGAAGAAGAATTAACCAAAGTCTCAGCCACCCACTGGGAACCAGTATAGGTCCTGAACCAAAATTTTGGACTTGCGGTCAGCTCACCAAAAACGAGTTGAAAAATGGAGCTCAGGGGCACAGCAATTCACAAACTGGCCGAGTAATAAAGGACAACTATCGTCCAAAAATCTGTTGATGGAAGGCAACGAGGCGGACTTGAAAGCGAGGCAGAATAGCAGGAAACAGATTTCAAGAGGTACGTTGGAATCGCCTTTAAAGCACAGGAAGAGGGGCACAACTTTGACAATGATGCACTTGGCCAAAAAGGCTGTATGCGTTTTCTCCTGAATATATTCAGGAGAAAACGCATACGCCCTTTTTGGCCAAGCAAGCAAGCGTGCAATGCAAATCTGCACTACAAAGAAGTATCACTTCCCACCGGTCAAAAGGGATATCCACAAAATGTGTAAAAACCAGAAAGGCAAGACAGGCCCTGGAGAACAGGGAGCCTTGTTATGCTGAAGGGCGGGATGTAAATTGCCATCTGCCTCTCTGGAAGAGTGCACTGTGTTCCCTAAGACAAGTAAAGAACAGAGCTACAGAGCCAAGGGCACTTCCAGTCTAGGGAATATACCTTGCGGAAACTGAAAATCAATAACACAGAGCAACCCCAAAATTTAGGGCCGCACTGCTTACAAGGACCTCAACTTGGGTACACCTTAAATATCCCAGGAAATATAAAAATGGTTCAAAAAATTGTGGTACTTACGTACGATGGAATATCCCTCAGCCATGAAATCAATGTCAAAAGATCAGTAGCAGCAAAATGGTTGGATTCAGGTACAATGATTCTAACTGAAATAAGTCACAGAGAAAAAGAAACTTATCATAAGATATCACTTATGAAGATCCTGTACACATGGCTACACTTGAACTGAGTTAGGAAAGAGAACTTTGTCTCACATTTAGAAAACACTCTTATGCCTGCTTAAGGGGAAGGAGAGGTGGGGTGATGCATAAAACCAGAGTTTGATATAAGCACAGGTACCGTTCCAAAAACCAACTATGGAATAGACAAGACCTATACCTTCCTCAGTGAAAGGGACTCAAAACCCAATATTTCCCGCAGAGGAATATATCTGACTAGTAAGAATCTTAAAACCTATGTATTGATATGTCTCCGTAAGGGAATCAAGTGTGTCTAGACTGGCTTACACATGGCAGCGAGAATCAGCTCAAACCCACTATAAAAAGGAATTTCAAAAACAAAACAAAAAAACTGGGAAATTCTTTACAATTCCTTCAGGGTCGCTGATGAAACCTGGAATGACCCTATCTACAACGACAGCTGGATGTGGCATAAGGCTGGACACTTGGGACTGAGACGATTTGTGAGATTGGGTGAGCAAATGCAGACCCTTTAAAGCAATAATGCATGGCACCCATTCCATGGGTCCCAACTCTCCAGGTTGAAGGGAATATTACTACAGCTATAACATGTACGGGAAACCTAGGGAACGGACACACTGTGAATACGAAAGGTTTCTAAAACTCAACGAATAGTCCCTCTCCTGGTGCTCCGGTTTGACTTTACACCTGCTTTACTATCATCCTTCCAACTTGGAGAGACAACCCTTTTAACCTCCTGGTTCGCACAGGTTGCCAATTTGGCAGAAGATGAAAGGGAAGAGGGAGAACCAATGAGAGAGTAGCTGTTAGGCATCTGAACGGGCACATATCACTGTAATTTCCCGGCAGGAAGAAGAATTAACCAAAGTCTCAGACCCCCACCCGGAACCAGCATAGGTCCTGAACCAAAATTTCGGACTTGCGGTCACCTCACCAAAAACGAGTTGAAAAATGGAGCTCAGGGGCACAGCAATTCCCAAACTGGCCGAGTAATAAAGGACAACTATCGTCCAAAAATCTGTTGAGGGAAGGCAACGAGGCGGACTTGAAGGCGAGGCAGAATAGCAGGAAACAGATTTCAAGAGGTACGTTGGAATCGCCTTTAAAGAACAGGAAGAGGGGCACAACTTCGACAATGATGCACTTGGCCAAAAAGGGCGTATGCGTTTTCTCCTGAATATATTCAGGAGAAAACGCATACGCCCTTTTTGGCCAAGCAAGCAAGCGTGCAATGCAAATCTGCACTACAAAGAACTATCACTTCCCACCGGTCAAAAGGGACATCCACAAAATGTGTAAAAACCAGAAAGGCAAGACAGGCCCTGGAGAACAGGGAGCCTTGTTATGCTGATGGGCGGGATGTAAATTGCCAACTGCCTCTCTGGAGGAGTACATTGTGTTCCCTAAAACAAATAAATAACAGAGCTACAGAGCCAAGGGCACTTCCAGTCTAGGGAATATACCTTGGGAAAACTGAAAATCAATAAGACAGAGACAACCCAAAATTTAGGGCTGCACTTCTTACAAGGACCTCAACTTGGGTACACCTTAAATATCCCAGGAAATATAAAAATGGTTCAAAAAATTGTGGTATTTACGTATGATGGAATATCCCTCAGCCATGAAATCAATGTCATAAGACCAGTAGCAGCAAAATGGGTGGATTCAGGTACGATGATTCTAAGTGAAATAAGTCACACACAAAAAGAAACTTATCATAAGATATCACTTATGAAGATCCTGTACACATGGCTACACTTGAACTGAGTTAGGAAAGAGAACAGTGTCTCACTTTTAGAAAACGCTCTTATGCCTGCTTAAGGGGGAAGGAGAGGTGGGGTGATGCATAAAACCAGAGTTTGATATAAGCACAGGTACCGTTCCAAAAACCAACTATGGAATAGACAAGACCTATACCTTCCTCAGTGAAAGGGACTCAAAACCCCTATTTCCCGCCGAGGAATATATCTGACTAGTAAGAATCTTAAAACCTATGTATTGATATGTCTCCGTAAGGGAATCAAGTGTGTCTAGACTGGCATAAACATGGCAGCGAGAATCAGCTCAAACCCACTATAAAAAGGAATTTCAAAAACAAAACAAAATAACTGGGAAATTCCTTACAATTCCTTCAGGGTCTCTGATGAAACCTGGAATGACCCTATCTACAACGACAGCTGGATGTGGCATAAGGCTGGACACTTGGGACTGAGACGATTGGTGAGATTGGGTGAGCAAATGCAGACCCTTTAAAGCAATAATGCATGGCACCCATTCCATGGGTCCCTACTCTCCAGGTTGAAGGGAATATTACTACAGCTATAACATGTACGGGAAACCTAGGGAACGGACACACTGTGAATACGAAAGGTTTCTAAAACTCAACGAATAGTCCCTCTCCTGGTGCTCCGGTTTGACTTTACACCTGCTTTACTATCATCCTCCCAACTTGGAGAGACAGCCCCTTTAACCTCCTGGTTCGCACAGGTTGCCAATTTGGCAGAGGATGAAAGGGAAGAGGGAGAACCAATGAGAGAGTAGCTGTTAGGCATCTGAACGGGCACATATCACTGTAATTTCCCGGCAGGAAGAAGAATTAACCAAAGTCTCAGCCCCCCACCCGGAACCAGCATAGGTCCTGAACCAAAATTTCGGACTTGCGGTCACCTCACCAAAAACGAGTTGAAAACTGGAGCTCAGGGGCCCAGCGATTCCCAAACTGGCCGAGTAATAAAGGCCAACTATCGTCCAAAAATCTGTTGAGGGAAGGCAACGAGGCGGACTTGAAAGCGAGGCAGAATAGCAGGAAACAGATTTCAAGAGGTACGTTGGAATCGCCTTTAAAGCACAGGACGAGGGGCACAACTTCGACAATGATGCACTTGGCCAAAAAGGGTGTATGCGTTTTCTCCTGAATATATTCAGGAGAAAACGCATACGCCCTTTTTGGCCAAGCAAGCAAGCGTGCAATGCAAATCTGCACTACAAAGAACTATCACTTCCCACCGGTCAAAAGGGACATCCACAAAATGTGTAAAAACCAGAAAGGCAAGACAGGCCCTGGAGAACAGGGAGACTTGTTATGCTGATGGGCGGGATGTAAATTGCCAACTGCCTCTCTGGAGGAGTACATTGTGTTCCCTAAAACAAATAAAGAACAGAGCTACAGAGCCAAGGGCACTTCCAGTCTAGGGAATATACCTTGGGAAAACTGAAAATCAATAAGACAGAGCCACACCAAAATTTAGGGCTGCACTGCTTACAAGGACCTCAACTTGGGTACACCTTAAATATCCCAGGAAATATAAAAATGGTTCAAAAAATTGTGGTATTTACGTACGATGGAATATCCCTCAGCCATGAAATCAATGTCATAAGACCAGTAGCAGCAAAATGGGTGGATTCAGGTACGATGATTCTAAGTGAAATAAGTCACAGAGAAAAAGAAACTTATCATAAGATATCACTTATGAAGATCCTGTACACATGGCTACACTTGAACTGAGTTAGGAAAGAGAACAGTGTCTCACTTTTAGAAAATGCTCTTATGCCTGCTTAAGGGGGAAGGAGAGGTGGGGTGATGCATAAAACCAGAGTTTGATATAAGCACAGGTACCGTTCCAAAAACCAACTATGGAATAGACAAGACCTATACCTTCCTCAGTGAAAGGGACTCAAAACCCCATATTTCCCGCCGAGGAATATATCTGACTAGTAAGAATCTTAAAACCTATGTATTGATATGTCTCCGTAAGGGAATCAAGTGTGTCTAGACTGGCATAAACATGGCAGCGAGAATCAGCTCAAACCCACTATAAAATGGAATTTAAAAAACAAAACAAAATAACTAGGAAATTCTTTACAATTCCTTCAGGGTCTCTGATGAAACCTGGAATGACCCTATCTACAACGACAGCTGGATGTGGCATAAGGCGGGACACTTGGGACTGAGACGATTGGTGAGATTGGGTGAGCAAATGCAGACCCTTTAAAGCAATAATGCATGGCACCCATTCCATGGGTCCCAACTCTCTAGGTTGAAGGGAATATTACTACAGTTATAACATGTACGGGAAACCTAGAGAATGGACACACTGTGAATACGAAAGGTTTCTAAAACTCAACGAATATTCCCTCTCCTGGTGCTCCGGTTTGACTTTCCATCTGCTTTACTATCAACCTCCCAACTTGGAGAGACAGCCCCTTTAACCTCCTGGTTCGCACAGGTTGCCAATTTGGCAGAGGATGAAAGGGAAGAGGGAGAACCAATGAGAGAGTAGCTGTTAGGCATTTGGACGGGCACATATCACTGTAATTTCCCGGCAGGAAGAAGTATTAACCAAAGTCTCAGCCACCCACCGGGAACCAGCATAAGTCCTGAACCAAAATTTTGGACTTGCGGTCAGCTCACCAAAAACGAGTTGAAAAATGGAGCTCAGGGGCACAGCAATTCACAAACTGGCCGAGTAATAAAGGACATCTATCGTCCAAAAATCTGTTGAGGGAAGGCAACGAGGCGGACTTGAAAGCGAGGCAGAATAGCAGGAAACAGATTTCAAGAGGAACGTTGGAATCGCCTTTAAGGCACAGGAAGAGGGGCACAACTTCGACAATGATGCACTTGGCCAAAAAGGGCGTATGCGTTCACTCCTGAATATATTCAGGAGAGAACGCATACGCCCTTTTTGGCCAAGCAAGCAAGCGGGCAATGCAAATCTGCACTACAAAGAAGTATCAGTTCCCACTGGTCAAAAGGGACATCCATAAAATGTGTAAAAACCAGAAAGGCAAGACAGGCCCTGGAGAACAGGGAGCCTTGTTATGCTGATGGGCGGGATGTAAATTGCCAACTGCCTCTCTGGAGGAGTACATTGTGTTCCCTAAAACAAGTAAAGAACAAAGCTACTGAGCCAAGGCCACTTCCAGTGTAGGGAATATACCTTGGGAAAACTGAAAATCAATAAGACAGAGACAACCCAAAATTTAGGGCTGCACTGCTTACAAGGACCTCAACTTGGGTACACCTTAAATATCCCAGGAAATATAAAAATGGTTCAAAAAATTGTGGTACTTACGTACGATGGAATATCCCTCAGCCATGAAATCAATGTCATAAGACCAGTAGCAGCAAAATGGGTGGATTCAGGTACGATGATTCTAAGTGAAATAAGTCACACAGAAAAAGAAACTTATCATAAGATATCACTTATGAAGATCCTGTAAACATGGCTACACTTGAACTGAGTTAGGAAAGAGAACAGTGTCTCACATTTAGAAAATACTCTTTTGCCTGCTTAAGGGGGAAGGAGAGGTGGTGTGATGCATAAAACCAGAGTTTGATATAAGCACAGGTACCGTTCCAAAAACCAACTATGGAATAGACAAGACCTACACCTTCCTCAGTGAAAGGGACTCAAAACCCCATATTTCCCGCCGAGGAATATATCTGACTAGTAAGAATCTTAAAACCTATGTATTGATATGTCTCCATAAGGGAATCAAGTGTGTCTAGACTGGCATAAATATGGCAGCGAGAATCAGCTCAAACCCACTATAAAAAGGAATTTGAAAAACAAAACAAAAAAACTGGGAAATTCTTAACAATTCCTTCAGGGTCTCTGATGAAACCTGGAATGACCCTATCTACAACGACAGCTGGATGTGGCATAAGGCTGGACACTTGGGACTGAGACGATTGGTGAGATTGGGTGAGCAAATGCAGACCCTTTAAAGCAATAATGCATGGCACCCATTCCATGGGTCCCAACTCTCCAGGCTGAAGGGAATATTACTACAGCAATAACATGTACGGGAAACCTAGAGAACGGACACACTGTGAATACGAAAGGTTTCTAAAACTCAACGAATAGTCCCTCTCCTGGTGCTCCGGTTTGACTTTCCATCTGCTTTACTATCAACCTCCCTACTTGGAGAGACAGCCCCTTTAAACTCCTGGTTCGCACAAGTTGCCTATTTAGCAGAGGATGAAAGGGAAGAGGGAGAACCAAAGAGAGAGTAGCTGTTAGGCATTTGGACGGGCACATATCACTCTAATTTCCCGGCAGGAAGAAGAATTAACCAAAGTCTCAGCCACCCACCGGGAACCAGTATAGGTCCTGAACCAAAATTTTGGACTTGCGGTCAGCTCACAAAAAACGAGTTGAATAATGGAGCTCAGGGGCACATCAATTCACAAACTGGCGGAGTAATAAAGGAGAACTATCGTCCAAAAATCTATTGAGGGAAGGCAACGAGGCGGACTTGAAAGTGAGGCAGAATAGCAGGAAACAGATTTCAAAAGGTACGTTGGAATCGCCTTTAAAGCACAGGAAGATGGGCACAACTTCGACAATGATGCACTTGGCCAAAAAGGTCATATGCGTCCTCTCCTGAATATATTCAGGAGAAAACGCATACGCCCTTTTTGGCCAAGCAAACAAGCGGGCAATGCAAATCTGCACTACAAAGAAGTATCACTTCCCACCGGTCAAAACGAACATCCACAAAACGTGTAAAAACCAGAAAGGCAAGACAGGCCCTGGAGAACAGGGAGCCTTGATATGCTGATGGGCGGGATGTAAATTGCCAACTGCCTCTCTGGAGGAGTAAATTGTGTTCCCTAAAACAAGTAAAGAATAAAGCTACAGATCCAAGGGCACTTCCAGTCTAGGGAATATACCTTGGGAAAACTGAAAATCAATAAGACAGAGCCACCCCAAAATTTATGGCTGCACTGCTTACAAGGACCCCAACATGGGTACACCTTAAATATCCCAGGAAATATAAAAATGGTTCAAAAAATTGTGGTGCTTACGTACGATGGAATATCCCTCAGCCATGAAATCAATGTCATAAGACCAGTAGCAGCAAAATGGGTGGATTCAGGTACGATGATTCTAAGTGAAATAAGTCACACAGAAAAAGAAACTTATCATAAGATATCACTTATGAAGATCCTGTAAACATGGCTACACTTGAACTGAGTTAGGAGAGAGAACATTGTCTCACATTTAGAAAACACTCTTATGCCTGCTTAAGGGTGAAGGAGAGGTGGGGTGAAGCAAAAAAACAGAGTTTGATATAAGCACAGGTACCGTTCCAAAAACCAAGTATGGAATAGACAAGACCTACACCTTCCTCAGTGAAAGGGACTCAAAACACCATATTTCCTGCAGAGGAATATATCTGACTAGTAAGAATCTTAAAACCTATGTATTGATATGTCTCCGTAAGGGAATCAAGTGTGTCTAGACTGGCATAAACATGGCAGCGAGAATCAGCTCAAACCCACTATAAAAAGGAATTTCAAAAACAAAACAAAAAACTGGGAAATTCTTTACAATTCCTTCAGGGTCTCTGATGAAACCTGGAATGACCCTATCTACAACGACAGCTGGATGTGGCATAAGGAGGGACACTTGGGACTGAGAGGATTGGTGAGATTGGGTGAGCAAATGCAGACCCTTTAAAGCAATAATGCATGGCACCCATTCCATGGGTCCCAACTCTCCAGGTTGAAGGGAATATTACTACAGTTATAACATGTACGGGAAACCTAGAGAACAGACACACTGTGAATACGAAAGGTTTCTAAAACTCAACGAATAGTCCCTATACTGGTGCTAGGGTTTGACTTTCCATCTGCTTTACTATCAACCTCCCAACTTAGGGAGACAGCCCCCTTTAACCTCCTGGTTCTCACAGGTTTCCAATTTGGCAGAGGATGAAAGGGAAGAGAGAGAACCAATGAGAGAGTAGCTGTTAGGCATTTGGACGGGCACATATCACTCTAACTTCCCGGCAGGAAGAAGAATTAACCAAAGTCTCAGCCCCCCAAACGGGAACCAGCATAGGTCCTGAACCAAAATTTTGGACTTGCGGTCAGCTCACCAAAAACGAGTTGAAAAATGGAGCTCAGGGGCACAGCAATTCACAAACTGGCCGAGTAATAAAGGACAACTATCGTCCAAAAATCTGTTGAGGGAAGGGAACGAGGCCGACTTGAAAGCGAGGCAGAATAGCAGGAAACAGATTTCAAGAGGTACGTTGGAATCGCCTTTAAAGCACAGGAAGAGGGGCACAACTTCGACAATGATGCACTTGGCCAAAAAGGGCGTATGCGTTTTCTCCTGAATATATTCAGGAGAAAACGCATACGCCCTTTTTGGCCAAGCAAGCAAGCGGGCAATGCAAATCTGCACTACAAAGAAGTATCACTTCCCACCGGTCAAAAGGGACATCCACAAAATGAGTAAAAACCGGAAAGGCAAGGCAGGCCCTGGAGAACAGGGAGCCTTGTTATGCTTATGGGCGGGATGTAAATTGCCAACTGCCTCTCTGGAGGAGTACATTGTGTTCCCTAAAACAAGTAAACAACAGAGCTACAGAGCCCAGGGCACTTCCAGTCTAGGGAATATTCCTTGGGAAATCTGAAAATCAATAAGACAGAGCCACCCCAAAATTTAGGGCTGCCGTGCTTACAAGGACCGCAACTTGGGTACAACTTAAATATGCCAGGAAATATAAAAATGGTTCAAAAAATTGTGGTACTTACGTACGATGGAACATCCCTCAGCCGTGAAATCAATGTCATAAGACAAGTAGCAGCAAAATGGGTGGATTCAGGTACGATGATTCTAAGTGAAATAAGTCACACAGAAAAAGACACTTATCATAAGATATCACTTATGATGATACTGTAAACATGGCTACACTTGAACTGAGTTAGGAAAGAGAACAGTGTCTCACATTTAGAAAACACTCTTATGCCTGCTTAAGGGGGAAGGAGAGGTGGGGTGATGCATAAAACCAGAGTTTGATATAAGCACAGGTACCGTTCCAAAAACCAACTATGGAATAGACAAGAGCTACACCTTCCTCAGTGAAAGGGACTCAAAACCCCATATTTCCCAAAGAGGAATATATCTGACTAGTAAGAATCTTAAAACCTATGTATTGATATGTCTCCGTAAGGGAATCAAGTGTGTCTAGACTGGCATAAACATGGCAGCGAGAATCAGCTCAAACCAACTATAAAAAGGAATTTCAAAAACAAAACAAAAAAACTGGGAAATTCTTTACAATTCCTTCAGGGTCTCTGATAAAACCTGGAATGACCCTATCTGCAACGACAGCTGGATATGACATAAGGCTGGACACTTGGGACTGAGAGGATTGGTGAGATTGGGTGAGCAAATGCAGACCCTTTAAAGCAATAATGCATGGCACCCATTCCATGGGTCCCAACCCTCCAGGTTGAAGGAAATATTACTACAGTTATAACATGTACGGGAAACCTAGAGAACGGACACACTGTGAATACGAAAGGTTTCTAAAACTCAATGAATAGTCCCTCTCCTGGTGCTCCGGTTTGACTTTCCATCTGCTTTACTATCAATCTCCCAACTTGGAGAGACAGCCCCTTTAACCTCCTGTTTCGCACAGGTTTCCAATTTGGCACAGGATGGAAGGGAAGAGGGAGAACCAATGAGAGAGTAGCTGTTAGGCATTTGGACGGGCACATATCACTCTAACTTCCCAGCAGGAAGAAAAGTTAACCAAAGTCTCAGACTCCCACCGGGAACCAGCATATGTCCTGAACCAAAATTTTGTACTTGCGGTCAGCTCACAAAAAACGAGTTGAAAAATGGAGCTCAGGGGCACAGCAATTCACAAACTGTCCGAGTAATAAAGGAAAACTATCATCCAAAAATCTGGTGAGGGAAGGCAACGAGGCGGACTTGAAAGCGAGGCAGAATTGCAGGAAACAGATTTCAAGAGGTACGTTGGAATCGCCTTTAAAGCACAGGAAGAGGGGCACAACTTCGACAATGATGCACTTGGCCAAAAAGGGCGTATGCGTTTTCTCCTGAATATATTCAGGAGAAAACGCATACGCCCATTTGGCCAAGCAAGCAAGCGGGCAATGCAAATCTGCACTACAAAGAAGTATCACTTCCCACCGGTCAAAAGGGACATCCACAAAATGTGTAATAACCAGAAAGTCAAGACAAGCCCTGGAGAACAGAGAGCCTTGTTTTGCTGATGGGAGGGATGTATATTGCCAACTGCCTCTCTGGAGGAGTGCATTGTGTTCCCTAAAACAAGTAAAGAAGAGAGCTACAGAGCCAATTGCACTTCCAGTGTAGGGAATATACCTTGGGAAAACTGAAAATCAATAAGACAGAGCCACCCCAAAATTTAGGGCTGCACTGCTTACAAGGACCTCAACTTGGGTACACCTTAAATATCCATGGAAATATAAAAATGGTTCAAATAATTGTGGTACATACGTACGATGGAATATCCCTCAGCCATGAAATCAATGTCATAAGACCAGTAGCAGCAAAATGGGTGGTTTCAGGTACGATGATTCTAAGTGAAATAAGTCACACAGAAAAAGAAACTTATCATAAGATATCACTTATGAAGACACTGTAAACATGGCTACACTTGAACTGAGTTAGGAAAGAGAACAGTGTCTCACATTTAGAAAACACTCTTATGCCTGCTTAAGGGGGAAGGAGAGGTGGGGTGATGCATAAAACCACAGTTTGATATAAGCACAGGTACCGTTCCAAAAACCAACTATGGAATAGACAAGACCTACACCTTCCTCAGTGAAAGGGACTCAAAACCCCATATTTCCCGCAGAGGAATATATCTGACTAGTAAGAATCTTAAAACCTATGTATTAATATGTCTGCGTAAGGGAATCATGTGTGTCTAGACTGGCATAAACATGGCAGCGAGAATCAGCTCAAACCCACTATAAAAAGGAATTTCAAAAACAAAACAAAAAAACTGGGAAATTCTTTACAATTCCTTCAGGGTCTCTGATGAAACCTGGAATGACCCTATCTACAATGACAGCCGGATGTGGCATAAGAATGGACACTTGGGACTGAGAGGATTGGTGAGATTGGGTGAGCAAATGCAGACCCTTTAAAGCAATAATGCATGGCACCCATTCTATGGGTCCCAACTCTCCAGTTTGAAGGGAATATTACTACAGTTATAACATGTAAGGGAAACCTAGAGCACGGACACACTGTGAATATAAAAGGTTTCTAAAACTCAACGAATAGTCCCTCTCCTGGTGCTCTGGTTTGACTTTCCATCTGCTTTACTATCAATCTCCCAACTTGGAGAGACAGCCCCTTTAACCTCCTGGTTCGCACACGTTTCCAATTTGGCAGAGGATGAAAGGGAGGAGGGAGAACCAATGAGAGAGTAGCTGTTAGGCATTTGGACGGGCACATATCACTCTAACTTCCCGGCACCAAGAAGAATTAACCAAAGTCTCCGCGCCCCATTGGGAACCAGCATAGTTCCTGAACCAAAATTTTGGACTTGTGGTCAGCTTACCAAAAACGAGTTGAAAAATGGAGCTCAGGGGCACAGCAACTCACAAACTGGCCGAGTAATAAAGGACATCTATCATCCAAAAATCGGTTGAGGGAAGGCAACGAGGCGGACTTGAAAGCGAGGCCAAATAGCAGGAAACAGATTTCAAGAGGTACATTGGAATCACCTTTAAAGCACAGGAAGAGGGGCACAACTTCCACAATGATGCACTTGGCCAAAAAGGGCGTATGCGTTTTCCCCTGAATATATTCAGGAGAAAACGCATACGCCCTTTTTGTCCAAGCAAGCAAGCGGGCAATGCAAATCTGCACTACAAAGAAGAATCACTTCCCACCGGTCAAAAGGGATATCCACAAAATGTGTAAAAACCAGAAAGGCAAGACAGGCCCTCTAGAACAGGGAGCCTTGTTATGCTGATGGGCGGGATGTAAATTGCCAACTGCCTCTCTGCAGGGGTGCATTCTGTTCCCTAAAACAAGTAAAGAACAGAGCTACAGAGCCAAGGGCACTTCAAGTCTAGGGAATATTCCTTGGAAAACTGAAAATCAATAAGACAGAGCCACCCCAAAATTTAGGGCTGCACTGCTTACAAGGACCTCAACTTGGGTACACTTTAAATATCCCAGGAAATATAAAAATGGTTCAGAAAATTGTGGTACTTACGTACGATAGAATATCCCTCAGCCATGAAATCAATGTCATAAGACCAGTAGCAGCAAAATGGGTGGATTCAGGTACGATGATTCTAAGTGAAATAAGTCACACATAAAAAGAAACTTATCATAAGATATCACTTATGAAGATCCTGTAAACATGGCTACACTTGAACTGAGTTAGGAACGAGAACAGTGTCTCACATTTAGAAAACACTCTTATGCCTGCTTAAGGGGGAAGGAGAGGTGGGGTGATGCATAAAACCAGAGTTTGATACAAGTACAGGTACCGTTCCAAAAACCAACTATGGAATAGACAAGACCTACACCTTCCTCAGTGAAAGGGACTCAAAACACCATATTTCCCGCAGAGGAATATATCTGACTAGTAAGAATCTCAAAACCTATGTATTGATATGTCTCCGTAAGGGAATCATGTGTGTCTAGACTGGCATAAACATGGCAGCGAGAATCAGCTCAAACCCACTATAAAAAGGAATTTCAAAAACAAAACAAAAAAACTGGGAAATTCTTCACACTTCCTTCAGGGTCTCTGATGAAACCTGGAATGACCCTATCTACAATGACAGCTGGATGTGGCATAAGGCTGGACACTTGGGACTGAGAGGACTGGTGAGATTGGGTGAGCAAATGCAGACCTTTAAAAGCAATAATGCATGGCACCCATGCCATGGGTCCCAACTCTCCAGGTTGAAGGGAATATTACTACAGCTATAACATGTACGGGAAACCTAGAGAACGGACACACTGTGAATACGAAAGGTTTCTAAAACTCAATGAATAGTCCCTCTCCTGGTGCTCCGGATTGACTTTCCATCTTCTTTACTATCAATCTCCTAACTTGGAGAGACAGCCCCTTTAACCTCCGGGTTCGCACAGGTTGCCAATTTGGCAGAGGATGAAAGGGAAGATGGAGAACCAATGAGAGAGTAGCTGTTAGGCATATGAACGGGCACATATCACTCTAACTTCCCGGCAGGAAGAAGAATTAACCAAAGTCTCAGCCCCCCACCAGGAACAAGCATAGGTCCTGAACCAAAATTTTGGACTTGCGGTCAGCTCACCAAAAACGAGTTGAAAAATGGAGCTCAGGGGCACAGCAATTCCAAACTGGCCGAGTAAAAAAGGACAACTATCGTCCAAAAATCTGTTGAGGGAAGGCAACGAGGCGGACTTGAAGGCGAGGCAGAATAGCAGGAAACAGATTTCAAGAGGTACGTTGGAATCGCCTTTAAAGCACAGCAAGAGGGGCACAACTTCGACAATGATGCACTTGGCCAAAAAGGGCGTATGCGTTTTCCCCTGAATATATTCAGGAGAAAACGCATATGCCCTTTTTGGCCAAGCAAGCAAGCGGGCAATGCAAATCTGCACTACAAAGAAGAATCACTTCCCACCGGTCAAAAGGGACATCCACAAAATGTGTAAAAACCAGAAAGACAAGACAGGCCCTGGAGAACAGGGAGCCTTGTTATGCTGATGGGCGCGATGTAAATTGCCAACTGCCTCTCCGGAGGAGTACATTCTGTTCCCTAAAACAAGTAAAGAACAGAGCTACAGAGCCAAGGGCACTTCCAGTCTAGGAAATATTCCCTGGGAAAACTGAAAAGCAATAAGACAGAGCCACCCCAAAATTTAGGGCTGCACTGCTTACAAGGACCTCAACTTGGATACACTTTAAATATCCCAGGAAATATAAAAATGGTTCAAAAAATTGTGGTACTTACGTATGATGGAATATCCCTCAGCCATGAAATCAATGTCATAAGACCAGTAGCAGCAAAATGGGTGGATTCAGGTACGATGATTCTAAGTGAAATAAGTCAGAGAGAAAAAGAAACTTATCATAAGATATCACTTATGAAGATCCTGTAAACATGGCTACACTTGAACTGAGTTAGGAAAGAGAACAGTGTCTCACATTTAGAAAACACTCTTATGCCTGCTTAAGGGTGAAGGAGAGGTGGGGTGATGCATAAAACCAGAGTTTGATATAAGCACAGGTACCGATCCAAAAAGCAACTATGGAATAAACAAGACATACACCTTCCTTAATTAAAAGGACTCAAAACCCCATATTTCCCGCAGAGGAATATATCTGACTAGTAAGAATCTTAAAACCTACGTATTGATATGTCTCCGTAAGGGAATCAAGTGTATCTAGACTGGCATAAACATGGCAGCGAGAATCAGCTCAAACCCACTATACAAAGGAATTTCAAAAACAAAACAAAAACAGTGAGAAATTCTTTACAATTCCTTCAGGGTCCCTGATGAAACCTGGAATGACCCTATCTACAATGATAGCTGGATGTGGTATAAGGAGGGACACTTGGGACTGAGACGATTGGTGAGTTTGGGTGAGCAAATGCAGACCCTTTAAAGCAATAATGCATGGTACCCATTCCATGGGTCCCAACTCTCCAGGTTGAAGGGAATATTAGTACAGGTATAACATGTACGGGAAACCTAGAAAACGGACACTCTGTGAATACGAAAGGTTTCTAAAACTCAATGAATAGTCCCTCTCCTGTGCTCCGGATGGACTTTCCATCTGCTTTACTATCAATCTCCTAACTTGGAGAGACAGCCCCTTTAACCTCTTGGTTCTCACAGGTTTCCAATTTGGCAGAGGATGGAAGGGAAGAGGGAGAACCAATGAGAGAGTAGCTGTTAGGCATTTGGACGGGCACATATCACTCTAACTTCCCGGCAGGAAGAAGAATTAACCAAAGTCTCAGCCACCCACCGGGAACCATTATAGGTACTGAACCAAAATTTTGGACTTGCGGTCAGCTCCCCAAAAACGAGTTGATAAATGGAGCTCAGGGGCACAGCAATTCACAAACTGGCCGAGTAATAAAGGACAACTATCGTCCAAAAATCTGTTGAGGGAAGGCAACGAGGCGGACTTGAAAGCGAGGCAGAATAGCAGGAAACAGATTTCAAGAGATACGTTGGAATCGCCTTTAAAGCACAGGAAGAGGGGCACAACTTCGACAATGGTGCACTTGGCCAAAAAGGGCGTATGCGTTTTCTCCTGAATATATTCAGGAGAAAACGCATACGCCCATTTTGGCCAAGCAAGCAAGCGGGCAATGCAAACCTGCACTACAAGGAAGTATCACTTCAAACCGGTCAAAAGGGACATCCACAAAATGTGTAAAAACCAGAAAGGCAAGACAGGCCCTGGAGAACAGGGAGCCTTGTTATGCTGATGGGCGGGATGTAAATTGTCAACTGCCTCTCTGGAGGAGTGCATTGTGTTCCCTAAATCAAGTAAACAACAGAGCTACAGTGCCAAGGGCACTTCCAATCTAGGGAATATACCTTGGGAAAACTGAAAATCAATAAGACAGAGCCACCCCAAAATTTAGGGCTGCAATGCTTACAAGGACCTCAACTGGGGTTCACCTTAAATATCCCAGGAAATATAAAAACGGTTCAAAAAATTGTGGTACATACTTACGATGGAATATCCCTCAGCCATGAAATCAATGTCATAAGACCAGTAGCAGCAAAATGGGTGGATTCAGGTACGATGATTCTAAGTGAAATAAGTCACACAGAAAAAGAAAATTATCATATGATATCACTTATGAAGATCCTGTAAACATGGCTACACTTGAACTGAGTTAGGAAAGAGAACAGTGTCTCACATTTAGAAAACACTCTTATGCCTGCTTAAGGGGGAAGGAGAGGTGGGGTGATGCATAAAACCAGAGTTTGATATAAGCACAGGTACCGTTCCAAAAACCAACTATGGAATAGACAAGAGCTACACCTTCCTCAGTGAAAGGGACTCAAAACCCCATATTTCCCGCAGAGGAATATATCTGACTAGTAAGAATCTTGAAACCTATGTATTGATATGTCTCCGTAAGGGAATCAAGTGTGTCTAGACTTTTATAAACATGGCAGCGAGAATCAGCTCAAACCCACTATAAAAAGGTATTTCAAAAACAAAACAAAAAAACTGGGAAATTCTTTACAATTCCTTCAGGGTCTCTGATGAAACCTGGAATGACCCTATCTACAACGACAGCTGGATGTGGCATAAGGAGGGACACTTGGGACTGAGACGATTGGTGAGATTGGGTGAGCAAATGCAGAACCTTTAAAGCACAAATGCCTGGCACCCATTCCATGGGTCCCAACTCTCCAGGTTGAAGGGAATATTACTACAGCTGTAACATGTACGGGAAACCTAGAGAACGGACACACTGTGAATACGAAAGGTTTCTAAAACTCAACGAATAGTCCCCCTCCTGTTGCTCCGGTTTGACTTTACATCTGCTTTACTATCAACCTCCCAACTTGGAGAGACAGCCCCTTTAACCTCCTGGTTCGCACAGGTTGCCAATTTGGCAGAGGATGAAAGGGAAGAGGGAGAACCAATGAGAGAGTAGCTGTTAGGCATTTGGACGGGCAAATATCACTGTAATTTCCTGGCAGGAAGAAGAATTAACCCAAGTCTAAGCAACTTACCGGGAAACAGTATAGGTCCTGAACCAAAATTTTGGACTTGCGGTCAGCTCACCAAAAACGAGTTGAAAAATGGAGCTCAGGGGCACAGCAATTCACAAACTGGCCGAGTAATAAAGGACAACTATCATCCAAAAATCTGTTGAGGAAAGGCAACGAGGCAGACTTGAAAGCGAGGCAGAATAGCAGGAAACGGATTTCAAGAGATACGTTGGAATCGCCTTTAAAGCACAAGAAGAGGGGCACAACTTCGACAATGATGCACTTGGCCAACTGGGCATATGCGTTTTCTCCTGAATATATTCAGGAGAAAACGCATATGCCCTTTTTGGCCAAGCAAGCAAGCGGGCAATGCAAATCTGCACTACAAAGAAGAATCACTTCCCACCATCAAAAGGGACATCCACAAAATGTGTAAAAACCAGAAAGGCAAGAGAGCCCTGGAGAACAGGGAGCCTTGTAATGCTGATGGGCGGGATGTAAATTGCCAACTGCCTCTCTGCAGGAGTGCATTCTGTTCCCTAATACAAGTAAACAACAGAGCTACAGAGCCAAGGGCACTTCCAGTCCAGGGAATATACATTGGGAAAACTTAAAATCAATAAGACAGAGTCACCCCAAAATTTAGGGCTGCACTGCTTACAAGGACCTCAACTTGGGTACACCTTAAATATCCAAGGAAATATAAAAATGGTTCAAAAAATTGTGGTACTTACGTACGATGGTATATCCCTCAGCCATGAAATCAATGTCATAAGACCAGTAGCAGCAAAATGGGTGGATTCAGGTACGATGATTCTAAGTGAAATAAGTCACACAGAAAAAGAAACTTATTATAAGATATAACTTATGAAGATCCTGTAAACATGGCTACACTTGAACTGAGTTAGGAAAGAGAACAGTGTCTCACATTTAGAAAATATTCTTATGCCTGCTTAAGGGGGAAGGAGACGTGGGGTGATGCATAAAACAAGAGTTTGATATAAGCACAGGTACCGTTCCAAAAACCAACTATGGAATAGACAAGACCTACACCTTCCTCAGTGAAAGGGACTCAAAATCCCATATTTCCCGCAGAGGAATATATTTTACTAGTAAGAAACTTAAAATCTCTGTATTGATATATCTCCATAAGGGAATCATGTGTGTCTAGACTGGCATAAACATGGCAGCGAGAATCAGCTCAAACCCACTATACAAAGGAATTTCAAAAACAAAACAAAAAAACTGGGAAATTCTTTACAATTCCTTCAGGGTCTCTGATGAAACCTGGAATGACCATATCTACAATGACAGCTGGATGTGGCATAAGGAGGCACACTTGGGACTGAGACGATTGGTGAGATTGGGTGAGCAAATGCAGACCCTTTAAAGCACAAATGCCTGGCACCCGTTCCATGGGTCCCAAATCTCCAGGTTTAAGGGAATATTACTACAGCTATAACATGTATGGGAAACCTAGAAAACGGACACACTGTGAATACGAAAGGTTTCTAAAACTCAACGAATAGTCCCTCTCCTGGTGCTCCGGTTTGACTTTCCATCTGCTTTACTATCAACCTCCCAACTTGGAGAGACAGCCCCTTTAACCTCCTGGTTCGCACAGGTTTCCAATTTGGCAGAGGATGAAAGGGAAGAGGGAGAACCAATGAGAGAGTAGCTGTTAAGCATTTGGACGGGCACATATCACTCTAAATTCCCGGCATGAAGAAGAATTAACCAAAGTCTCAGCCACCCACCGGGAACCAGCATAGGTCCTGAACCAAAATTTTGGACTTGCGGTCAGCTCACCAAAAACGACTTGAAAAATGGAGCTCAGGGGCACAGCAATTCACAAACTGGCCGAGTAATAAAGGACAACTATCGTCCAAAAATCTGTTGAGGGAAGGCAACGAGGCGGACTTGAAAGCGAGGCAGAATAGCAGGAAACAGATTTCAAGAGGTACGTTGGAATCGCCTTTAAAGCACAGGAAGAGGGGCACAACTTCGACAATGATGCACTTGGCCAAAAAGGGCGTATGCGTTTTCTCCTGAATATATTCAGGAGAAAACTCATACGCCCTTTTTGGCCAAGCAAGCAAACGGGTAATGCAAATCTGCACTACAAAGAAGTATCACTTCCCACTGGTCAAAAGGGACATCCACAAAATGTGTAAAAACCAGAAAGGAAAGACAGGCCCTGGAGAACAGGGAGCCTTGTTATGCTGATGGGCGGGATGTAAATTGCCAACTGCCTCTCTGGAGGAGTGCATTGTGTTCCCTAAAACAAGTAAAGAACAGAGCTACAGAGCCTAGGGCACTTCCAGTCTAGGGAATATACCTTTGGAAAACTGAAAATCAATAAGACAGAGCCACCCCAAAATTTAGGGCTGCACTGCTTACAAGGACCTCAACTTGGGTACACCTTAAATATCCCAGGAAATATAAAAATGGTTCAAAAAATTGTGGTACTTACGTACGATGGAATATCCCTCAGCCATGAAATCAATGTCATAAGACCAGTAGCAGCAAAATGGGTGGATTCAGGTACGATGATTCTAAGTGAAATAAGTCACACAGAAAAAGAAACTTATCATAAGGTATCACTTAAGAAGATCCTATAAACATGGCTACACTTGAACTGAGTTAGGAAAGAGAACAGTGTCTCACATTTAGAAAACACTCTTATGCCTGCTTAACGGGGAAGGAGAGGTGGGGTGATGCATAAAACCAGAGTTTGATATAAGCACAGGTACCGTTCCAAAAACCAACTATGGAATAGACAAGACCTACACCTTCCTCAGTGAAAGGGACTCTAAACCCCATATTTCCCGCAAAGGAATATATCTGACTAGTAAGAATCTTAAAACCTATGTATTGATATGTCTCCTTAAGGGAATCAAGTGTGTCTAGACTGGCATAAACATGGCAGTGAGAATCAGCTCAAACCCACTATAAAAAGGAATTTCAAAAACAAAAGAAAAAAACTGGGAAATTCTTTACAATTCGTTCAGGGTCTCTGATGAAACCTGGAATGACCCTATCTACAAGGACAGCTGGATGTGGCATAAGGAGGGACACTTGGGACTGAGACGATTGGTGAGATTGGGTGAGCAAATGCAGACCCTTTAAAGCAATAATGCATGGCACCCATTCCATGGGTCCCAACTCTCCAGTTTGAAGGGAATATTAGTACAGCTATAACATGTACGGGAAACCTAGAGAACGGACACACTGTGAATACGAAAGGTTTCTAAAACTCAACGAACAGTCCCACTCCTGGTGCTCCGGTTTGACTTTCCATCTGCTTTACTATCAACCGCCCAACTTGGAGAGACAGCCCCTTTAACCTCCTGGTTCACACAGCTTGCCAATTTGGCAGAGGATGAAAGGGAAGAGGGAGAACCAATGAGAGAGTAGCTGTTAGGCATTTGGACGGGCACATATCACTCTAACTTCCCCGCAGGAAGAAGAATTAACCAAAGTCTCAGCCACCCACTGGGAACCAGTATAGTTCCTGAACCAAATTTTGGACTTGCGGTCAGTTCACCAAAAACGAGTTCAAAAATGGAGCTCAGGGGCACAGCAATTCACAAACTGGCCGAGTAATAAAGGACAACTATCGTCCAAAAATCTCTTGAGGGAAGGCAACGAGGCGGACTTGAAAGCGAGGCAGAATAGCAGGAAACAGATTTCAAGAGGTACGTTGGAATCGCCTTTAAAGCACTGGAAGAGGGGCACAACTTCGACAATGTTGCACTTGGCCAAAAAGGGCGTATGTGTTTTCTCCTGAATATATTCAGGAGAAAACGCATACGCCCATTTTGGCCCAGCAAGCAAGCGGGCAATGCCAATCTGCACTACAAAGAAGTATCACTTCCCACCGGTCAAAAGGGACATCCACAAAATGTGTAAAAACCAGAAAGGCAAGACTGGCCCTGGAGAACAGGGAGCCTTGTTATGCTGATGGGCGGGATGTAAATTGCCAACTGCCTCTCTGGAGGAGTGCATTGTGTTCCCTAAAACAAGTAAACAACAGAGCTACAGAGCCAAGGGCACTTCCAGTCTAGGGAATATTCCTTGGGAAAACTGAAAATCAATAAGACAGAGCCACCCCAAAATTTAGGGCTGCACTGCTTACAAGGACCTCAACTTGGGTACACCTTAAATATCCCAGGAAATATAAAAATGGTTCAAAAAATTGTGGTACTTACGTACGATGGAATATCCCTCAGCCATGAAATCAATGTCATAAGACCAGTAGCAGCAAAATGGGTGGATTCAAGTACGATGATTCTAAGTGAAATAAGTCACACAGAAAAAGAGACTTATCATAAGATATCACTTATGAAGAACCTGTAAACATGGCTACACTTGAACTGAGTTAGGAAAGAGAACAGTGTCTGACATTTAGAAAACACTCTTATGCCTGCTTAAGGGGTAAGGAGAGGTGGGGTGATGCATAAATCCAGAGTTTGATATAAGCACAGGTACCGTTCCAAAAACCAACTATGGAATAGACAAGACCTACACCTTCCTCAGTGAAAGGGACTCAAAACCCCCTATTTCCCGCAGAGGAATATATCTGACTAGTAAGAATCTTAAAACCTATGTATTGATGTGTCTCCATAAGGGAATCAAGTGTGTCTAGACTGGCATAAACATGGCAGCGAGAATCATGTCAAACCCACTATAAAAAGGAATTTCAAAAACAAAACAAAAAAACTGGGAAATTCTTTACAATTCCTTCAGGGTCTCTGATGAAACCTGGAATGACCCTATCTACAATGCCAGCTGGATGTGGCATAAGGAGGGACACTTGGGACTGAGAGGATTGGTGAGATTGGGTGAGCAAATGCAGACCCTTTAAAGCACAAATGCCTGGCACCCATTCCATGGGTCCCAACTCTCCAGGTTGAAGGGAATATTACTACAGCTATAACATGTACGGGAAACCTAGAGAACGGACACACTGTGAATACGAAAGGTTTCTATAACTCAACGAATAATCACTCTCCTGGTGCTCCGGTTTGACTTTCCATCTGCTTTACTATCAACCTCCCAACTTCGAGAGACAGCCTCTTTAACCTCCTGGTTCGCACAGGTTTCCAATTTGGAAGAGGATGAAAGGGAAGAGGGAGAACCAATGAGAGAGTAGCTGTTAGGCATTTGGACGGGCACATATCACTGTAATTTCCCGGCAAGAAGAAGAATTAACCAAAGTCTCAGCCCGCCACCGGGAACCAGCATAGGTCCTGAACCAAAATTTTGGACTTGCGGTCAGCTCACCATAAACGAGTTGAAAAATGGAGCTCAGGGGCACAGCAATTCAAAAACTGGCCGAGTACTAAAGGACAACTATCGTCCAAAAATGTGTTGAGGGAAGGCAATGAGGTGGACTTGTAAGCGAGGCAGAATAGCAGGAAACAGATTTCAAGAGGTACATTGGAATCGCCTTTAAAGCACAGGAAGAGGGGCACAACTTCGACAATGATGCACTTGGCCAAAAAGGGCGTATGCGTTTTCTCCTGAATATATTCAGGAGAAAACGCATACGCCCTTTTTGGCCAAGCAAGCAAGCGGGCAATGCAAATCTGCACTACAAAGAAGTATCACTTCCCACCGGTCAAAAGGGACATCCACAAAATGTGTAAAAACCAGAAAGGCAAGACAGGCCCTGGAGAACAGGGAGCCTTGTTATGCTGATGGGCGGGATGTAAATTGCCAACTGCCTCTCTGGAGGAGTACATTGTGTTCCCTAAAACAAGTAAACAACAGAGCTACACAGCCAAGGGCACTTCCAGTCTAGGGAATATTCCTTGGGAAAACTGAAAATCAATAAGACACAGCCACCCCAAAATTTAGGACTGCACTGCTTACAAGGACCTCAACTTGGGTACACCTTAAATATCCCAGGAAATATAAAAATGGTTCAAAAAATTGTGGTACTTACGTACGATGGAATATCCCTCAGCCATGAAATCAATGTCATAAGACCAGTAGCAGCAAAATGGGTGGATTCAAGTACGATGATTCTAAGTGAAATAAGTCACACAGAAAAAGAAACTTATCATAAGATATCACTTATGAATATTCTGTAAACATGGCTACACTTGAACTGAGTTAGGAAAGAGAACAGTGTCTGACATTTAGAAAACACTCTTATGCCTGCTTAAGGGGTAAGGAGAGGTGGGGTGATGCATAAAACCAGAGTTTGATATAAGCACAGGTACCGTTCCAAAAACCAACTATGGAATAGACAAGACCTACACCTTCCTCAGTGAAAGGGACTCAAAACCCTATATTTCCAGCAGAGGAATATATCTGACTAGTAAGAATCTTAAAACCTATGTATCGATGTGTCTCCATAAGGGAATCAAGTGTGTCTAGACTGGCATAAACATGGCAGCGAGTATCAGCTCAAACCCACTATAAAAAGGAATTTCAAAAACAAAACAAAAAAACTGGGAAATTCTTTACAATTCCTTCAGGGTCTCTGATGAAACCTGGAATGACCCTGTCTACAACGACAGCTGGATGTGGCATAATGCTGGACACTTGGTACTGAGAGGATTGGTGAGATTGGGTGAGCAAATGCAGACCCTTTAAAGCAATAATGCATGGCACCCATTCCAAGGGTCCCAACTCTCCAGGTTGAAGGGAATATTACTACAGTTATAACATGTACGGGAAACCTAGAGAACGGACACACTGTGAATACGAAAGGTTTCTAAAACTCAACGAATAGTCCCTCTCCTGGTGCTCCGGTTTGACTTTCCATCTGCTTTACCATCAATCTCCCAACTTGGAGAGACAAGCCCTTTAACCTCCTGGTTCGCACAGGTTGCCAATTTGGCAGAGGATGAAAGGGAAGAGGGAGAACTAATGAGAGAGTAGCTGTTAAGCATTTGGACGGGCACATATCACTCTAACTTCACGGCAGGAAGAAGAATTAACCAAAGTCTCAGCCCCCCACCGGGAAACAGAATAGTACCTGAACCAAAATTTTGGACTTGCGGTCAGCTCACCAAAAACGAGTTGAAAAATGGAGCTCAGGGGCACAGCAATTCACATACTGGACGAGTAATAAAGTACAACTATCGTCCAAAAATCTGTTGAGGGAAGGCAACGAGGCGGACTTGAAAGCGAGGCAGAATAGCAGGAAACAGATTTCAAGAGGTACGTAGGAATCGCCTTTAAAGCACAGGAAGAGGGGCACAACTTCGACAATGATGCACTTGGCCAAAAAGGGCGTATGCGTTTTCTCCTGAATATATTCAGGAGAAAACGCATAAGCCCTTTTTGGCCAAGCAAGCAAGCGGGCAATGCAAATCTGCACTACAAAGAAGTATCAATTCCCACCGGTCAAAATGGACATCCACAAAATGTGTAAAAACCAGAAAGGCAAGACAGGCCCTGGAGAACAGGGAGCCTTGTTATTTGGATGGGCGGGATGTAAATTGCCAACTGCCTCTCTGAGCTACAGAGCCAAGGGCACTTCCAGTCTAGGGAATATACCTTGGGAAAACTGAAAGTCAATAAGACAGAGCCACCCCAAAATTTAGGGCTGCACTGCTTACAAGGACCTCAACTTGGGTACACCTTAAATATCCCAGGAAATATAAAAATGGTTCAAAAAATTGTGGTACTTACGTACGATGGAATATCCCTCAGACATGAAATCAATGTCATAAGACCAGTAGCAGCAAAATGGGTGGATTCAGGTACGATGATTCTAAGTGAAATAAGTCACACAGAAAAAGAAACTTATCATAAGATATCACTTATGAAGATCCTGTAAACATGGCTACACTTGAACTGAGTTAGGAAAGAGAACAGTGTCTCACATTTAGAAAACACTCTTATGCCTGCTTAAGAGGGAAGGAGAGGTGGGGTGATGCATAAAACCAGAGTTTGATATAAGGGCAGGTACCGTTCCAAAAACCAACTATGGAATAGACAAGACCTACACCTTCCTCAGTGAAAGGGACTCAAAACCCCATATTTCCCGCAGAGGAATATATCTGACTAGTAAGAAACTTAAAACCTATGTATTGATATATCTCCGTAAGGGAATCAAGTGTGTCTAGACTGGCATATACATGGCAGCGAGAATCAGCTCAAACCCACTATAAAAAGGAATTTCAAAAACAAAACAAAAAAACTGGGAAATTCTTTACAATTCCTTCAGGGTCTCTGATGAAACCAGAAATGACCCTATCTAAAATCACATCTGGATGTGGCATAAGGAGGGACACTTGGGACTGAAACGATTGGTGAGATTGGGTGAGCAAATGCAGACCCTTTAAAGCACAAATGCCTGGCACCCATTCAATGGGTCCCAATTCTCCAGGTTGAAGGGAATATTACTGCAGCTATAACATGTACGGGAAACCTAGAGAACGGACACACTGTGAATACGAAAGGTTTCTAAAACTCAACGAATAGTCCCTCTCCTGGTGCTCCGGTTTGATTTTCCATCTGCTTTACTATCAACCTCCCAACTTGGAGAGACAGCCCCTTTAACCTCCTGGTTCGCACAGGTTTCCAATTTGGCAGAGGATGAAAGGGTAGAGGGAGAACCAATGAGAGAGTAGCTGTTAGGCATTTGGACGGGCACATATCACTGTAATTTCCCAGCAGGAAGAACAATTAACCAAAGTCTCAGCCCCCCACCGGGAACCAGCAAAGATCCTGAACCAAAATTTTGGACTTGCGGTCAGCTCACCAAAAACGAGTTGAAAAATGGAACTCAGGGGCACAGCAATTCACAAACTGGCCGAGTAATAAAGGACAACTATCGTCCAAAAATCTGTTGAGGTAAGGCAACGAGGCGGACTTGAAAGCGAGGCAGAATAGCAGGAAACAGATTTCAAGAGGTACGTTGGAATCGCCTTTAAAGCACAGGAAGAGGGGCACAACTTCGACAATGTTGCACTTGGCCAAAAAGGGCGTATGCGTTTTCTCCTGAATATATTCAGGAGAAAACGCATACGCCCTTTTTGCCCAAGCAAGCAAGCGGGCAATGAAAATCTGCACTACAAAGAAGTATCACTTCCCACCGGTCAAAAGGGACATCCACAAAATGTGTAAAAACCAGAAAGGCAAGACAGGCCCTGGAGAACAGGGAGCCTTGTTATGCTGATGGGCGGGATGTAAATTGCCAACTGCCTCTCTGGAGGAGTGCATTGTGTTCCCTAAAACAAGTAAACAACAGAGCTACACAGCCAAGGGCACTTCCAGTCTAGGGAATATTCCTTGGGAAAACTGAAAATCAATAAGACACAGCCACCCCAAAATTTAGGACTGCACTGCTTACAAGGACCTCAACTTTGGTACACCTTAAATATCCCAGGAAATTAAAAATGGTTCAAAAAATTGTGGTACTTACGTACGATGGAATATCCCTCAGCCATGAAATCAATGTCATAAGACCAGTAGCAGCAAAATGGGTGGATTCAGCTACGATGATTCTAAGTGAAATAAGTCACACAGAAAAAGAAACTTATCATAAGATATCACTTATGAATATTCTGTAAACATGGCTACACTTGAACTGAGTTAGGAAAGAGAACAGTGTCTGACATTTAGAAAACACTCTTATACCTGCTTAAGGGGTAAGGAGCGGTGGGGTGATGAATAAAACCAGAGTTTGATATAAGCACAGGTACCGTTCCAAAAACCAACTATGGAATAGACAAGACCTACACCTTCCTCAGTGAAAGGGACTCAAAACCCTATATTTCCAGCAGAGGAATATATCTGACTAGTAAGAATCTTAAAACCTATGTATCGATGTGTCTCCATAAGGGAATCAAGTGTGTCTAGACTGGCATAAACATGGCAGCGAGTATCAGCTCAAACCAACTATAAAAAGAATTTCAAAAACAAAAAAAAAAAAACTGGGAAATTCTTTACAATTCCTTCAGGGTCTCTGATGAAACCTGGAATGACCCTATCTACAACGACAGCTGGATGTGGCATAACGCTGGACAGTTGGTACTCAGAGGATTGGTTAAATTGGGTGAGCAAATGCAGACCCTTTAAAGCAATAATGCATGGCACCCATTCCATGGGTCCCAACTCTCCAGGTTGAAGGGAATATTACTACATTTATAACATGTACGGGAAACCTAGAGAACGGACACACTGTGAATACGAAAGGTTTCTAAAACTCAACGATTAGTCCCTCTCCTGGTGCTCCGGTTTGACTTTCCATCTGCTTTACCATCAATCTCCCAAATTGGAGAGACAAGCCCTTTAACCTCCTGGTTCGCACAGGTTGCCAATTTGGCAGAGGATGAAAGGGAAGAGGGAGAACTAATGAGAGAGTAGCTGTTAAGCATTTGGACGGGCACATATCACTCTAACTTCACGGCAGGAAGAAGAATTAACCAAAGTCTCAGCCCCCCACCGGGAACCAGAATAGTACCTGAACCAAAATTTTGGACTTGCGGTCAGCTCACCAAAAACGAGTTGAAAAATGGAGCTCAGGGGCACAGCAATTCACATACTGGCCGAGTAATAAAGGACAACTATCGTCCAAAAATCTGTTGAGGGAAGGCAATGAGGTGGACTTGTAAGCGAGGCAGAATAGCAGGAAACAGATTTCAAGAGGTACATTGCAATCGCCTTTAAAGCACAGGAAGAGGGGCACAACTTCGACAATGATGCACTTGGCCAAAAAGGGCGTATGCGTTTTCTCCTGAATATATTCAGGAGAAAACGCATACGCCCTTTTTGGCCAGGCAAGCAAGCGGGCAATGCAAATCTGCACTACAAAGAAGTATCACTTCCCACCGGTCAAAAGGGACATCCACAAAATGTGTAAAAACCAGAAAGGCAAGACAGGCCCTGGAGATCAGGGAGCCTTGTTATGCTGATGGGCGGGATGTAAATTGCCGACTGCCTCTCTGGAGGAGTGCATTGTGTTCCCTAAAACAAGTAAACAACAGAGCTACACAGCCAAGGGCACTTCCAGTCTAGGGAATATTCCTTGGGAAAACTGAAAATCAATAAGACACAGCCACCCCAAAATTTAGGGCTGCACTGCTTACAAGGACCTCAACTTGGGTACACCTTAAATATCCCAGGAAATATAAAAATGGTTCAAAAAATTGTGGTACTTACGTACGATGGAATATCCCTCAGCCATGAAATCAATGTCATAAGACCAGTAGCAGCAAAATGGGTGGATTCAGCTACGATGATTCTAAGTGAAATAAGTCACACAGAAAAAGAAACTTATCATAAGATATCACTTATGAATATTCTGTAAACATGGCTACACTTGAACTGAGTTAGGAAAGAGAACAGTGTCTGACATTTAGAAAACACTCTTATGCCTGCTTAAGGGGTAAGGAGAGGTGGGGTGATGAATAAAACCAGAGTTTGATATAAGCACAGGTACCGTTCCAAAAACCAACTATGGAATAGACAAGACCTACACCTTCCTCAGTGAAAGGGACTCAAAACCCTATATTTCCAGCAGAGGAATATATCTGACTAGTAAGAATCTTAAAACCTATGTATCGATGTGTCTCAATAAGGGAATCAAGTGTGTCTAGACTGGCATAAACATGGCAGCGAGTATCAGCTCAAACCCACTATAAAAAGGAATTTCAAAAACAAAACAAAAAAACTGGGAAATTCTTTACAATTCCTTCAGGGTCTCTGATGAAACCTGGAATGACCCTATCTACAACGACAGCTGGATGTGGCATAATGCTGGACACTTGGTACTGAGAGGATTGGTGAGATTCGGTGAGCAAATGCAGACCCTTTAAAGCAATAATGCATGGCACCCATTCCATGGGTCCCAACTCTCCAGGTTGAAGGGAATATTACTACAGTTATAACATGTACGGGAAACCTAGAGAACGGACACACTGTGAATACGAAAGGTTTCTAAAACTCAACGAATAGTCCCTCTCCAGGTGCTCCGGTTTGACTTTCCATCTGCTTTACCATCAATCTCCCAACTTGGAGAGACAAGCCCTTTAACCTCCTGGTTCGCACAGGTTGCCAATTTGGCAGAGGATATAAGGGAAGAGGGAGAACTAATGAGAGAGTAGCTGTTAAGCATTTGGAAGGGCACATATCACACTAACTTCACGGCAGGAAGGAGAATTAACCAAAGTCTCAGCCCCCCACCGGGAACCAGAATAGTAACTGAACCAAAATTTTGGACTTGCGGTCAGCTCACCAAAAACGAGTTGAAAAATGGAGCTCAGGGGCACAGCAATTCACATACTGGCCGAGTAATAAAGGACAACTATCGTCCAAAAATCTGTTGAGGGAAGGCAAGAAGGCGGACTTGAAAGCGAGGCAGAATAGCAGGAAACAGATTTCAAGAGGTACGTTGGAATCGCCTTTAAAGCACAGGAAGAGGGGCACAACTTCGACAATGATGCACTTGGCCAAAAAGGGCGTATGCGTTTTCTCCTGAATATATTCAGGAGAAAACGCATACGCCCTTTTTGGCCAAGCAAGCAAGCGGGCAATGCAAATCTGCACTACAAAGAACTATCACTTCCCACCGGTCAAAAGGGACATCCACAAAATGTGTAAAAACCAGAAAGGCAATACAGGCCCTGGAGAACACGGAGCCTGGTTATTTGGATGGGCGGGTGTAAATTGCCAACTGCCTCTCTGGTTGAGTACATTCTGTTCCCTAAAACAAGTAAACAAAAGAGGTACAGAGGCAAGGGCACTTCCAGTCTAGGGAATATACCTTGGGAAAACTGAAAATCAATAAGACAGAGCTACCCCAAAATTTAGGGCTGCACTGCTTACAAGGACCTCAACTTGGGTACACCTTAAATATCCCAGGAAATATAAAAATGGTTCAAAAAATTGTGGTACTTACGTACGATGGAATATCCCTCAGACATGAAATCAATGTCATAAGACCAGTAGCAGCAAAATGGGTGGATTCAGGTACGATGATTCTATGTGAAATAAGTCACACAGAAAAAGAAACTTATCATAAGATATCACTTATGAAGATCCTGTAAACATGGCTACACTTGAACTGAGTTAGGAAAGAGAACAGTGTCTCACATTTAGAAAACACTCTTATGCCTGCTTAAGGGGGAAGGAGAGGTGGGGTGATGCATAAAACCAGAGTTTGATATAAGCACAGGTACCGTTCCAAAAACCAACTATGGAATAGACAAGACCTACACCTTCCTCAGGGAAAGGGACTCAAAACCCCATATTTCCCGCAGAGGAATATATCTGACTAGTAAGAATCTTAAAAACTATGTATTGATATGTCTCCGTAAGGGAATCAAGTGTGTCTAGACTGGCATAAACATGGCAGCGAGAATCAGCTCAAACCCACTATAAAAAGGAATTTCAAAAACAAAACAAAAAAACTGGGAAATTCGTTACAATTCCTTCAGGGTCTCTGATGAAACCTGGGATGACCCTATCTACAATGACAGCTGGATGTGTCATAAGGAGGGACACTTGGGACTGAGACGATTGTTGAGATTGGGTGAGCAAATGCAGACCCTTTAAAGCACAAATGCCTGGCACCCATTCCATGAGTCCCAACTCTCCAGGTTGAAGGGAATATTACTGCAGCTCTAACATGTACGGGAAACCTAGAGAACGGACACACTGTGAATACGAAAGGTTTCTAAAACTCAACGAATAGTCCCTCTCCTGGTGCTCCGGTTTGACTTTCCATCTGCTTTACTATCAACCTCACAACTTGGAGAGACAGCCCCTTTAACCTCCTGGTTCGCACAGGTTTCCAATTTGGCAGAGGATTTAAGGGAAGAGGGAGAACCAATGACAGAGTAGCTGTTAGGCATTTGTACGGGCATATATCACTGTAATTTCGCGGCAAGAAGAAGAATTAACCAAAGTCTCAGCCCCCCACCGGGAACCAGCATAGGTCCTGAACCAAAATTTTGGACTTGAGGTCACTCACCAAAAACGAGTTGAAAAATGGAGCTCAGGGGCACAGCAATTCACAAACTGGCCGTGTAATAAAGGACAACTATCGTCCAAAAATCTGTTGAGGGAAGGCAACGAGGCGGACTTGAAAGCGAGGCAGAATAGCAGGAAACAGATTTCAAGAGGTACGTTGGAATCGCCTTTAAAGCACAGGAAGAGGGGCACAACTTCGACAATGATGCACTTGGCCAAAAAGGGCGTATGCGTTTTCTCCTGAATATATTCGGGAGAAAACGCATACGCCCTTTTTGGCCAAGCAAGCAAGCGGGCAATGCAAATCTGCACTACAAAGAAGTATCACTTCCCACCGGTCAAAAGGGACATCCACAAAATGTGTAAAAACCAGAAAGGCAAGACAGGCCCTGGAGAACAGTGAGCCTTGTTATGCTGATGGGCGGGATGTAAATTGCCAACTGCCTCTCTGGAGGAGTGCATTGTGTTCCCTAAAACAAGTAAAGAACAGAGCTACAGAGCCAAGGGCACTTCCAGTCTAGGGAATATTCCTTGGGAAAACTGAAAATCAATAAGACACAGCCACCCCAAAATTTAGGACTGCACTGCTTACAAGGACCTCAACTTGGGTACACCTTAAATATCCCAGGAAATATAAAAATGGTTCAAAAAATTGTGGTACTTACGTACGATGGAATATCCCTCAGCCATGAAATCAATGTCATAAGACCAGTAGCAGCAAAATGGGTGGATTCAGGTACGATGATTCTAAGTGAAATAAGTCACAGAGAAAAAGAAACTTATCATAAGATATCACTTATGAAGATCCTGTAAACATGGCTACACTTGAACTGAGTTAGGAAAGAGAACAGTGTCTCACATTTAGAAAACACTCTTATGCCTGCTTAAGGGGGAAGGAGAGGTGGGGTGATGCATAAAACCAGAGTTTGATATAAGCACAGGTACCGTTCCAAAAACCAACTATGGAATAGACAAGACCTACACCTTCCTCAGTGAAAGGGACTCAAAATCCCATATCTCCCGCAGAGGAATATATCTGACCGGTAAGAATCTTAAAACCTATGTATTGATATGTCTCCGTAAGGGAATCAAGTGTGTCTAGACTGGCATAAACATGGCAGCGAGAATCAGCTCAAACCCACTATAAAAAGGAATTTCAAAAACAAAACAAAAAAACTGGGAAATTCTTTACAATTCCTTCAGGGTCTCTGATGAAACCTGGGATGACCCTATCTACAATGACAGCTGGATGTGGCATAAGGAGGGACACTTGGGACTGAGACGATTGGTGAGATTGGGTGAGCAAATGGAGACCCTTCAAAGCACAAATGCCTGGCACCCATTCCATGGGTCCCAACTCTCCAGGTTGAAGGGAATATTACTACAGCTATAATATGTACAGAAAACCTAGAGAACGGACCCACTGTGAATACGAAAGGTTTCTAAAACTCAACGAATAGTCCCTCTCCTGGTGCTCCGGTTTGACTTTCCATCTGCTTTACTATCAACCTCCCAACTTGGAGAGACAGCCCCTTTAACCTCCTGGTTCGCACAGGTTGCCAATTTGGCAGAGGATGAAAGGGAAGAGGGAGAACCAATGAGAGAGTAGCTGTTAGGCATTTGAACGGGCACATATCACTGTAATTTCCCGGTAGGGAGAAGAATTAACCAAAGTCTCAGCCCCCCACTGGGAATCAGCATAGGTCCTGAACCAAAATTTTGGACTTGAGGTCAGCTCACCAAAAACGAGTTGAAAAATGGAGCTCAGGGGCACAGCAATTCAAAAACTGGCCGAGTAATAAAGGAAAACTATCGTCCAAAAATCTGTTGAGGGAAGGCAACGAGGCGGACTTGTAAGCGAGGCAGAATAGCAGGAAAGAGATTTCAAGAGGTACGTTGGAATCGCCTTTAAAGCACAGGAAGAGGGGCACAACTTCCACAATGATGCACTTGGCCAAAAAGGGCGTATGCGTTTTCTCCTGAATATATTCGGGAGAAAACGCATACGCCCTTTTTGGCCAAGCAAGCAAGCGGGCAATGCAAATCTGCACTACAAAGAAGTATCACTTCCCACCGGTGAAAAGGGACATCCACAAAATGTGTAAAAACCAGAAAGGCAAGACAGGCCCTGGAGAACAGTGAGCCTTGTTATGCTGATGGGCGGGATGTAAATTGCCAACTGCCTCTCTGGAGGAGTGCATTGTGTTCCCTAAAACAAGTAAAGAACAGAGCTACAGAGCCAAGGGCACTTCCAGTCTAGGGAATATTCCTTGGGAAAACTGAAAATCAAAAAGACACAGCCACCCCAAAATTTAGGACTGCACTGCTTACAAGGACCTCAACTTGGGTACACCTTAAATATCCCAGGAAATATAAAAATGGTTCAAAAAATTGTGGTACTTACGTACGATGGAATATCCCTCAGCCATGAAATCAATGTCATAAGACCAGTAGCAGCAAAATGGGTGGATTCAGGTACAATGATTCTAAGTGAAATAAGTCACAGAGAAAAAGAAACTTATCATAAGATATCACTTATGAAGATCCTGTAAACATGGCTACACTTGAACTGAGTTAGGAAAGAGAACAGTGTCTCACATTTAGAAAACACTCTTATGCCTGCTTAAGGGGGAAGGAGAGGTGGGGTGATGCAAAAAACCAGAGTTTGATATAAGCACAGGTACCTTTCCAAAAACCAACTAGGGAATAGACAAGACCTACACCTTCCTCAGTGAAAGGGACTCATAAGCCCATATTTCCCGCAGAGGAATATATCTGACTAGTAAGAATCTTAAAACCTATGTATTGATATGTCTCCGTAAGGGAATCAAGTGTGTCTAGACTGGCATAAACATGGCAGCGAGAATCAGCTCAAACCCACTATAAAAAGGAATTTCAAAAACAAAACAAAAAAACTGGGAAATTCTTTACAATTCCTTCAGGGTCTCTGATGAAACCTGGAATGACCCTATCTACAACGACAGCTGGATGTGGCATAATGCTGGACACTTGGTACTGAGAGGATTGGTGAGATTCGGTGAGCAAATGCAGACCCTTTAAAGCAATAATGCATGGCACCCATTCCATGGGTCCCAACTCTCCAGGTTGAAGGGAATATTACTACAGTTATAACATGTACGGGAAACCTAGAGAACGGACACACTGTGAATACGAAAGGTTTCTAAAACTCAACGAATAGTCCCTCTCCAGGTGCTCCGGTTTGACTTTCCATCTGCTTTACCATCAATCTCCCAACTTGGAGAGACAAGCCCTTTAACCTCCTGGTTCGCACAGGTTTCCAATTAGGCAGAGGATATAAGGGAAGAGGGAGAACTAATGAGAGAGTAGCTGTTAAGCATTTGGACGGGCACATATCACTCTAACTTCACGGCAGGAAGGAGAATTAACCAAAGTCTCAGCCCCCCACCGGGAACCAGAATAGTAACTGAACCAAAATTTTGGACTTGCGGTCAGCTCACCAAAAACGAGTTGAAAAATGGAGCTCAGGGGCACAGCAATTCACATACTGGCCGAGTAATAAAGGACAACTATCGTCCAAAAATCTGTTGAGGGAAGGCAACAAGGCGGACTTGAAAGCGAGGCAGAATAGCAGGAAACAGATTTCAAGAGGTACGTTGGAATCGCCTTTAAAGCACAGGAAGAGGGGCACAACTTCGACAATGATGCACTTGGCCAAAAAGGGCGTATGCGTTTTCTCCTGAATATATTCAGGAGAAAACGCATACGCCCTTTTTGGCCAAGCAAGCAAGCGGGCAATGCAAATCTGCACTACAAAGAACTATCACTTCCCACCGGTCAAAAGGGACATCCACAAAATGTGTAAAAACCAGAAAGGCAATACAGGCCCTGGAGAACACGGAGCCTTGTTATTTGGATGGTCGGGTGTAAATTGCTAACTGCCTCTCTGGTTGAGTACATTCTGTTCCCTAAAACAAGTAAACAAAAGAGGTACAGAGCCAAGGGCACTTCCAGTCTAGGGAATATACCTTGGGAAATCTGAAAATCAATAAGACAGAGCCACCCCAAAATTTAGGGCTGCACTGCTTACAAGGACCTCAACTTGGGTACACCTTAAATATCCCAGGAAATATAAAAATGGTTCAAAAAATTGTGGTACTTACGTACGTTGGAATATCCCTCAGACATGAAATCAATGTCATAAGACCAGTAGCAGCAAAATGGGTGGATTCAGGTACGATGATTCTAAGTGAAATAAGTCACAGAGAAAAAGAAACTTATCATAAGATATCACTTATGAAGATCCTGTAAACATGGCTACACTTGAACTGAGTTAGGAAAGAGAACAGTGTCTCACATTTAGAAAACACTCTTATGCCTGCTTAAGGGGGAAGGAGAGGTGGGGTGATGCATAAAACCAGAGTTTGATATAAGCACAGGTACCGTTCCAAAAACCAACTATGGAATAGACAAGACCTACACCTTCCTCAGGGAAAGGGACTCAAAACCCCATATTTCCCGCAGAGGAATATATCTGACTAGTAAGAATCTTAAAAACTATGTATTGATATGTCTCCGTAAGGGAATCAAGTGTGTCTAGACTGGCATAAACATGGCAGCGAGAATCAGCTCAAACCCACTATAAAAAGGAATTTCAAAAACAAAACAAAAAAACTGGGAAATTCGTTACAATTCCTTCAGGGTCTCTGATGAAACCTGGGATGACCCTATCTACAATGACAGCTGGATGTGTCATAAGGAGGGACACTTGGGACTGAGACGATTGTTGAGATTGGGTGAGCAAATGCAGACCCTTTAAAGCACAAATGCCTGGCACCCATTCCATGAGTCCCAACTCTCCAGGTTGAAGGGAATATTACTACAGCTCTAACATGTACGGGAAACCTAGAGAACGGACACACTGTGAATACGAAAGGTTTCTAAAACTCAACGAATAGTCCCTCTCCTGGTGCTCCGGTTTGACTTTCCATCTGCTTTACTATCAACCTCACAACTTGGAGAGACAGCCCCTTTAACCTCCTGGTTCGAACAGGTTTCCAATTTGGCAGAGGATGAAAGGGAAGAGGGAGAACCAATGACAGAGTAGCTGTTAGGCATTTGGACGGGCACATATCACTGTAATTTCGCGGCAAGAAGAAGAATTAACCAAAGTCTCAGCCCCCCACCGGGAACCAGCATAGGTCCTGAACCAAAATTTTGGACTTGAGGTCACTCACCAAAAACGAGTTGAAAAATGGAGCTCAGGGGCACAGCAATTCACAAACTGGCCGTGTAATAAAGGACAACTATCGTCCAAAAATCTGTTGAGGGAAGGCAACGAGGCGGACTTGAAAGCGAGGCAGAATAGCAGGAAACAGATTTCAAGAGGTACGTTGGAATCGCCTTTAAAGCACAGGAAGAGGGGCACAACTTCGAAAATGATGCACTTGGCCAAAAAGGGCATATGCGTTTTCTCCTGAATATATTCGGGAGAAAACGCATACGCCCTTTTTGGCCAAGCAAGCAAGCGGGCAATGCAAATCTGCACTACAAAGAAGTATCACTTCCCACCGGTCAAAAGGGACATCCACAAAATGTGTAAAAACCAGAAAGGCAAGACAGGCCCTGGAGAACAGTGAGCCTTGTTATGCTGATGGGCGGGATGTAAATTGCCAACTGCCTCTCTGGAGGAGTGCATTGTGTTCCCTAAAACAAGTAAAGAACAGAGCTACAGAGCCAAGGGCACTTCCAGTCTAGGGAATATTCCTTGGGAAAACTGAAAATCAATAAGACACAGCCACCCCAAAATTTAGGACTGCACTGCTTACAAGGACCTCAACTTGGGTACACCTTAAATATCCCAGGAAATATAAAAATGGTTCAAAAAATTGTGGTACTTACGTACGATGGAATATCCCTCAGCCATGAAATCAATGTCATAAGACCAGTAGCAGCAAAATGGGTGGATTCAGGTACGATGATTCTAAGTGAAATAAGTCACAGAGAAAAAGAAACTTATCATAAGATATCACTTATGAAGATCCTGTAAACATGGCTACACTTGAACTGAGTTAGGAAAGAGAACAGTGTCTCACATTTAGAAAACACTCTTATGCCTGCTTAAGGGGGAAGGAGAGGTGGGGTGATGCATAAAACCAGAGTTTGATATAAGCACAGGTACCGTTCCAAAAACCAACTATGGAATAGACAAGACCTACACCTTCCTCAGTGAAAGGGACTCAAAATCCCATATCTCCCGCAGAGGAATATATCTGACCGGTAAGAATCTTAAAACCTATGTATTGATATGTCTCCGTAAGGGAATCAAGTGTGTCTAGACTGGCATAAACATGGCAGCGAGAATCAGCTCAAACCCACTATAAAAAGGAATTTCAAAAACAAAACAAAAAAACTGGGAAATTCTTTACAATTCCTTCAGGGTCTCTGATGAAACCTGGGATGACCCTATCTACAATGACAGCTGGATGTGGCATAAGGAGGGACACTTGGGACTGAGACGATTGGTGAGATTGGGTGAGCAAATGGAGACCCTTCAAAGCACAAATGCCTGGCACCCATTCCATGGGTCCCAACTCTCCAGGTTGAAGGGAATATTACTACAGCTATAATATGTACAGAAAACCTAGAGAACGGACCCACTGTGAATACGAAAGGTTTCTAAAACTCAACGAATAGTCCCTCTCCTGGTGCTCCGCTTTGACTTTCCATCTGCTTTACTATCAACCTCCCAACTTGGAGAGACAGCCCCTTTAACCTCCTGGTTAGCACAGGTTGCCAATTTGGCAGAGGATGAAAGGGAAGAGGGAGAACCAATGAGAGAGTAGCTGTTAGGCATTTGAACGGGCACATATCACTGTAATTTCCCGGTAGGGAGAAGAATTAACCAAAGTCTCAGCCCCCCACTGGGAATCAGCATAGGTCCTGAACCAAAACTTTGGACTTGAGGTCAGCTAACCAAAAACGAGTTGAAAAATGGAGCTCAGGGGCACAGCAATTCAAAAACTGGCCGAGTAATAAAGGAAAACTATCGTCCAAAAATCTGTTGAGGGAAGGCAACGAGGCGGACTTGTAAGCGAGGCAGAATAGCAGGAAAGAGATTTCAAGAGGTACGTTGGAATCGCCTTTAAAGCACAGGAAGAGGGGCACAACTTCGACAATGATGCACTTGGCCAAAAAGGGCGTATGCGTTTTCTCCTGAATATATTCGGGAGAAAACGCATACGCCCTTTTTGGCCAAGCAAGCAAGCGGGCAATGCAAATCTGCACTACAAAGAAGTATCACTTCCCACCGGTCAAAAGGGACATCCACAAAATGTGTAAAAACCAGAAAGGCAAGACAGGCCCTGGAGAACAGTGAGCCTTGTTATGCTGATGGGCGGGATGTAAATTGCCAACTGCCTCTCTGGAGGAGTGCATTGTGTTCCCTAAAACAAGTAAAGAACAGAGCTACAGAGCCAAGGGCACTTCCAGTCTAGGGAATATTCCTTGGGAAAACTGAAAATCAAAAAGACACAGCCACCCCAAAATTTAGGACTGCACTGCTTACAAGGACCTCAACTTGGGTACACCTTAAATATCCCAGGAAATATAAAAATGGTTCAAAAAATTGTGGTACTTACGTACGATGGAATATCCCTCAGCCATGAAATCAATGTCATAAGACCAGTAGCAGCAAAATGGGTGGATTCAGGTACAATGATTCTAAGTGAAATAAGTCACAGAGAAAAAGAAACTTATCATAAGATATCACTTATGAAGATCCTGTAAACATGGCTACACTTGAACTGAGTTAGGAAAGAGAACAGTGTCTCACATTTAGAAAACACTCTTATGCCTGCTTAAGGGGGAAGGAGAGGTGGGGTGATGCAAAAAACCAGAGTTTGATATAAGCACAGGTACCTTTCCAAAAACCAACTAGGGAATAGACAAGACCTACACCTTCCTCAGTGAAAGGGACTCATAAGCCCATATTTCCCGCAGAGGAATATATCTGACTAGTAAGAATCTTAAAACCTATGTATTGATATGTCTCCGTAAGGGAATCAAGTGTGTCTAGACTGGCATAAACATGGCAGCGAGAATCAGCTCAAACCCACTATAAAAAGGAATTTCAAAAACAAAACAAAAAAACTGGGAAATTCTTTACAATTCCTTCAGGGTCTCTGATGAAACCTGGAATGACCCTATCTACAACGACAGCTGGATGTGGCATAATGCTGGACACTTGGTACTGAGAGGATTGGTGAGATTCGGTGAGCAAATGCAGACCCTTTAAAGCAATAATGCATGGCACCCATTCCATGGGTCCCAACTCTCCAGGTTGAAGGGAATATTACTACAGTTATAACATGTACGGGAAACCTAGAGAACGGACACACTGTGAATACGAAAGGTTTCTAAAACTCAACGAATAGTCCCTCTCCAGGTGCTCCGGTTTGACTTTCCATCTGCTTTACCATCAATCTCCCAACTTGGAGAGACAAGCCCTTTAACCTCCTGGTTCGCACAGGTTTCCAATTTGGCAGAGGATGAAAGGGAAGAGGGAGAACTAATGAGAGAGTAGCTGTTAAGCATTTGGACGGGCACATATCACTCTAACTTCACGGCAGGAAGGAGAATTAACCAAAGTCTCAGCCCCCCACCGGGAAACAGAATAGTAACTGAACCAAAATTTTGGACTTGCGGTCAGCTAACCAAAAACGAGTTGAAAAATGGAGCTCAGGGGCACAGCAATTCACATACTGGCCGAGTAATAAAGGACAACTATCGTCCAAAAATCTGTTGAGGGAAGGCAACAAGGCGGACTTGAAAGCGAGGCAGAATAGCAGGAAACAGATTTCAAGAGGTACGTTGGAATCGCCTTTAAAGCACAGGAAGAGGGGCACAACTTCGACAATGATGCACTTGGCCAAAAAGGGCGTATGTGTTTTCTCCTGAATATATTCAGGAGAAAACGCATACGCCCTTTTTGGCCAAGCAAGCAAGCGGGCAATGCAAATCTGCACTACAAAGAACTATCACTTCCCACCGGTCAAAAGGGACATCCACAAAATGTGTAAAAACCAGAAAGGCAATACAGGCCCTGGAGAACACGGAGAATTGTTATTTGGATGGGCGGGTGTAAATTGCCAACTGCCTCTCTGGTGGAGTACATTCTGTTCCCTAAAACAAGTAAACAACACAGCTACAGAGCCAAGGGCACTTCCAGTCTAGGGAATATACTTTGGGAAAACTGAAAATCAATAAGACAGAGCCACCCCAAAATTTAGGGCTGCACTGCTAACAAGGACCTCAACTTGGGTACACCTTAAATATCCCAGGAAATATAAAAATGGTTCAAAAAATTGTGGTACTTACGTACGATGGAATACCCCTCAGCCATGAAATCAATGACATAAGACCAGTAGCAGCAAAATGGGTGGATTCAGGTACGACGATTCTAAGTGAAATAAGTCACATAGAAAAGGAAACTTATCATAAGATATCACATATGAAGATCCTGTAAACATGGCTACACTTGAACTGAGTTAGGAAAGAGAGCAGTGTCTCACATTTAGAAAATACTCTGATGCCTGCTTAAGGGGGAAGGAGAGGTGGGGTGATGCATAAAACCAGAGTTTGATATAAGCAGAGGTACCGTTCCAAAAACCAACTATGGAATAGACAAGACCTACACCTTCCTCAGTGAAAGGGACTCAAAACCCCATATTTCCCACAGAGGAATATATCTGACTAGTAAGAATCTTAAAACCTATGTATTGGTATGTCTCCATAAGGTAGTCAAGTGTGTCTAGACTGGCATAAACATGGCAGCGAGAATCAGCTCAAGCCCACTATAAAAAGGAATTTTAAAAACAAAACAAAAAAACTGGGAAATTCTTTACAATTCCTTCAGGGTCTCTGATGAAACTTGAAATGACCCTATCTACAACGAAAGCTGGATGTGGCATAAGGCTGGACACTTGGGACTGAGAGGATAGGTGAGATTCGGTGAGCAAATGCAGAACCTTTAAAGCACAAATGCCTGGCACACATTCCATGGGTCCCAACTCTCCAGGTTGAAGGGAATATTACTACAGCTATAACATGTACGGGAAACCAAGAGAACGGACCCACAGTGAATACGAAAGGTTTCTAAAACTCAACGAATAGTCCCTCTCCTGGTGCTCCGGTTTGACTTTCCATCTGCTTTACTATCAATCTCCCAACTTGGAGAGACAGCCTATTTAACCTCCTGGTTCGCACAGGTTTCCAATTTGGCAGAGGATGAAAGGGAAGAGGGAGAACCAATGAGAGAGTAGCTGTTAGGCATTTGGACGGGCACATATCACCCTACCTTCCCAGCAGGAAGAAGAATTAACCAAAGTCTCAGCCCCCCAACGGGAACCAGCATAGGTCCTGAACCAAAATTTTGGACTTGCGGTCAGCTCACAAAAAACGAGTTGAAAAATGGAGCTCAAGGGCACAGCAACTCACAAACTGGCAGAGTAATAAAGGACAACTCTCGTCCAAAATCTGTTAAGGGAAGGCAACGAGGCGGACTTGAAAGCTAGGCAGAATAGCAGGAAATAGATTTCAAGAGGTACATTGGAATCGCCTTTAAAGCACAGGAAGAGGGGCACAACTTCGACAATGATGCACTTGGCCAAAAAGGGCGTATGCGTTTTCTCCTGAATATATTCAGGAGAAAACGCATACGCCCTTTTTGGCCAAGCAAGCAAGCGGGCAATGCTAATCTGCACTACAAAGAAGTATCACTTCCCACCAGTCAAGAGGGACATCCACAAAACGTGTAAAAACCAGAAAGGTAAGACAGGCCCTGGAGAACAGGGAGCCTTGTTATCCTGATGGGCGGGATGTACACTGCCAACTGCCTCTCTGGAGGAGTGCATTGTGTTCCCTAAAACAAGTAAACAACAAAGGTACAGAGCCAAGGGCACTTCCAGTCTAGGCAATATACCTTGGGAAACCTGAAGATCAATAAGACAGAGCCACCTCAAAATTTAGGGCTGCAGTGCTTACAAGGACCTCAACTTGGGTACACCTTAAATATCCCAGGAAATATAAAAATGGTTCAAAAAATTGTGGTACTTACGTACGATGGAATATCCCTCAGACATGAAATCAATGTCATAAGACCAGTAGCAGCAAAATGGGTGGATTCAGGTACGATGATTCTAAATGAAATAAGTCACACAGAAAAAGAAACTTATCATAAGATATCACTTATGAAGATCCTGTAAACATGGCTACACTTGAACTGAGTTAGGAAAGAGAACAGTGTCTCACATTTAGAAAACACTCTTATGCCTGCTTAAGGGGGAAGGAGAGGTGGGGTGATGTATAAAACCAGAGTTTGATATAAGCACAGGTACCGTTCCAAAAACCAACTATGGAATAGACAAGACCTACACCTTCCTCAGTGAAAGGGACTCAAAACCCCATATTTCCCGCAGAGGAATATATCTGACTAGTAAGAATCTTAAAACCTATGTATTGATATGTCTCCGTAAGGGAATCAAGTGTGTCTAGACTGGCATAAACATGGCAGCGAGAATCAGCTCAAACCCACTATAAAAAGGAATATCAAAAACAAAACAAAAAACTGGAAAATTCTTAACAATTCCTTCAAGGTCTCTGATGAAACCTGGAAAGACCCTATCTACAATGACAGCTGGATATGGCATAAGGCTGGACACTTGGGACTGACAGGATTGGTGAGATTGTGTGAGCAAATGCAGACCCTTTAAAGCACAAATGCCTGGCACCCATTCCATGGGTCACAACTCTCCAGGTTGAAGGGAATATTACTACAGCTATAACATGTACGGGAAACCTAGAGAACGGACCCACTGTGAATACGAAAGGATTCTAAAACTCAACGAATAGTCCCTCTCCTGGTGCTCCGGTTTGACTTTCCATCTGCTTTACTATCAATCTCCCAACTTGGAGAGACAGCCCATTTAACCTCCTGGTTCGCACAGGTTTCCAATTTTGCAGAGGATGAAAGGGAAGAGGGAGAACCGGTGAGAGAGTAGCTGTTAGGCATTTGGACGGGCACATATCACTCTAACTTCCCAGCAGAAAGAAGAATTAACCAAAGTCTCAGCACCCCAACGGGAAACAGCATAGGTCCTGAACCATAATTATGGACTTGCGATCAGCTCACAAAAAACGTGTTGAAAAATGGAGCTCAAGGGCACAGCAATTCACAAAATGGCAGAGTAATAAAGGACAACTGTCGTCCAAAATTTGTTAAGGGAAGGAAACGAGGCGGACTTTAAAGCGAGGCAGAATAGCAGGAAATAGATTTCAAGAGGTAAGTTGGAATCGCCTTTAAAGCACAGGAAGAGGGGCACAACTTCGACAATGATGCACTTGGCCAAAAAGGGCGTATGCGTTTTCTCCTGAATATATTCAGGAGAAAACGCATACACCCTTTTTGGCCAAGCAAGCAAGCAGGCAATGCGAATCTGCACTACAAAGAAGTATCACTTCCCACCGGTCAAAAGGGACATTCACAAAACGTGTAAAAACCAGAAAGGTAAGACAGGCCCTGGAGAACAGGGAGCCTTGTTATGCTGATGGGCAGGATGTAAATTGCCAACTGCCTCTCTGGAGGAGTGCATTGTGATCCCTAAAACAAGTAAACAACAGAGCTACAGAGCCAAGGGCACTTCCAGTCTAGGGAATATACCTTGGGAAAACTGAAAATCAATAAGACAGAGCCACCCCAAAATTTATGGCTGCAGTGCTTACAAGGACCTCAACTTGGGTACACCTTAAATATCCCAGGAAATATAAAAATGGTTCAAAAAATTGTGGTACTTAGGTACGATAGAATAACCTTCAGCCCTGAAATCAATGTCATAAGACCAGTAGCAGCAAAATGGGTGGATTCAGGTACGATGATACTAAGTGAAATAAGTCACAGAGAAAAAGAAACTTATCATAAGATATCACTTATGAAGATCCTGTAAACATGGCTACACTTGAACTGAGTTAGGAAAGAGAACAGTGTCTCACATTTAGAAAACACTCTTATGCCTGCTTAAGGGGGAAGGAGAGGTGGGGCGATGCATAAAAGCAGAGTTTGATATAAGCACAGGTACCGTTCCAAAAACCAACTATGGAATAGACAAGACCTACACTTTTCTCAGTGAAAGGGACCCGAGGCATCTGTGAGTAACCGTGAGCTGAGCCCCAGGCCAGCTGCTGCTGAACTTTTCCCACCTTTCCCAGGTAAAACACCTGAATATGTACAAGGGCTTGAAAGCCTAGAGGAAGGGCCGTGGAGCCACACCAGCGACAGCACGCAGGCCAACTTGGTGCCTGCAGGCCAGCCAGGATGGTCCTGGCCCTGGGCGCTCTTCTGAAAACTTTCCATTGCCCTGCCTGAGATACCCCTCTTGTCCCGGCACCCACTGCTTTTTTCCTTCCTCACCTCTGTCCGGAGAGAAATTCCAGCGGAAGTTATGGGTGACACATCCTCTTCTTTACAGGTGGAAGCCTGGCAACTCCTGCAGAAAGTCCAGCAGAGACCCACTCACACCGGGCCACCCACAAAGCCGTGGACCCTCACTCCCTCCCACCAGCACAGCCCCGAGACTGCTGACGGGGCAGAGAATATGGAGTCAGGCACAGCTTCAGGGGCTATTGCTGCCTGCAGCGCTGTTTATATTGACCTCAACCCAGGCACACCAGGGGAGGGCCGGCCGGCAGGATCAGGCTACCCAGGTCAGCTAATGCTCAGCCCTCAGGGAATCACATTGTTGAAAATGGACCTCGCTAAGGCAGAATAGAAGCCAAGGAATAAAAGTACACAATGCCATTTGCAGCACCGTAGGTGTGTCTATAGGTAATCACGTGACTTGTAGTAAGTCAGAAAGTGAAAGACACATATCATATCATATCTCTTATAGGTGTGACCAAAAAATGGATACCAGGGCAGATATTTCCACGGAGAAGGGCAATCACAGATGCATTCAACAAACTTATGGTTCACCAATGGAAAGGTGTGAGGATTGGTTTCATTATGATATTGGGGTTAACAGACATATACAAACACAGGTGACATATAGAATCACCAAAGACCTACAGAATACCAAGAGAAGACTACTCAACATTCTGTCATAAGGTACATGGGAAAAGGATCCCAGGAAGAACAGACATATGTATATGTGTAAAAGAACCACATCTTCCAAACCTACAACGAGCGAAACATTGTAATCAAATTTGCTGTAATAAAAAATAAAAAAATTAAATTAAAAACACGAACAAGAAGTAGTGAGACAAACTTGAGGGGCTTTCTCCTGGCACATTCCATTCTAAATTCCAATCTAGAACACGACTTCCATTGAGGCTCTGTTGCCCCTGACACCAGATTTGGTAAGGGAGAACTGCTGCCACCTTGTGGCCATTTCACACAACAGCAGCTTTAATCCCAGCGCTAATGGTCAGTTGATATTCAAAATCATTGCAGGCCTGTAAATGACACCTGCCCTGAAAACACATCCTGGGGTCATATATCGACCAAAAAATTCAAAGGACGTCCATATTTAAAAACGACTGGTTCCAAAGGCATATTTTACACACATTAGTCTTCTGCTTCTTTTTCTTTCTTTCTTTTTTTGTTAAAAAAACGGGAATGGCAAAAAGCATCCCTCAGAATGGGCGAAAATATTTGCAAACGAATCAATGGACAAAGGTTTAATCTCCAATATATATAAAGAGCTCATGCAGCTTAATATTAAAACAACAAACAACCCAATACAAAAATGGGCAGAAGATCTAAAGAGACATTTCTTCAAAGAAGACACAGAGATGGCCAAGACGCACATGAAAAGCTGTGCAACATCACTAATTATTAGAGAAATGCAAATCAAAACTACAATGAGGTATCACCTCACACCTGTTAGAATCGGCATCATCAGAAAATCTACAAACAACGAATTCTGGGGAGGGTGTGGACAAAAGGATCCCTCTTCCACTAGTGGTGGAAATGTAAATTGATACAGTCACGATGGAGAACAGTATGGAGTTTCCTTAAAAAAACTAGAAATAGAATTACCATATGATCCAGCAATCCCACTTCTGGGCATATACCCAGAGAAAACCATAAATCAAAAAGGCACATTCACCACAATGCTCATTTCAGCACTATTTACGATAGCCAGGTAATGGAAGCAACCTAAATACCCACAGACAGATGAATGGATAAAGATGTGGTACATATATAAAATGGAATATTACTCAGCCATAAGAAGGAATGAAACTGGGTCATTTGTAGAGACGTCGATGGATCTAGAGACTGTCAAACAGAATGAAGTAAGTCAGAAAGAGAAAAACAAATATTGTATATTAATGCATATACGTGGAAGCTAGAAAAATGGTACAGATGAACTGGTTTGCAGGGAAGAAATAGAGACACAGAGGTAGAGAACACACGTATGGACACCAAGTGTGGGAAGCCATGGGTAGGTGGTGTTGGGATGAGTTTTGAGACTGGGAGTGCCCTGTATACATGTATATGCATAAAATACATAACTAATAATAACCTGCTGTATAAAAAAATAAATAAAATTAAATTTCAAAATTTTTAAAAATAAAATTTAAAAATAAAACAGAAAAAAGTTCTTCCCTTTACACAGATGTATTTATATGAATGAATTATTTCCATGCTTATATCTATAAATACATAAAAGAGGAATAAAATCTAACTTGAACCAAAAAAGAAAAAAAAAAACCTGAACCCACGAGATAGACAGAGGAAAACCCTATCAGGGCACTTACTCCAGCGGTAAACAATTCTGAAATTGGTCAGAGGTGGGGAATCATCTCCCATAGAGCCAGCATCCCACTCCTATGCAAGGAGCGTCCTCATTTCAAAGCTGGGGTCCATGCCGAGGCATCTGTGAGTAACGGTGAGCTGAGCCCCGCGCCAGCTGCTGTTGAACTTTTCCCACCCTTCCCAGGTAAAACACCTGAATATGTACAAGGGCTTGAAAGCCTAGAGGAAGGGCCGTGGAGCCACACCAGCGACAGCACGCAGGCCAACTTGGTGCCTGCAGGCCAGCCAGGATGGTCCTGGCCCTGCGCGCTCTTCTGGAAACTTTCCATTGCCCTGCCTGAGATACCCCTACTGTCCCGGCACCCACTGCTTTTTTCCTTCCTCACCTCTGTCCGGAGATAAATTCCAGCGGAAGGTATGGGTGCCACATCCTCTTCTTTACAGGTGGCAGCCTGGCAACTCCTGCAGAAAGTCCAGCAGAGACCCACTCACACCGGGCCACCCACAAAGCCGTGGACCCTCACTCCCTCCCACCAGCACAGCCCCGAGACTGCTGACGGGGCAGAGAATATGGAGTCAGGCACAGCTTCAGGGGCTATTGCTGCCTGCAGCGCTGTTTATATTGACCTCAACCCAGGCACACCTGGGGAGGGACGGCCGGCAGGGTCAGGGTACCCAGGTCAGCTAATCCTCAGCCCTCAGGGAATCACATTGTTGAAAATGGACCTCGCTAAGGCAGAATAGAAGCCAAGGACTAAAAGGACACAATGCCATTTGCAGCACCGTAGGTGTGTCTAGAGGTAATCATGTGACTTGTAGTAAGTCAGAAAGTGAAAGATACATATCATATCATATCTCTTATAGGTGTGACCGAAAAATGGATACCAGGGCAGATATTTCCACGGAGAAGGGCTATCACAGATTCATTCAACAAACTTATGGTTCACCAATGGAAAGGTGTGAGGATTGGTTTCATTATGATATTGGGGTTAACAGACATATACAAACACAGGTGACATATATAATCACCAAAGACCAACAGAATATCAAGAGAAGACTACTCAACATTCTGTCATAAGGTACATGGGAAAAGGATCCCAGGAAGAACAGACATATGTATATGTGTAAAAGAACCACATCTTCCACACCTACAACGAGCCAAACATTTTAATCAAATTTGCTGTAATAAAAAATAAAAAAATTAAATTAAAAACACGAACAAGAAGTAGTGAGACAAACTTGAGGGGCTTTCTCCTGGTACATTCCATTCTACATTCCAATCTAGAACACGACTTCCATTGAGGCTCTGTTGCCCCAGTAACCAGATTTGGTAAGGGAGAACTGCTGCCACATTGTGGCCGTTTCACAAAACAGCAGCTTTAATCCCAGCGCTAATGGTCAGTTGATATTCAAAATCATTGCAGGCCTGTAAATGACACCTGCCCTGAAAACAAATCCTGGGTTCATATATCGACCAAAAAATTCAAAGGACGTCCATATTTCAAAACGACAGTTTCAAAAGGGATATTGTACACACATTAGTGTTCTGCTTCTTTTTCTTTCTTTCTTTTTTTGTTAAGAAAACGGGAATGGCAAAAAGCATCCCTCAGAATGGGCGAAAATATTTGCAAACGAATCAATGGACAAAGGTTTAATCTCCAATATATATAAAGAGCTCATGCAGCTTAATATTAAAAAAAACAAACAACCCAATACAAAATTGGGCAGAAGATCTAAAGACACGTTTCTTCAAAGAAGACACAGAGATGGCCAAGACCAACATGAAAAGCTGCTCAACATCACTAATTATTAGAGAAATGCAAATCAAAACTACAATGAGGTATCACCTCACACCTGTTAGAATCGGCATCATCAGAAAATCTACAAACAACAAATTCTGGGGAGGGTGTGGACAAAAGGATCCCTCTTCCACTAGTGGTGGAAATGTAAATTGATACAGTCACGATGGAGAACAGTATGGACTTTCCTTAAAAAAACTAGAAATAGAATTACCATATGATCCAGCAATCCCACTTCTGGGCATATACCCAGAGAAAACCATAAATCAAAAAGGCACATTCACCACAATGCTCATTTCAGCACTATTTACGATAGCCAGGTAATGGAAGCAACCTAAATACCCACAGACAGACGAATGGATAAAGATGTGGAACATATATAAAATGGAATATTACTCAACCATAAGAAGGAATGAAACTGGGTCATTTGTAGAGACGTCGATGGATCTAGAGACTGTCATACAGAATGAAGTAAGTCAGAAAGAGAAAAACAAATATTGTATATTAATGCATATATGTGGAACCTAGAAAAATGGTATAGATGAACTGGTTTGCAGGGAAGAAATAGAGACACAGAGGTAGAGAACACACGTATGGACACCAAGTGTGGGAAGCCATCGGGTGGTGGTGGTGGCATATGTTGAGAGATTGGGATTGACCGGTATACATGTATATGCATAAAATACATTACTAATAATAACCTGCTGTATAAAAAAATAAATAAAATTAAATTTTAAAATTTAAAAAAATAAAATTTAAAAATAAAACAGAAAAAAGTTCTTCCCTTCACACAGATGTATTTATATGAATGAATTATTTCCATGCTTATATCAATAAATACATAAAAGAGGAATAAAATCTAACTTGAACCAAAAAAGGAAAAAAAAACCTGAACCCACCAGTTATACAGAGGAAAACCCTATCAGGGAACTTGCTCCAGCGGTAAACAATTCTGAAATTGGTCAGAGGTGGGGAATCATCTCCCATACAGCCAGCAGCCCACCCCCCAAGCAAGGAGGGTCCTCATTGCAAAGCTGGGGGACCAAGCCAAGGCATCTGTGAGTAAACGTGAGCTGAGCCCCAGTCCTGCGGCAGCTGAACTCTTCCCACGCTTTCCAGGTAAAACACCTGAATATGTACAAGAAATTGCAAGCTTAGAGGAAGGGCTGTGGGACCACGCCAGCGACAGCACACAGGCCGACTTGGTGCCTGCAGGCCAGTCAGGATGGTCCTGGCCCCAGATGCTCTTCTGGAAGCTTTCCATTTCCCTGCCTGAGATACCCCTCCTGCCACGGCCCCCACTGCTTTTTTACTTCCTCACCTCTGCCTGGGGAGAAATTCCAGCGGCAGGTATCGGTGACACATCCTCTTCTTTAGCAGGTGGCAGCCTGACAACTCCTGCAGAAAGTCCAGCAGAGCCCCACTCACACCTGGCCACCCACAAAGCCACGGCCCCTCACTCCCTCCCACCAGAACAGCCCCGGCACTCCCTATGGGGCAGAGAATATGGCGTCAGTCACAGCTACAAGGGCTGTCGCTCACTGGAGAGCTGTTTATATTGCCCTCAACCCAGGCACACCTGTGGAGGGCTGGCAGGCAGTTTCAGGCTACCAAAATAAGCCAATCCTCACCTCTCAGGGGCTCACAGTTGCAGAAAATGAAACTTGCTAAACGGGCCAGGACCTAGGAACAGGTGTGGGCTCTTGAGAGTCAGGATAGACAAGGGGATGCAGCTGCGGCTTGTTTTCTTATCATTTTATCTGGTCCATGAGTGGAAAACAACTTCAAGAAGACACTATCCTAATGAGAGGAACCCTGGAGGCAGGGAGAGGAGTGATGGTGGGTGGAGACAGAGGCCTGGTGCCCTGGCTGCAGTGGAAGTGTCTGGAAGACCAGGCAGAAAGAGCCTGCAGAGAGTGATAGCCATGGTCACAGACCTGTCAGAGCTGCTGTTTGTTAGTTCAAGTCCTGCTCTCAGGTATTCTGTGTCAGCTGTGAGCGACAGGTGAGCTGGGGGTTCTCTGCAAGGTGGGCTATGTGCACAGTTCCTGTATGTCCAGCCCTGCTGGGGTACCTGCCCAGGGGAGCTCTGTATCCTGGGAAGGGCCTGAGTAGGAGAGCCCCATGGGCTGCTGGGTAGCTGCAGAGGTGAGCTCCATACCCTGGGAGGGACTTGACCACGAGAGCCCCGTGGGCTGTGGGGTAGGGGTGCCGCCCAGGTGAGCTCCATATCCTGGGATTGGCCTGACCACGAGAGCCCCATGGGCTGCTGGAGACCTGGTAAAGGATATCAGGACAGTCAGTGAAGCCACCGAGGATATACATCCAGTAGCTCCTATTTCCTACTCCCTGCTGGTCATTCTACCTTCCACCAGGCCATGGCATTCTGTATTAGACTTCGATGATGCCTTCTTCTGTATTCCATTCATCTCAGAGTCACAAGAATTTTTGGCTTGTGAGTGGCAGGACACAACATGCAACAAAAGCAATAATGCTGGGCCGTCCTGCCCCAATGGTTCAAAAATCCCCACACCATCATTGGGGAAATGTCCTCTAAAGACCTAAAAGTTCAACCTCTGTAAAAGGGAACCCTCCTTCAATATGCAGATGACATTCTGATCGCCAGGCCTACTAAAGACGCCTCTGAACTACCTAGCCAAGAAAGGATAGAAGGTGTCCAAGAAAAACGCTCAAATATCCCAGGCTAAGGTGACATGCCTGGGCTTCATTCTCACAGATATTCGGAGAAACGCATCCCAGGATAGGGAAGAAGCCATTTGCAGCCTTACCTCTTCTAAAACTAGAAGACAGCTTAGGGGTTTCTGGGGAGGCCAAGGTTTTCTGCATCTGGATCCCTAACTACAGTCTAATAGCTGGGCCTCTACATGAAACACTGACACGAAAAGATGATGATCCTTTTGAATAGAATCCAGAAGCAGCCTTTCAAGAATGGAAAGAGCAGTCAATACAGACCCTTGCCCAGGAACTCCCTAATTTAGCTAAACCCTTTGACCTTTACATACCCGGTCAAAGGTTAATCGCCCTTGGAGCCTTAGTGCAAAAACTGGGACCACTTGAAATGGAGCAACACAAGAATGCCCTTCAGGTATGATAAACTATGGTCACCAAGGGCTTTGCCCACCGACTCATCAGGCCAGGATACTGGGGTATCTAAAAAGCTGGAAATCAGCAGCCCACAAGGCCAGCTCCCTCCTAAGGGAAAAGGACCCCTCGTGGTGATCCTAACCACCCATCATGCCCTGAAGTTGCAGCGGTCGCTCTGTGGACACACTGACCTCGAGTGAGGAGGCCCTCCAACTCCAACCTCCAGAGAGATAAACGGGGGCAACGGGCCCCCAAGATGACTCGTGTGACCATCACTTGACCTGGAGTTTCTCTCAGAAAACGACAAGACTGTGCCCCGAAAGAGCAGAGTACTGCTTGCAGGACTTACTGCACCCAGAGGGGAGCTAATAAGCTTGGCGGGGGAAACGTATATCACGCTTTCACCATAGAAAACCCTACAGACACCGCGGTGATGGTGGCCAATATGACCAGCTGGACTGCTGGCTACTTCTAAAGGCCTTTGACTCAGTGGACGTCATGGTCCTGGATCACCACTGACCCTGGACTGTCTGGGAGTTGCGCGGGCAGGGCTCTGACACATGGTGCTGTTTGTACATTAATTCAGGGACCTAATTAAAGAAAGCACAGACTACTGGTCAGAGCATCTAGTCTGGCAAAAACTGTCAGCCTAAGGTCGCCGAACATATGTGGGGTGGGGTGAAACCTGCCACCACAGCATCTCTGCGCCTCTCTTTCCTGGACCCTTAAAGGTCATTAGAATCTGTAACACTTCCAATGCTGGTGCTCAGGCGGACGAGAAGTGAGGCAGGAGGCCTTGGGACAATCAACCTCACGAGGAGGCTGGTGGGGAGACGTTTTGCCCCTCCCCCCATGTATCAGGGCTCCCACCACAGCATGAAGCAGTTACAAAAGTGGAGTCTGCACCCTCAACACCCCAAGAATAAGGAACGGAACAAAAAGCAGAGGAGGTGTTCATCTCCGGCAACGTTCATTAAAAATTCCTGGGAGATAAAAAGAGAATCTGGGCAATAAAATAAAGTCTAACCTGTTTTTCCTTTGTGCTTTGTCTAATTTCACGTGCTCCTAGGGTTCCGCATGCTGAGGTCCCACACCCGGCACTTCAGACCCGATTTCCTAGTGCAGAATGGCTGGGTCGACACCTCAGCTAGCGGGGTCCCATGCAGACTCCGCGGCATAGAGCCTGAGCTGCAGCCAATGCAGCCCTCGAGAGCTCCATCCCCTCCCTCCCACTGACGCTGCCGGGGACCCTACACAGCAGCCCAGCCCACAGCCCATGGGGGAGTGCACGCTCTCACCTCTCCATTCTGTTTTCAAAATAATGTTTCCTTTGCTTCTGAACCAAACTCAGTCTTGATCTGTTGGCTCCAATGACACTGGGCACGGGGACTCCTGTTGGGGTCCACTCTGGAGGATCAGTAACAGAAATTGAGAACATTGTAACTTCAATGAACAGATGTGTGAGCCAAACTGTAGTTAACATAGAGCAGTGTATAATGCTCGGGTAAAATAAGATGTTTCTAAGACTTACATTTGATATTTCCATCACTTTCCTATAAGCAAGTTCAGTGAAGACGTCTGTCTTATTTGTCAGGTCAACATTAGAGAAATGAAGTGATTTATTTCCATGGATGTACATCGAATACTCTTGGCTGAAGCTTCAATCTTGTTTTGAATGCTTTTCCATTGAAAATGATACCTCTCTTTCAGCTCCCCCGTTTCTGAGAAGTATAAAACCTTATAATTTATTATTACCAAAGGGGAAAGGTAGGAGAAGGGATAAATTAACAGTTTGGGATTAACACATACACACTGCTATGTATAAAATAGATCATCAACAAGGAACTACTGTATAGCACAGGGAACTACACTGAATATTTTGCAATAACCTATAAGGGGAAATAATCTGAAAAAGAATAGATATTTTTATTGACATCATCTATCAATGACAGATAAAATGTAACCTAAGCAAGGACGATGGTGAGCGCTTCTGACCCTGAAGATTTCAGTCATCTAAAGTTTGGGCTCTGCCTATTTCCCAAGGCCCTTAAAGGACATACGTGTAGCCGTAGCTAAAAAATTCCCCAGTTTGGGGTTCGGGGAGGCACTGATTTGGAAAAATCCCTGGTGTTCTCCTTACATGCACGGGACCCTTCCTACAGCTAAAACATGCCTGTCACACCTAGAGGATGGTACACCGTTTGATCGGAAAGAGTTTGGAAAAGGCACCTCATCTCCTCATCGCCTGGTGCTCGGGTTCAACCCTCCAGCATCTTTCCTAACAATCTCATCACTTGGGTATATCAGCACCGTCAACATCCTGTTGCACACAGTTTGGAATTTGTCCAGAGGATGAAGCGGAAGGATGAGAAAAATTTAGAGACAAGTCTTAGGTGTTCGGACAGGCACATGTCACTCTAATTTCCCATTAGGAAGAAGAATTAACCAAAGGCTCAGCCTGCCTCCCCAGAACCAGAATAGGGCCAGAAGTAATCCAATGGTTTGGCGGCCAGCTCACAAAAAAAGCGAGTTGCAAAATGGAGCTCAGGAGCAGACAATTCAAAGACCTGCAAAGATATAAATGATAACCAACGTCCAAAAATATATTCAGGTAAGGTAACGAAGAGCATCTGAATGAGAGGCAGAATTGCAGGAAACAGATTTCAAAAGGTAGATTGTACTCACATTTAAAGCATATGAAAAGCAGCAGAATTTCTAAAATGATGCGGTTGGGCAAAAGGGTGTATGCATTTTTTTCGTGAATATCTTCAGGAAAAAAACACATGCAGAGTTTTTGCCCAACCAAGCAAGAGGGAAATGCAAATCCGCACAACAAAGAAGTCTCAATTTCCACTGCTCAGAAAGGCCATCCAAAAAATGTGTACAAACCAGAAATGCAGGAGAGGCCATGGAAAACAGGGAGCCTAGTCACGCTGATGGGTGGGGTATAAATATCCAAGAGCCACTCTGAAGAAGTGTATGCTGTTTTTAAAACATCTAAAATACAAAGCCCCGGAGCAAGGGGACTTCAACTCATGGACATATAACTTGGGAAGACTAAATGTCAATAAGACACAGGCACCCCAAAGTTTAGGGCTGCTCTGCATACAAGAACCTCAACTTTGGTACACCTAAAATATCCCAGGAAAAAGAGAAATGCATAAAGAACTTGTGGTAATTTTGTACAACGGAATATCACTCAGACGTGAAATCAATGTATATAAGGCCAGTAGCAGCATAAAGAGTGGATTTAGGTATGATGATTTTAAGGGAAATTAGTCACACAGAAAAAGAATCTTATCATAAGATATCACTTATAGAGGGAATGTCAATATCACAACACATGAACTGAATTAGGAAAGAGAACAGATTCTCACATTTAGCAAAAATCTCTTATGCCTGCTTCAGGGGAAAGGAGAGGTGGGGTGATGCATAAAACCAGAGTTTGATATTAGCACAGGTACCATTCCATAAACCAAATACAGAATAGACAAGACCTACACCTTCCTCAGTGAACGGGACTCAACACACCTATGCCCCACAGAGGAATATATCTGAGTACTAAGAATATTAAAACCTATGTATTGATATGTCTCCGTAAGGGAATCAATTGTGTCTAGACTGGCATAAACACGTCAGTGAAAATCAGCTCAACCCCATTATAAAAATGAATTTCAAAAAAACCCCAAAAAACAGCGAAATTCTTACACAATTCCTTCAGGGGTTCTGATGAAACCTGGAATGACCCTATCTGCAAAGACAGCTGGATGAGACATAAGGCTGGACACTTGGGACTGAGAGGACTGGTGAGATTGGGAGAGAAAATGCAGACCTTTTAAAGTAGTAATGCATGCCACCATTCCATGTGTCCCAAATCTCCAGGTAGAAGGGTATATCACTACAATTATAACATGTATGGGAAACCTAGAAAATGGACACCCTGTGATGGCGAAAGGTTTCTAAAACTCTCCTAATTTTTCCTCCTTGTGCTCCACTTTGGCATTCCAACTGCTTTACTATCAATCTCCCAACTTAGGAGAGTCAGCCCCTATAACCTCCTGGTTCGCACAGTTTGCTAATTGTGCAGAGGATGAAAGGGAAGAGGGAGAACCAATCAGAGAGTAGATGTAGGCATTTGGACGGGCACATGTCACTCTAAGTTCCCGGCAGGAAGAAGAATTAACCAAAGCCTCAGCCACCCACAGGGAACCAATATAGCGACCCCTGGAACCAGTATAGGTCCTGAAGCAAAATTGTGGATTTGCGGCCAGCTCACAAAGATGGGATTTGAAAATTGGAGCTCAGGGGCACAGCAATTCACAAACCTGCAGACTTATAAAGGACCACTCTCTTCCAAAAATCTGTTGAGGGAAGGCAATGAAGCGGACTTGAAAATGAGGCAGAATTGCACAAAACATATTTCAAGAGGTAAATTGGAATCGCCTTTAAAGCACAGGAAAAGCATCCCAACTTGGACAGAGATGCACTTGGCCAAAAAGGGCCTATGCCTTTTCTCCTGAATATATTCAGAAGAAAACGCATACGCCCTTTTTGGCCAATCAAGCAAGCGCACAATACAAATTCACACTACAAAGAATTGTCACTTACCACCGGTCAAAAGGGACATCCGAATATCTGTAAAAACCAGAAAAGAAAGAGAGAGATGGCAAGGGCATGAAGCAATGTGATCCCAATGGTCATGGAGGATTGTGATGACAAGCGCATGGAGAATTGTGATGACAAGATTATGTACCATTTTGTTGACAAAGGCAAGGAGCATTATGATGACAAGGTTCATGGAGCACTGTGATGAGAAGCATCACGGAGCATTGTGATTACAGGGGTCATGGAGCATTGGGATGACAAGCACATGGATCATTGTGATGACAATGGTCATGGAGCATTTTAATGACAAGAGTCCCGGATCATTGTGTTGTCAGTGTTCATGGAGCGTTGTGATGACAGTGGTCATGGAGCATTGTGATGACAGGGGTCATGGCGCATTGTGATGAGAAGGTCATGGAGCATTGGGCTGAAAATGTCCATGGAGTACTGTGGTGACAGGGGTCATGGAGCATTGTGATGAGAAGACCATGGAGCCTTGTGATGACATGCATCATGGAGCTTTGTGAGGCCAAGGGCATGGAGCATTTTGATTACAGCGGTCTTGGAGCACTGTGATGAAAAGGGCATGGATCATTGTGATGAAAAAGGCATGGAGCCTTGTCATGACAGGGTTCAAGGAGCAAACTGACAACAAGTGTCAGGGAGCATTGTGATGACAAGGGTGTTGAGTATTGTGATGACAAAGGTCATGGAGCATTGTGATGAGAAGACGATGGATAATTGTGATGACGAGCGTCATGGGGCGTTGTGATGATAAGTGTTATGGAACATATTGATCTCAAGGATTTGGAGCATTGTGATGACAGAGGTCATGGAGCATTTTGGTTTCATTGTGATGACAATAGCCTGAAGCATTATGATGATGGGCATGGTGCATTGTGATGACAGGGTTCATGGAGCATTGAGATGAAAAGGGGCATGGAGCATTGCGATTACAGGAGTCTTGGAGCATTGTGATGACAAAGGCATGGAACATCGTGAATGAGAAGGCCATGGAGCATTCTGATGACATGCGTCATTGAGCTTTGTGATGACAAGGGCATGGAGCATTGTGATTACAGGGGTCTTGGAGCATTGTGATGACAAGGGTCATGGAGCCTTGTGATGACAAGGCTGTGGAACATTGTGATGGCAGGGGTCATGGAGCATTGTTATGACAGGTGTAATGGAGCATTGTGATGACAAGGGCATGGAGCATTGGTCTGAAAAGTTTCATGGATTATTGTGATGAGAGGGGGCAAGGAGCATTGTGATGACAAGGGCATGGAACACTGTGATACATGGGTCATGGAGGATTGTAATGAGAAGCGCATGGAGCATTGTGATAAGAATGGTATCGAGCATTGTGATGAAAACCATCATAGAGCCTGTGATGACAAGGGCATGGAACAATGTGATGAGAGGGTTCATGGAGCATTGTGATGACAATGGCATGCAGCATTGTGATGACAAGGGTCATTGAGCTTTGTGATGACAAAGGTCATGGAGCATTTTGATGACACTGGGGGGTGCATTCTGTTGTGAAGGGCAGGGAGCATTGTGATGACAGGGGTTATGGAACATTGTGATGTCAAGGGAATGGAGCATTGTGATGATAAAGGCATGTAGCATTGTTGTGACAAGGGTCATGGAATATTGTGATGACAGGGGTGAGGGAGTATTGTGTTGACCGGGGACATGGAGCATTGTGATGTCCAAGGCATGGAGCACTGTGATGACAAGACCGTGGAGCATTGTGATGAGAAGACCATGGATAATTGTGATGAGGAGCATCATGGAACACTGTAAAGACAAGTGGTATGGAGCCTTGTGATGACAGGGGTCATGGAGCATTGTTATGACAGTGGTCATGGAGCATTGTGATGACAATGGTCATGGAGCATTTTGATGACAAGGGCATGGAGCATTGTGATGAGAAGACCATGGACAATTGTGATTACGAGTGTCATGGAGCACTGTAATGACAAGCAGTATGGAGCATTGTGATGACAGGGGTCATGGAGCATTGTGATGACTGGGGACATCGAGCATTGTGATGACCAGGGCATGGAGCATTGTGATGGCAAGACCGTGGAGCACTGTGATGAGAAGACCATGGATAATTGTGATAACGAACATCATGGAGCACTGTAATGACAAGGGGCATGGAGCATTGTGATGACAGGTGTCATGGAGCATTGTGATGACAGGGGTCATGGATCATTGAGATGACAAGGGTCACGGAGCATTCTGATGACAAACTTGTGGAGTATTGTGATGACAATGGCATGAAGCATTGTGATGAAAAGGGCATGGATCATTGTGATGAAAAAGGCATGGAGACTTGTCATGACAGGGTTCAATGAGCATACTGATGACAAGTGTCAGGGAGCATTGTGATGACAAGTGTATTGAGAATTGTGATGACAAAGGTCATGGAGCATTGTGATGAGAAGTCCATGGATAATTGTGATGACCAGCGTCATGGGCGTTGTGATGACAAGTGCTATGGAACATTGTGATCACAAGGGTTTGGAGCATTGTGATGAGAGAGGTCATGGAGAATTTTGATTTCATTGTGATGACAATAGCATGAAGCATTATGATGATGGGCATGGTGCATTGTGATGACAGGGTTCATGGAGCATTGAGATGCAAAGAGGCATGGATCATTGTAATAACAAGGGTCTTGGAGCATTGTGATGACAAGGGCATGGAGTATTGTAATGAGAAGGCCATGGAGCATTCTGATGACATGCGTCAGGGAGCTTTGTGATGACATGGGCATGGAGCATTGTGATTACAGGGGTCTTGGAGCATTGTGATGACAAGGGTCATGGAGTCTTGTGATGACAAGGCCGTAGAACATTGTGATGGCAGGGGTCATGGAGCATTGTTATGACAGGTGTAATGGAGCATTGTGATGACAAGGGCATGGAGCATTGGTCTGAAAAGTTTCATGGATTATTGTGATGAGAGTGAGCATGGAGCATTGTGATGACAAGGGCACGGAACACAGTGATACATGTGTCATGGAGGATTGCAATGACAAGGGCATGGAGCATTGTGATGACAAGCGTCATGGAGCTTTGTGATGACAACGGCATGGAGCAATGTGATGAGAGGTTTCATGGAGCTTTGTGATGACAATGGCATGGAGCATTGTGATTCCATGGGTCATGGAGCTTTGTGATGACATAGGCCATGGAGCATTTTGATGACAAGGGCGTGGTGCATTGTGATGAGAAGGGCAGGGAGAATTGTGATGACAGGGTCATGGAGCAATTGGATGAAAAGGGTCATGGAACATTTTGATGACAGTGTTTATGGAACATTGTGATGTTAGGGGTCATGGAGCATTGTGATGAAAAGGGTCATGGAGCATTGTGATGACAGGGGTTATGGAACATTGTGATGTCAGGGGTCATGGAGCATTGTGATGATAAGAGCATGTAGCATTGTTGTGACAAGGGTCATGGAACATTGGGATGACAGGGTGGAGGGAGTATTGTGTTGACTAGTGATGGAACATTGTGATATCAGTGGTGAGAGAGCATTTTGATGAGAGGTGCATGGAGCATTGTGATGACAAGGCTGTGGAGCATTGTGATGAGAAACGCAGGGCACATTGTGATGACATGGGTCATGGAATATTGTGCAGACAAACGCATGGAGCATTGTGATGACAAGGTTTATGGAGCATTGTGATGACAACGATGTGGAGCATTGTGATGACAAGCGCATGGCACATTTGATGCCATGTGTCATGGAGTAATGTGCTGACAAAGGCATGGAGCATTGTGATGACAAGGGTCACCGAGCATTGTGATGAAATGTTCATGGAGTGTTGTGGTCACAAAGGTCACAGAGCCTTGTGATGACGAGGTCATGGACCATTGTGATGACAAAGGTCATGAAGCATTGTGATGACTGGAGTCACGGAGCATTGTGATGACAGGGGTCATAGAGCATTGTGATGAAAGGGCATGGAGCATTGTGATGACAGGGTCATGGAGCATTTTTCTGAAAAGTTTCATGGATTATTGTGATGACAGTGGGCATGGCGCATTGTGATGACAAGGGCATGGAGCATTGTGATGAGAAGGTCATGGAGTATTGTGAAGAAGGGTGTCAGGGAGCATTGTGATGACATATGTCATGGTCTATTGCAATGACAATGGAATGTAGCATTGTGATGCCAAGTGTCATGGAGGATTGTGATGACAAAGGTAATGGAGCATTTTGATGACAAGGGCTTGGAGCATTGTGATGACAAGGGTCATGGAGCAGTGTGATAACAAGGGCCATTGAGAATTTTGATGACATGTTCATGAAGCATTGTGATGACAATCACATGGAGCTTGCTATGACAGGGGTCATGGAGCATTGCGATGACAAGTGCATAGAGAATTGTGATGACAAAACATGTAACACTGTGAGGAGACGTATCATGGAGCATAGTGATGCCAAGAACGTGGAGAATTGTGATGACAGGGGACATGGAGCATTGTGATGACCAGGGCATGGAGCATTGTGATGGCAAGACCGTGGAGCACTGTGATGAGAAGACCATGGATAATTGTGATGACGAGCGTCATGGAGCACTGTAATGACAAGGGGTATAGAGCATTGTGATGACAGTGGTCATGGAGCATTGTGATGACCGGGGACATGGAGCATTGTGATGACTGGGGACATGGAGCATTGTGATGACCAGGGCAAGGAGCCTTGTGATGGCAAGGTCGTGGAGCACTCTGATGAGAAGATCATGGATAATTGTGATGACGAGGGTCATGGAGCACTGTAATGACAAGGGGTATAGAGCATTGTGATGACAGTGGTCATGGAGCATTGTGATGACCGGGGACATGGAGCATTGTGATGCCCAAGGCATGGAGCACTGTGATGACAAGACCGTGGAGCATTGTGATGAGAAGACCATGGATAATTGTGATGAGGAGCGTCATGGAGCACTGTAATGACAAGTGGTATGGAGCCTTGTGATGACAGGGGTCATGGAGCATTGTTATGACAGTGGTCATGGAGCATTGTGATGACAAGGGTCATGGAGCATTTTGATGACAAGGGCGTGGAGCATTGTGATGAGAAGACCATGGACAATTGTGATTACGAGTGTCATGGAGCACTGTAATGACAAGCGGTATGGAGCATTGTGATGACAGGGGTCATGGAGCATTGTGATGACTGGGGACATGGAACATTGTGATGACCAGGGCATGGAGCATTCTGATGGCAAGACCGTGGAGCACTGTGATTAGAAGACCATGGATAATTGTGATAACGAACATCATGGAGCACTGTAATGACAAGGGGCATGGAGCATTGTGATGACAGGTGTCATGGAGCATTGTGATGACAGGGGTCATGGATCATTGAGATGACAAGGGTCACGGAGCATTCTGATGACAAGCTTGTGGAGTATTGTGATGACAATGGCATGGAGCATTGTGATGAAAAGGGCATGGATCATTGTGATGAAAAAGGCATGGAGACCTGTCATGACAGGGTTCAATGAGCATACTGATGACAAGTATCAGGGAGCATTGTGATGACAAGTGTATTGAGAATTGTGATGACAAAGGTCATGGAGCATTGTGATGAGAAGTCCATGGATAATTGTGATGACCAGCGTCATGGGGCGTTGTGATGACAAGTGTTATGGAACATTGTGATCACAAGGGTTTGGAGCATTGTGATGAGAGAGGTCATGGAGAATTTTGATTTCATTGTGATGACAATAGCATGAAGCATTATGATGATGGGCATGGTGCATTGTGATGACAGGGTTCATGGAGCATTGAGATGCAAAGAGGCATGGATCATTGTAATAACAAGGGTCTTGGAGCACTGTGATGACAAGGGCATGGAGTATTGTGATGAGAAGGCCATGGAGCATTCTGATGACATGCGTCAGGGAGCTTTGTGATGACATGGGCATGGAGCATTGTGATTACAGGGGTCTTGGAGCATTGTGATGACAAGGGCCATGGAGTCTTGTGATGACAAGGCCGTAGAACATTGTGATGGCAGGGGTCATGGAGCATTGTTATGACAGGTGTAATGGAGCATTGTGATGACAAGGGCATGGAGCATTGGTCTGAAAAGTTTCATGGATTATTGTGATGAGAGTGAGCATGGAGCATTGTGATGACAAGGGCACGGAACACAGTGATACATGTGTCATGGAGGATTGCAATGACAAGGGCATGGAGCATTGTGATGACAAGCGTCATGGAGCTTTGTGATGACAACGGCATGGAGCAATGTGATGAGAGGTTTCATGGAGCTTTGTGATGACAATGGCATGGAGCATTGTGATTCCAAGGGTCATGGAGCTTTTTGATGACATAGGCCATGGAGCATTTTGATGACAAGAGCGTGGTGCATTGTGATGAGAAGGGCAGGGAGCATTGTGATGACAGGGTCATGGAGCAATTGGATGAAAAGGGTCATGGAACATTTTGATGACAGTGTTTATGGAACATTGTGATGTTAGGGGTCATGGAGCATTGTGATGAAAAGGGTCATGGAGCATTGTGATGACAGGGGTTATGGAACATTGTGATGTCAGGGGTCATGGAGCATTGTGATGATAAGAGCATGTAGCATTGTTGTGACAAGGGTCATGGAACATTGGGATGACAGGGTGGAGGGAGTATTGTGTTGACTAGTGATGGAACACTGTGATATCAGTGGTGAGAGAGCATTTTGATGAGAGGTGCATGGAGCATTGTGATGACAAGGCTGTGGAGCATTGTGATGAGAAACGCAGGGCACATTGTGATGACATGGGTCATGGATCATTGTGCTGACAAACGCATTCAGCATTGTGATGACAAGGTTTGTGGAGCATTGTGATGACAGCGATGTGGAGCATTGTGATGACAAGCGCATGTCAGATTTGATGCCATGTGTCATGGAGTAATGTGCTGACAAAGGCATGGAGCATTGTGATGACAAGGGTCACCGAGCATTGTGATGAAATGTTCATGGAGTGTTGTGGTCACCAAGGTCACAGAGTCTTGTGATGACGAGGTCATGGACCATTGTGATGACAAAGGTCATGAAGCATTGTGATAACTGGAGTCACAGAGCATTGTGATGACAGGGGTCATAGAGCATTGTGATGAAATGGCATGGAGCCTTGTGATGACAGGGTCATGGAGCATTTTTCTGACAAGTTTCATTGATTATTGTGATGACAGTGGGCATGGCGCATTGTGATGACAAGGGCATGGAGCATTGTGATGAGAAGGTCATGGAGTATTGTGAAGAAGGGTGTCAGGGAGCATTGTGATGACATATGTCATGGTCTATTGCAATGACAATGGAATGTAGCATTGTGATGCCAAGTGTCATGGAGGATTGTGATGACAAAGGTAATGGAGCATTTTGATGACAAGGGCTTGGAGCATTGTGATGACAAGGGTCATGGCGCATTGTGATAACAAGGGCCATTGAGAATTTTGATGACATGTTCATGAAGCATTGTGATGACAATCACATGGAGCTTGCTATGACAGGGGTCATGGAGCATTACGATGACAAGTTCATAGAGAATTGTTATGACAAAACATGTAACACTGTGATGAGAAGTATCATGGAGCACAGTGATGCCAAGAACGTGGAGAATTGTGATGACAGGGGACATGGAGCATTGTGATGACCAGGGCATGGAGCATTGTGATGGCAAGACCGTGGAGCATTGTGATGAGAAGACCATGGATAATTGTGATGACGAGCGTCATGGAGCACTGTAATGACAAGGGTTATGGAGCATTGTGATGACAGTGGTCATGGAGCATTGTGATGACTGGGGACATGGAGCATCGTGATGACCAAGGCATGGAGCATTGTGATGGCAAGACTGTTGAGCATTGTGATGAGAAGACCATGGATAATTGTGATGACGAGCGTCATGGAACACTGTAATGACAAGGGGTATGGAGCATTGTGATGACAGGGGTCATGGAACATTCTGAAGACAATGATCATGGCGCATTCTGATGACAAGCTTGTGGAGTATTGTGATGACAATGACCTGGAGCGTTGTGATGAAAAGGGCATGGAGCATTCTGATGAAAAAGGCATGGAGCCTTTTCATGACAGTGTTCAAGGAGTATTCTGACGACAAGTGTCAGGGAGCATTGTGATGACAAGTGTATTGAGAATTGTGATGACAAAGGTCATGGAGCATTGTGACGACAAGTGCATGGAGTATTGTCATGACAGTCATCATGGAGTGTTGTGATGACAAGTGTTATGGAACATTGTGATCACAAGGGGTTGGAGCATTGTGATGACAGAGGTCATGGACCATTTTGATTTCAAGGAGCATGGAGCATTGTGATGACAAGGGCATGGAGCAATGTGATCCCAAGGTTCATGGAGGATTGTGATGAAAATGGTAATGGAGTATTGTGATGACAAGCTCATTGAGCATTGTGATGACAAGGTCATGTAGGATTTTGATGACACAGGCATGGAGAATTGTGATGATAAGGGTCATGGAGCACTGTGATGATAAGCGTCATGGAGCATTGTGATTACAGTGGTCATGGAGCATTGGGATGACAAGGGCATGGATCATTGTGATGACAAGTGTCATGGAGCATTGGGCTGAAAATGTTCATGGAGCATTGTGATGACAAGGGAATGGAGCATTGTGATGACAAGAGTCCCGGATCATTGTGTTGTCAGGGGTCATGGAGTGTTGTGATGACAGTGGTCATGGAGGATTGTGATGATATGGGTCATGGAGCATTGTGATGAGAAGGTCATGAAGCATTGGGCTGAAAATGTTCATGGAGTATTGTGATGACAGGGGTCATGGAGCATTGTAATGAGAAGGGAATTGAGCACTGTGATGACAAGGTCCTGGAGCATTGTGATGGGAAGTCCATGGAGCCTTGTGATGACAATTCTCATGGAACATTCTGATGAAAAGGGGCATGGAGCATTGTGATTACAGGGGTCTTGGAGCATTGTGATGAGAAGGCCATGGAGCATTCTGATGACATGCGTCATGGAGCTTTGTGCTGACAAGGGCATGGAGTATTGTGATGAAAATGGCATGGATCATTGTTATGAAAAAGGCATGGAGCCTTGTCATGACAGGGTTCAAGGAGCATACTGACGACAAGTGTCACGGAGCATTGTGATGACAAGTGTATTGAGCATTGTGATGACAAAGTTCATGGAGCATTGTGATGAGAAGACCATGGATAATTGTGATGATGAGCGTCATGGGGTGTTGTGATGATAAGTTTTATGGAACACTGTGATCACAAGGTTTCGGAGCATTGTGATGACAGAGGTCATGGAGCATTTTGATTTCATTGTGATGACAATAGCCTGAAGCATTATGGTGATGGGCATGGTGCATTGTGATGACAGCGTTCATGGAGCATTGAGATGAAAAGGGGCATGGAGCATTGTGATTACAGGGGTCTTGGAGCATTGTGATGACAAGGGCAAGGAGCATTGTGATGAGAAGGCCATGGAGCATTCTGATGACATGCGTCATTGAGCTTTGTGATGACAAGGGCATGGAGCATTGTGATTACAGGGGTCTTGGAGCATTGTGATGACAAGGGTCATGGAGCCTTGTGATGAAAATGGTGTGGAACATTGTGATGGCAGTGGTCATGGAGCATTGTTATGACAGGGGTAATGGAGCATTGTGATGAGAAGGGCATGGAGCATTGGTCTGAAACGTTTTATGGATTATTGTGATGAGAGTGGGCATGGAGCATTGTGATGACAAGGTCACGGAACACTGTGATCCATGGGTCATGGAGGATTGTAATGACAAGTGCATGGAGCATTGTGATGAGAAGGGCATCGAACATTGTTTTGACAAGCGTCATGGAGCTTTGTGATGACAACGGCATGGAACAATGTGATGAGAGGGTTCATGGAACACTGTGATTCCAAGGGTTATGGAGCTTTGTGATGACAAAAGTCATGGAGCATTTTGATGTCAAGGGCGTGGTGCATTGTGATGAGAAGGGCAGGGAGCATTTTGATGACAGGGTCATGCAGCAATTTGATGAAAAGTGTAATGGAACATTTTGATGACAGGGGTTATAGAACATTGTGATGTCAGGGGTCATGGAGCTTTGGGATGAAAAGGGTCATGGAGCATTTTGATGACAGGGGTTATGGAACATTGTGATGTCAGGGGTCATGGAACATTGTGATGATAAGGGGATGTAGCATTGTGATGACAGGGGTCATGGAACATTGTGATTACAGGGGTGAGGGAGTATTGTGATGACTAGTGATGGAACATTGTGATATCTCTGTTGAGAGAGCATTTTGATGAGAAGTGCATGGATCATTGCGATTATAAGGTTTATGGAGCATTACGATGACAAGGTTGTGCACCGTTGTGATGAAAATCACGTGGCACATTGTGATGACAAGGGTCATGGAGCATTGTTCTGACAAAGGCATGGAGCATTGTGATGACAAGGGTCACGGAGCATTGTGATGAAAAGTTCATGGAGTATTGTGGTTACAAAGGTCACAGAACCTTGTGATGATGTGGGCATGGACCACTGTGATGACAAATGTTATGAAGCATTGTGATGACTGGAGTCACAGAGCATTGTGATGACAGGGGTCATGGAGCATTGTGATGACAAGGGCATGGAGCATTGTGATGACAGGGGCATGGAGCATTGGTCTGACAAGTTTAATAGATTATTGTGATGACAGTGGGCATGGGGCATTGTGATGACAAGGGCATGGGGCATTGTGATGAGAAGGTCATGGAGTATTGTGAAGACAGGTGTCAGGGAGCATTGTGATGACATATGTCATGGTCCATTGCGATGACAATGGCATGGAGCATTGTGATGCCAAATGTAATGGAGGATTGTGATGACAAATATAATGGAGCATTGTGATGACAAATATAATGGAGCATTGTGATGACTAGGGCTTGGAGCATTATGATGACAAGTGCCATTGAAAATTTTCATGACAAGGTCGTGAAGCATTGTGATGACAAGGTGCTGGAGCATTGTGATGAGAAAACCATGGAGCCTTGTGAGACAAGTCTCATGGAGCATACTGATGAAAAGGGGCATGGAGCATTGTGATTAGAGTGTCTTGGAAAATTGTGATGACAAGGGCATGGAGCATTGTGATGAGAAGGCCAAGGAGCAGTCTGATGACATTCGTCATTGAGCTTTGTGATGACAAGGGCATGGAGCATTGTAATTACAGGCGTCTTGGAGCATTGTGATGAAAAAGGCATGGATCATTGTGATGAAAAAGGCATGGAGCCTTGTCATGACAGAGTTCAAGGAGCATACAGAGAACAAGTGTCTGGGAGCATTTTGATGACAAGTGTATTGAGCATTGTGATGACAAAGGTCATGGAGCATTGTGATGAGAAGACCATAGATAATTGTGATGACGAGCATCATGGGGCATTGTGATGACAAGTGTTATGGAATATTGTGATCACAAGGGTTTGGAGCAGTGTTATGACAGAGGTCATGGAGAATTTTGATTTCATTGTGATGACAATAGCCTGAAGCATTATGATGATGGTCATGGTGCATTGTGATGACAGGGTTCATGGATCATTGAGATAAAAAGGGACATGGAGCATTGTGATTACAGGGGTCTTGGAGCATTGTGATGAGAAGGGTCATGGAGCCTTGTGATGACAAGGCCATGGAACATCGTGATGGCAGGGGTCATGGAGCATTGTTATCACAGGGGTAATGGAGCATTGTGATGGCAAGGGCATGGAGCATTCTGATGACATGCATCATGGAGCTTTGTGATGACAAGGGCATGTAGCACTGTGATTACAGGGGTCTTGGAGCATTGTGATGACAAGGGTCATGGAGCCATGTGATGACAAGGCCGTGGAACGTTGTGATGGCAGGGGTCATGGAGCATTGTTATGACAGGGGTAATGGAGCATTGTGATGACAAGGGCATGGAACATTTGTCTGAAAAGTTTCATGGATTATTGTGATGAGAGTGGGCATGGAGCATTGTGATGACAAGGGCACAGAACACAGTGATACATGGGTCATGGAGGATTGTAATGACAAGGGCATGGAGCATTGTGATGAGAAGGGCATCGAGCAGTGTGATGACAAGCATCATGGAGCTTTTTGATGACAATTGCATGGAACAATGTGATGAGAGGTTTCATGGAGTATTGTGATGACAATGGCATGGAGCATTGTGATGCCAAGGGTCATGGAGCTTTGTGATGACAAAGGTCATGGAGCATTTTGATGACAAGGGCGTGGTGCATTGTGATGAGAAGGGCAGGGAGCATTGTGATGACATTGTCATGGACCAATTTGATGAAAAGGGTCATGGAACATTTTGATGACAGGCATTATGTAACATTGTGATGTCAGGGGTCATGGAGCATTTTGATGAAAAGGGTCATGGAGCATTTTGATGACAGGGGTTATGGAACATTGTGATGTCAGGGATCATCGAACATTGTGATGATAAGTGCATGTAGCATTGTGATGACAGGAGTCATGGAGCATTGTCATGACAGGAGTCATGGAACATTGTGATGACAGGGTTGAGGGAGTATTGTGATGAATAGTGATGTAACATTGTGATATCAGTGGTGAGAGAGCATTTTGATTTGAAGTGCATGGAGCCTTGTGATGACAAGGTTTATGGAGCATTGTGATGACAAGATTGTGGAGCACTGTGACGACAAGCGCATGGTGCATTGTGATGACATGGGTCATGGAGCATTGTGCTGACAAGCGCATGGAGCATTGTGATGACAAGGGTCATGGATCATTGTGCTGAGAAAGGCATAGAGCATTGTGATGACAAGGGTCAAAGAGCATTCTGATGAAAAGTTCATGAAGCATTGTGGTTAAAAAGGTCACAGAGACTGTTGATGACAAGGGCATGGACCATTGTGATGACAAAGGTCATGAAGCCTTGTGATGACTGGAGTCACGGAGCATTGTGATGACAGGGGTCATGGAGCATTGTGATAACAAGGGCATGGGGCAATGTGATGACAAGGGCATGGAGCATTGGTCTAATAAGTTTCATGGCTTATTGCGATGACAGTTGGAATGGCGCATTGTGATGACAAGGGCATGGAGCATTGTGATGACCAGGTCATTCATTATTGTGAAGACAGGTGTCAGGGAGCATTGTGATGACATATGTAATGGCCCATTGTGATGACAATGCCATGGAGCATTGTGATGCCAAGTGTCGTGGAGGATTCTGATGACAAAGGTAATGGAGCATTGTGATGACAATGGCTTGGAGCATTGAGATGACAAGGGTCAGGGAGCATTGTGCTGACAAGTGCATGGAAAATTGTGATGACAAGGGACATGGAGCATTCTGATGACAAGCTTGTGGAATATTTTGATGACAATGGCATGGAGCATTGTGATGAAAACGGCATGGTGCATTTTGATGAAAAAGGCATGGAGCCTTTTTGTGACAGGGTTCAAGGAGCATTCTGATGACAAGTGTCAGGGAGCATTGTGATGACAAGTGTATCGAGAATTGTGATGACAAAGGTCATGGAGCATTGTGATGAAAAGGGCATGGAGTATTGTGATGACAGGCATCATGGAGCATTGTGATGACAAGTGTTATGGAACATTGTGATCACAAGGGTTTGGAGCATTGTGATGACAGAGGTCATGGATCATTTTGATTTCAAGGAGCATGGAGCATTGTGATGACAAGGGCATGGAGCAATGTGATCCCAAGTTTCATGGAGGATTGTGATGGCAATGGTAATGGAGTATTGTGATGACAAGTGCATGGAGCATTGTGATGACAAGGGCATGGAGCAATGTGATCCCAAGTTTCATGGAGGATTGTGATGGCAATGGTAATGGAGTATTGTGATGACAAGTGCATAGAACATTGTAATGACAAGGTCATGTAGCATTTTGCTGACAAAGGCATGGAGCATTTTGATGACAGGTGTCATGGAGCACTGTGATGACAAGCGTCACAGAGCATTGTGATTACAGGGGTCATGGAGCATTGGGATGACAAGGGCATGCATCATTGTGATGACAAGTGTCATGGAGCATTGGGCTGAAAATGTTCATGGAGTATTGTGATGACAGGGGTCATGGAGCATTGTGATGACTAGAGAATGGAGCATTGTTATGACAAGAGTCCCGGATCATTGTGTTGTCAGGTGATATTGAGCGTTGTGATGACTGTGGTCATGGAGCATTGTGATGATATTGGTCATGGAGCATTGTGATGAGAAGGTCATGGAGCATTGGGCTGAAAATGTTCATGGAGTATTGTGATGACAGGGGTCATGGAGCATTGTGATGATAAGGGAATGGAGCATTTTGTGACAATGTCCTGGAGCATTGTGATGAGAAGACCATGGAGCCTTGTGATGACAAGTCTCATGGAGCAATCTGATGAAAAGGGGCATGGACCATTGTGATTACAGGGGTCTTGGAGCATTGTGATGACAAGGGCATGGAGCATTGTGATGAGAAGGGCATGGAGCATTCTGATGACATGCATCATGGAGCTTTGTGATGACAAGGGCATGGAGCATTGTGATTACAGGGGTCTTGGAGCATTGTGATGAAAATGGCATGGATCATTGTGATGAAAAAGGCATGGAGCCTTGTCATGAAAGGGTTCAGGGAGCATACTGATGGCAAGAGTCAGGGAGCATTGTGATGACATGTGTATTGCGCATTGTGATGACAAATGTCATGGGGCATTGTGATGAGAAGTCCATGGATAATTGTGATGAGTAGCGTCATGGGGTATTGTGATGACAAGTGTTATGGAACATTGTGATCACAAGGGTTTTGAGCATTGTGATGACAGAGGTCATGGAGCATTTTGATTTCATTGTGATGACAAGAGCATGAAGCATTATGATGATGGGCATGGTGCATTGTGATGACAGGGTTCATGGAGCATTGTGATGAAAGGTGGCATGGAGCTTTGGTCTGACAAGTTTCATGGATTATTTTGATGACAGTGGGCATGGCACATTGTGATGACAAGGGCATGGAGCATTGTGATGACAAGGTCATGGAGTATTGTGAAGACAGGTGTCAGGGAGCATTGTGATGACATATGTCATGTTCCATTGTGATGACAATAGCACGGAGCATTGTGATGCCAAGTGTCATGGAGGATTGTTGTGACAAAGGTAAAGGAGCATTGTGATGATAAGTGCATGGAGCATTGAGATGACAAGGGCCATTGATAATTTTAATGTCCATGTCCTGAAACATTGTGATGACAAGCGCATGGAGCTTCCTATGACAGGGTTCATGGAGCATTGCGATGACATGTGCATGGAGTATTGTTATGACAAGAGCATATAACATTGTGATGAGAAGTGCCATGGAGCATTGTGATGACAAGGACGTGGAGAATTGTGAGGACAAGGGACATTGAGCTTTGAGATGACCAGGGCATGGAGCATTGTGATGGCAAAACCGTGGAGCATTGTGATGAGAAGACCATGGGTAATTGTGATGAAGAGCATCATGGAGCACTGTAATGACAAGGGGCATGAAGCATTGTGATGACAGGTGTCAGGGAGCATTGTGATGACAAGGGCATGGAGCATTGTGATGACAAGGGTACGGAACATTGTGATGAAAAGTGCCATTGATAATTTTGATGATAAAGTCGTGAAGCATTGTGATGACAAACACTTGGAGCTTGCTATGACAGGGGTCATGGAACATTGCAATGACAAGTGCATGGAGAATTGTGATGAAACGAGCATGTAACTTTGTGAAGAGAAGTGTCATGTATCATTGTGATGACAAGTACGTGGAGAATTGTTATGACAAGGGACATGGATCATTGTGATAACCAGGGAATGGAGCATTGTGATGACAGGGGTCATGGAGCATTATTATGACAAGGGCCATGGTGCATTCTGATATAAGATATCACTTATGAAGGGAATGTAAACCTGGCTACATATGAACTGAATTACGAAAGAGAACAGAGTCTCAGATTTAGAAAACACTCTTATGCTTGCTTAAGGGGGAAGGAGAGGTGGGGAGACACACAAAACCAGAGTTTGATATTAACACAGGTACCGTTCCATAATGCAAATACAGAAGAGACAAGCCCGACTCCTTCCTCAGTGAATGGGACTCAACACCCCTATTCCCCACAGAGAAATATATCTGACTAGTAAGGATCTTAAAACCTATGTATTGATATGTCTCCATAAGGGAAACAAGTGTGTCTAGAATGACATAAACACGGCAGTGAGAATCAGCTCAAACCCACTATAAAAAGGAATTTCAAAACAAAACAAAGAAACAGTGAAATTCTTACACAACACCTTCAGGGGTTCTGATGAAACCTGGAATGACCCTATCTACAACAACAGCTGGATGTGGCATAAGGCTGTTCACCTGGGACTGAGAGGATTGGTGAGATTGGGTGAGAAAATGCAGACGCTTTAAAGCAATAATGCCTGCCACTGATTCCATGGTTCCCAACTCTCCAGGTAGAAGGGAATATCACTACAGTTATAACATGTATGGGAAACCTAGAGAATGGACACCCTCTGATGGTGAAAGGTTTCTAAAACTCTACTAATTTTTTTCTCTCCATGTGCTCCAGCTTGACATTCCAACTGCTTTAATATCAATCTCCCAACTTGGAGAGTCAGCCCCTATAACATCCTGGTTCGCACAGTTGGCACATTGTGCAGAGGATATAAGGGAAGAGGGAGAACCAATGAGAGAGTAGCTGTAGGCATTTGGATGGCCACATGTCACTCTAATTTCCCGTCATGAAGAAGAATTAACCAAACTCTCAGCCTGCCCCACCCCGATAACTAGTATAGGTCCTGAAGCAAAATTTTGGGTTTAAGGTCAGCTCACAAAAACACAAGTTGAAAAATGGAGCTCAGGGGCACAGCAATTCACTAACTTGCAGAGTTATACAGGACTACTCTCTTCCAAAAATCTGTTGAGGAAAAGCCATGAGGCGGACTTGAAAATGAGGGAGATTTGCACGAAACAGATTTCCAGAAGTACATTGGAATCGCCTTTAAACACAGGAAAAGCATCACAACTTCGACAATTAGGGAATTGTCCATAAAGGGCGCATGCGTTTTCTCCTGAATATATTCAGGTGAAACCGCATACACCCATTTTAGCCAACCAAGCAACCGCACAATGCAAATCTGCACTACAAAGAAGTATCACTTCCCACCAGTCAAAAGGGATATCTGTAAAATGTGTAAAAACCAGAAAGGCAAGAGGGGCTCTAGAGAACAGGGAGCCTTGTTATGCTGATGGGTGGGATGCAGATTGCCAACAGCCACTCTGGAGGAGTGCATTGTGTTCCCTAAAAGAATTAAACAACAGAGCTTCACAACCAAAGGCACTTCCAGTCATGGGAATATACCTTGGGGAAATTGAAAATCAATAAGACACAGCCAACCCAAAATATAGGGCAGCACTGCTTACAAGAACCTCGACTTCGGGACACTTTAAATATCCCAGTAAAGACAAAAATAGTAAAGAAATTGTGGTACATACGTACGATGGAATATCCCTCAGCCATGAAATCAATGTGATAAGGCCAGTAGCAGCATAATGAGTGGATTCATGTACGATGATTCTAACTGAAATAAGTCACACAGAAAAAGAAACTTATCATAAGATATCACTTATGAAGGTCTTGTAAACATGGCTACACATGAACTGAATTAGGAAAGAGAAGAGTCTCACATTTAGAAAACACTCTTATGCCTGCTCAAGAGGAAAGGAGAGGTGGGGTGATGCATAACACCAGAGTTTGATATTAGCACAGGTACGTTTGCATAATCCAAATACAAAATAGACAAGACCTACTCTTTCCTCACTGAACGGGGCTCAACACCCCTATTCCCCGCAGAGTAGTATATCTGACTAGTAAGAATCTTAAAACCTATGTATTGATATGTCTCCATAAGGTAACCAAGTGTGTCTAGAATGACATAAACACGGCAGAGAGAATCAGCTCAAACCCACTATAAAAATGAATTTCAAAACAAAACAAATAAACAGTGAAATTCTTACACAATACCTTCAGGGGTTCTGATGAAACTTAGAATGACCCTATCTACAACGACAGCTGGATGTGGCATAAGGCTGGTCACTTGGGACTGAGAGAATTGGTGAGATTGGGTGAAAAAATGCAGACTGTTTAAAGCAATAATACCTGGCACCCATTCCATGGTTCCCAACTCTCCAGGTAGAAGGGAATATCACTACAGTTATAACATGTATGGGAAACCTAGAGAATGGACACCATCTGATGGTGAAAGGTTTCTAAAACTCTACTAATTTTTTTCTCTCCTTGTGCACCAGTTTGACATTCCAACTGCTTTAGTATCAATCTCCCAAATTGGAGAGTCAGCACCTATAACCTCCTGGTTCGCACAGTTGGCACATTCTGTAGAGGATATAAGGGAAGAGGGAGAAACAATTAGAGAGTAGCTGTAGACATTTGGATGGCCACATGTCACTCTAAATTCCCGTCACGAAGAAGAATTAACAAACTCTGAGCCAGCCCCCCAATGGAACCAGTATAGGTCCTGAAGCAAAACTGTGGATTGGCAGTCAGCTCACAAAAACGCGAGTTGAAAAATGGAGCTCAGGGGCACAGCAATTCACTAACTTGCAGAGTTATAAAGGACTACTCTCTTCCAAAAATCTGTTGAGAGAAAGCCATGAGGCGGACTTGAAAATGAGGCAGAAGTGCACGAAACAGATTTCCAGAAGTACATTGGAATCGCCTTTAAACACAGGAAAAGCATCACAACTTCGACAATTATGGAATTGTCCATAAAGGGCACATGCGTTTTCTCCTGAATATATTCAGGAGAAAACGCATACACCAATTTTGGCCAACCAAGCAACCGCACAATGCAAATCTGCACTACAAAGAAGTATCACTTCCAACCGGTCAAAAGGGATATCCGTAAAATGTGTAAAAACAAGAAAGGCAAGACAGGATCTGGAGAACAGGGAGCCTTGTTATGCAGATGGGTGGGATGTAAATTGCCAACAGCCACTCTGGAGGAGTGCATTGTGTTCCCAAAAAGAAGTAAACAACAGTGCTTCACAACCTAAGGCACGTCCAGTCACGGGAATATACCTTGGGAAAATTGAAAATCAATAAGACACAGCCACCCCAAAATTTATGGCAGCACTGCTTACAAGAACCTCGACTTCGGGACACCTTATAAATACCAGGAAAGACAAAAATGGTAAAGAAATTGCGGTACATACGTATGATGGAATATCCCTCAGCCATGAAGTCAATGTCATAAGGCCAGTAGCAGCATAATGACGGGATTCATGTACGATGATTCTAACTGAAATAAGTCACACAGAAAAATAAACTTATCATAAGATATCACTTATGAAGGGTATATAAACATGGCTACACATGGAATGAATTAGGAAAAGGAACAGAGTCTCATATTTAGAAAACACTCTTATGCATGCTTAAGGGGAAAGCAGAGGTGGGGTGATGAATAAACCCAGAGTTTGCTATTAGCACAGGTACGGTTCCATAATCCAAATACAGAATAGACAAGACTTACTACTTCCTCTGTGAACGGGACTCAAAACCCCATATTTCCCGCAGAGGAATATATCTTACTAGTAAGAATCTTAAAACCTATGTATTGATATGTCTCCGTAAGGGAATCAAGTGTGTCTAGACTGGCATAAACATGGCAGCGAGAATCAGCTGAAACCCACTAGAAAAGGAAATTCAAAAACAAAACAAAAAACAGGGAAATTCTTTACAATTCCTTCAGGGTCTCTGATGAAACCTGGAATGACCCTATCTACAACGACACCGGGATGTGGCATAAGGCTGGACACTTGGGACTGAGAGGGTTGGTGAGAGAGGGTGAGCAAATGCAGACCCTTTAAAACAATAATATGTGGCACCCATTCCATGGGTCTCAACTCTCCAGGTTGAAGGAACTATTACTACAGCTATAACATGAACGGAAAACCTAGAGAACGGACACACTGTGAATACGAAAGGTTTCTAAATCTCAAAGAATAGTCCCTCTCCTGGTGCTCCGGTTTCACTTTACAACTGCTTTATTGTCAGTCTTCCAACTTGAAGAGACAGCCACTTTAACATGCTGGTTCGCACAGGTTGCCAATTTGGCAGAGGATGAAAGGGAAGAGGGAGAACCAATGAGAGAGTAGCTGTTAGGGATTTGGACGGGCACATGTCACTCTAATTTCCCGGCAGGAAGAAAAATTAACAAAAGTCTCAGCCACCCACCGGGAACCAGTATAGGTACTGAACCAAAATTTTGGACTTGCGTTCAGCTCACAAAAAACGAGTTGAAAAATGCAGCTCAGGGGCACAGCAATTTAAAAACTGGCAGAGTAATAAAGGACAACTATCGTCCAAAAATCTGTTGAGGGAAGGAAACGAGGCGGATTTGAAAGGCAGGCAGAATAGCAGGAAACAGATTTCAAGAGGTACGTTGGAATCGCCTTTAAAGCACAGGAACAGGGGCACAACTTTGACAATAATGCACTTGGCCAAGAAGGGCGTATGCGTTTCCTCCTGAATATATTCAGGAGAAAACGCATACGCCCTTCTTGGCCAAGCAAGTAAGCGGGCAATGCAAATCTGCACTACAAAGAAGTATCACTTCCCACTGGTCAAAAGGGACAGCCACAAAATGTGTAAAATCCAGAAAGGCTAGACAGGCCCTGGAGAACAGGGAGCCTTGTTATGGTGTTGGGCGAGATAAAAACTGTCAACTGCTTATCTGGAGGAATGCATTGTGTGGCCTAAAACAAGTAAACAACGGAGCTACAGAGCCAAGGGCACTTCCAGTCTAGGGAATATACCTTGGGAAAACTGAAAATCAATAAGAAAGAGCCACCTCAAAATTTAGGGCTGCACTGCTTACAAGAACCTCAACTTGGGTACACGTTAAATATCCCAGGAAATATAAAAATGGTTCAAAATATTGTGGTACTTACGTACGATGGAATATCCCTAAACCATGAAATAAAAGTCATAAGACCAGTAGCAGCAAAATGAGTGGATTCAGGTACGATGATTCTAAGTGAAATAAGTCACACAGAAAAAGAAACTTATCAAAAGATATCACTTATGAAGATCCTGTAAACATGGCTACACTTGAACTGAGTTAGGAAAGAGAACAGTGTCTCACATTTAGAAAACACTCTTATGCCTGCTTAAGGGGGAAGGAGAGGTGAGGTGATGCATAAACCCAGAGTTTGATATAAGCACAGGTACCGTTCCAAAAACCAACTATGGAATAGACAACACCTACACCTTCCTCAGTGAAAGGGACTCAAAACCCTTATTTCCCGCAGAGGAATATATCTGACTAGTAAGAAACTTAAAACCTATGTATTGATATGTCTCCGTAAGGGAATCAAGTGTGTCTAGACTGGCATAAACATGGCAGCGAGAATCAGCTCAAACCCACTATAAAAAGGAATTTCAAAAACAAAACAAAAAACTGGGAAATTCTTTACAATTCCTTCAGGGTCTCTGATGAAACCTGGAAT